>NC_134697.1:42041684-43241684 GCF_050947455.1 Rhinoderma darwinii | reverse complement strand
TGGACGTTTCTGAAGAGGTAAATAGCAGAAAATCGTGATATAGTAAACAATAGATGAAGAGCTGGATCTGTGGTTGCTGATACCTATAGTTCTCTATAAGGAACTTTGATTTTGCAGCAGAAGTGAAGGAGCTGAAGAAGAAAATAACAAGTCCCTGTAGAAAAATCAGTCTGATATAAGGAGAATTATTTGCTAGGTGTTACAGGTTTATTGTTTTAAGTCTATCTCTTTCCTTTATATCTAAGACATATAACAACATGACCAGCATATCTCTAATTTTCTATTCTCTTTGGCGTTGAAGAAAGGCCGTTGTTCAATTCGACAGGCAGGTGAACAGCAATAAATTGATAATTTTTAGCTTCTAGATGGAACTTTTTTTATATACTCACCTTGCTTGAACTGCTTGACCCTGTCACCCTAACAAAATAGCTGCCTCTCATTAGACAGATTATATGTCTTACTATCTTCTCAGCACAAAGGAAGAAAACACAAGTTCAGATCGTAGCATTTTCCTTTTGTGCAACTTATCCAGGATAAAACGAAAAAGAAAAAAAAACCACTATGGTCAGGTAGACATTTAATCCACATTGTTCATCCCTTGGATTCCCATTGTAAAAAGGTGAGGTGGTTACTGAATCTCCAGCAGTCCTTTTACTAATGGCCGTGACTGGTAAGACTCAGTTACCATGGAAACATCCAGCTCACACTTCGATTTTTTAACTTTGGGATATTTCATTGCGGATACACTACTAGGACTGGATAACATTTTTCCTTCTTCTTAGTGTTTCATGCAGTACATTGCTGTAATCCGTAATAAGATTGTAATTCTACAAACATAAGTCTGATTGTTTCTATAAAGAAAATAAATTGGCATAAAAAAATCAATCAATTGCCTCTTATATACATTATTAACGAAATGCTTGACATAACAGTAATAAACGCATGGGATACATAAAACTGAATATCCATGTCAAGCATATCCTTGCTTACGTACATCAGTCCAAACAACACATAAGTTACACTGGTTACCCATGTTTTATTTAATGGCATTTCATATCTTTTAAAAGAAATGGACAGAAAATACATTTAAAGAGACGTCTGTTAGGCTGTTGTATAATACATTTAAGATAAATCTCAGGTAAGGCTGTATTCACACTGCTGTCTAAAGTTCAATTTGGCACCTCTGTTGGCAACGCTGGTGAATTTGATGGGAAGAATTTCACTGCATGCAGATCTATTTTTTCTGTCAGAATGACATAAACCACGCCGGAACACGACTGAACCAATTGCAAGCCATCGGCGCCAATCGGCTGTGGAGGTATTCTTCACACAATGGATCTGGCAGAGCATTGTGACTTCTATTATGAACAGAAGCCACAACGCAAATGTGTACAAAGTTAAAAATGTAGATTCAGGTACACCTTAATAATGTTTCCATATTCATTTTTTTATTCAGTTATGCACTTAAAATGGCTGAGGACTGTTGCATAGCTATATGTGACTGTAAGGTGAGCATCGTTCCTGTGCTTAGGGTTTCAGTGTAGGGTGGTGGTCATCTTGTTAGGGTTAGCAGTATGGCCCTATGGATATACAGTGGATATAAAACGTCTACACACCTCTGTTATAATGCCAGGTTTTGTCATGTTACAAAATCAGTACAAGATGAATCATTTCAGAACTTTTTCCGTCACCTATAATCTGTACAATTCCATTGCAAAACAAACTGAAATCTCTTAGGGTGGAAAAATAAAAATAAAAAACAAAAATAATGTGGTTACATAAATATGCACACACTTAAACTAATACTTCGTTGAATTACCCTTTGATTTTATGACAGCATTCAGTCTTTCTGGGTAGAAGTCTATCAGCATGGCACATCTTGACTTGTCATTTATCACCCACACTTCCTTGCAAAAGCGCTCCATATCTGTCAGATTGCGAGGGCATCTCCTGTGTACAGCCCTCTTCAGGTCACCCCACAGATTTTCAATGGAATTCAGGTCTGGACTCTGGCTGGGCCATTCCAATATGTTGATCTTCTTCTGGTGAAGCCATTCTTTTGTTGATTTGGAGGTATGCTTTGGGTCGTTGTTGTGCTGAAAGGTGAAATTCCTCTTCATCTTCAGCTTTTTAGCAGAGGCCTGCAGGTTTTGTGCCAATATTGACTGATATTTGGAATTGTTCATAATTCTCTTCACCTTGACTAAAGCCCCAGTTCCAGCTGCAGAAAAACAGCCTCAAAGCATAATGCTGCCTTCAACATGCTCCATAATGCTGCCTCCACCATGCTTCACTGTGGGTATGGTGTTCTTTTGGTGATGGGCAGTGTTGGCTTTGCGCCAAATGTACCTTTTGGAATTATGGCCAAAAAGTTCAACCTTGGTCTCATCAGACCATAACACGTTTTCCCACATGCTTTTGGCAGACTTGAAGTAGGTCTTTGCAAAACATAGCCAGGCTTGGATGTTTTTCTTTGTTAGAAAAGGCTTCCGTCTTGCTATCCTATCCCACAGCCCGGACATATGAAGAAAATGGGAGATTGTTGTCACATGCACTACACAACCAGTACCTGCCAGAAAGTCCTGCAGTTCCTTTAATGTTGCTGAAGGCCTTTTGGTAGCCTCCCGGACCAATTTTTGTCTTGTCTTTTCATCATGTTTTGAATGGCCCCATTGACTTGCATAGGTCAGTGTGACGTGCGTTATTTTCACGCGTGTAACATGCACGTGAAATACGCTCGTGTGATTTAGGCCTTAATGTGGAAAAAGTTCTGAAATGATTCATCTTGTACTGATTTTGTAACATGACAAAAACTGGCATTTTAACAGGGGTGTGAAGACTCCTTATATCCACTGTAGATTGATCATGCATACCTCCCAACCTTCGTAAAGAGGGGCAACTTATACGGAAAAAAATGTTAGCGTTAAGACACACCTCTAACCACACCCAATCACTGTCCATACACACCCAGTGCCCTTTGTGCCCCCACACTGTATCATGCCCCAGTAGTGGCCGACAAACAGTATTATGCCCCCACAGTGCCCCCAAACAGTATCATGCCCCCACACAATATCCTGCTTTCATAGTGCTCACACACAGTATTATGCTGTCATAGTGCCCCCACACGGTATCATGCCCCCACACAATATTATGCCCCCATAGTTCCTGCACACAGCATCATGTCCCCATAGTGCTGTCCTACACAATCTCCTACCTTCATAGTGAACCCACGCAATATAATGCCCCGACAGTGCATGCACACAGTATTAGGTCCCTTAGAACCCCACACACTATGAAGCCCCAATAATGTCCCTACATAGTATGATGCCCCATAGTGGTAAAACACAGTATAATGGCACCATAGGGCTCCTACACAGTACCAAAATCCTCTTAGCTCCCCACATTATATGACGCCCCCAAAGTGCTCCACACAGTATCCTGCCCCATTAGTGGCACCCCACACATCATAATGCCCAATAGCGCCCATGCACACAGTATAATGCCCTCATAGTACCCACAACAGAGTATTGTGCCCCCATACAGTATAATGCCCCATAGTTCCTTCACATAGTATAATGCCAATCTAGTGCCCCAGAGGATAATACCCCCATAGCATCGCTCACACAGTGTAATGCCCACCACAGAGTATAAAATCCCCACACTGTCCGCCTACACAGTATAATGCCCTAATAGTGCCTCCACACACACACTATAATGCCCCTGTAGTGCCTCCAAATAAAATAAATACTCACCTAGCTCTTTGTCCATGACAAATAGAGGAGATCCCTTTTCAGGGCTCCTCCATCTGTGCTGTGTGTGCAGGCAAAATTATATCACTGCCTCACGCATGTCGGCAGCAAGATGCTCACATCATACATCACAGGGTGAATGGTGAAGTAGGGAGCTCATGTCTCCTGGCTCCACCTTTGTATTCAACTGTATCTGTATCCTGAGGATGCTGATACAGTTGAAACTGTTATATGCTGCAGCCTTTCCGGGACAGTGGGACATTGACCGGAATCCAGCACTGTCCCTCTGGATCCAGGATGGTTGGGAGGCATACAGATAGTACTACCTTCCTGTCTCACCTTGTAAATTATATAGGCACAGAAGGTACTGCCTGCCGGTCTCTTCCTGTCATGATGCATTAACAGGTAGTACTACCTCCATGTTGCCCCATGTCATGATGATGTAAGGATGTAAAGCAGCGCCTCTTCAAGAGGATGCTGCTTGCTAGTGTTTCTTTAAAGAGGCTCTGTCACCAGATTTTGCAACCCCTATCTGCTATTGCAGCAGATAGGCGCTGCAATGTAGATTGCAGTAACGTTTTTATTTTTAAAAAACGAGCATTTTTGGCCAAGTTATGACCATTTTTGTATTTATGCAAATGAGGCTTGCAAAAGTCCAAGTGGGCGTGTTTAAAGTAAAAGTCCAACTGGGCGTGTATTATGTGCGTACATCGGGGCGTTTTTACTACTTTTACTAGCTGGGCGTTCTGACGAGAAGTATCATCCACTTCTCTTCAGAACGCACAGCTTCTGGCAGTGCAGACACACAGCGTGTTCTCGAGAGATCACACTGTGACGTCACTCACAGGTCCTGCATCGTGTCGGATGAGCGAGGACACATCGGCACCAGAGGCTACAGTTGATTCTGCAGCAGCATCAGCGTTTGCAGGTAAGTCGATGTAGCTACTTACCTGCAAACGCTGATGCTGCTGTAGAATCAACTGTAGCCTCTGGTGCCGATGTCGCCGACACGATGCAGGACCTGGGGCAGGAAGTGAGTGACGTCACAGATCTGCACTGCCAGAAGCTGGGCGTTCTGAAGAGAAGTGGATGATACTTCTCGTCAGAACGCCCAGCTAGTAAAAGTAGTAAAAACGCCCCGATGTACGCACATAATACACGCCCAGTTGGACTTTTACTTTAAACACGCCCACTTGGACTTTTGCAAGCCTCATTTGCATAAATACAAAAATGGTCATAACTTGGCCAAAAATGCTCGTTTTTAAAAAATAAAAACGTTACTGTAATCTACATTGCAGCGCCGATCTGCTGCAATAGCAGATAGGGGTTGCAAAATCTGGTGACAGAGCCTCTTTAAATGCACAGATTTAGGTTGCTTGAATCATTTTCTGATTTACAGAAAGAATTGTTGCTATGAATGCGGCTATATTGTTTTATTTCATTGCTTTGTGTATATATATTTAAATAACCGATTAAGTGTTGGCTAAATTAAATACAAAGTATAGGTTTGCCCTGTGGGCAAAAATAGTAAACCCCAAAAATATCCACAGGACAAAAAAACTTGTTAGTTTAATCAGAAAAAAACTTTAATGTATAACACATATAATCAAAGACAAATGTAAAAACACTTAAAAGCAGAATGAGAACCCACATTAATGGCGGTGAGAGGTAAGAATGGAAAAAGGACATAAAACATGTGCCACAGGACCAAATAATGAATAGTAGATTGCTGGCTGCATATAAAGAGCTGATAAGAGGTAACTAGAAACCATAAGTCCAGCTAACAAACTGGCAGAAATAAGCTATAATTTCAAAGAATATACCAACCGCACACAAACCACCAGCCCTGGAGGAAGCGAGGCATAAAATGTGCGTTGGTGCTGGTGGTTAGAGGATAGAAGATTATAAAGAGGAATTGGATTTTTCCCCACAGTTTTGTAGGAGTTAAATAGGAGGGAGTTCTGCTTTAAAGTAAATTTCCACCTTTACTCATCATGTAATTTTAAGGTTCAAAATTCTGTGCTGATTGATTTCTTAATATATCTTTTTAGAGGTCGGAGCTCAGTTTTCTTTAAATAGAGCCCCACATGCCCTATATAGACATAGATTTAAAAGATAACATGTTGGCTACCTGTAGCCGACCACTAGACAGAGCTTACGAGCTCACTGTATACTGTGTTATTAGTAAGTTCAATGTATAAACAGTATGCAGTAAGCTCCTAAGGTCGTTCTAGTGGTGGCTGCAGGTAGCCATTATGTTCTGTTTTAAAGGGAACCTGTCACCAGCATTTCACCTATTGAACTCTCCTCGCTGGCTACTGCTGTCAAAAGTTCAGTGCCGTTATCCCCTCTCCTAAACTCCTCCTCCGGCCGTAAATAACAGTCTGCAAACACTTTGTACCTTTTATGGTAATAATCCGCCAGTCTCGTTCGTTCCCCTTTTTATGCCTGCCCACCGCCAAAAACTGTCCCATCCTGAATGCCGAAATCTCATCTGAGATAGCGTGCATGTGCCCGTCATGTATAGTCCGACACCCTTCCCTGCTTCATCCAGGCCTTAAATCTAGTTACTGCAGATGCGCCACTATGGTGTCCCGTAGTGCACACGCACCAGAACAGGACATCGATGCGCAAGCGCAGGATTTCGTGTGTGCTGGGGGGAGGTGAGGAGCTGTCAATCAAAAGTAACTGGGAAAAGCTTGAGGAAGGAAGATATGACTCTTTTTTAACGAAGATATGACTCTTTTATGCTCATTAGAGCACTAAAAAATTGAATACTAAAGGTACAGCGTCTACTTAGAAGAGAATTATAGGTTAAATATAAATGATTTTTCTCGCACTTCACCAAGTATTGCTGGTTTAATTGGTAAAATGCTGGTGACAGGTTCCTTTTAAACCTAAATCTATGCTGGGGATTTGGAGTTGTGTTTAAAAAAAAACAAAACTGATACCTAACTAGTTTAAAGATATATTAAGAAATTAATGAACACAGAATTGTCAATGTATTTAGAAAAAAAAAACTGGCATTCATGTATGAACTTTCACATTAACCCCTCCCTGACAACTACCACGCATGTAGGGCGAAAGTTGGAGGGGGAACAATGCATATGCAGCGGGCGTCAGCTCTATATTACAGCCAACACCCTGCTCTAATGGTCAGGACTGGAGATAACTTCGAACTCAGCCTTTTAATTACTTAATAGTGAGCATGGCATCTAAATAGTTAGGCTATGTTCACACGGCCTATTTTCAGCCGATTTTCGGGGCATCCACGCCTTGAAAAACGACAGAAAATATGTGGGCTCAGCGTCTCCAAATATTTGCACATTGATTTCAATGGGAAAAATGACGTTCCGTTCCCAGGGGCGTTTTTTTACGCAGCCATTTTTAAAAATGGCGTGTAAAAAAACACTGTAAAAAAGAAGTGCATGTCACTTCTTGAACCGTTTTTGGAGCCGTTTTTCATTGTCTCAATGGAAAAATAGCTCCAAAGACAGCCGTAAATAACGCTTTAAAAAAACAGCCGATGCATAAAAAATGGCTGAAAATCAGAGGCTGTTTTCCCTTGAAAATCAGAGGCTGTTTTCCCTTGAAAACAGCTCTGTATTTTACAGCCGTTTTTTGTTAAGCGTGTCAACATACCCTCAGCCACAGAGGCCCCAGGGGTGCGATCGTGGTGTGCTGATGGCCAGAGGCAGGACTTAATAGGATAATGCTAAAAACATTAATACAGAAAGAACCATAAAAAATGCTCGAATTGATGTTTTTTGTTACCTTGTCTCCCTCAAAAAACTAAATAAAAAGTTTTCAAAAAGTCGTACGTACCTCAAAATAGTACCAATAAAAACTACAGCTCGGGACGCAGCTCTATCGATGGAAAAAATTATGAGTCTCAGAATATAGGGATAGAAAACACCTTAAAAGATATAAGTTTGGTGTCGCTGTAATCGTATGAACCCCCAGAATAAAGTTAAAATGAAAGCCGTAAAAATCAAAACTCCTAAAAATAATAGCGAAATTGGTGTATTTTTCCATTTCACCCCACAAAAAAAGTGAAAACATTTTTCAGTACATTATATAGTTCATTAAATGGTGGCATTAAAACATATCTTCATAACTCATCTCACGAAAAACAAGCCCTCATACGGCTTTGTCGATAAGAAAATGAAACATTTTTGACTCTTGGAAGTTGGGAATGAAAACATAAAAAAACAAAAAACTAAAGTTGGCTGTGGCGAAGAATATTGACAAAAATTATGTGACCACCTGCTGGCTGGTTGGGTACTACTTCAGTAAGACTACTAGAAAGTCCATATGGTCTAATCTTTTAAATTAATTATATATAAATAATATAAGTAATATCTTCATATAATATTTATGGGATTTTTCCTCATGGACTAATGCAAAGTATAATATGAAGAATAATAGGCTGTTACACTTGCTTCTTACATTACAACTGTGAGAGACTAAAGTGATACTATACATTGAAAAACTCCCTAATATAATGTATTTATCAGAATAGTTGCCTTTAGTCACTCCCCACGAAATGCAAGGCAGACTATCAATGGAATTCACATTACAGGATGTCATTCAACAGTGTCTAGTGATAGATACTATTAATTTTCATAGGTTATATGTTAAGATAACTATGATAAAGGGCAATGATTCCTCAATAACAGTCTGTTACTCCAAAACACTTGATAATGTGGCATTTGTTAGATTCTTTTGGCACCTGATCCAAAGAATGGTAATGATAATCCAAAATATTTACAAAAACCGGGTGCATGTCAGGGCCGGCTCCAGGTTAATGTGGGTGCTTGGGGGACAGTAGGGCTCTTTGCACGGGAACTCACGGCGGCAGTAAAAACGCAGGAAACGACACTTTGTGCCCCCACATAGATGTTAGGCCCCGTTTATGCCCCCATATAGAAGTTAGGCCCCCCAGATTGTACCCCCATAAATTTAGTGCCCTCTGTAGATAATGCACAGCCCACCCTTTCAAGTAGTGCCACACAGCCTCCCCTCTCAGATAGTGCCACACAGCCCCCCACTCAGGTATTGCCACACAGCCTGCCTTCCTGGTAGTGCCACACAGCCCCCTTCCTGGTAGTGCCACACAGCCCCCCTTCTGGTAGTGCCACACAGCGCCATCCCTGGTAGTGCCACACAGCCCCCCTCCATGGTAGTGCCACACAGCCCCCCTCCCTGTAGGTAGCACCTTTGGGGCTCCCTCTAGGAATGGAATCCCCAGCCAGAGCATTGCCGACGCTCTGGCTGGGAATTCCGCTTCAGGAGAAGCCCCTGAAGTCACTGTCCATATATGGACAGTGGTGTCAGGGGCAACCCCAGAGCCATAGTCCCGGGCAGAGAACTACTAACACTCTGCCTGGGACTCCTGCTCTGCTCCTGACATTGCTGTCCATATATGGAAATATGGAAAGTGATGTCCGGAGCAGAGGTGAAGTCACGGGCAGAGCACTAGTAAAGGCTCTGCTCTGACACTCCGTCTCTGGGGAAGCCCCTGATATCACTGTTCATATATGGACAGTGATGTCAGGAGCAGAGCAGTGTCCCAGGTAGAGTGCTAGTAAATCCTCTACTCCGGTACTCTGGCTGTGGGGAAGGCCCTGACATCACTGTCCATAAATGGACAGTGATGTCAGGGGCACTGCCTGGGACTCCTTTTCTCCTCCTGACATCACTGTCTATATGTGGACAGTGATATCAGGGGCTTCCCCAGAGACGGAGTCCCGGAACAGAGCTGGTTTTAGCGCTCTGCCTGGGACTTCGTCTCTCTTTCTGACATCACTGTCCATATATGAACAGTGATGTCAGGGTGTTCCCCAGAGATGGAGTCCCAGAGCAGAGCCGCTTTCAGCACTCTGCCTGGGACTCCTTCTTTTCTCCTGAAATCACTGTCCATATATGGACAGTGATGTCTGGGGCTTCCCCAGAGTCGGAGTCCCGGGCAGAGCACTATTAGCTACTAGCACTCTGCCTGGGAGTCTGTAGCGTAGGAGATACCGCCCTGCTCTGCCATAGCATTCAATAGTATCTGCATCTTAAGGATGCAGATACTATTGTATGTGGCAGTCCTCTACCGCTGTAGCAGCCATAGTGGCTGCTAGCGGGGCCATTGGGAATGGGGGGCATGTAATCACCATGCTGCAGCTAATATATAAGGCTTAGATCTGAACTGCTTAGAGAATATAGAGATACATACATTTTAGGATGTTGCAATTTTTAAGTGATTCTCCCCATAGTATATATTTTTTGGTGTATTCATGCATATTAGCTGTATTTGTAATGAATGTGTAAACAGAAACCGAAAAACGTATTCCAAGTTCCCATACATACGTAGAACGATAATCATTAATGATGGTCTTTTATGGTTAAACCATTAACAATTAGCATTTCGTGTATGGGCATCTTAAATAAAGCAAGACAAATTCTGTGCAAACTAGTTCCATGAAACTTTTGGACATAAAAAAAAATTGGAATCTGTGCAACCATTAGGACAAACCTAATTCAGTCTATCGGTTCATAAAGCTGCAAATTGGTTCAAAAATTACATTGCAATACTAAAAGCTGTTATAGTCAGTATTTTAATATACCTCTTAGCTATAATGGGTTTGTATAAATACTGAGATGGTGTAAAATGGAAAGTCATTATGGGCACATTTTATGTTTATGTTTTTAAACCTTCATCATTGAGCACAAACTATTCCCATATGCTGCATTAACAAAAAAAAGTCAACATAAAAATAAGTGTTGTTAGCAGGCCTGACTAGCAGGGGTGTATTTATAAGGGGTGGAGGTAAAGCTGTTGCGCCCGGGCCCTGGAACGGTCCCTGAGTGGGCCTAGTGGTTTCTCTGCCATATAAGAGGACATCATTATTATAAAGGCTACATGATAGGTGGGCACTCAGTTACAGATTTCGCATTGGGACCCAGAAACGTCAAGTTACGGCTCTACCGACTAGGTAAGAACGTGACACAATGTAAATTCACAAAGGCAGAAAGGTCCATTTGCACTTCTGGGTAAAAGGGATTGACTGAGAATCTTGAAGTTCTGTTATTACTATTATAATTATATATATGTTCTAGCATTGTAATATATTTCAAACACGACATAGAGAATGTGTTCCTTCATGTCTGTTAAGAGGAGCTTACACTATAATTTCTCTGCTACAAACCTTAGGGACAAATTAGTACCAAAAGTAAAATACCCTTCTAATATAGCTATGATTACGAACTTACTTAAAAAAATATTTAGGCTCTGTTCATATCTGCGTTATGGCTTTCCTTTATAATGGAAGCCACGACGCAGTGCCGGATCAATCGTACAAAGCAATATCAAATCACTAATGCCAATTATATATTTAGATACTAAAAAACTATAGGAGCATCAGCACCTAGAAAATAAATCTACAATATTATGAAAAGAGCTATACTGCCTGCTTGTTATGTGCATACAGTATTACAGACAGCATAGGTCAATAGATATACATTAACTTTCAGGGCGCTGACACTAGCATATTACACTGATATGTAATGTATACATTTGGCCACAAGCAACATAATCTATTTAATAAAGATTAGTTTTGTAGGTGCTGCTGATGTTTGCATATTAAAGCTCTATTAAAGTTTGTGCTGTATTCTCGTAATACAAGTTTTCGTTCATGTTGTGTTAAAAAGGATGCGGCAAAAAATAAAAGGAGTTTTAGATGATGGACTATAAATGGAGTCCACTGTAACTGTCAGCCAAGGCCAGGATAAACCTGAAGTTGGCCTTGTATATAGAGTTTGTTATCTGTCCACTTTTATGTTGGAGACTCTGTTGCAAAATCATGAAGAATAGTGCTATTGAGTCAATGGAGTCCTTTGGGCGATGTTCGGTACACAGATAAGCAGCAGTTGTTTTTAGAGTAAGGCAGTTATGGCCTACATGTCAGATGTCTGGCACAGAGGAAGTGCAAGGACCAGGTTTATTAAGGAAGCCAAAAGCGTGAGACTAATCAGGTCATTAAGCAAGAGATATTAAGAATCAAGAGAACCTAGACAATGGATTCAGCAGTGGAGCTTTCCAACATCCCTGATAGCTCAATGAGAAGAGCTACGGCCAGGGGCACAGGAGCTTCTGGGTTTAAATCCTGACAGAATATGACAACAACAAGGCTTTTAGCAATGTAGCTAGAAGGACCTGACTAATGGAGCCCAGAGGTAAGGTACAAGTCACTGTCCGTGCCCATCATCTGATTGGTCTGTTTGTTGTGAGTACATACAGTAACTACAAGTTTGTAACATAAAGCACGAGCACTTATTTTGCTCCAATAGACCGGTGCATTCATGAGCCCCTTCATGGGCTCTGTTCTCTGTCACAGATTTGCCAGCCCTATTTATACAGATTTTGTCTTGTTTGTAGCCAAACCAAAAGCCACAAATTTGCAAGGTCATGAGAAGTTGAATAATTACAATGTCACCACTAATTTATTTTGCAGCCATACCCATTATTGCAGCTTATCATTCCAAAGTTTCCAGTTTATGCTATGCAGCACAATGACATATGCAAGGAAGTTACAGCTCTGAAATGGCTATAGGTTATTTTACAGTATTCTTATGCTTTTATAACCCTGCTATGTAAAAAAAAAAAAGCTCAGCTAAGAATGGCAAGGTATTCTCAGAATATTTACAACCTCATTGGCTTAGCTGAATGCCAATAGCCTTCTTGGCATTGGTCTCAGCCAAATATAATCATTAGGTGTGTTAGATTTGACATTGGCATTTCTCACACTTTTGATTCTGTGAGAATGACCAGTAGGTACTGAAGATCATTCGCACACTGCAGTTAGGCATAATATTTACCAGGGTAGATTTAACTTTTCACTTTGTACGGGCAAAAAGTGTTAGAAAATGAATGCTTTATTTAATAAATTGTAGAATAATGGCATCTGGGAGTTGTTGCTAGATAACTTGTTCAATCTGATAAAAAAAAATAGAGCTTTACATAGATATATTAATAAACTTGTTGTGCTACTGTGGGGTGGTGTCTGTTGCTGTAGTGCTGCACTTGTGGGGGGACGTGGCCCAGAGCCAAGGAGGCTTGGCTTGGCCTGATGGCATGGGTGCTTTTGGACCTCTGGGTTGCTCCCTCTGCAGGAGCGGTGCTGCAGTGGCGGTGACCGTCACGCGGTTGTGCAACCGATAGAGTAGGGACCCACTTTTAAGAGGTCGCCGTGAAGTGGCAAGTGGGCTTGCATACAATTTTGATCAAAATGTTACAAAGAACCTCTCGTTCATGTTTAATAATTTTGCCTAGCCGCAATTGATCATAGTATATAGTGGATGTGCGGTCCATGTCTAGTCTCCCTCATTGATATGATACAGAGCCTATCCTCCTCATTTGTTTTGTTTTACTTGGTACCAGCACTCCACACTTCTGGCCCAGCTGATTTTAATTTAGGAATGACCTCATAAGTGTTTCTGCTCCTACTTGTACTCTCAGTTGTCACTGGGGGCGCATGGTAAGGTGAGCTTATTCCATCTGTTCACTTGTTGTGCTACTGTGGGGTGGTGTCTGTTGCTGTGGTGCTGCACTTGTGGGGGGACGTGGCCCAGAGACAAGGAGGCTTGGCTTGGCCTGATGGCATGGGTGCTTTTGGGCCTCTGGGTTACTCCCTCTGCAGGAGCGGTGCTGCAGTTGCGGTGACCGCCACGCGGTGGTGCAACCGATAGAGTAGGGACCACTTTTAAGAGGTCGCCGTGAAGTAGCAAGTGGGCTTGCATACAATTTGATCAAAATGTTACAAAGAACCTCTCGTTCATGTTTCATAATTTTGCCTAGCCGCAATTGATCATAGTATATAGTGGATGTGCGGTCCATGTCTAGTCTTCCTCATTGATATTAATAAACTAGGGATGCACTATTTTGCTTTGTTTTTTTTCCAGCAGATGTAGTTGCAAAGAAAATTAGTGTCAACTGTGGGAGGGAATATGTTTATATATAAATAAATAAAAAAGTTTTCTTTTACTAAATTAAGAAGATGAGAAAACCAGACCTCCATAGATAAGAAGCTTGTGAGCCCGCGTTACCTATCTGTAATCAAATGAAATGAACTGAGGCAACAAGTGATAAAAACAACCAAAGGAGAAAGGGTCTTAAAAACGTGTATATCCAGGATCAGGCTATGCAAATCACAACGAATAAACACTAGGTGATAGCATCTTGGGGGAGTAGCGTGAGATTTGACATCTTTACCTTGAATGCCAAAGCACATTTTCATGATCATGCACACAGGGCCCGATTAATTCCAATGCCTAAGGCAATAATTAAAATGAAAACCTTCATCTCTCTTCACAAATTACCATATTTTATTGTTAATTATTGTAATGCTCATTATAAAAGGCAACACAATTATAAATAAAGTATGACATTTTATTTAGTCCACTCTACCTAATGCTCAGATTTTACAAATTAATTTCTAGGTTTATGCTATTGCTAAAAGTATTGTGCATTATATTAGAATATCAACTGCTACTTAATGGAACCCAGAAGTGAACAATAAAAGTAAACAGGAGATAAACTTGTCTACACTGTTAGTCAGTCGGCAGGATTTTCTGGCGTAGAAAAGTCACAATTTGCAGTTTAGAAGAGAGGTATGGTTTATAATTTCTGGTGTCGTACTGCAGACAGATCCATGGAAGACAGCTCCTTCTGCAGTCAGTTTTCTTAAAGGCAAATTCAGATTTGTGAAAGGGAGGAGGGCGAATAAATGATTCCCTTGGATACAAAGAGAAGAACTCTTTATCTATTTATTCGTTTTAACTCCAATAGGAGACAAAATAGGATTAAGCAAAAGGAGAAAATTAAGGGAGGAATTACTGGGATGTTTTTTGTATTTCTATATTTAGTGTTTCTTAAAAAAAAATGCATAATAGTGGCTAACACATCAGATTTACTTATATATTTTTACAGCAAATTCAAACACCTAAATACAGAATGTTCAATAGTCACCCAAAATTGTTGATTTGTACTAATGAGTGCTAGTTTATATCAGATAGCAAGTAAACTGTATTTAAAATTATTCAGCAACATTCTGACTACAAGGAATTCTATGAAAGTACAGAAACCAGAGAAGAGCAGATTGCGACCCAGAAAAAAGAGTTGAGAAAGACAACCAGAACCCAAAATGATTGTACCAGCTCCAGCCAAGTGATGCAGAGTTCAGACAATCCGCAGAGCACAGGGGGACTTAGCGGCTTTGGAGGTTGTTTAGAAAGTGATATAAACTTAGTAACAAATTTATGATCTTTGCTTCCTCGAGTTATCTACAGGGGCAAAGCTATAGGTGGTGCAGATGTAGCCGTCACACCGGGACCCTGATGCCCGTGGCGGTCCAACAGCTCTCTTCCACATAGGAAGATGCCAGTTCTATTAATGGTATGTGATTTTTGGTGGGGTCCAATAGAAGGGGGGGCCCGAATTACATCTCTGATTATGTAGAAGCTTTGTTGCCATAGTTTCTTTACCTCACATTTCCCATTAGAAATTGCTGTCTTATAGATAAATCTTATATCCAGGTTAATAAAGATGTTAAGTGCTCTTGTCTCAGCATAGTGGAGCCACTTCCTTGCTATATAGGTGCTATTGTTGGAAAAAGACTATTCCTTTAGGAGCTTTTATACTTACTATACTTACATGTACAGGTGCCGTATAATGCCATCATTTGTAAATAACATAAAAGTGTCACTCAGGCCGGTATACAGTACAGTAAGGGCAGCATGGCGCTAAGCGAGTAGCACTGTTGCCTTGTAGCACTGTGGTTCTTAGCTTGAATCTGACCAAGGGCAACATCTTGGAGTTTGTATGGTCATCCTGTGTATAAATGGAACAAGGAAGTAGATGGGATCCAGCGCAAAGAACAAATTATTCAAAAAGTATATTTAAAATGGAATCTTGTTCCAATTTTATTAAGTAATGGCATAAAAACGGGAGTCCAATTCCCACAGAAGAAAGGTGGATGTATGAAAGGAAGATAGGTATATGTAGCCTACGCGTTTCAGACGATCTCCTCGTCCTTAGTCATGGCTGAAAGTGAATGTTCTGACAGTAGGATTAGGGTTTATATCCGGTATAACACAGGTGATAGTTAATTGCGGTTCAACAGAATTAGGGTGGAACGCTAGAATGTGACTGGACCGATGTCTACACGTGTCATCTGTCAAGATCCGAACATGTGGATAGTATAGTGCCGAAGATCACAGTATATATATGGTAAGTAAAAAACTTTTTAATATATATATTATTAGCGATTAGTTATTTAGATAACATTCTTAGTATCGGAAGGTATACTGCTCTTCGAACAAATTGGTAGTTTTGCTGAATTAGACCGGAGACAAACCCCGGGATGGAAAAACCCCATATGTCTCCTATATACTTTCCATCCTGTGTTTACTTGGGTTGTCTCCTACACTTCAGAAACATGGGACAATGGGAAATAAATAAATAAAAAATGAACAGCGTAAGTATCTGGGTGACAGGCTTCATCATTAAAGAGGTTTATCAAGATCAACATTTATTATCTATCCACAGGAGAGGTGATAAATGGGACCCCACGATTTACTAGTAAAGGGTCCCAAGACCCCTGTTGCCCATCACGACACCGCCCACAGTGAGTAGGAGCTTAAATGGAGCGTCAGTCGAGCATGCTCCATTTAATGTTTATGGGACTGACGGAAACAGCTCTACTTGGTTGTCTCCATCAATCCAATAGTATTTAAATGGAGCAGCACCACATATGCTCAACCTTCATGGAGTGAGGGGCAACAGGGGGCACAAGACCTCCGTTCTAGTGATCTCTGGGGTCAAAAAAAAAGGGTGTCCCTGTGAACAAACCTCTTTAAATTGATCATGCTCATCCAGGACCTGCTGCTCAATGGAATATTTGAGCAATGAGTGGCCATACACATGGATTGTGTGCATCTCTATCAGACGCTGTCCATGGTTATAGAACAACTGCACTTGTATCTGGTTTGATCTTGATCCATCTTTTTTTTTTTACAGAAGCAACAATATTTCAAAAGCATATAACCTCATTACTATTGCCTAACCTCATAACAGGATAACAGGATATTTTGTTCAGTGAGCTCCTTTGATATTCAATGCATTCATATAATGGAAGGACATCATATATACGATACACTGAAGGGGCACAGGTTACTATTTGTAAGCCTGAGGTCTGTATTATTATGTGATAGCTAGAATCTTCCACTTCTACTATGTATTCTATGCATTTGTATAGCATAAGATGTGTAGAGCTACATAATATGGGCACTGAAAAAAAAAAGTGAATGAGCATCCATTTACACAAGCGGTAAGTGTCACACTGAGTCCGTTTGTATTGAAATGTATGAAGCAGCAAATATATATGCTGTAAAACGGAGAAAACATGAATTAATGCTCAGTGAATCTAGTCAAATAAAAGTCGGTACTTTTCGATGAGTTATGAATAATGCACATTTTTTATCACCTATCACTCAGAGCAACATGACGCTAATACCTTGGAGAAAATAATTATGCTGAAAGCAAAGTCAAAATGATTAACATTTGAAATGCATCCCTATGCAGCCATAAAGTACAACGCTATAAATATTTTACAAAATAACTTGCTGCAAATGGCAAATTTACAACTATGCTCCCATCATACAAGTGATAATTTTCTATATGTTACAAGGATATTAAATCAAAAATGTTTGCTTGAGTAATGTATGTCTATATATTACAGCCTAACATTGAGAAACAAGCAATGCATTTTTAAATATCTCGGTTTGTAAGAGAAAGTAGTCAGTATGATTTACAGTTTGGCTGGCGAAAGGTGCGTTTTGGGACGGGTTAATATTCTGCCTATTTCCATCATTACAGCTAAGAGATCAATACACACTATATCAGTACTAGCATTAGAATCATAATTAGTATGCAGGAAATGTGCTACAGTATTTCAGAAGCAAGTTGGATGTAAGGCTGACTGATCAGATAGGCAACTGGGGAATTCTAAATGTCAGCTGTGCTCATGTCTGTGTTTTGTGTTCGATTTCCTGCAGTGTCGTAAAGGACGTATTATTTAGTCTCATTGATGAACATGGTGTCCTGTGGAGATAACAAATCACCCTGGGCTTAAGCTATCAAAGGTTCACACTAATGTTTCGCAGAAGCAAAAATAAGTTCATCAATGAAAAGATTCCATATTAAAGCCGTGTCAAGGAATACAAGCACATATAGGGTTTAATAAAAAGAATTTGTACACTGCCTATTTTATCATTTAGATCAATATGTGCTAATTCATTATAATGCTGTATAGAGTTCTATCGCGCACAGATACAGGGACAGATCATTGGGATGAACTACTAAGTAAAATGCTAGGAATTTCTGATTGCAAGTGAATACTGTATTCATAGGGCAATGATGACCTGTAACCCATGGACATTTACTTCTGTAAGGGTCCTTTGACGCGGCCTATTGTGGGCCGTGAAAATGAGCGCCGATCATCGAGACAGATCGTTGATTGGCGCTAATTTGCTCCTTTCACAAGGACCAATGATCGGGGGACGAGCGATCGTTACTATGAATACTCGTCCCCATACATTTTCATTATGTCGGCAGCACATAATGCACACAGGGCAATGATCAGTAATGAGCGTTCACATGAAGAGCCTTTATGCAGAATAGTTTGGAAACTCTAGGGTATGTTCACACGCTAAACTAAAAATGGCTATAAAATAGGGAAAGCAGATTTTTTGCCGTTTTTTATGCATCAAGCGTTTTTTGCTGCGTTTTTTACGACCGTTTTTGGAGCTGTTTCTCTATTGACCCAATGAAAAACGGCTTCAGAAACGGCTCAAGAAGTGACATGCACTTCTTTTTACAGGGCGTTTTTTTTACGCACCACTTTTTTCAAACGGCGCTTAAAAAAAATGCACCGTCGGAACGAAACTCAGTTTTTTCCATTGAAATCAATGGGCAGATGTTTTGAGGCATTCAGCCTCCGTATTATTTGCCATTTTTCGGGGTGTTTAACCCCCCGGGGAAACAAAGAATCCAACATGCCCAATCCTTCTTTCCCCCGACATCTGCCTTTGGGGGAGAGTCGGGACACCCCCATACACATTAGATCAGGGGTCTCAAACACGGCCGGGTAAATGGGCCGCATATAGAAAAAATGGGAAGTTGACGGGCCGCATTACTTTCAAATTTGATACAATACAAAATTATTGTTAATCAATTAGTTATTTGAACTACTATAACACTATATTGCTAGAATAATAATACTACATTACTATAATAATAGCGCTAGGTTTACAATTTGAGATATTTCTCCACGTGCTTATTTCAACAATCCAGCTTTCCAGTTTAAGTGTCGCTAAATGCAGTCCGGCGGCTCATGTCAAGATTGGGCAGCCCCTTTTTAGATAGTGCCGCAGTGCCCTCGGTGGATGCTGCCGCAGTGCCCTCGGTAGATGCTGCCGCAGTGCCCTCGGTAGATGCTGCCGCAGTGCCCTCGGTAGATGCTGCCGCAGTGCCCTCGGTAGATGCTGCCGCAGTGCCCTCGGTAGATAAGGCCGCAGTGCCCTCGGTAGATAAGGCTGCAGTGCCCTCGGTAGATAAGGCCGCAGTGCCCTCGGTAGATAAGGCCGCAGTGCCCTCTGTAGATAAGGCCGCAGTGCCCTCTGTAGATAAGGCCGCAGTGCCCTCTGTAGATAAGGCCGCAGTGCCCTCTGTAGATAAGGCCGCAGTGCCCTCTGTAGATAAGGCCGCAGTGCCCTCTGTAGATAAGGCCAGTGGCGGATTAAGAAGACCATGGGCCCTGGGCTGTTACCCAAACTTGGGCCCCCCTTCTCCACCACCACCCTGCCGCGCCGTAACTATTGCTAACACTACCTAAACACTAGTACACAAAGTAGGCACATTATGCACAAAGTACACACAGTACGCACATTATGCACAAAGTACGCACATTATGCACAAAGTACACACAGTACACAAAGTAGGCACATTATGCACAAAGTACGCACATTATGCACATTATGCACAAAGTACGCACAGTACACAAAGTACCACATTATGCACAAAGTACACAAAGTAGGCACATTATGCACATTATGCACAAAGTACGCACAGTACACAAAGTACCACATTATGCACAAAGTACGCACATTATGCACAAAGTACGCACATTATGCACAAAGTACACACAGTACACAAAGTAGGCACATTATGCACAAAGTACCACATTATGCACAAAGTACGCAAATTATGCACAAAGTACGCACATTATGCACATTATGCACAAAGTACGCACATTATGCACAAAGTACACAAAGTATGCACAAAGTACGCACATTATGCACAAAGTACACAAAGTACACAAAGTACGCACATTATGCACAAAGTAGGCACATTATGCACAAAGTACGCACATTATGCACAAAGTACACAAAGTACGCACATTATGCACAAAGTATGCACAGTACACAAAGTACCACATTATGCACAAAGTACGCACATTATGCACAAAGTGCACACATTATGCACAAAGTACACAAAGTACGCACATTATGCACAAAGTACACAAAGTACGCACATTATGCACAAAGTAGGCACATTATGCACAAAGTACGCACATTATGCACAAAGTACGCACATTATGCACAAAGTACGCACAAAGTACGCACATTATGCACAAAGTACGCACAAAGTACGCACATTATGCACAAAGTACGCACAGTACAAAGTACGCACATTATGCACAAAGTACGCACAGTACACAAAGTACACACATTATGCACAAAGTACACAAAGTAGGCACATTATACACAAAGTATGCATAGTACACAAAGTACACACGAGTATGCACATTATACACTAAGTAGGCACATTATACACGAGTATGCACATTATACACAAAGTACACCTTGTAAACACATGAATATGGACATTAAACATACATGAATATGGACATTAAACATACATGAATATGGACATTAAACATACATTAATATGGACATTAAACATACATGAATATGGACATTAAACACACATGAATATGGATATTAAACACACATGCACTTACCTTTTATGTCTTCACTGCAGCTCTTCTCCTGCTCACAGCACAGAGCCCGCCGACAGTCTCCCCTCCCCCATGTCCCGACAGCTAGCAGCAGAGATGTTTAGAGCAGGGAAGGGGGGCTGGAGGGGGAGCTTCTAAAGCAGCACAGACCACGGCTGCTAAGTAGAAGCAAAGCTCCCCTCGCCTGACAGGTGCGGTCCTGGCACCGGGGCTCCCTCCGGTGCTAGCGACGCCACTGGGCATGAGGGGGTTCGGGCGGTCATAGGCTCCTTGGGCCCCCTGGCAGTCTTGGGCCCCGGGCGACCGCCCGAAACGCCCTAATGATAATCCGCCACTGGATAAGGCCACAGTGCCCTCTGTAGAGGCTGCCCCAGTGCCCTCTGTAGAGGCTGCCCCAGTGCCCTCTGTAGAGGCTGCCCCAGTGATGTCAGGGGCTTGCCCAGAGCTGGAGTTCCAGGCAGAGCGCTAGTAGGCTCTTCCTGGGACTCCAGCTGTGCTCCTGACATCACTGGGACTCCTGCTCTGGGGAAGCCCCTGACATCATTGTCGATGTATGGACAGCGATGTCAGAGGCTTCCCCAGAGTCCCGGAGCAGAGCCGATACTAGCGCTCTGCCCGGGACTCCGGCTCTGGGGAAGCCCCAGACATCGCTGTTCATATATGGACAGCGATGTCAGGGAATTCCACAGAGTCCCAGAGCAGAGCCGACACCAGCGCTCTGCCCGGGACTCCGGCTCTGGGGAAGCCCCAGACATCGCTGTTCATATGTGGACAGCGACGTCAGGGAATTCCACAGAGTCCCGGAACAGAGCCGACATCAGCGCTCTGCTCCGCTCTGGGCAAGACCCTGACACACTGTCCATATATGGGCAGCGATGTCAGGGAATTCCACAGAGTCCCGTAGCAGAGCCGACACCAGCGCTCTGCTCGGGACTCCGGCTCTGGGGAAGCCCCAGACATCGCTGTTCATATGTGGACAGCGATGTCAGGGAATTCCAGAGTCTCGGAGCAGAGCCGATACTAGCGGCTCTGTGTCCCGCGGGCGTGCTTGAGACCCCTGCATTAGATGATAGGCTGGTCCTGACGAAATTTGACCAACATTCATCTAATATGTATGGACTGCCCGGTACCCTTAGTAGAAATAATGAAAGGAAAGGGATATATTTGTTGCATTCATTAAGTATAATGCCTAAGAGATATACAGCAGAATTTCAAATACAAGCAGGACTATTTTATACTAGTGTCAATGGTCTATCTACTGTAAAGGCAGGTCTTGCTACTGCTATAGTGCCCACTTGGTGAGAGGGCAGTACCAAATTGTTCCACCACCCCTTCCGCCATGGTGAAAGTCAAATATATAAAGGTATTTAATGGAAATAAATAATCTGCAAAATCCCTTGAAAGAAGAATATAATCAATCAATGTAAATATAACAATACCATAAATCTCAGGCTTGTGTGATAAGCATCAAACATTATCCAGTGAGTATCATTTAATTTTTAAAGGAAATGAATGAATATTCTGAATAACTTTACTATCAATGGTATTAGTATTTCATACAGAGTCCTTTTGGGGTTACACAATGTGTAAGGGGGGCAGTCAATATGGGGACAAAGAAAGCATTAAATGGCTTTCACTGGTTTTATCCACACCATGACTAAGAATCTTTACAAAAGCTGAATATCTACCCAGCGACCTGCATTTAAAGAGAACCTTTCACCTCCTCATACATGTGCAGCATGTAATGGGCAGGGCTGCACAAACCCTGGGGCACTTTAAAAAAAAATTCTATCCTCCACCGTTATTTATATATCGGTGCCGTTATATTTGGCACCCGATATTTAAATAACCCCCTGAACTGTCAATGGGGCGTGTAATGGCAAGGGGGCATGTAACATGGCTGTGACACTGTCCAATCAGCTACGGACAGTATCACAGCAAGAGCTGGAGAGAGGTGCGAGTGTGCACACGCACCCTCTCACTCTTCAGCTCTCGGCAGGCAATGACAAGACAGAACAGATCTCTTGTGAGAGATCACACAGTCTTGTACTTGTCTGATGAACTGGCAAGTCTCTGCTACGGACTTGTCACCAAACGTTCAATTTTCAGCAAGTTATGAGCAATTTTAGATTTATGCTAATTAGATTCTTAATAGACAACTGGGCGTGTTTTTACTTTTTTACCAACTGGGCATTGCAAAGAGAAGTGTATGATGCTGACCAATCAGCGTCATACACTTCTCTCCATTCATTTTTAGCATTTCTCGCGAGATAGCGCTTTGCTGTCACATACTCCCAGATTAACTTTACCGAAGTGTCTTAAGAGTGAATAGACATCGCTTTCAGCCAAGATGCGATGCCTATTCACACTCCCGACACTTTGGTGAAGTTTCTTGGGGACTTACTCACACAGCACGGTGTGATCTCGTGAGATAACGCTTGCTGTGATTCACAGAACTTTACCGAAGTGTCGGGAGTGTGAATAGACATCGCATCCTGGCTGAAAGCAATGTCTATTCACTCTCAAGACACTTCGGTAAAGTTAATGTGGGAGTATGTGACAGCACATCGTGATCTCGTGAGATCACACTGTGTTGCGAGTACTGCTAAAAATGAATGGAGAGAAGTGTATGACGCTGATTGGTCAGTGTCATACACTTCTCTTCACAACACCCAGTTAGTAAAAAAGTAAAAACACGCCCAGTTGTCTTCTAAGAAACTAATTAGCATAAATCAAAAATTGTGCATAACTTGCTCAAAATTGATCATTTTTTATAATAAAAAACACTGTTGTTATCTACATTACAGTGTCGATCAGATTATGTAGGCGATATGGCACTTATAATCTGGTGACAGAGCCTCTTTAAGTGGACTCGTATTACCTGAGACACTGCTCAGTGGTTTGGTTGATGTTGCCCTGTACATACATATATATATATATATATATATATATATATATATATATATATATATATATATATATATATATATATATATATATATAACTGTATATATTGTATATCTGTTGTCTTTCTCCCTTTCGCTTTGCGGATTGCCCAGAAAGGCTAAAGCTGGTTATAGATAATACCTTTTTATCAGAGTATCGTAACGCGATCCACTGTCTATATAATGGCTATGTGGACAGCATCACTGTACCCTAATACCCCTTGTTGGGTAAATTTAGGAATTGGACAGGTTGACTTTTGATCCATCAAATCTTATTGTTGTCCCTGAAGAAGACTCCAAGGAAGTTTGGGAGCCACTTATCGTCCCCCATAGTTAACCCATAGAAACCCCCCTATATCTATGGACAACTTAAAATTGCCCTTTCATGCATTTATTTCAATACATTCCTACTTCTTAGGTGGGCTCAAAATCTCTGGGAACATATGCATTAAAATCCCTTTTTATCTTGTCTAAATTAATAATATACAGTATAGGCATATTCATTTCCTTAGCTATTTATATTGCTTTAAAACACATGAAACCTAGACTTTCCTAGAATATATTTAGCTTCCTAATTTCCCATTTTGATTATCTGTCTGACATATCGGTGAGAAATTCAGTCCGGATTTGATTGAATTTTTGAAGTTGGCAGGAGTCAGGTTTCTGTAGGTAGACATCCATATCCTATAACATCATTTACCCTAATCACAAAACCGAAGGGACAAATTAAAACATATCAGCCTGAATCAAAATGGATTTATGATAATGTATTTGAACGTATGAAAAGTTATTAAGAGGAATATGTACCATAGTAGGAGGATATTGGTATCATTTTATCTTAAGAACATGCACTTAAAATATGCCTGTTTCTAATTATTCACATGGTTACACAGCGACATCTAGTGGAGGCTCAATGTAATAGGCAGGTGTGTACGTTCTTAAAGGGCACTGCCGCCTATAAACAGCATACCTAAGCAAATTGTGGCACTAAAGAGGTTCTATTTATTTTTTAATCAAGTTGTTTAGTTATGCAATTAAAATAAAAATTACTTAGTCATAGTTTTTTTTTTTTTTTTCTCTATTGTGCATTGTTTCCAAGCTTTTTGAATGCATCCATCGGTCTAAGCAATGAAGGTATTTATTCAGGTATTCATGGCTAAGTCCAGATTTATATACACTGTAGCATGGGCTCCCCAGTCACTCCTATCGGGATCTTTTTACAATTATATATGACAGATCCGTGAAATACAAATCTGTCATATAACCATGTTCATGAGTTCTGAGGGTCAGGAATGTGCATGCACAGAAGTCCATGGAAAACCAGATATCTTCCTATTCTCTTGATGCTGTTTGATTTTTTTTTATGGCTTGACAATGTTTTTCCAACAATTTTGTCACGCTTCTGACGCCCAACAGGACGATGCATTTCTGTTCTAAAAGAAACCCTCACCTTGTGAACCTACGCTGGTGAAAGGCTGGAGAAAGATTCTGGGGATAGACCACATATATTTCTGACTCTAATTTATCAGCAGAGAACTTTACCAGTGTGCTATCTCTGCTGTCACGTGCTGGTGACAAATTCCTCCAAAGATGACCTGTTCTTCATGCTGGAAGTGACGTTTACATTTGGTCTTATGGGGACGATAGAAAGGCTCAGGGGGTAACCTGAGCTGGTGGACTGGTCCTTAAGCAGTGTCTAAACAGTGAGTGTTTTCTGTGCAGATCCTGGTTCAAGTCCTGATGTGTGGCTTTGTCCAAAAGGGTGTGCTGCTGGGTTGTTCTTATAGTAGTGTGGACGTGGCACAATAAGTACCGTATTTTTCAGACTATAAGACGCAGTTTTTAGCAAGAATAAATCTTGCTAAAAACTCCCTGCATCTTATAGTCCGCAGTCAAGGGACCCGTTCTAGCTTTCTGTGCTCTCCCGGACACTTGATTACATGTGCAGTTACTGAAACAGCGTAACTTGCTGAGCTACGCTGCTTCCATAAATCCCATAGAACTGACCAGTAGTTAAGGAAACAGCGCAGCTCGCATGCTACACTGCTTCCATAACTGTTATTCACTACTATAGGATTTAGTGAATAACAGCGTAGTTACACTGTTTCAGTGACTCAACATGTAACCAAGTAGCTGCTGGTTCAAGTCCCCTAGGGGAACTAATAAAATTTGTAAAAAAAAAATGTTAGATACATTTTCCGGAGTGTAAAAAAAAAATATTAAAAGTTCAGAAAAAAGTATTTTCCCATTTTTCCCCAATAACAATGTAAAAAATAAAATAATTTGGTATGGCTGCGTCCGTAAAAGTCTGATCTATTACACTATACCATTATTTAACTCGCATGGTGAGTTTAAAAATTGAAAACATCAAAATAGTTTTTTGGTCACCTTAGTGCTTAAAATATGAAATAAAGAAAAAAGTTATAAAAAAAATTGTATGTACCAAAACATGGTGCCAATAAAACTACAGCTCGTCCCGCAAAAAATAAGCCCTAACACCGCTCAATCGATTAAATAAATATAAAAAAAATGTTGGCTCTCAGAATGTGGTGAAACAGAATAAATTATTTTTTAACAAATATTTTTTTTCCTATTTTCTGTTGTCTAAAACCTGGGTGCGTCTTATGGTCAGGTGCATCTTATAGTCCGAAAAATACGGTATGTTACTGCATAAGAAAGATACTGATGCAGCTGTCTCTTTTGTGACAGCTGTATTTATATAGTCGATTATTGCATATTTCGGCAATATACTCATTACTCAAACAGGTATCATAATCCATAGTTGGATGGGATTATTAGCACTATTTCTATTTTTGCAGATGACACCAAACTATGTAGTATTGTTCAGTCTATAGAAGATGTTCGTGAATTGCAAGCGGATTTAAACAAACTGAGTGTTTGGGCGTCCACTTGGCAGATGAAGTTTAATGTAGATAAATGTAAAGTTATGCATCTGTGTACGAACAACCTGCATGCATCATATGTCCTAGGGGGAGCTACACTGGGGGAGTCACTTGTTGAGAAGGAGCTGGGTGTACTTGTAAATCATAAACTAAATAACAGCATGCAATGTCAATCAGCTGCTTCAAAGGCCAGCAAGATATTGTCGTGTTTTGAAAGAGGCATGGACTCACGGGACAGGGATGTAATATTACCACTTTACAAAGCATTAGTGAGGCCTCATCTAGAATATGCAGTTCAGTTCTGGGCTCCAGTTCATAGAAAGGATGCCCTGGAGTTGGAAAAAATACAAAGAAGAGCAACGAAGCTAATAAGGGGCATGGAGAATCTAAGTTATGAGGAAAGATTAAAAGAACTAAACCTATTTAGCCTTGAAAAAAGACGACTAAGGGGGGACATGATTAACTTATATAAATATATGAATGGCACATACAAAAAATATGGTGAAATCCTGTTCCATGTAAAACCCCCTCAAAAAACAAGGTGGCACTCCCTCCGTCTGGAAAAAGAAAGGTTCAACCTGAAGAGGCGACAAGCCTTCTCTAGCTGTGAGAACGGTGAATTTATGGAATAGTCACCGCAGGAGCTGGTCACAGCAGGGACAGTAGATGGCTTTAAAAAAGGCTTAGATAATTTTCTAGAACAAAAAAATATTAGCTCCTATGTGTAGACATTTTTTACTTCCCCTTTCCCATCCCTTGGTTGAACTTGATGGACATGTGTCTTTTTTCAACCGTACAAACTATGTAACTATGTAACTATATAAGCTGTGAGCTAGCTGAACAGAAGCTACACGATTGGACGTTTATTACCTCTTTAAAAAAATAAAAAGAGGTCTCGATCTTTCAATAAGAGAAACTTTAAACCATGTGGATGCACGATAGAGTGGTGGCTTGGGGCTTAACTCAGGTTTGCTTTGTAATTAGCTCACGTTCCTTGGTTCCAGTCTTGCTGCATGCCTTGAAAAAAGACGACTAAGGGGGTGACATGATTAACTTATATGAATGGCACGTACAAAAAATATGGTGGAATCCTGTTCCATATAAAACCCCTTAAAAAACCAATGGGGCACTCCCTCCATCTGGAAAAAGAAAGGTTCAACCTGCAGAGGCGACAAGCCTTCTTTACTGTGAGAACTGTGAATCTATGGAATAGTCACCGCAGGAGCCGTCACAGCAGGGACAGTAGATGGCTTTAAAAAAGGCTTAGATGATTTCTTAAGGCTTAGCTCCTATGTGTAGAAAGTTTTTACTTTCCCTTTCCCATCCCTTGGTTGAACTTGATGGACATGTGTCTTTTTTCAACCATACAAACTATATAAATATGTAAGATGCTGTTCTCCTCACTTATACAATCTTGCTGCCTGTGCTTAAAGGTGACTTTGTTTTTCCAATTATTTTGTCATGCAGCTGACGCTGGATAGGACAACGTATTGCTCTTGTAAAAGAATCCTTCACCTTGTGAACCTACACTGGTGAAAGGCTGGATACACAAGGAGGAGATCCTAGGGAAAGAACCCATATGTTCCTGACTCTAATTTATCAGCAGAGAACTTTACCAGTGCACTACATCTGCTGTTGAGAGCGTTTGCATATTCTTCCAAAGACGACCTGTTCGTCTTCATGCTGAAAGTGACGTTTACATTTGGTCTTATGGGGATAATAAGAAAGCTCAGAGATCAACCTGAGCTGGTGGTCTGGTGCTTAAGTATTGTCTAAACAGTTAGAGTCTTTTGTGTAGCCTTCTCCAAAAGGATACTTGCTGAGTGTTGTGGAGGTTGTTCCTTTTAAGACAGCTGTATTTATATAGTAGATTATTGCAGATTTCAGCAATATATTCATCACTCAAACAGGTATCATAATCCATTACTCCATAGGTGGCACTTTGGGAAAGGGGGATGCAGCCCAAAGTCAACAGGAAAATAACTTGGGGATTGGAACCCACATTGTACAGAAGTGATCCCTGCGCTCGACTCAGATCATGCAAGCTGCCACACCACCAACAAACACATTTTACACTGCTTTTTTTTCAAAACAATAAAAAAAACTTTGTCAAACACTAGACAGTCAACAGGGCAATGGATTTCTCCTTTATAATAATCCCTTGCCTTGTGAACCTGCACTGGAGGATGGCTGGAAACACCAGGAGCCCCTGGGAATCAAACCTGCACATTCCAGACTCCTCCAACTTATCAGAATTAAACTTTACTAGTGTACCTCTGCTGTCAAGAGCCTTCTTCTTACTTATACAAGCTTGCTGCCTGTGCCCCAAAAAATTGTCAAGTACTTGACACTCAACAGGGCAAGGAATTTCACTTTTAAGAGAATCCCTCACCTTGTGAACCTGCACTGGTGAAAGGCAGCCAACACAAGGAGGAGACCTTGGGGATAGAACCTGCATGTTTCTGAGTAATCAGACTTTCAACAAGAGAATCTTTAGGTCTTGTTGGGGTATGATAGTGGTGTGGCTTGTGGTGTAAGTAAGTGCTTAGGTCATGGTTATCATGGAGTTAGTGCATGTTCGTGGGTTCGAAACCTGTGTGGTGATCCCTACTTATGTGATTAAAGGTGACAATGTTTTTTCCAATAATTTTGTCAAGATTCTGACACCCAACTGTCCTCTGTCCTCTGTCCTCTGTACTCTGTTCTCTGTACTCTGTCCTCCTCTGTCCTCTGTACTCTGTACTCCTCTGTACTCTGTACTCTGTACTCCTCTGTCCTCTGTACTCTGTACTCCTCTGTACTCTGTACTCTGTCCTCCTCTGTCCTCTGTACTCTGTACTCCTCTGTACTCTGTACTCTGTACTCTGTCCTCTGTACTCTGTCCTCTGTACTCTGTCCTCTGTACTCTGTACTCTGTACTCTGTACTCTGTACTCTGTACTCTGTACTCTGTACTCTGTACTCCTCTGTACTCTGTACTCTGTACTCTGTACTCTGTCCTCTGTTCTCTGTCCTCTGTACTCTGTCCTCTGTACTCTGTACTCTGTACTCTGTACTCTGTACTCTGTACTCTGTACTCTGTACTCTGTACTCTGTACTCTGTCCTCTGTACTCTGTCCTCTGTCCTCTGTACTCTGTACTCTGTACTCTGTACTCTGTACTCTGTACTCTGTACTCTGTACTCTGTACTCTGTACTCTGTCCTCTGTACTCTGTCCTCTGTACTCTGTACTCTGTACTCTGTACTCTGTACTCTGTACTCTGTCCTCCTCTGTCCTCTGTACTCTGTACTCCTCTGTACTCTGTACTCTGTACTCCTCTGTCCTCTGTACTCTGTACTCCTCTGTACTCTGTACTCTGTCCTCCTCTGTCCTCTGTACTCTGTACTCCTCTGTACTCTGTACTCTGTACTCTGTACTCTGTACTCTGTACTCTGTACTCTGTACTCTGTACTCTGTACTCTGTACTCTGTCCTCCTCTGTCCTCTGTACTCTGTACTCCTCTGTACTCTGTACTCTGTACTCCTCTGTCCTCTGTACTCTGTACTCCTCTGTACTCTGTACTCTGTCCTCCTCTGTCCTCTGTACTCTGTACTCCTCTGTACTCTGTACTCTGTACTCTGTACTCTGTACTCTGTACTCTGTACTCTGTACTCTGTACTCTGTACTCTGTACTCTGTCCTCCTCTGTCCTCTGTACTCTGTACTCTGTCCTCTGTACTCTGTACTCTGTACTCTGTACTCTGTACTCTGTACTCTGTACTCTGTACTCTGTACTCTGTACTCTGTACTCTGTACTCTGTACTCTGTACTCTGTACTCTGTACTCTGTACTCTGTCCTCTGTACTCTGTACTCTGTACTCTGTACTCTGTCCTCTGTTCTCTGTCCTCTGTACTCTGTCCTCTGTACTCTGTACTCTGTACTCTGTACTCTGTACTCTGTACTCTGTACTCTGTACTCTGTACTCTGTACTCTGTACTCTGTCCTCCTCTGTCCTCTGTACTCTGTACTCCTCTGTACTCTGTACTCTGTCCTCCTCTGTCCTCTGTACTCTGTACTCCTCTGTACTCTGTACTCTGTACTCTGTACTCTGTACTCTGTACTCTGTACTCTGTACTCTGTACTCTGTACTCTGTACTCTGTACTCTGTACTCTGTACTCTGTACTCTGTACTCTGTACTCTGTACTCTGTACTCTGTACTCTGTACTCTGTACTCTGTACTCTGTACTCTGTACTCTGTACTCTGTACTCTGTCCTACTCTGTACTCTGTACTCTGTACTCTGTACTCTGTACTCTGTACTCTGTACTCTGTACTCTGTACTCTGTACTCTGTCCTACTCTGTACTCTGTACTCTGTACTCTGTACTCTGTACTCTGTACTCTGTCCTACTCTGTACTCTGTACTCTGTACTCTGTACTCTGTACTCTGTACTCTGTACTCTGTACTCTGTACTCTGTACTCTGTACTCTGTACTCTGTACTCTGTACTCTGTACTCTGTACTCTGTACTCTGTACTCTGTACTCTGTACTCTGTACTCTGTAGTACTCTGTACTCTGTACTCTGTACTCTGTACTCTGTCCTACTCTGTACTCTGTCCTACTCTGTACTCTGTACTCTGTCGTACTCTGTACTCTGTACTCTGTACTCTGTACTCTGTCCTCTGTTCTCTGTCCTCTGTACTCTGTCCTCTGTACTCTGTACTCTGTACTCTGTACTCTGTACTCTGTACTCTGTACTCTGTACTCTGTACTCTGTACTCTGTACTCTGTCCTCCTCTGTCCTCTGTACTCTGTACTCCTCTGTACTCTGTACTCTGTCCTCCTCTGTCCTCTGTCCTCTGTACTCTGTACTCCTCTGTACTCTGTACTCTGTACTCTGTACTCTGTACTCTGTACTCTGTACTCTGTACTCTGTACTCTGTACTCTGTACTCTGTACTCTGTACTCTGTACTCTGTCCTACTCTGTACTCTGTACTCTGTACTCTGTACTCTGTACTCTGTCCTACTCTGTACTCTGTCCTACTCTGTACTCTGTACTCTGTACTCTGTACTCTGTACTCTGTACTCTGTACTCTGTACTCTGTACTCTGTACTCTGTACTCTGTACTCTGTACTCTGTACTCTGTACTCTGTACTCTGTACTCTGTACTCTGTACTCTGTACTCTGTACTCTGTACTCTGTACTCTGTACTCTGTACTCTGTACTCTGTACTCTGTACTCTGTACTCTGTACTCTGTACTCTGTACTCTGTACTCTGTACTCTGTCCTACTCTGTACTCTGTACTCTGTACTCTGTACTCTGTCCTACTCTGTACTCTGTACTCTGTACTCTGTACTCTGTACTCTGTACTCTGTCCTACTCTGTACTCTGTACTCTGTACTCTGTACTCTGTACTCTGTACTCTGTACTCTGTACTCTGTACTCTGTACTCTGTACTCTGTAGTACTCTGTACTCTGTAGTACTCTGTACTCTGTACTCTGTACTCTGTCCTACTCTGTACTCTGTACTCTGTACTCTGTACTCTGTACTCTGTACTCTGTCCTACTCTGTACTCTGTACTCTGTCCTACTCTGTACTCTGTACTCTGTACTCTGTACTCTGTACTCTGTACTCTGTACTCTGTCCTACTCTGTACTCTGTACTCTGTACTCTGTCCTACTCTGTACTCTGTACTCTGTACTCTGTACTCTGTACTCTGTACTCTGTACTCTGTACTCTGTACTCTGTACTCTGTCCTACTCTGTACTCTGTACTCTGTACTCTGTACTCTGTACTCTGTACTCTGTACTCTGTACTCTGTACTCTGTACTCTGTACTCTGTACTCTGTACTCTGTACTCTGTACTCTGTCCTACTCTGTACTCTGTACTCTGTACTCTGTACTCTGTACTCTGTACTCTGTCCTACTCTGTACTCTGTACTCTGTACTCTGTACTCTGTACTCTGTACTCTGTCCTACTCTGTACTCTGTACTCTGTACTCTGTACTCTGTACTCTGTACTCTGTACTCTGTACTCTGTACTCTGTACTCTGTACTCTGTACTCTGTAGTACTCTGTACTCTGTACTCTGTACTCTGTCCTACTCTGTACTCTGTACTCTGTACTCTGTACTCTGTACTCTGTACTCTGTACTCTGTACTCTGTACTCTGTACTCTGTCCTACTCTGTACTCTGTACTCTGTACTCTGTACTCTGTACTCTGTACTCTGTACTCTGTCCTACTCTGTACTCTGTACTCTGTACTCTGTACTCTGTACTCTGTACTCTGTACTCTGTACTCTGTACTCTGTACTCTGTACTCTGTACTCTGTACTCTGTACTCTGTACTCTGTACTCTGTACTCTGTACTCTGTACTCTGTAGTACTCTGTACTCTGTACTCTGTACTCTGTACTCTGTACTCTGTACTCTGTCCTACTCTGTACTCTGTCCTACTCTGTACTCTGTACTCTGTCGTACTCTGTACTCTGTACTCTGTACTCTGTACTCTGTCCTCTGTTCTCTGTCCTCTGTACTCTGTCCTCTGTACTCTGTACTCTGTACTCTGTACTCTGTACTCTGTACTCTGTACTCTGTACTCTGTACTCTGTACTCTGTACTCTGTACTCTGTACTCTGTCCTACTCTGTACTCTGTCCTACTCTGTACTCTGTACTCTGTCGTACTCTGTACTCTGTACTCTGTACTCTGTACTCTGTCCTCTGTTCTCTGTCCTCTGTACTCTGTCCTCTGTACTCTGTACTCTGTACTCTGTACTCTGTACTCTGTACTCTGTACTCTGTACTCTGTACTCTGTACTCTGTACTCTGTCCTCCTCTGTCCTCTGTACTCTGTACTCCTCTGTACTCTGTACTCTGTCCTCCTCTGTCCTCTGTACTCTGTACTCCTCTGTACTCTGTACTCTGTACTCTGTACTCTGTACTCTGTACTCTGTACTCTGTACTCTGTACTCTGTACTCTGTACTCTGTACTCTGTCCTACTCTGTACTCTGTACTCTGTACTCTGTACTCTGTACTCTGTACTCTGTCCTACTCTGTACTCTGTACTCTGTACTCTGTACTCTGTACTCTGTACTCTGTACTCTGTACTCTGTACTCTGTACTCTGTACTCTGTCCTACTCTGTACTCTGTACTCTGTACTCTGTACTCTGTACTCTGTACTCTGTACTCTGTACTCTGTACTCTGTACTCTGTACTCTGTCCTACTCTGTACTCTGTACTCTGTACTCTGTACTCTGTACTCTGTCCTACTCTGTACTCTGTACTCTGTACTCTGTACTCTGTCCTACTCTGTACTCTGTCCTACTCTGTACTCTGTACTCTGTCGTACTCTGTACTCTGTACTCTGTACTCTGTACTCTGTCCTCTGTTCTCTGTCCTCTGTACTCTGTCCTCTGTACTCTGTACTCTGTACTCTGTACTCTGTACTCTGTACTCTGTACTCTGTACTCTGTACTCTGTCCTCCTCTGTCCTCTGTACTCTGTACTCCTCTGTACTCTGTACTCTGTCCTCCTCTGTCCTCTGTACTCTGTACTCCTCTGTACTCTGTACTCTGTACTCTGTACTCTGTACTCTGTACTCTGTACTCTGTACTCTGTACTCTGTACTCTGTACTCTGTACTCTGTCCTACTCTGTACTCTGTACTCTGTACTCTGTACTCTGTACTCTGTACTCTGTCCTACTCTGTACTCTGTACTCTGTACTCTGTACTCTGTACTCTGTACTCTGTACTCTGTACTCTGTACTCTGTACTCTGTCCTACTCTGTACTCTGTACTCTGTACTCTGTCCTACTCTGTACTCTGTACTCTGTACTCTGTACTCTGTACTCTGTACTCTGTACTCTGTACTCTGTACTCTGTACTCTGTCCTACTCTGTACTCTGTACTCTGTACTCTGTACTCTGTACTCTGTACTCTGTACTCTGTACTCTGTACTCTGTACTCTGTCCTACTCTGTACTCTGTACTCTGTACTCTGTACTCTGTACTCTGTACTCTGTCCTACTCTGTACTCTGTACTCTGTACTCTGTACTCTGTACTCTGTACTCTGTCCTACTCTGTACTCTGTACTCTGTCCTACTCTGTACTCTGTACTCTGTACTCTGTACTCTGTACTCTGTACTCTGTACTCTGTCCTACTCTGTACTCTGTACTCTGTACTCTGTCCTACTCTGTACTCTGTACTCTGTACTCTGTACTCTGTACTCTGTACTCTGTACTCTGTACTCTGTACTCTGTACTCTGTACTCTGTACTCTGTCCTACTCTGTACTCTGTACTCTGTACTCTGTACTCTGTACTCTGTACTCTGTACTCTGTACTCTGTACTCTGTCCTACTCTGTACTCTGTACTCTGTACTCTGTACTCTGTACTCTGTACTCTGTACTCTGTACTACTCTGTACTCTGTACTACTCTGTACTACTCTGTACTACTCTGTACTCTGTACTACTCTGTACTACTCTGTACTCTGTACTACTCTGTACTCTGTACTACTCTGTACTCTGTACTACTCTGTACTCTGTACTACGTACTCTGTACTACTCTGTACTCTGTACTACTCTGTACTACTCTGTACTACTCTGTACTACTCTGTACTACTCTGTACTACTCTGTACTACTCTGTACTACTCTGTACTACTCTGTACTACTCTGTACTACTCTGTACTACTCTGTACTACTCTGTACTACTCTGTACTACTCTGTACTACTCTGTACTACTCTGTACTACTCTGTACTACTCTGTACTACTCTGTACTACTCTGTACTCTGTACTACTCTGTACTACTCTGTACTACTCTGTACTACTCTGTACTACTCTGTACTACTCTGTACTCTGTACTACTCTGTACTCTGTACTACTCTGTACTACTCTGTACTCTGTACTACTCTGTACTACTCTGTACTCTGTACTACTCTGTACTCTGTACTACTCTGTACTACTCTGTACTCTGTACTACTCTGTACTACTCTGTACTACTCTGTACTCTGTACTACTCTGTACTACTCTGTACTCTGTACTACTCTGTACTACTCTGTACTACTCTGTACTACTCTGTACTACTCTGTACTACTCTGTACTCTGTACTACTCTGTACTACTCTGTACTACTCTGTACTACTCTGTACTCTGTACTACTCTGTACTACTCTGTACTCTGTACTACTCTGTACTACTCTGTACTCTGTACTACTCTGTACTCTGTACTACTCTGTACTCTGTACTACTCTGTACTCTGTACTACTCTGTACTACTCTGTACTCTGTACTACTCTGTACTACTCTGTACTCTGTACTACTCTGTACTACTCTGTACTACTCTGTACTACTCTGTACTACTCTGTACTACTCTGTACTCTGTACTACTCTGTACTACTCTGTACTACTCTGTACTACTCTGTACTCTGTACTACTCTGTACTACTCTGTACTCTGTACTACTCTGTACTCTGTACTACTCTGTACTCTGTACTACTCTGTACTCTGTACTACTCTGTACTCTGTACTACTCTGTACTACTCTGTACTCTGTACTACTCTGTCCTACTCTGTCCTACTCTGTCCTACTCTGTCCTACTCTGTCCTACTCTGTCCTACTCTGTCCTACTCTGTCCTACTCTGTCCTACTCTGTCCTACTCTGTCCTACTCTGTCCTACTCTGTCCTACTCTGTCCTACTCTGTCCTACTCTGTCCTACTCTGTCCTACTCTGTCCTACTCTGTCCTACTCTGTCCTACTCTGTACTACTCTGTACTACTCTGTACTACTCTGTACTACTCTGTACTACTCTGTACTACTCTGTACTACTCTGTACTACTCTGTACTACTCTGTACTACTCTGTACTACTCTGTACTACTCTGTACTACTCTGTACTACTCTGTACTACTCTGTACTACTCTGTACTACTCTGTACTACTCTGTACTACTCTGTACTACTCTGTACTACTCTGTACTACTCTGTACTACTCTGTACTACTCTGTACTACTCTGTACTACTCTGTACTACTCTGTACTACTCTGTACTACTCTGTACTACTCTGTACTACTCTGTACTACTCTGTACTACTCTGTACTACTCTGTACTACTCTGTACTACTCTGTACTACTCTGTACTACTCTGTACTACTCTGTACTACTCTGTACTACTCTGTACTACTCTGTACTACTCTGTACTACTCTGTACTACTCTGTACTACTCTGTACTACTCTGTACTACTCTGTACTACTCTGTACTACTCTGTACTACTCTGTACTACTCTGTACTACTCTGTACTACTCTGTACTACTCTGTACTACTCTGTACTACTCTGTACTACTCTGTACTACTCTGTACTACTCTGTACTACTCTGTACTACTCTGTACTACTCTGTACTACTCTGTACTACTCTGTACTACTCTGTACTACTCTGTACTACTCTGTACTACTCTGTACTACTCTGTACTACTCTGTACTACTCTGTACTACTCTGTACTACTCTGTACTACTCTGTACTACTCTGTACTACTCTGTACTACTCTGTACTACTCTGTACTACTCTGTACTACTCTGTACTACTCTGTACTACTCTGTACTACTCTGTACTACTCTGTACTACTCTGTACTACTCTGTACTACTCTGTACTACTCTGTACTACTCTGTACTACTCTGTACTACTCTGTACTACTCTGTACTACTCTGTACTACTCTGTACTACTCTGTACTACTCTGTACTACTCTGTACTACTCTGTACTACTCTGTACTACTCTGTACTACTCTGTACTACTCTGTACTACTCTGTACTACTCTGTACTACTCTGTACTACTCTGTACTACTCTGTACTACTCTGTACTACTCTGTACTACTCTGTACTACTCTGTACTACTCTGTACTACTCTGTACTACTCTGTACTACTCTGTACTACTCTGTACTACTCTGTACTACTCTGTACTACTCTGTACTACTCTGTACTACTCTGTACTACTCTGTACTACTCTGTACTACTCTGTACTACTCTGTACTACTCTGTACTACTCTGTACTACTCTGTACTACTCTGTACTACTCTGTACTACTCTGTACTACTCTGTACTACTCTGTACTACTCTGTACTACTCTGTACTACTCTGTACTACTCTGTACTACTCTGTACTACTCTGTACTACTCTGTACTACTCTGTACTACTCTGTACTACTCTGTACTACTCTGTACTACTCTGTACTACTCTGTACTACTCTGTACTACTCTGTACTACTCTGTACTACTCTGTACTACTCTGTACTACTCTGTACTACTCTGTACTACTCTGTACTACTCTGTACTACTCTGTACTACTCTGTACTACTCTGTACTACTCTGTACTCTGTACTACTCTGTACTCTGTACTACTCTGTACTCTGTACTACTCTGTACTCTGTACTACTCTGTACTCTGTACTACTCTGTACTCTGTACTACTCTGTACTCTGTACTACTCTGTACTCTGTACTACTCTGTACTCTGTACTACTCTGTACTCTGTACTACTCTGTACTCTGTACTACTCTGTACTCTGTACTACTCTGTACTCTGTACTACTCTGTACTCTGTACTACTCTGTACTCTGTACTACTCTGTACTCTGTACTACTCTGTACTCTGTACTACTCTGTACTCTGTACTACTCTGTACTCTGTACTACTCTGTACTCTGTACTACTCTGTACTCTGTACTACTCTGTACTCTGTACTACTCTGTACTCTGTACTACTCTGTACTCTGTACTACTCTGTACTCTGTACTACTCTGTACTCTGTACTACTCTGTACTCTGTACTACTCTGTACTCTGTACTACTCTGTACTCTGTACTACTCTGTACTCTGTACTACTCTGTACTCTGTACTACTCTGTACTCTGTACTACTCTGTACTCTGTACTACTCTGTACTCTGTACTACTCTGTACTCTGTACTACTCTGTACTCTGTACTACTCTGTACTCTGTACTACTCTGTACTCTGTACTACTCTGTACTCTGTACTACTCTGTACTCTGTACTACTCTGTACTCTGTACTACTCTGTACTCTGTACTACTCTGTACTCTGTACTACTCTGTACTCTGTACTACTCTGTACTCTGTACTACTCTGTACTCTGTACTACTCTGTACTCTGTACTACTCTGTACTCTGTACTACTCTGTACTCTGTACTACTCTGTACTCTGTACTACTCTGTACTCTGTACTACTCTGTACTCTGTACTACTCTGTACTCTGTACTACTCTGTACTACTCTGTACTCTGTACTACTCTGTACTACTCTGTACTCTGTACTACTCTGTACTCTGTACTACTCTGTACTCTGTACTACTCTGTACTCTGTACTACTCTGTACTCTGTACTACTCTGTACTCTGTACTACTCTGTACTCTGTACTACTCTGTACTCTGTACTACTCTGTACTCTGTACTACTCTGTACTCTGTACTACTCTGTACTCTGTACTACTCTGTACTCTGTACTACTCTGTACTCTGTACTACTCTGTACTCTGTACTACTCTGTACTCTGTACTACTCTGTACTCTGTACTACTCTGTACTCTGTACTACTCTGTACTCTGTACTACTCTGTACTCTGTACTACTCTGTACTCTGTACTACTCTGTACTCTGTACTACTCTGTACTCTGTACTACTCTGTACTCTGTACTACTCTGTACTCTGTACTACTCTGTACTCTGTACTACTCTGTACTCTGTACTACTCTGTACTCTGTACTACTCTGTACTCTGTACTACTCTGTACTCTGTACTACTCTGTACTCTGTACTACTCTGTACTCTGTACTACTCTGTACTCTGTACTACTCTGTACTCTGTACTACTCTGTACTCTGTACTACTCTGTACTCTGTACTACTCTGTACTCTGTACTACTCTGTACTCTGTACTACTCTGTACTCTGTACTACTCTGTACTACTCTGTACTCTGTACTACTCTGTACTCTGTACTACTCTGTACTCTGTACTACTCTGTACTCTGTACTACTCTGTACTCTGTACAGGAGGACAACATGGGGATTAGAACCCACATTGTATAGAAGTGCTGCCTACACTCAACTCAGATTACACAAGCGGTGAGCCATCTGGACAGCAGATACACAACACCACATTTATCATCTCTTTAAAAAAAAAAAAGGGGGAATCAGACTTTCAACAGGAGAAACTTTATATCACATTGGGGCTCAACAGCACTGTGACTGGAGTGGCTTGGCGCTTAAGTGCCAAGTTTAAAAATGCTAGAGTATTCTGTGCACCTGGGTTCAAAGCTTGCTTCTTGTGTGGTAGATGTCATTCTTTTTACTTATACAAGCTTGCTGCCTGTGCCAAAAAAAATTGTCAAGTACTTGACACTCAACAGGGCAAGGAATTTCACTTTTAAGAGAATCCCTCACCTTGTGAACCTGCACTAATGAAAGCCAGCCAACACAAGGAGGGGACCTTGGGGATAGAACCTGCATGTTTCCGACTCATCTAATTTATCAACAGAGAGCTTTACCAGTGCACTACCTCTACTGTTAAATTCTTCCAAAGATGAAAAGTTCTTATTCCTGCCGGAGGTGACGATTACATTTGGTCTCATGAGGCCAATAAGAAAGCCCAGAGATCAACCTGAGCTGGTGGGCTGGTGCTTAAGCAATGTGTAAGCAGTGAGTGTCTTCTGTGCAGACCCTGGTTCAATTTCTGATGTGGCCTTGTCCAAAAGAGTGGTGGGGTGTGGAGGCAGTGCAGTTAGGTATTTGCTGCATAAGAAAGTTACTTAAACAAAGCATGATACTTTGCAGCTGTCTCTTTTGAAAGAGCTTTATTTATATAGTAGATTATTGCAGATTTCAGCAATATACTCATCACTTAAACAGGTATCATAACCCATTACTCCATAGGTGGCACTTTGGGAAAGGGGGACACAGCCCAAGGTTACCAGGAGAACAACATGGGGATTAGAACACACATTGTACAGAAGGGACCACTGCACTCAACTCAGATCACACAAGCAGTCAGCCTGCTGAACAGCAGCTTCAATAGAATACATTTTTCACCACTTTAAAAGTATAAAAAAAAAAAAGAAGAGTAATCGGACTTTCAACAAGAGAATCTTTAGGTGTTGTTGGGGTATGACAGCGTTGTGGCTTGTGGTGTAAGTAAGTTCTTAGGCCATGGTTATCATGGAGTTAGTGCATGTTTGTGGGTTCAAAGCCTGTGTGGTGTTCCTTACTTATGTGATTAAAGGTGACAATGTTTTTTCCAATAATTTTGTCAAGATTCTGACACCCAACAGGGCAATGCATTTCTCTTTTAAAATAATTCCTCACCTTGTAAACCTACACTGGTGAAAGGCAGTAGACACAAGGGGAGATTCTGGGGATAAAGCCCATATGTTCCTGACCCCTCTAATTTATCAGCAGAGAACTTTAACTGTGCGCTACCACTGCTGTCGGTAGCCGGCCGCAAATTCTTCCAAAGATGACCTGTTCTTCGTCATGCTGGAAGTTAAATTTGGGGACAATAATAAAGCCTAGAGATCAACTTGAGCTGTTGGTCTGGGGCTTAAGCGGTGTGTAAATGTTGAGTACCTTCTGTGCAGACCCTGGTTCAAATCCTTATGTGTGACCTTATCTAAAAGGTACATTGCTGGGTGGTGTTTATAGTGGTGTGGAAGCAGGGGAATCAGTATGCAGCTGCATAAGAAAGCTACTTATATGAAGAATGTTTGTTGTACAGCTGTCTCTTTTTCAAGAAAGCTGTACTTAGCCAAAAATTTTCTGCAATATACTCATCATTCAAACCACTATCATAAACCATTACTCCTTAAGTGGCACCTTGGGAAAGGGGGAAGCACCCCAAGGTCACCAGGAGGACAACATGGGGATTAGAACCCACATTGTATAGAAGTGCTGCCTGCACTCAACTCAGATTACACAAGCGGTGAGCCAGCTGGACAGCAGATACACAACACCACATTTATCATCTCTTTAAAAAAAAAGGGGGAATCAGACTTTCAACAGGAGAAACTTTATATCACATTGGGGCTAAACAGCACTGTGACTGGAGTGGCTTGGAGCTTAAGCGCTGAGTTTAAAAACACTAGAGTATTCTGTGCACCTGGGTTCGAAGCTTGCTTCTTGTGCGGTAGATGGCATTCTTCTTACTTATACAAGCTTGCTGCCTGTGCCTAAAAAAAATTGTCAAGTACTTGACAATCAACAGGGAAAGGGATTTCACTTTTAAGAGATGCCCCACCTTGTGAACCTGCACTGGTGAAAGGCAACCGATACAAGGACGAGATCCTGCATGTTCCTGACTACTCTAATTTATCAGCAGAGAACTTTACCAGTGCACTACCTCTACTGTTAAATTCTTCCAAAGATGAAATGTTCTTATTCCTGCTGGAAGTGATGATTACATTTGGTCTTTTGAGGCCAATAAGAAAGTTCAGAGATCCACCTGAGCTGCTGGGCTGGTGCTTAAAGGAACAGTGTCATCACAAATAATTTTTTTATATGTTAAAGATGTTAGTGCTTTAATAAAAACGTTTATATTCATTTGTGTGTTTGTGTTTTACTGTTTCTTATTTTTACACTTTTTCTTCCCTATGGGGGCTGCCATTTTTTGTTCCATTTCTGTGTGTGTCGATTAACGGACATGGAGTACGGCAGCCACAGTCCCATAGGGACTGTGAACGGCTCCCGTCCCATTCACGTCCGTGTACGGCGTCTGTGTGGGAACTGCGCATGCGCCGCTCCCACACAGTCCTATTCGAAATTGGCGCCGTCCGGCGCCATTTTCCTGTGGACCAGAAGTCGCGGCCGGACAGTAATATTACTACTTCCGGTCGCGGCTTCCGGACTTGTGCACATGGAACAGCGGCAGCAAAGGGAGCGGACGGGCCGGAGGGAGCCGCGGCGGCAGGAGCAGGTAAGAGATTTCAATGTATGTTAGTGTTTGTGTGTGTTTACTACTGTATGTAAACCTACTACACTGTGGGTTACCTCAAAAAATGGCGACACACAGTGTAGGAGGTTAAACCTTTCAAACCCCTCGTTTATCCCGGCACTAGCCAGGATAAAGGAGGGGGGGATGCTGAGAGCTCACTAGAGCGAGAGCTTTTAACCCAATGTTGCAATGCTGCAATTTTGGGAACTAGCTCCATCTAGTGACCAAAAATGGGTAGTATTATAAATTAGAAAAAATTTATAATATTTCCTGACTCGCGAAAAAAATAAAAAAAATTTGAACAATGTTTAATCACCCACACACTAAATGTTTAAATTTAAAAAAAAAAAACATGTTTTTAGGGCAACACCATGCCTTTAAGCAGTGTTTAAGCAGTGAGTGTCTTCTGTGCAGTCACTGGTTCAAGTGGTGGTGATGTGGTGGCAGAGCAGTTAGGTATTTGCTGAATAAGAAAGTTATTTATAAGAAGAATGTTACTTATACATCTGTCTCTTTTTTTTTTTGACAGCTTTATGCATATAGTAGATTTTTGCATATTTCAGCAATATACTCATCACTCAAACAGGTATCATAATCCATAGGTGGCATTTTGGGAAAGGGGGAAGCAGCCCAAAGACACCAGAAGAACAACATGGGGATTAGAAAACATTTTGTGCAGAAGTGATCGCTGCGCTCAACTCAGATCTCACAAGCTGTGAGCCAGCTGGGCAGCAGCTTTACTAGAATACATTTTTCACCACTTTAAAAGAAAAAATAAAGGGGCAATCCGTCTTTAAACAAGAGAAACTTTAGATCACATTGGGGTATGACAGCATGGTGGCTTGGCGTGTAAGTGCTTAGGGCGGCCTTGTTATAGAGTAAGTGCATGTTCCTGGGATTGAAGCTTATGTGGTATTCCTTACTTATGGGATTAAAGGTGATGATGATTTTCCAACAATTTTGTCACGCTTCTGACACCCAGCAGGGCAATGCATTTCTCTGTTAAAAGAATTCCTTACCATGTGAACCTACACTGGTGAAAGGGAGGAGACACACAGAGGAGATCCTGGGGAACCTGCATGTTCCGGACTCCTCTAATTTATCAGCAGGAAACTTTACCAGTGCGCTACCTCTGCTTTTGACAGCTGGCTGCAAATTCTTCCAAAGATGAAATGTTCTTATTCCTGCCGGAAGTGATGATTACATCTGGTCTTACGAGGCCAATAAGAAAGTAAAGAGATCAACCTGGGCTGGTGCTTAAGCAGTGTGTAAGCAGCAAGTGTCTCCTGTGCAGGTCCTGGTTCGATTCCTGATGTGGCTTTGGAGTACTGTGGTGTGGAGGCAGAGCAATTAGATATTTGTAGCATAAGAAAGTTACTTGTAAGAAAAATGTTTTTTATGCAGCTGTCTCTTATGAGACAGCTGTATTTATATAGTAGATTATTGCATATTTCAGCAATACACTCATCACTCAAACAGGTATCATAAACCATTACTGCATAGGTGGCAATTTGGGAAAGGGGGAAGCAGCCCAAGGTCACCAGAAAAACAACATGGGGATTAGAACCCACATTGCATAGAACCACTTTAGAAAAAAAAAAACAACAACAAAAAACATAATAAAAAGGGTAATCGGACTTTTATCAAGAAAAACTTTAGATCACACTGGGGCATGATAGTGCCATGGCTTGGGGCTTAAGTGCTTAGGACAGGTTTTCTTTAGAGTTATCCTGCGCACCTGGGTTCAAAGCTGCTTGTGTGTTACATGTCATTCTCCCTGCTTATACAAGCTTGCTGCCTGTGCTTAAAGGTTTAAATGTTGCTGCCTGTGCTTAAATGTTTTTCCAACAATTTTGTCAAGGGAACACATTTCTCTTTTAAAACAATTCCTCGCCATGTGAACCTACACCAGTGAAAGGCTTTCATGGAAGAGATCCTGGGGATAGTACCCACATGTTCCTGACTCATCTAATTTGTTAGCCGAGAACTTAACCAGTGCACTACCTCTACTATCATGAATTAGCGGAAAATTTACATTTGGTCTTATGGGGAATGAAAGATCAGAGCTCAATGTGAGCTGGTGTTATGATGCTAGAGCAGTGTCTAAACAATGAGCATCTTCTGTGCAGACCTTGGTTCAAATTCTGATATGTGGCCTTGTCCAAAAGCATCTCTTGCTGTGTGGAGGCAGGCAAGATCACTACTATATATATATAGAATGTGAAATGTAAGAATACTATGAGAGAAAAAGATTTATTTTTTTCATTGCATTCCCATTGGCTCAGAAGTTTACATACACCAAGGTTTTGTTTTTTTCAATTCTATTTTTATTCGGTTTTTTTATTACAGATGAAAACACAAACAATCGAGCACAATAGCCAATTGCTGAGCATGCAGGGCTGCTTAGAAAACAAATGACATCTCAATAGCCTGTGTAGGTAAGAAATCTTATGTACCCATACCAGTAGTTGAACAAAAGCAAAAATAAAAATACAAAAAACAAAATTGTATAGACAGACATATTATATAGTACAGAGTACAAAATACAAAATGTGCTCGAGACCAGACCACTTAATAAAACATAATGAAGAGAAAGGGAAGCAAAATAAAAAGATAAGGGTTACCTCCAATCAAGGTGTTGTCTGTTTTGGAAGATTATTAGAAGTAGCAGGAAGGTAAACATGTAGAGGCAATAACCATAGAGTACCCAAGCTTTTAGGCCAAAGAGATATCATCATATGTCGCTATATGAGTAGGTGAGGGCGGCATACAGGTTATAAAACAATCAGTCTAGACAGCGAGAGAAGGAGTATGAGGAGTCCCATTCTGTAAATTTTTATACTTAAAGGAACAGTGTCACGAAAAAAACATTTTTTACATCAGTTTGATTTTAGTGCTTTATTAAAAACTTTTATATTTATTTGTGTGTTTGTGTTTTACTTTTTTTTATTTTTTAACTTTTTCTTCCCTATGGGGGCTGCCATTTTTTTTTCCATTTCTGTATGTGTCGATTAACGACACATACAGACATGGAATACGGCAGCTACAGTCCCATAGTGAATGCGAACGGGGCCCGTTCCATCCACTATGGTGTACGCCGTCTGTGTGGGAACGGCGCATGCGCCGCTCCCACACAGTCCAAGTTGAACTGTGCGCCGTCCGGCGCCATTTTCCTGTAGACCGGAAGTCGCGGCCGGACAGTAAGATTACTACTTCCGGTCGCGGCTTCCGGACTTGTGCACTTGGAGCGGCGGTAGCAGACGGAGCGGACGGACCGGAGGGAGCGGCGGCGACTGGAGCAGGTAAGTGATTTCTGTGTATGTAAGTGTTTTACTGTGTGTTTACTAGTGTATGTAAACCTACTACACTGTGTGTTAGCTCAAAAAATGGCGACACACAGTGTAGGAGGTTTGACCGTTCAATACCCTCGTTTCTCCCGGAACTAGCCAGGATAAAGGAGGGGGGGATTCTGAGAGCTCGCTAGAGCGAGTGAGTTTTCCCAAATTTTGCAGCATAAAGCAATATGGTTGCTTTACCACATGCAATGCTGCAATTTTGGGAATTGCTCCATCTAGTGACCAGCACTGGGAAATATTATAAATTAGAATCAAATTTATAATATTTCCTGACTCGTGAAAAAAAGAAAAAAAATTAGAACAATGTTTAATCACCTATACACTAATTGTTTAACTTAAAAAAAAAAAATTTTCTAGCAACACATTCCCTTTAATCTACCTGTCCCATGTGCGGAGGAACTTTTGTCTATTACCAGACTTCCACCCGAAAAAGTCCTAAGAATCTGTATAACTAATGGACCTTTTCCTGTCAATGTTGGATAGAAGGAGGTTCTGTGTACCTCCAGTGTAAGGAAATAAGAAGTTTAGCTGCTTGTACCAGCCAGGTGACCAAACAATGCTTGGACGGTTTGTTGTCCGGGGAGGGGACCCAGAGGAGGATAGTTTCAGGACTAAAAGAAAAGCTAACATCACAAATCCCATCTATCGCCTCCTTAACTGCTTCCCAGAAAGGCACTATTCCAGGGCTACTCAACCAAATGTGAGATAATGGACCTGGTGCAGAAAAACGTCTCCAGCAGAAATTAGAGTCACAAAGCCTAATCTTGTGCAAACATACCGGCGTTCTATACCAGTGAACTCTCTTGAATCTTAGCTCATCTCGAGAAACTGTGTAGAATTAGACAGGATGGTTTTAAGTTCAAGCTCTGTGACCGTCTTATCCAGCTCATTCTCCCATTCCCTTATATTGCGTGGTTTTGGGCCAGAGTTCTGTAATAGCAATAGCAGTAAATATGGGACATAGATTTGGCTCAAGGTGGAGAATCATCAAGGAGTTTCTCCCAAAAAATTCAAATGTGTAAGTGGAGACAGTATAAGATGCAGGAACCACCTATAAGTTTGTCTAAAAGATAAACCATGAAAAAACATCAGTTCCATATTGTCACTTCCAGGTAACAAAGAAGAGATGTCTGGAAGAACCTTGGGAACAAATCTCTTTAATAGGGGAACTGAAAAGTTGAGACCAGGGTGTCGTGATGTCCAATAATTCATCCATACTCCAAGAAGGGATAATTCCAATTTGCATTAAAGGTGAGGGCATATCACTCGTGGTTAAAGATTTTGTCAAGTCTAAGTTGACCTTAATCAATCGTGCCCTAGTAATAGCACAGAGTACATCCCGTTTCCGGGGTATTACTTTTGAGTCCCACAGAAAGGTGATGGCTCGTGATCCTAAGAGCTCTTTTTCTATATCTACTTGTATGGGAACAGGAGATGGAGAGATCAAATCCAGCCAACGGGAAGTATGATTTGCTTTATAATACATATAAATATCAGGGATCACAAAGCCACCGTGTCTCTTTTTCCGTGTTAGGAGGGAGTAAGCGAGTCTGGGACACCTGGTGTTCCATAGAAGGAGGAAAATAAAGAAGATGGCTGAAGAGGGATTTAGGAAGTTCAATAGGTACAGTTTGCAGTATGGAGAATTTTGGGCAGGATATAGGTTAACTCCTTAAGGACCGGGCCATTTTGCACGTTAATGACCAAGGATTATTTTTTGTTTTTTCACGGTCGCATTCCAAGAGTCGTAACTTTTTTTTTATTCCGTCGACATAGCCGTATAAGGGCTTGTTTTTTGCGGGACGAGTTGTATTTTGCAATTGTACCATTTTTAGATGCTTATAATATATTGATTAACTTTTATTAACTTTATTTTAGGAGAGAATTGAAAATAAGCAGCTATTCCAGCATTAATTTTCACGGTATAAATTTACGCCGTTTACTATGCAGCATAAATAACATGTTAACTTTATTCTCTGGGTCGGCATGATTACGGGGATACCAAATATGTAAAGGTTTTATATGTTTTCCTACGTTTGTACAATAAAAAAATTACTTGTTTTTGCATCGCTGCATTCCAAGAGCCGTAATTTTTTTATTTTTACTTTAATGTGGCCGTATGTGGGCTTGATTTTTGCCGGACAATGTGTAGTTTTCATTAGTACTATTTTGGGGTACATAGGACTTATAGATTAACTTTTGTTTAATTTTTTATGGGGGGAATGGGAGAAAAGAGAGAATTTTGCCGTTGTTTTTTGCGGTTTTTTTGGACGCCGTTCATCCGGCGGTTTAATTAATGTGTTCATTTTATTGGTCAAGTTGTTACGATTGCGGGGATACCATATATGTGTATGTGTTATTTGTTTTGGCACTTTTACTAAATAAATAGTTTTATTTGATTTTGACTGTAATTATTATTATTTTTTTTCACAAACTTTATTTAACTGATTTACATTTTTTTTTTTAGTCCCACCAGGGGCCTTCACTATGCGATCCGCTGATCGCATATATAATGCTTTGGTATACTCAGTATACCAAAGCATTACTGCCTGTCAGTGTGAAACTGACAGGCAATCTATTATGCCATGCCTCTGGCACGGCATAATAGGCATACAGCCAGGGCAGGCCTGGGGGTCTTTGTTAGACTCCCGGCTGCCATGGCAATCCGTTGGCAGCCTGAGATCGCATTCGCGGGCCGCCGATGGGTGACAGAGGGAGCTCCCTCTGTCAATAGATTTAAATGCCGCGGTCCCTATTGACTGAGGTTAAACGACTGAGGTTGAAGATTTCTTAAATCTCGGCAGTTGCAGCGGGAGCCCAGCTGTCAGTCACAGCCGGGCTCCTGCGGCGATCGCGCGGCCACAACTTCTGTGCCCGCGCGATCTCCATCACGTACATGCACGTGGGAATGCGCGAACTGGCTGCATTCCAAGACGTGCAGGTACATGAAAATGCGGGAAGGGGTTAATATATTCTTCCGACCCATTTAGGAAGTAAAGGGAAGTGTCAAATTTACGATTTAATAATAGATATAAACTAAATATAGTTAAGAGAATACAAAAGGTCGGGTTAGCTGAAATCTGTACGCCCAAAACCTTAATAGACTTATGAGGCCACATGAAGGGAGTGATGGGTTGCAATGATCTAATAGCATAGGAGGGAGCTGAAAGATTTAACATTTCAGATTTACCCAAGTTGACTTTAAAGTTAGAAACTTTGACAAACACATGAAACAATTGTAGGATCGAGGGAACTGCTTTGATTGGGTTAGTAATAAAAATAAGTAGATCATTCGTGAAGACTGCAGGATTATGGGTGTAATTACCTACTGTCTGACCCTGTATATCAGGGGTTTTCCTAATCTTCTGGAGGAGCATTTCCATAATCAGGATGAGTAGTGCTGGGGAGAGGGGGCATCCCTGCCGAGTATCATTTCTGATATGAAATCGATCAGAAAATGTACCATTAACCCTAATCTGAGCGGCTGGCATAGAGTGTAAGCAAAACGCATCAGAGATGAAACTAGACAGGAAACCAAACTTCATAAGAGTAGCACGCATAAAATCCCAGTTGACACGGTCGAAAGCCTTTCCGGCATCCGTGTTCAGGTACTAATCAGTCTCAACCGGCAGGGATAATACGCTGAGTTCGTACGAAAGGAATCACACCACACAGAGTCTGGTACAAAGCTCCTTACCCAGCATCAGGAGAGGCGTCACTGCTTTATTACACACATTTGTTCTATATCTCCTTTCTCCTGGGGGTGGGTACATGTTATCACACTTTTATAAAAGCACGTATCACTGTAAGCCTCTTGTTACTTGTGTCATCCTTGGATAGGTTCACCCTTATCTGGTCCTTTAGATATGTCTTCATAGTTTGTTCATACCAGGAAGTGACTTGTTATTTTATTAGTGCGTAGTCCCTGTTCAGGGGCCATCTTGCCACGTATACTTATCTAATCCTACTATTGCTTCATCACAATTATGTACACAACTCTATAGTCTATATTTTATTAAAGAAAGAAAATTATTATAAACATTAACTTCTGTCCACTCCATCCTTCACAGTCCCCCCTTTTATCATTATTTTCTTCATTTCTTAACCTAAGTGTGTCCGTGCTCTGGGAAAGGGGAGTAAAAGGATTTTTTCACCAGTTTGAGACGAGCCTCCCCTATTAGGAGACCCCCCTTTGTAGCTGGACTTAAAGAGTCGGTGCACACCCTACACTATCTATTCATCTTCAGAACAATAGTCTCGATAAAGGGTGGTTGTTTTCATGGATGGAGTTGGTAAAAGTCCTTCAATTTTTTTGTTTACTTTAGTGGCGGAATATTTCATCCATTCCAACCATAGATTTGTATATCCAAATCCAGTTTCCATAGCCATAGTGTCTTCGAATCCTGGGTTCGCGATTGCAACTATTTGTGAGATGGTTCGGATCCTAGGGGCAACGGGGTTTGGCTGTTCAAGAATCAATTTTTCCCATTCTGTGGAATTTACCATATCCATAATTCTAAATGGACCCTCAGGTCCCACATAGCCGAGATTCCCTGTATAAGACGACAGCCAATACTGTCCATTTTACAAAAGTTGATACATTCTGTAATGTTCTATATTCGGTTAGCATACTTTCATTAAAAACATTTAGAAGCAGTTCATCTATAGCTAACCCTTTTTGCTGTAAGTCAGAGGTAGTAGGTAACCATGACGCACCTATCCTTAATGCAGTAGATGTGTCATCTCCACTGAGTTTAATTTGTTCATAACTGTTTCTAACTGTATACCATTCAATACTCCTAATCCCGTTCCTACCCCTCCTAATAGCGGGTCATACCATTCTCTTTTTTGTCTATGACAGCTGGGGGATTCAGGGAAGGAAATATTGAAGTGTACATTCTTTTTCTGCTGTTGGGTTACAGCGCTCTTACAAATGTGTGGGATTCTTTCCAGACTTTGTACTGTTATATGTGGCTTAAAACTATCTCTTAAAATTATTATCAAGAATACAAAATATCTTCTATTTCTTATTTGGCTATTATTCATACATAATATTATCCCATCAGTTTCTTTTATTACAATCGTAGAGTTGAGCCTCTCCTTGTTGCATCTTTCATAAGTCTTATTTATTATTTTGTTTCTATTTTTACTGGTTGTGTATTTCTGTAGATACTGTAAATCTGGTTCATAACAACAAAGCAACAGCCCCGGCGTCTCTTCTTGTATGCTAATGTTGGCTGTTTTGTCTATGTGAAGGTACACAGTCCCTCCATGTGGTCCTATTTTCCAAGTCCCTTCGGTTGTAGTCACATTTGTAGTATAACACGGGGCATTGGCCTTACAGGTGTAGTTACCCTGCTTTCTATCACTGTGGCATTCGCCCACCCTGTCCTGAACTGTTCCAGTGATTCTGTACTGATTACGTGTACAGGAGTAGCAGTTCTGCCTTTTTGTATAAGAGCACACGCAACAACCGCCGCAACAACCGCAAAGATCTTCATTCTTCTGGCTGAAGAACCTTTTTACAATGACTGGCGTGAATCCAGCTTGCCTTTGCATCGAGCTTCACTGAGGTGCTTGTAATGAGCAAAACTTGAAAAGGACCATCAAACCGTGGCTCAAGGCTCTTCCTCACGTGTCTTTTGACAATGACCCAATCTCCTGGTTCTAGCTTATACGTCCCTTCAACTGAATCAGGACCTGGAATGGAAGCAAAGACTTGTGCATGCACCTTGGTCAATTGTTTGTTCAGCGTTGATACATAATCTGTTAGTCTACCATACTGCATTTGGAGCACCTGTGGAAAATAACATCCTAATCTGGGAGCCGACCCAAATAAGATCTCATATGGGCTGAGACCTGTTCTTTTTGTGGGCGTGTATCTTACTGAGAACAAGGCTAATGGTAGACACTCGGTCCATGGTTTCCCGGTTTCTACCATTGCTTTTTGGATTTTCAATTTGAGAGTCCCATTTAGTCTCTCAACCTTCCCACTGCTTTGTGGATGGTATGGTGTATGTAGGGCTTGACTTATGCCTAGAGCTGACAACACATGGTTCATGATTTCACCCGTAAAATGAGTTCCTCTGTCGCTCTCGATCATCTCTGGAACTCCATATCTGCAAACCACCTCGTTGATCAGTTTCTTTGCTGTGGCTACGGCTGTAGCTTTGGTTACTGGAAAAGCTTCTGGCCATCCTGAAAAGAGATCAATACAAACAAGCACATACTCATAGGTACCGACTTTGGGTAGTTGAATATAGTCTATCTGCAGTCTCTGGAACGGATATATAGGTCTGGGTGTGTGCTTCTGTGGTACTTTTACAGTTCTTCCAATATTATGTGTTGCACAGATCATGCATCCTTGTGTAAAACTGCTGGCCATCACACTAAACCCTGGGGCATACCACACATTGTTTACAAAGTCCATCATTGCCGTTTTTGATTGGTGAGTCGCTCCATGTGTTATTTGGGCCATCATTGGGAACATTGTCTTAGGCAGGCACAGTTTATTCTGGCATTGCCAGAGGCCATCTTTTCGTAGCGTTGCTCCTTGGGCCGTCCACTTGTCTTTTTCTTCTTTTGTTGCTTGTCCTTGAAGTTTTTGCCGTAGTTCCGGGCTTACAGCTGGTCTTGTTTCCTCTGGATCTTTTATCTGACATACGGCTGCTAACACGGGTAGCTTCTGTGCTGCTTGCTTTTGCGGCTTGGTCTGCCAAAGCATTTCCTTTTGTCTCTGGTGAACTCACCTTGGTGTGAGCTTTTAATGTTTACTACTGCTACTTCGAGAGTCAGTGTATATATTTGCTGTCTTTCCTTCTGCATGTTGGCATGCTGCTGCCAGGGCCTTAAGCTCCGCTTCTTGTGCTGAGCGGGACGCTGGTAAGGAGGCTGCTTCTAGGACTACATCTTCGGTGGTTACTGCATATCCTGTAAGAAAAGATCCTTCTACAAAATACCTTGAACCATCCACAAAGAATATTTAGGTCTGGGTTTTGGAGTGGGGTATCTTTTACATGTGCGAACCCCACTGTTTCCTGGGCCATAAGGGCCATACAATCATGTTCATCAGTTTCAGACAAAAATTGTGACCATACTTTACCTACGTCTTCTCCCCCTTGCTCCAAAGGCAGTAAGGTAGCTGGGTTCAATGTAGTACAGCGGTGTAAAGTAACCTGCTCAGGGAGAAGAAGCGCACAGATTAATCTCAAATGTCTTGCAGTGGACAAATGCTTCGGTTGTACTTGAGTAAGAATAGCAGTAATATCATGTGATACAAAAACTTGGACTGGAAATGCCAGTACCAAATCTGAGGCCTTGTTTAACATTGAATTTACAGCAATGATAGCTCTCACACATGATGGGGAACCTCGGGCCACAGGGTCTAGTCTAGCTGAATAATATGCTACCGGGCGCTGCTGTGGTCCATGACTTTGTGTGAGAACTGCAGTGGCATGTCCATTTTGTTCAGTACAGTACAAAGTATATGCTTGCGTAGAGGTACTCCATGGATTGGTGTCACGAGCCGCTACCAAACACAACTCCTCCTCATTCAGCTGATAATCCACAATACTTTGAGAATCTCACTTTTATCAGGTTCTGCAAATACTTGATTAATACAAAAACAAATAAAAATAAAACATCCCTAAAAACTTTACATCAAATTAACAATGTCCAGACAAGTTTTGTTTTGCCTTCTCCCTCATCTAAATCCATAAAGACTCATGTGAGTGACGTCACATCGCCTCCTGTGTAACTTTGCTGGAGGGGGATGGTCTCTTACACATAAACCAAAATTGTACCTGATCAGTTCCTTCACCCTTCCCCCCTTTGTGGACTCTGCGAGAGTGATGTAGCAGAGTTCAAAACTACATCTCAACATAACACTAATTTAACCCTCTGTAATGTACAACAGCCTGAAACAAAAATAACTTTTTCCTGACAAACATTTGATCTTTACAATGACATAATTTCTATGTGAAATCAAAAATAGAACAATTGTAGTTAGTTATTCAATAAAACAGAAAATATTATCTCTGATCACATTAATTACTGCAAACCAATAAACAGTATATAAAAATAGGGAACGGTGGGGGGCACATACATTTTCAAACCCCCGTGTCTCACCGTATCTGTAGTTTAATACGTCTGAATTAACATCAAAACACATGAAATCTGATCACATCAGAACACATAAATATCGTAACTTTTATAAACAGCGCATGCGCAAAAGAGAAGAAATTTATTTAGGTTTGTAGACATTACTGATATATATATCTCTCAGCAGTGCATATTGAAATCCCTTTGTCTCATCAGCCCTGCAGACTGCACCCAGTCAGCCCCCCTCCTCCTCCTCCCAAACACAGCACACTTTAGGGGGGAGGGAGGGGGGTCACAAACTCACAGCTTCTCACAGCTTCTCACAATCTTAACACTTTCAATGCCGGCAAAACAACATACGTATCTGCAATCATTCATCACACCATCTCTATATTATGATTACGTGTTGCTTCATCAGTGAACTAGACTGGAACTTCTGTAAATAGAAAAAACACTACAAATGACAAAATTAACAAGGTGATTATTTCATACTGATTTGGTTGGGCCGGGCGTGGCCACATCCTCCGGAGGGGGCTTATAAAATCCACCTTCTTGTGTGAGTACCGGATATAACGGAACAACAGGTTTAGGTGTACCAAGATGGCCTCCTGGGGCGGGGAGTGTTGCCGAAGGCGTGGCATATATGGGAGGATCGGGGCGTGGAAAGTGACATGATACACAATATTCAACTTGGGGCGGGTTCTGTTGACCACAACTGGGACACTCCCACGAAGTTAGAATTCCACCGTCGCCATTATAGGGCGGTGGCTGGACACGTTCTTTGTAATACACATATTTGATGATTTTACCCTTTCTGTCTCGTATTTCTTGCTCAGTAAACTTGTCTTTAGTTATGGCTATGGCTGTTCTTTGCCAAGCTAATGCTTCATCTAACTTTCCTTCGTCACTTAATCTTCCCTTGTTTTTCCTAAGAGCTGCAGCCCATTCTTCCATCTATAAATATGCCACATATGTGCATAACTTATTTACTATTTTCTACATTCTTCTTGCCTTCTCTTTTTTCTACTATCTCTTTTGCGGTTAATGAACCACATTCCTTTGCCTGTCTCTTTTTTTTTTTTTTAAACACATTAAACATACTGTTCTATATTTAACATCGTCCTGAGAATGAAACCTTATTCTCGATGTTTCTGAACACAAAACACAATTATAACTGACTGTCTGTCTCTGTCGTCTTAATGGTATCAAACTATACCCTGCGACCAATTAAATTATTACACTTACACCTGTCGTCTTAATGGTATCAAACTATACCCTGCGACTAATTGAATTATTACACTTATACTTATCACCTATGCCGGCGAGACGCGACTATCTATACTATGATCCTTGGAGCCACACAGCGGGTTAACTCTCTGTCGCTGAGAGTGTGGCCGGGATCGACTCCAAATACCTCGGTATCTTATCACCTGCTCACTCTCCCACACGGATAAGAGCCAATATTCATAAACATGAACTTAACCTTACCGTGTTTTATTTGAAGCTGATCAGACTTCCTGGGAGCGTGGCTGGCGATTCGATGTTGAGGCGTCTGGGGGTCGTCGATCACGGACACGGCTTATCCCTCGAGTGTGGCCCCACATTGGGCGCCAAATGTTCAGGTACTAATCAGTCTCAACCGGCAGGGATAATACGCTGAGTTCGTACGAAAGGAATCACACCACACAGAGTCTGGTACAAAGCTCCTTACCCAGCATCAGGAGAGGCGTCACTGCTTTATTACACACATTTGTTCTATATCTCCTTTCTCCTGGGGGTGGGTACATGTTATCACACTTTTATAAAAGCACGTATCACTGTAAGCCTCTTGTTACTTGTGTCATCCTTGGATAGGTTCACCCTTATCTGGTCCTTTAGATATGTCTTCATAGTTCATAGTTTGTTCATACCAGGAAGTGACTTGTTATTTTATTAGTGCGTAGTCCCTGTTCAGGGGCCATCTTGCCACGTATACTTATCTAATCCTACTATTGCTTCATCACAATTATGTACACAACTCTATAGTCTATATTTTATTAAAGAAAGAAAATTATTATAAACATTAACTTCTGTCCACTCCATCCTTCACATCCGTACTGAGAACAATTAATGGTACCCTACCTGGAATAAATCCTGTTTGTTCGGGACCGATCAGCTCTTTCTGACATCCTGGCTGCCAAAAGCTTAGACTCCCATTTTAAATCAGTATTAAGAAGAGAAATCAGGCAGCGACTAGAGCAAAGTTCTGGATCTTTCCCTTCTCTTGGGATAATGGAAATATAAGCCTCCAAAGCCTGAGTAGGCCAAAAAGCACCCACCAAGAGGGAGTTACAAACCTTGTAAACCAGGATGTCAGAGAATCTCCTGTAATAAGCAATCAGAAACCCATCTGGACCCGGGCTCTTACCCGTTGGGATGGTAGAAAGCACTGTGAAGGCCTCAGCATCCGTAATTGGGGCCGAAAGTTTGATTTTAGCTTCCTCTGATAGAAAGGGGAGATTAACAGTGTCTAAAAAGAGGTTATGCAGTCCTGTCTAGACAGGAGTCGTGGTGATATTATAAAGGGATTGGTAGTAGAAATTGAATTCAGCAATACCGTCCATGTCCTTCTAAAGAAGAGGACCTCACTGAATGGACCTCTCTTTTTTATTCTTAACCCCTTGCGTACCTTCGACGTAATAGTACGTCGCTGACCGCTTATTCCAGCGTACCTTCGACGTACTATTACGGCGCAGGAATAAACTGTCACTATGTGAAATCACATAGTGACAGAACAGCGGCGGCAGCTGTCATTGACAGCTAACCGTCTCTGCTACCGGCCTGGGGACCAATTAGAAGTCCCCAATGCCGGCGATTGCTGTGATTGGTCAGTCTTTGAAGACTGACCAATCACAGCCGTCTGTGACGTCGTCTGCAGGAGAAAGCTCCTGTCACTTTCTCTGATCTCCTCACTTCTGTGAGATACGTGAGGAGATCAGAGAAAGCGGTGTAAAAAAAAACACACTATTTTTATTAACCCCTTCCCGAAAATGGGCGTATAGTAACGCCCTGAGGATGAAGCGGGCACAGGAGCTGTGCTCGCTCCATCTTCATCGGATGTCGGCTGTAATATACAGCCGACATCCCACTGCAACTACAGCGATCACTGTCCTCTCCGATCGCTGTAGTTTAACCCCTTAAATGCCGCTGTCAATAGCGACAGCGGCATTTAAGTGATTGATACAGAGGGAGGGGGCTCCCTCTGCACCCCATTGCCCCCCCCCCCCGTGAAAAATCGCGGGGTTCTGATGGTTGCAATGGCAACCAGGAAGCCTAGCAACGGCTTCCTGGTTGCCAGGTACGGGAGCCTATTAGGTCCTGCCCAAGGCAGGACGTAATAGGCTCAACTGTCAGTTGTAAAGTGACAGTTACAATACACTGCACTACATCAGTACATACAGAAGTAGTGCAGTGTATTGTACAGGGGATCAGAAGATCAGATCTTCCAGTCCCCTAGTATGTGTAAAATAAAAAGTAAAAAAAAAGTTTTCAATAAATAAATACAAGTTTTACGTAATAAAAACAATAATCGCCTTGTTTCCCTGATCAAGCCCTTTATAATTAGAAAAAAAATGAAAAAAAAGACAAAAACTAGACATAATAGGTATCGCCGCGTTCAAATCGGCCTGACCTAAAAAAATATCATATTATTTATCCCACACGGTGAACACCGTAAAAAAAATACCATAAAAAACAATGGCAGAATTTCCTTTTTTGGTCACGTTGTTTCCAAAAAAATTGAATAAAAAGTGATCAAAAAGTCGCGCGTAGCCAAACATGGTACCAATAAAAATGACAGTGTGTCACGCAAAAAATGTATGTACTCCGCACAGATTACATATGCCCCCACATTATAAACTGAAACACCAGTAAAACACTAAACAAAACTACTACCAAGCAAAATCTGCGCTCCAAAAGCCAAATGGCGCTCCTTCTGGGCCTGGCAGTGTGCCCAAACAGCGGTTTATGACCACATATGGGGTATTACCGTACTCTGGAGAACCGCTTAACAATTTATGGGGCGTATGTCTCCAGTGGTACAAGCTGGGCCCAACGCATTGGGCACTGAAATAGCATATATGTGGAAAATGTCAATTTTCAATCTGCAACATCCACTGTGCACTAATTTCTGCAAAACCTTTGGTGGTCAAAATGCTCACTACACTTCTAGATGAATTCCTTGAGGGGTGTAGTTTCCTAAATGGGGTCACTTCTCGGGAGTTTTCACTGTACTGGTACCTCAGCGCAATGCAACATGGAGTAAAAAACAAATTTTGTAAAATCTACACTTCAAAAACGAAATTGCACTTTTTCCGTTTAGACCCTTGCCGTGTGTCCAAATAGCAGTTTACAACCACATATGGGGTATTTCCGTAATCAGGAGAAATTGTGTAACACATTTTGGGGTGTCTTTTCTCCTGTATTCCTTGTGGAAATGAAAAATTCTGAGCTAAAGCTACAGGTTATTGGAAAAAAAAAAATTTTTCATTTTCACGGACCAATTCTAATAAAATCTAAAGTACAGTGAAGTTTACCGCTCAGACGGCACTGGTAACAGTCCAATATCATTCAGTATAGACACTCTCTCCCAGAAAAATGCAGTGGACAGTCCGCAATCCAATGAGGGTGTGGATGGTAATTCTTATCCTTGTAGTTCCACCAAGCTCCTTATCGTCTCCCTCCACATTCAAAGAACTCCTGGTAGGAAAAGGATCTTATGTCTCTAATAGATGGAAAAAGGAAGACACATAGTGCAACACCCTCTGAAAAAGATTGCTCCACGCCAAGTTTAATCCATACTCACAGAAGTAACAAGAAATAAAAGCATCAAGGTAAGTAAAAATCTTTAAAATTTCTAGGCGGCACGCCAAACACTCTCGCCCGACCCTGGGTTTCGCCCTTCCGGCTTCCTCTGGGGCATGTCTAATAAAATCTATAAAACACCTGAGGGCTAAAAATGCTCACTACACCTCTAATTTAATTCTTTCAGGGGTATAGTCTCCAAATTGGGATCACATCTGGGGAATTTCTACTGTACTGGTACTTCAGGGACTCTGAAAATGCAACATGGCCCCCAGAAACCAATTCAGCAAAATCTGAGCTGCAAAATCCAAATGGTGCTCCGTCCCTTCTGAGCCCTGCCATGGGTCCAAACAGCAGTTTATTACCACATAATGGGGTATTTCCATAATCAGGAGAAATTGCTTTACAAATGTTGAGGTGCTTTTTCTCCTTTATTCCTTATAAAAATTAGAAAATTCTGTGTTTTTTCCCAAAAAAAGTCTCTTTTCATCTTCACAGACTAATTCCAATAAATTCAGCAAAAAACCTGTGGGGTCAAAATGATAACTATACCACTAGAAAAATTCCTTGAGGGGTATAGTTTCCAAAATGGGGTCACTTTTGGGGGGATTCCACTGTTTAGGTCCCTCCAGGGCGTTGCAAACGTGACACGGCACTGAAAACCATTCCAGTAAAATCAGAGCTCCAAAATCCAAATGGGGGTCCTTCCCTTCTGAGCCCTGCTGTGGGTCCAAACAGTAGTTTATTACCACATATGGGGTATTTCCATAATCGCGAGAAATTGCTTTACAAATGTTGGGGTGCTTTCTCTCCTTTATTTCTTGGAAAAATTAGAAATTTTTACGTTTTTCCAGAAAAAAAGTACATTTTCATTTTCACAGACTAACTCCAGAAAATATAGCAAAATACCTGTGGGGTCAAAATGCTAACTATACCCCTAGATAAATTCCCTGAGGGGTGTAGTTTAAAAAATGGGGGTCACTTTTGGGGGTTTCCACTGTTTTGGCACCACAAGACCTCTTCAAACCTGACATGGTGCCTAAAATATATTCTGAAAAAAGGAGGCCCCAAAATCCTCTAGTTGCTCCTTTGCTTCTGAGGCCGGTGTTTCAGTCCATTAGCGCACTAGGGCCACATGTGGGATATTTCTAAAAACTGCAGAATCTGGGCAATAAATATTGAGTTGCGTTTCTCAGGTAAAACCTTCTGTGGTACAGAAGAAAATGTATTACATATGAATTTTGTAAAAAAAAATGAAATTTTAAAATTTCAGCTCTACTGTCCTTCAATTCCTGTAAAACGCCTAAAGGGTTGAAACACTTTCTGAAATCTGTTTTGGATACTTTGAGGGGTGCAGTTTTCAAAATGGGGTGTTTTATGGGGGTTTCTAATATATAGGGCACTCAAAACCACTTCAGAACTGAACTCGTCCCTGAAAAAATCGCTTTTTGAAATTTTCTTAAAAATATGAGAAATTGCTGCTAAAGTTCTAAGCCTTGTGAGGTCATAGAAAAATAAAAGGATGTTCAAAAAACGATGCAAACATAAAGTAGACATATGGGAGATGTTAATTGGTAACTGTTTTGTGTGGTATTACCATCTGTTTTACAAGCAGATGCATTAAAAATTGGAAAAATCATAATTTCTTCATATTTTCGCTAAATGTTGGTGTTTTTCACAAATAAGCAATGAATTTATCGACCAAATTTTTGCACTAAACTAAAGTACAATATGTCACGAGAAAACAATCTCAGAATCAATTGGATAGGTAAAAGCATTCCGGAGTTATTACCACATAAAGTGATACATGTCAGATTTGAAAAAATGGGTCTGGTCCTCAAGGCCAAAATGAGCTGGGTACTCAAGGGGTTAAGCAGTGATGATGTGATTTTGGATCCCCTGTCATCATGGACATAGTGCTTATATTTACATAAATGAAATGCCCTAGCAGCGATCCTGTATGAGGAGTGAAAGGTCCTCTTGAGTACTTTGCTAAGTATTATGTTTACTCAAGTTCTCAAGGGTAGATATCTGGTAAAGAATAGAATTAATATACTTCTCCCTCTACTTTTTTAATCTAGAACCTAGACTTATGAACATTCTACGAAAGACAGCCGTATGGGATTCCCATATGATGTTATCAGAGACATCTGGAGTGCTATTAAGGGAGAAAAAGTCCAATAGAGAGCGGCGTATACTTTGGGTGAGTTTAGAATCTTGAATCAAAGTTTTATTCAGATTCCACGTGAACACTCTCAGGGAATCAGGCCGGATTATGATAGAAACAAGCGCGTGTTCAGAGACCAATTTCACAGCTATATCCAAATCCACTACTGCAGGTCACATACGTTCACAGAGGAACAAGTGGTCCAGTCTGTGATACGTTTAATGTCTACCGGAAAAAAAAGTGTAATCTCTCATGTCCGCGTGTAAGCATCCACATAATCTCTAATGTGTAAAGAAAACAAAGACAATTTCATCTTCCGTAATAGTTTATAAGGGGGAGGACGGGCAATATTGGAAGTGTCCAATCTCCACCTATTATCAGTGAAAAGGGACACTTTGTCTTAAGGCCCTATTACACGGGCCAATGATCGGGCAAACAAGCTCTTTTATGCAGCATTAAAAATCATCATTATCGGCAGCACATCTTGGTGTGTTAACAGGGAGATGTGCTGCCGACATGATGAAAACATGGGGATTAGCGAGTAACAATCGCTCATGTCTATACATACGCAATCATTGCTCCGTGTGAAATGAGCACCGATCAACGAGCTGTCTCGTTGATCGGCGCTCGTTTACATGGCCCATGTCGGGCAGTGTAATAGGACCCTAAAGACTGCAATTAGCCAAGAAATCGGCTTAATATTAGGGACATATAAATTAACAAAAGTAAACTTTTGATTCACTATATTCCCTTTAAAAAGCAAATAACACTCCTCAGGGTCTTCTTGCATTTATAGTAATTTAACCCCTTGAGGGCACAGTCTGTTTTGGCCTTGTGGACTAGGCAAATTTTTTTCAAATCTGACATATGACACTTTATGTGGTTATAACTTTGGAATGGTTTTAGTAATTCAAGCGATTCTATTTTCTTGTGATACACTGTACTTTATATTAGTGGTAAAATTTGGTTGAAACATTCAGTATTTATTTGTAAAAAATACCAACATTCAGAGAAAATTTGCAAAAATGTGCGTTTTTCTAAATTTTAATGGATCTGCTTGTAAGACCGATAGTAATACCACACAAAATAGTTACTAGTTCACATTTTCCATATGTCTACTTTATGTTTGGATTGTTTTTTGAATGCCTTTTTATTTTTCCAGGATGTTACAAGGCTTAAAACTTTAGTAGAAATGATTCCTGTTAAGAAAATTTCCAAAACCAATTTTTTTAGGGACCAGTTCAGATCTGAAGTGGCTTTGGAGGGTCCTATATATTAGAAACCCCCATAAATCCCCCATTTAAAAAAATGGCAGCCCTCAAAGTATTCAAAACAGCATTTTGAAAGTTTCTTAACCCTTTAGGTGTTTCACAGGAATTAAAGCAATGTAGAGGTGAAATCTACAAATTAAATTTCTTTTGCAGAAATTCCATTTTAATCTATTTTTTTCTGTAACACAGAAGGATTTACCAGAGAAACGCAACTCAATATTTATTGCCCGGATTCTGCAGTTTTTAGAAATATCCCACATGTGGCTCTAGTGTGGTAATGGACTAAAGCACCAGCCTCAGAAGCAAAGGAGCAACTAGAGGATTTTGGGGGCTCCTTTTTATTAGAATATATTTTAGCCACAATGTCAGGTTTAGAGAGGTCTTGTGGTGCCGAAACAGTGGAAACCCTGCAAAAAGACACCATTGGGCAAACTAAACCCCTCGAAGAATTTATCAAATCGTTGTCTTTTTTTGCTGAATTTAGTGGAATTAGGCCATAATAATCAATTTTTTTTCCAATGAAACGTAGAAATCTAAAAATTTTACATGGCATAAAGGAGAATAAGCACCCCAACATTTGAAAAGCAATTTATCCAGGGAAATTCATGTAGTGAGGATTTTGACCCCACAGGTGTTTCATAGATTTTTTTCAGAAAAAGGTAGTGAAAAATAACATTTTACATTTTCAAAAAATATGTAGTTTTAGCTCCCAATTATTAATTTTTTTCACAAGGATTAAAAGGAGAAAACGCTACACAATTTGTTACTCAATTTATTCTGAGTATGGCAATATCCCTTATGTGACCCTAAACTGCTGTTTGGGCACATGGCGGGGCTCAAATTGGAAGGAGCGTCATTTGGATTTTGGAGCAATGATTTTGCTGGCTTGCTGTTCGGGTGCCATGTCGCATTTACAAAGCCTCTGAGTTACCAGAGTAGAGTGGAAAGCCCTTAACGCATTTATCATTTGCCTTGACATATGACAGGGTTTCGGAGTGAAAGAGTACCATGCACATTTGAAGCCTATTTTAATGATTTTTGCAGCATTGGCCCACAATTGCAGAGCTCTGAGGTCAAATAGTGAAAGAAAATTGACCCTAAACTTTTGAACGGTAGTGTATATATATATATATAAATATAGGCGTTTACGCCCCAAAAAATGCCTGAAAACACTGTGTGTGAATATAGCATTAGGGTATGTTTAGGGTATGTTCACGCGTTCAATCAAAAATGGCTGAAAATTACGGAGCTGTTTTCAAGGGAAAACAGCCTCTGATTTTCAGCAGTTTTTTAAGCAACTTGCGTTTTTTGCAGCGTTTTTTACGGCCGTTTTTGGAGATGTTTTTCTATTGAGTCAATGAAAAACAGCTCCAAAAACGACTCGAGAAGTGACATGCACTTCTTTTTACGAGGCGTTTCTTTACGCGGCCGTTTTTAAAAATGGCAACGTAAAAAACGCCCTGTGGGGATGGAACGCCATTTTTCCCATTGAAATGGGAAGATGTTTGGAGGCGTTCAGCCCCCGCATTTTTAGCTGTTTTTTGGGGTGTTTACGGCCCAAAAAACGGCTGAAAATAGGTTGTGTGAACATACCCTTATACTCCAGTCTGTACTGTAATTTTGCGTCTTTTATTTGTATTCAGCTTGTGTACTAAACTTTACAACTATAGTAGTCATGTATGTTAACATATAGTACATAGACTAGAGGAGACATTGTACTTACCTAAATCCATAAAAATCTTCCAGTATCATAAGATTAAGCATCCATCCAGACAGGTGGGACCCTCCATGTACATCACAACAGACCGTCTCCTCTATCCATTGACAGAATATGGGTTTGGAAATGTCCCAGGAAGAGCATGGGTAAAGAACTTGACTTTCTCATGCCTGTTCCCCCCTGTTACCTGATCACTATGGCTTGTATTATGCATTATTCTTATTAATATTTATTTTTATAGCCTCATAAACTTCGGTAGCGCTTTTCAGAGCATAATATTGAGAAAAGTTAGAAGAGGCCAAGGAACGGCGGAAGCAGCTCCAGACATATGTCGCAAGAGGTATGTTTTCAGTGAGTGTTTGAAGGATTGGAGAATGTCAGACGGAATGAGAGCGTTCTATAAGAGAGGGGAGGCACGAGAGAAGTCTTGTAACCAAGATTGTAAAAAGATGATTATGGTGATAGAGAGGGGGTTGTCATTGGCAGAGCAGAAGATGCATGTTAAGTGGCAGTTGTTAATTAGGCATGTAGGACGGGGCAGAATTGGATAGGGCTTTTTAGGTTAAAGTGAGGATTTTGAAATAAATTCTTTGTGCCATGGGCAGCCAGTGAAGGGACTGGCGGAGATGAGACTGAAGGAATAGGAACAGAGGTAGAGGAGTCATGTGGCAGAGTTAAAGGCTATGTACACCTTTGCACCAACATTTTTTATTAATAAATCAATGATTATAAGTGATTTCAAACAACTGTTACATTTATTTTAATAAAAAAAATTGTTACTTTTTAAGATACAGCTTATATCTATCCTATATACATAGAAGCTGTATCGTTCTATCAAAGCCGATTGCGTCAGGTCAGCAGGACTGACGGCTCGACTGAAAGCTGATCCACCTAATAACGATCACATCGCCGATCAAAAAGCCGTGGCAAGAATTTGCAGGCAGGTCAAAATCTGCCTCAAAATTCCTGTAGGAATTTTGGGGCAGATTTTTCTGCTTGCAAAAAAACCTCTGTGTGAACAGGGCCTTAAACGTTCTGTCACTACAATTTTGGATTCTTTCAACTTCTCTGCCTATAACTCTTAAACGGCAGCAACTGCCGATGTACAAATTATTAATTAAAGGAGATTTCAAGGTTTTAGCAAATAAATCTTAATAATAACATAACAAAATAGAATTGTAGGTTAAACTTAATGGACCTGTGTTTTTTTTCAACCTTATCAACAATCTAAAAAAAGAATCTGAAACTTTCTCTCTGTTCACATCTACGTCAGAGCATGCATCGTTATTTTGTATGGCAGAATGGTGGAAACCTGACGGAACCCTATTGTTGGGCACCGTTTTTTCCCTTCTTGCAGCGGATCAGACATTTGCGTTATTTTCGTTGTTCTGCTCTTATTTCTGCAATTTTCTAATAATCTTTGTGTTTTGATTCATCACCATTGTCAATATCTCTGTCAGCATTAAGTGGATGGAAACATTTGTGTTTTCATCCAGTGGTAGTCCTGCTCACACTTGAGTGGATATAAATTTTATCCAGTCCAGGCAATATGGAGCTAAACAGCGTGGACTAATGCATGATACCTATACTGATACATTGGAGCAACATATTGGATTTGTGCACCTGCATATAATGATGAAGAGCAGAGGCATCACTGAAAACCATAGGGTACTATTATAGCAAAGTCAGGAATGGCCCCACAACTTAAACCAAAGGATGGATAGTAGTGTCATATAACAGATCATCTGCACAATGTAGAACTCCCATGGTAGAGCTATACAGTAAAAAGTCACCACAGTTTCCTTTACCATCAAAAAGGAACAGCATGCCGGCACATTTTGGCCTCTAGAAGCTGATGTGCCTACTACATCTGTAGTTACACCCATGATGTTGTGGGTGATGTGTGTGTTTAGCGTACAGAGAATTACATACACTGGATACAACTGTATCCACGCCACAGCTGTGAGCAGGACTAGATTTATACAGGTTTTCGGCATCAGAATGTTTGCGAGAATATTTTCATCCACTGACAACAAACAGAGATTTTGAAGATGGCATGGAATTGAAGCACAGAGCACATTAGGATGTTGCATAACTTTTCAATACACAATGATAATGCTGACATCAGATATTGTGTGGAGCAGACAGGTTTCCTATGCCCTAGGCCTGAAAAGAATAAAGATACTAAAGACTTGGAAAGCTCAGTATTGCAAGCCAACACTTATCAGACCCATGAGGCATCATCATATAATCCTATGATAGAAACCTGACTCTGGACAATTAAAGAGTTAAGAAGAATTTGAAATAAAGTTATAAAAAGCCAATATACACAGTTTACTATGCAAACATAAAATTGTGAATTTATCGCAATTTAAGAAAAAATAAAATGATATTATTATCACTACTATCACTGTAGGCAACATAATTGCATAATATAACTAAATGATAAAATGAAGTTATAGCCATATAAGCAATTTAATGTAGCAGTTTACATTTCAGCTCATGGTGAAGTAACAGCACCCCTATTTACAGCCTCAAGGGACACTCACAATATAGATTTTAGGACCCTGTATTAATAGGACACATGGAGCTTAGCTAATTCTATAGCAAAAGTGGCAGAACAAATCTCAAAACAAATTAAGTAAAGGCCTAAACTACAGGGACGATGAGTTAGAACTTCATTATAGTCTATGACGGAACCACAATATCTACTACGGGCAGAGGCGTAGCTAGGTTCTCCAGCACCCGGGGCAAAGATTCAGTTTGGCGCCCCCGCACCAACCTCTTTACCGACTTCTCCTTCCCCCTCGCCATGTTTGTTTTCTCTACCAATCAATGACGTGTCATTACTTTTCCACATTTCTTTTTATGTAACTCACTCGAGCATAAAAACATTTGTACATTTTACAAGCAATATAGATCTATACACAACACCAGAACCAAGCTCAGTACATATATACAGAACCAACACAAATACAGCTCAATTTAGTGCAAACCCTGTATATAGTGCTCCACAGATAGCCCACCCCTGTATATAGCCCCCCTGTAGATATAGTACACCCCTGTATATAGTGCTCCATAGATAGCCCACCCCTGTATATAGTGCTACATAGATAGCCCACCCCTGTATATAGCCCCCCTGTGGATATAGCCCACCCCTGTATATAGTGCTCCACAGATAGACCACCCCTGTATATAGCCCCCCCTGTAGATAGAGCCCCCACGTAGATAAACCCCCTCTCATAAAGCCCCCCTGTAGATAAAGCCCCTCCTGTAGATAAAACCCCCCTGTAGATAAAGCCCTCCTGTAGATAAAGCCACACACTTCTTTATTACAATAAAATAACAAACTACGGTATTAAAACTCACCTTAATCCCGTTCCCACGCCGTCTGGCAGCAATGGAGACCTGCTCTCTTTTGCGCAGGTCTCCTGGGGTTGAACGAAGCGTCTATGAAAGGCTCTGATGGCAGAGCAGAGTGACTTTCCCTGTCAATCAGCGCCTTTCAATGACGCAAGCGGCGCAAAGTATCGCGCTGCTTCACTCGTAGAAAGGCGCTGAATGGCAGGGCACAGAACGTACCCGGCCATTCATTGCTTCTAATAGTACCTGTGTCCTATAGACAAGTGCAGGAGGGGGTGGCGCTGGCGCCCCCCTCTAATGTGTGCCCGGGGCACATGCCCCGCCTGCCCCCACTAGCTACGCCCCTGACCACGGGTACAGAAAGTAGATGCAGCTCTGTTCCAAAACCAATAGAAAAATACCTACCAGCCAAAGACTATAACTAGCTAGAAAATATAAATACTTAGAAAATACAACTCATCACATAATTTCGGTAGTTTAATCATCTGTATAGCGCCTAGAAATGTTTCCTCTTATTTTAGGTCCAAAAACAGTGTTGAGCTTATCCCATATACAGTAAATTATCTATCAAATGTATTATCTTTCCATTTTGGCAGCAGAGAATATTGTGGGAAGACATTAACTATTTTATAGTCAAAGCAGCAACCAATATGGAGGTTTAGTCTAAGCAGAGAACTGCTTTATTTTTATCAAATGTTGTTTTATCAAACTGATAGAAGTAAGGTAAGAAAGGCTGACTGTCCCTGTGGTCTTCTCCCCAGTATTGAATATGTGCCGCATCATACCTTCATCATGCCCAATCCTCCACAGGAGGTATGGCTTCATTATTCCTACACATCCCATCATTTATTACCAACCTGAAAGCCCAATTCCCTTCTACGATTCCTGTATCTTAGGACTAATGCACTTGGCAGTGCATGGACTGCACTACAGGACCAGAAAAAAACAATATAGGCACACCTTGTGCCATAGTCATATGGCATGTCATGATTTTTTTCTCATAGAATGCATATAATCTGCACAGTATTCTGCAGATATTGGCTAAAGCAGCACCTGTGCTCTGCCCGCCACCGCCACCGCCACGTAGTCTGTACATAACAATGGTAATAGAGCTCTCTGCTCCATATTAGCTGCGTTCTCCTGAATTTGGATCAGAAAGCAGAGAGGGTGACCTGAAAGGGAGCAGAGAGCTCTAAGTATTATCAGTATTAGGGTATGTTCACACGAGGTCATTACGTCCGTAATTGACGGACGTATTTCGGCCGCAAGTACCGGACCGAACACAATGCAGGGAGCCGGGCTCCTAGCATCATAGTTATGTACGACGCTAGGAATCCCTGCCTCGCTGCCGGACAACTGTCCCGTACTGAAAACATGATTACAGTACGGGACAGTTGTCCGGCAGCGAGGCAGGGACTCCTAGCGTCGTACATAACTATGATGCTAGGAGCCCGGCTCCCTGTACTGTGTTCGGTCCGGTACTTGCGGCCGAAATACGTCCGTCAATTACGGGCGTAATGACCTCGTGTGAACATACCCTTATGTGAAGAGTACATGCAGAGGTGGAAGTGATGTCACAGAAACTGGCATTGTTTATGCAATTTTTCTTGTACACCCCAGTAACATGCAGCCATTTCACGTTAAATACGCTCTCCCCAGCAGTTTAAAAAAAATCATGGTCTCTCGGCCCTCAGCTCATGGCCCAAGTTTTCTGAGACAGACTGGGTGCTAATGCTTCCTGATAACCATATATAAGACTCTAGCTAATAGGCTGTGCAGCCCCTGCAACACATAGCTAGACACGATACTCCCACCTGCGTAGAGGTGTCAATTAGTAGCAAATTTTATCATTAGTCAATGACTCTTATAAAGGGATGGATTTACCTATAGGCACAGAAGTCCTGTGTCTATAGGCAACCCAGGAGGATGGGCATCTGCTAAAGGGAAAATTTACATTTGAATGCAGTGAATAGTGTGTATTCACATAGTACAAAAATTATGTAGGCATGTGTATATAATACACATTATATATATATTATATATATATATATATATATATATATATATATATATATACACACACAGCTGTGTCCTTCCTTAACTTTTCTCATATCTCAACATATCCTAATAAGTGTGGTGTGAGATGACCAGCTTTGAAAAAAACATGGTTTCATGATACTCTGTCATGAGACGTCTATGATGTATGTGTCTGTGTGGCCACCCAGTGGTTGTGATGTGAGTTTCAGCCTGTCAAGGGTTTTGCTAGCATGTCGCGATATTGTATTGAATTGATTTCATGACAAATTGGAGTACTTGACCAAATTCAAGCAAAGGTAAGGCTGGATTCACACGAGCACATTACGTCCGTAATGGACGGAACTTATTTTGGCAGCAAGTCCCGGACCGAACACACTGCAGGGAGCCGGGCTCCTAGCATCATAGTTTTGTACGATGCTTTAAGATCCGGGACAGTTGTCCTGCAGCGAGGCAGGGACTCCTAGCATCCTACATAATTATGATGCCAGGAGCCCGGCTCCCTGCACCGTGTTCGGTCTGGGACCTGCGGCCGAAATACGTTCCGTCCATTACGGACAAAACATGCTCGTGTGAACCCAGCCTAAGGGTGCAAAGGATGCTAGATGTCCTGCTTTAATTTTTTAAGAGCAGACAAACATTAGCCATACATGATATAAGGTGTAGCCTACTTGATCCCTGGAGTTTAAGACATCAGACAATCTGTACCTAAAGGCTCTTATACCATGGCGTACATATTTAATACAAGAATAATGGGATCTAATATTCTGCTGCATAAGACACATTTTCTGCTAAGTGATACATATGTGCAACTAATAGACTTATCTACTGTAAATCAACATTTACTTACTATCATCGACTACATTCATTACAGAGCGATGAGCACTAGATGAGAAATAGTTCCAGTTCAGTTTCTTACACATTACACAGGTTCTGCCTCCTGTGTAATCCGGTCACAAAGCCTTGAGCAATCTTCTCAGTCAGTGCAGAGGATTAAGTCTACCATTAAGTGGTCAATGATGTGATAGCTTCCAAGCAATTTTCTGCTGCTATTAATCATAAGGGCCCTCATGAATTACTGAAATATTTTACGCACTTAAAGTGAACCACCAATACATACACAATCACATTGTAAATCTAAAAAAAAATTGCTTGCCCTGTTTCACAACCAGAAATGTAAATGTGATGGTAATAAAATAGCAGTTCATCCAAACATAGATCTAATCTAGTATTATTTTCTGTAGATATGATCATGCCTGCATGCCTTTTCTGCAGACATCTGATGTTTTATAGTCTGGAATCCATACGTATTATCAGATCGCTGTCAGAGAGCAGTTACAATAATAAAACGTTGTTATGAAACTGGAACGTAAGCGACTGTCTAATATATTCACTGAACATACCGTATATATGAATATATTCCGAGACATTGATCCAACGCATGCACACAGCGCCCTCTCAACATTGGCTGCATATAAAAACTGTTTGCCTCGGGTCGCTTGCTGCAGAGGTTTTGGGTGCCCTCATGGACTATTTTCTCTAAAATGAGGGGGGCTGCAATGGAGAAGCTTCATGATATGTCTGCTACCTGTATAAATTATTAAACCGAGAAAGAATACCTATAATTAAAGGTCATATAATCAATATAAATGTACTGCACATGGGAACCCACATTAGATATATAAACCGGAAAAAACTTCCCTTAGTTGTTAAGGGAAGTTTTTTCGGTTTATATACCTGTATAAATGAATTCTTTGTAGGCCAGATCTTGTATCTGTCAAAATGAAGTATATAGGTAGACAGAAGAGGGAAAGACCACAAAGACCCTCTGTGAAAGGAAAGTCCTTCCGTTGTCATGATCTGAAGGAAAGCAAGTCCAGAAAGTATTTTTCCCAATAAAAATTTCTACATAAAATATAGAATTTAGTTAACACTGTAACATTCTGGATTCTTGGAACTTTCTGTAAAAAGATTAAAAAAAATATGCTGGTCTATCAGATGGTGGATTATTTTATCTTTTATGCCAAAATACTTTTTTGCTACTTTACTGAACTTATTGAAAAATTTAATGCAGAAAGTTATATATAAACATTTTTCTTTAAATTGGTTTTCTGTTTTATCCAGAATATTAGTAACTTGTCGAATCCCTTAATATGAGGACTGGTGTGGTCTCTGTCCCTAAATCTCTACACTTCTCACTATAGAGCAGTGTTACTTAACCAGTGGCTCCCCCAAATTCTGGCAGCTGCGGGTACTATCGAGCTAGAACTTGGTACCAAGGTCCAGGACATATGACTGGCAGTTATGACTAGGGTAAGACTTCTATCACTTGGTCATATTTTTAACAGGCTTTTTCCTTTCAATATAGTGTTCTTAAACACTACGTGTCTTATTAGAAAGTTGCTTGGAAGTCTCCGCTATCCAGTGAGTTGGTCAATAAATGATCTTTCTTTTTGCAGGAATACAAGATTTCCTTTATCATTCTATCCTGTCCCATCTAAGAAGAAGGAAAGCATAAGCCAAATTTGCATTGCAAACATAGGGGCAGATTTACTAATGCGGTCTAATATTTCGAAAGCATAAACTTAGACCAGGCAGTCAGAAGGTGCACCAAGTATCACAGTGCTGTATGATCAATTTGGCGTATCCAGCTAGACACTTTTCTCTTACTTATACCACCTCTTTTTTTGCTCAGTTTAGGTGTGGTACAATTTTGGCACACATCTGCCAATTTTAACCCACACCTTTTCTAGACACTGTTGAAAAGTGCCTATTGAGGAAGAAACTAAGATCTATTCTTTTTGGCACAGTTGCTTCCTAAATAAGTCTAAAACTTGAAGCAGTGCTAAATGCCCAGAAATGCACCAAATTTTGGCGTATTTTACAAAATTTTAGATGCAAATACAGTAGTAAATCTGCCCCATAGTGTGACCCAGGGCTGGATATGTCTACAGGTATCAATTGGGCCCCTGTGCAGATGCATATATGGTTCTTTCGCCCCCCTGACCTCCTTGATGTCACCAATCTGTGTCTACAAGCTCCTATGATATAAATCCGGTACTGGTTTGGCTCAAAACCTGAACAATGCAGTTCAAAATGCAGGAAGCCACATTTGTAGTACTTTATTCTAATGGAGGTCTTTTAAAAAAAAATTATAATTTTATATATATATATATATATATATATATATATATATATATATATATATATGTATATATACATATATACACAGTGAAGGAAATAAGTATTTGATCCCTTGCTGATTTTGTAAGTTCGCCCACTGTCAAAGACATGAACAGTCTAGAATTTTTAGGCTAGGTTAATTTTACCAGTGAGAGATAGATTATATTAAAAAAAAAAAGAAAATCACATTGTCAAAATTATATATATTTATTTGCATTGTGCACAGAGAAATAAGTATTTGATCCCCTACCAACCATTAAGAGTTCAGCCTCCTCCAGACCAGTTACACGCTCCAAATCAACTTGGTGCCTGCATTAAAGACAGCTGTCTTACATGGTCACTTGTATAAAAGACTCCTGTCCACAGACTCAATTAATCAGTCTGACTCTAACCGCTACAACATGGGCAAGACCAAAGAGCTTTCTAAGGATTTCAGGGACAAGATCATAGACCTGCACAAGGCTGGAATGGGCTACAAAACCATAAGTAAGACGCTGGGTGAGAAGGAGACAACTGTTGGTGCAATAGTAAGAAAATGGAAGACATATAAAATGCCTCTCAATCGACATCGATCTGGGGCTCCATGCAAAATCTCACCTCGTGGGGTATCCTTGATCCTGAGGAAGGTGAGAGCTCAGCCGAAAACTACACGGGGGGAACTTGTTAATGATCTCAAGGCAGCTGGGACCACAGTCACCAAGAAAACCATTGGTAACACAATACGCCGTAATGGATTAAAATCCTGCAGTGCCGGCAAGGTCCCCCTGCTCAAGAAGGCACATGTACAGGCCCGTCTGAAGTTTGCAAATGAACATCTGGATGATTCTGAGAGTGATTGGGAGAAGGTGCTGTGGTCAGATGAGACTAAAATTGAGCTCTTTGGTATTAACTCAATTTGCCGTGTTTGGAGGAAGAGAAATGCTGCCTATGACCCAAAAAACACCGTCCCCACTGTCAAGCATGGAGGTGGAAACATTATGTTTTGGGGGTGTTTCTCTGCTACGGGCACAGGACTACTTCACCACATCAATGGGAGAATGGATGGAGCCATGTACCGTCAAATCCTGAGTGACAACCTCCTTCCCTCCACCAGGACATTAAAAATGGCTCGTGGCTGGGTCTTCCAGCATGACAATGACCCGAAACATACAGCCAAGGCAACAAAGGAGTGGTCAAAAAGAAGCACATTAAGGTCATGGAGTGGCCTAGCCAGTCTCCAGACCTTAATCCCATCGAAAACTTATGGAGGGAGCTGAAGATCTGAGTTGCCAAGCGACAGCCTCGAAATCTTAATGATTTACAGATGATCTGTAAAGAGGAGTGGGCCAAAATTCCATCTAACATGTGTACAAACCTCATCATCAACTACAAAAAAAACGTCTGACTGTTGTGCTTGCCAACAAGGGTTTTACCACCAAGTATTAAGTCTTGTTTGCCAAAGGGATCAAATACTTATTTTTCTGTGCACAATGCAAATAAATATATATAATTTTGACTATGTGATTTTCTTTTTTTTTTTTATATAATCTATCTCTCACTGGTAAAATTAACCTAGCCTAAAAATTCTAGACTGTTCATGTCTTTGACAGTGGGCAAACTTACAAAATCAGCAAGGGATCAAATACTTATTTCCTCCACTGTATATATATATACACACACTGAAGACATAGGAGGATCACGTTTAGCTTTTTATTCCACGGGTTCATTTATGGAATAAGGCTTGCAAAAACAAGAAAGAAAAAGATTTTCCGTTTAAATGTGCTTGCACTACATTTTTCTTTTATTTTCCGAACTCCGTTCCTTGCCATAAAGTAAGTTACTAACCACTACTTTAAAGCCTATTATTTAATATTTTCAATTAAAGCCATTTCAGATCTGGGAGGTAAAGGTACAATTCAACACACACGTTTCTGTATTTGACAGTTTTTCTACATTGTGGGACGCCTATAACATACAGACTGCAGAATATGTTTGGCACTTGAACAGGCTTTTTAGAAATTGCCGTTGATGTCTTCAGTCACCTCCAGCTGTGAACCATGGCAGCCTCGCAATCTGCACTGCGGTTGCAGACTATTTGGAATAATCTCAAGCAGTACTGTAAGTTTGATCATGACTCAGTAACACGTTCGATGCAGCGGGAAATCTTGTTGATTTGCAGTTAACCTTAGAATTGAAAGTTAAGACTATTGAGTGATATCATCTCTGTTTTGCCATGGGCTCCACTTGACAAGAAATTCAGATATGGTGCATAAATCTAATATGATGGAAACTTTTGCTTTCAAAATGCAGTAGAAAAGTTAAAATACATTAAACAGCATTCGGGGTTTATTAAAAATGCATATATGACAGGGGTTAAAATGAAGATTGGTTGGCTGCTATTCCTTACCGTTCTAATGGTTAATGCAGGTACCAGTGTTCTCCAAAGCAGCTGTACTCCTTTTACGTGAATCTTTCCAGATGATCATTATATTTGACACAAAGTCCATATGATTCCGCATCGATTGAATGAGTCTGCAATCTACACACAGCTTTCATATAGGCATTGTGTTCACAACATTCAGAAATATCTAAGAAAAGGAGAATTGATGCTTCACAGAGCATCACTAAAAGGACATATCTTCATGTATTTTAAGATTTCTCTTTAAAGAGAACCTTTCACCTGCTCATACATGTGCAGCGGAGTGCACCATGTAATAGGCAGGGCTGCACAAACACTCTCACGTAAAAAAAAATTCTAACTTCCTTTGTTATTTACATATCGGTACCGTTATATTTGGCGCACGACATGTAAATAAGCCCCTGAACTGTCAATGGGGCATTTCTAATTAAATGGCGAGGGGGCATTATACTCTTCGCTCTGACACTGTCCAATCAGCTACGGACAGTGTCCGGGGCGGCTTGCGCTGTGTTCCCTCCCGTGAGAACATACACAGACTGGTGGTTCTGCAGAAACCTGGATGTAGGTAGATCCTCTTCCGCCTCGTCTCTTCTTGTTCTCCTTGTTCCATGGCGGTGGGAGTATCGTCGGGAGCAGCCATGCATGCGTGAGGGCATGCGCACGCTGTCTGCAGAACCACCTGTGTGTGTCCCCGCAGGAGGGAACACAGCGCAAGCCGCCCTGACACTGTCTGTAGCGGATTGTACAGTGTCAGAGCAAAGAGTATAACGCCCCCATGCCATGACAGTTCAGGGGCTTATTTACATATCAGGCGCCAAATATAACGGCACCGATATGTAAATAACGGAGGAAGTTAGAAAAATAATTTTACGTGAGACAGTGTTTGTGCAGCCCTGCCTATTACATGGTGCACTCCGCTGCACATGTATGGTCAAGTGAAAGGTTCTCTTTAAAGGGAATGTGTCGCTAGAATTATTTATTTTTTTATTAGTTAAACAATTATTATTTGAGTAATTACACATTGTTTTAATTTTTTCACAAGTCCGGAAATATTATAAATTAGATTCTAATTTATAACATTTCCATGTGCTGGGCACTAGGGGGAGCAGTTCCCAAAATTGCAGCATGGTCAATGTGGCAAAGCAACCTCATTGCTTTATGCTGCAAATTTGGGGTAGACACACTCTCTCTAGTGTCCTCACACAATCCCCCCTCCCTTATTCTGGCTAGTTGAATCTTCAAACCTCCTACACTGTGTGCTGCCATTTTCTGAGCGACTGCACAGTGTAGGAGGATTAGAAACAGTGCTCAGCAGACAGTATCACATGAACATAATACACACATCACATACACGAACATAATACACACATCACATACATGAACATAAATTACCTGCTCCTGCCGCTGCTGCCACCTCCACTCCTATGCCTTGCGCCTTCGCTTCCTTGCACATATGGCCGGAAGTCGTCATCTTACTGTCCAGCAGCAGCTTCCGGTCCACATGAAAATGGCGCGGGATTTCGCTCTGTGAACAAGCTTTGTTTTGGTCTGAGTGGGAGCGGCGCATTCCCACACAGACGGCATACGCTACAGAGAATGGAACGGCTCCCGTTCGCATTCTCTATGGGGTTGTATGTGCCGTATTCAACCTCTGTATGTATCGTTAATCGACACATACAGAGCTGAAAAAAAAAAATCGCAGCCCCCATAGAGAAGTAAATGTAAGAACAAAGTAAAAAGTAGAACATGAGAACACAAATAAATAAAATGTATTTTAATATCATACTAAAAGCAAGATTATAAAAAATAAATACATTTCATGACACCTTCCCTTTAACTTTATTTTAGGTTGTGTTTCTGTTACTATAAAGTCAATCTCCGCCTTCTTTCTTGTATTATCTTCTCATGCTTTATGGTACTTGAGGGGAGAACCTTATGCAAATCTCTGTATCATCTGTAATGTTTTCATTATATTGAAGCTGCATGTACTCGCATGGTAGTCACTTAAAGAGGCTCTGTCACCAGATTTTGCAACCCCTATCTGCTATTGCAGCAGATAGGCGCTGCAATGTAGATTACAGTAACGTTTTTATTTTTAAAAAAACGAGCATTTTTGGCCAAGTTATGACCATTTTTGTAGTTATGCAAATGAGGCTTGCAAAAGTCCAAGTGGGTGTGTATTATGTGCGTACATCGGGGCGTTTTTAATACTTTCACTAGCTGGGCGCTCTGAAGAGAAGTAACATCCTCTTCTCTTCGATCTTACCTGCAAACGCTGATGCTGCTGCAGAATCAACTGTAGCCTCTGGTGCCGATGTGGCCGACACGATGCAGGACCTGTGAGTGACGTCACAGATCTGCACTGTCAGAAGCTGGGCGTTCTGAAGAGAAGTGGATGATACTTCTCTTCAGAGCGCCCAGCTAGTAAAAGTATTAAAAACGTGTGAACAGACAAACGTCTGCCCATTGCTTTCAATGGGCAGATGTTTGTCAGCGCTATTGAGGCGCTATTTTCAGACGTAATTCGTGGCAAAAACGCCCGAATTACGTCCGTAAATAGGCCGTGTGAACATACCCTAAAACTGAAGTACTTGCTAACGGCAATGACAGGTTGCATCATGGTCGTAACTAGAACTAGTTACCCATGACCCAATTATGTCAATTTCAGCAGCCAAGCAAACCATGAAATCCAACCAGCTGAGTGATCATAACCGTCAGAGATGTGAAAAAGTAGTCCGCCCTAATGTCAGCATCAGACTGATGGGTCCACTGCTAAGCTTTAAGTCTAAGCTACTTTGACTTTTGCATCCTTAGGTTCAAATTGCTTAACAACCTCTCACCCCCAATATGCTCAATACTGCCTTAATTTAAAAAATTATATATATATATATATATATATACATACATACACACATACATACATACATACATACATACACACACACAAAATCTTTTTAAAATGTGCTGCAGAAAAAAAACACGACAAGCAAATTATTGGAGAACAGATTTTAATAGCAATTCAGGTATGTCAAATATACAGTTATTATATTTAGCTAAATATCACTTACATTACAAAAAGTGTATTCGACCATTTTGAAAAATACATTTCCACTAAGATCACTCGTAAATCGTATATCTACATGTAGCGACCAAGATTACCAAAACTTGAAACATCAAAGTTATTATTACATAAAATAATGCTTATACCACTTGACATACATTCGTTTATCAAGTACAATAGATTTTAGTACTGGAGTTTTATGAACAGTTTAAGACAAAAAAAAAAATATATCGAGTTCCCAGATCTTTCATACAACTTGCAGTACATATCCCAGAGATTTAAAGTGTCGCCGTGCATACATCATTAATCCAACGCAAACGTGCAATGCCTTGTCACAATGCAGCTGCATGGATAAATAGTCAGTTTTATTGGGATTTTACTTGGAACAAAACAAGCTTAAAAAATAAAAAAAGAGATAGGTTTTATTCACACTGCAGTATTAGGCCACATTCAGACTCCCGTAATATGGCACTGTACGGAAGGTGTACATTTAACGACAAGAACCGGATCAGACCCAGTGAGGACAAATCATACTTTTGGGAAATGTTTTCTAGAATTCCCCTTACAAGTTTTGGCCCCGTTTGTGACCCTAAATATACAGCTTTCAAACAGAGTCTTAATACAGCAGCATGAACAAGCCATTTAATGTCCTGAGAACAACATGTTTTTAGGTCCAACGTTCTGTGCCGATTAATTTCTTAATAAATTTTTAAAGCGGTTGATGCTCAGCTTTTCTACTACAGCTCTCCAAATGCACTGCATAGACATTGTTAAACAAGAAAATTTTGGCTACCTGCCGGCACCACGCAGGAGAGAGTAAGGCCCCATGCACACGAACGTAAAAACGCCCGTAATCACAGGCCGTAATTACGGGCCCATAGACTTCTATTGGCCACGAGTACCTCACCGTATGCTTACGGGAAGGTGCCCGGGCCGTTGAAAAATATAGAACATGTCCTATTTTGGGCCGTAATTACGGCACAGGCAGGCCAATAGAAGTCTATGGGGCTCCCGTAATTATGGGCGACTACGTGTGTGCACCCGTAATTATGGGAGTGTTGCTAGGCGACGTCAGGGGATAGTCACTGTCCAGGGTGCTGAAAGAGATAACTAATCGGCAGTAACTCTTTCAGCACCCTGGACAGTGACTACCGATCACAATATAAATCAATGTGTAAAAAAAATAGAAGTTCATACTTACTCAGAACTCCCTGCTTCTTCCTCCAGTCCGGCCTCCCGGGATGACGTTTCAGCCCATGTGACCGCTGCAGCCAATCAGAGGCCAGTCACAGGCTGCAGCGGTCACAAGGACTGCGACCGTCATCCAGGAAGGTTGGGCTGGATGTTGAAAGAGGGACGGGTCACCGAGACAACGGCCGGGTAAGTATGAATTTCTTTTACTTTTACCTCGGAAAGGGCTGCCCCTTCTCTGTATCCTGCACTGATAAGAGAGAAGGGGCTGACGATTAGTGCAGTGCAATTTTGCAGCGAAAACGTGCCCGTAAATACTGGTGCAATACGGGTCGAATACGTGTGACCAAGGACCCGTATATACGGACAGTAAAAAATAAGTTAGTGTGCATGGGGCCTAAGAGCTTACTGTTTTATTATGGAGTTCAATGTATAAATGTATGCAGTAAGCTCCCCCTAGTGGTGACTAGGCATTCAGAATTTGCACATGATTGAACTATGTCTATGCAGGGGATTTTGAGCTCTGTATCAGAAAAACAGAACTTTGAACAATATAAAGATATATTAAGAAATTAATGAACACTGAATTTTGGAACAAAATGGTGTTTGAGGGTGGACATTCATTTTAAGGACATTGCGTGGATCCAACATTCACAGTAATGTCCATTTAAAACTGCCAAAGCACGTGAGCAGGAATTGTCATAGGGACACAAGAGCCACAAGCCTGTAACTTCATGCACTGATGGTCTAAATTATTATTTTTTTTACATTTAAGGCATTTTATAGAACACTTTTCAAACAAAATGCTCACATTTAAGATATAAATATTGCTTGAAGAACAGAACTACGGGATTCACTTTCCTTTTAAGCAACATTGGTAATTCATTCTACGCTACATACGGGGTTAACCATACCTGAACAAGTTCATACCCACTGTATTTGACCTTACATGGTTGGAAGCGGACTATACACACAAATTGACAGTGGGTTTTGCATTAATAATCTGCTATACCAATAATTATCTACCTCCGTAGTCCACAAATAGTCATTTTTAAAATCTGTAATGTGGGGCATCGCCACCCTTATTAGTCAGCTAATCACTAAATAATTGGGTCTTAAAGGGCCAAATATTTCAAAAGTTTATTAAAATTTACTTTTCCCAGTGAAGAATAGAAGATAGCCACACTCTCAAAACAAGGACATTTTTCGGAGACTATTTTTCTACAGGAGGCCATATGCATTAATGCAGCCCTCAAATCGGTGATTCAGATTTTTGCTACAGGGACTGCTGTGCTTTACAGGCAGCATCCCTGACAAGGGATGTGAACCCCTTTAAATGTAACCAACCTGTCCTAATAGAAAATTACAGCATGTTAAAAAAAAACTAATAATTCCATAATCAGCCCGAGATGAACATTAAACAAAAATATAAAAATTGTAACCACAATTACCATAATCACATTTTTTTATTTTTTTTTGTACCCGCAAGTAGTTGGTTGTGATCTATCGTATACAAAATGTAAATAAAAGTTACACACAATAGGAAAAAAAATTCTAAAACTAGTTCAGGGGGGTTGCCACTAACAATCAGAGATTTAAGGGTATATTCACACATGGCAGATTTGTTGCAGGCACTTCTGTGACGGTCTCATCCACTTGAATGGAACTTGCAGAAATCCATGCACATTCTGCAGAAATAACCCCATTCAGTGAGAGGAACAGAAATTTCTACAACAAATCTGCCGGGTGTGAATGCACCTATAGATTAAAAAAAAATTGGAGACCCTTCCGAAAATTAAAGCAGCAATCTAGTTGGTTCCTATGGGCAAATTTCCCGCTTTTCTTTAGGACTGGATTTCATAAATCTCCAACCAAACACTCCAATCCATCATGTTACACAATTCTATGCATTTATCCAAGTTAGTACTTTTTTTTGTATTCCCCTTTTGAGTGTGACAATTGGTGTATGGTGTTCATCCATTTGTGATCATCTACTTTTTTTCCAGTACAAATTCTCATTCACACATCACAATCACATTACAGTCTTTTCGAAATCAAGGCAAAGTGCTGTAGTTTTGTGATAGAACTGCAATGTGTGAACAGACCCTTCAAACTAGATTTTATTGCCAACAAATGGGCGTCACAATACACAATAATTACATTTGTAAAAATAAGTGAAATTTAAATTAAAAAAAAAAGGTGTATAATGTTAGAGAGATATCTCCTTTAACACAAGCACCTTTGATTCAAAGGAAATAAAAACAAATGTATGGCACACCATGTATCAGGTGAAGGCATAACGTAAAGCATTTCGAAAAAATTTTGGTAGAAAGGCACTAGAAATGAAAAGCAAAGACATATGCCTTATTTAGAAAACCTAGTATAGCCAAAAAGGGGACAAGCTAGCTGCCCACTGAAACCAATTGAATCGTGATTTTTTAATTTTTTTTTGGAATGGTTTAGGCTCACGGCACACTGCATGGAGCCTGTAGGGCAGCACACAAAATCTCTACAACTCCATAGTACACTATATGGTGCTTCTGTACAGCACTATATGACGGAGATATTCAATCCGATAGAACATGCCACAAAAATTGGGAGGCATACTGAAACACAGTATAGCCCCATGGACATCTATGGATAGCATGTTACAACTCAAAGCTTCGCCAACTGCTCCTCTTTTCATCCACACTAGTTTTTATGAGGTCCCACTTAAGATAACGCATTTTGGAGTGGAAGGTTGTAGACTGCCTACAAGTCATTATATTTTATAAATGTTATGTATGGTATATACACACACACCTATCTAGGGTATAAGAAATTTCATAGCTAGAAAATCAACATGTACTAAAAATACATACAAATAAAGATTTACATATATCTATTTGCTATTACAATGTTGTAATCATAAAATGTGTAGTTTCATTAGGAAAATCAACAAATACAAAATCAAACATGTAGATATCCTATGTAGTCAATAACAGGAAAATCTAGATTAGTGGATCGATCCACTTCCAGTCATTTTAAAATTCTAGTCTATTCCAGCTGCATGGTTAAAGGGGTTCTTCAGTATGATTTTCTGGCCACAAGTCCTTCGTCTATTGACTCTCTATGTCATTTAATGTACCTCAGGGAAGCCACATAACTCTGAAATACCCCTTTAATTTTGATTTGCAACAGATACTGTAGAAAATTCCAGTTCTTAATTTGATTAACATTCAAAAATAAAAAGGATCTTTATACATTAGCCAAGGGGTTAAAATAGGTCTTCTATTATGGCTTTATTGCTTACAAAACATGGTTATACATCATTAAAATATATGTTTGATAAAGCCTCAGATGGTAAAATAGGCTAAAAATATTGTGTATTCAAAAATTACTCACTCACTGATATAGCTAAAAGTTGACCAGTCACGGCAGGTTGCCCGATCTGAGGGCAGTATGTGATGGATAAGAAGCCGCTTAAGAGATCAATTTATTCAGAGCTTTTAATTTTGTAAATCCTGGCTACTGTAACTCTCCTAAAAGCGCGTTCAGATGGTGGTCTGTCTCGCCACACACAAAGTAATTGACGGCTTCCCCAGTTCCGCAAAATATATTCATCATTGAAAAGGCGAGTTGACCACCCTCTGGACTCAGTAGCTCTAGAAAAATTCTGGTAATCAGGATTTACTTGGAATAAATTACATAATCTCTTCGGTGACTCCTTACCCATCACATACAGTGCATTCGGAAAGTCTCCAGACCCATTCATTTTTTTCCCATTTTGTTATGTTGAGGCCTTGTGCTAAAATAAAAAAATCAAGTTTTATCCGATCATTTTGTACTCAATACCCCATAATGACAAAACAAAAACATAATTCTAGAAATGTTTGCAAATTAATTCAAAACTCGAATTTCGCATGGACATAAGTATTCAGACCCTTTGCTATAACACTTGAAATTTAGGTCTGGGGGCCTCACATTTCTCTAGATCATCCTATAAATATTTCTACACCTTGGAGTCACCTGTGGTAAATTTGTTTGATTGGACATGATTTGGAAAGACACACCCCTGTCTATATAAGGTCTCACAGCTGACAATACATATCAGAGCAAAAACCAAGCCATGAGGAGGAAAGAACTGCCTGTAGAGCTCAGAGACAGGATTGTGTGGAGGCACAGATCTGGAGAAGAGTACAAAAAAAATAAAAAAATTCTGCTGCACCGAAACTTGCCAAGAGCACAGTGGCCTCCATAATGCTCGAACAGAAGAATCTGGGGAGAAGGACCCTGGTAAGAGAGGTGACCAAGAACACAATGGTCACTCTGGCTGAGCTCCAAAGATCCTTTGTGCAGATGGGAGAAACTTTCAGAGGATCAACCATCACTGTAGTACTCCACCAATGTGGACTATATGGCAGAGTGGCCAGAAAGAAGCCTCTCCTCAGTAAAATACACATGAAAGCCCACCTGGAGTCTGCAAAAAAAAAAAAGCACCTAAAGGACTCTTAGACTGTGAGAAAACAGGATTCAGTGGAATGATGAAACAAAGATTGAACTTTTTGGCCTCAATTCGACGCATCATGTCTGGAGCAAATCAGGCACTGCTCATCACCTGCCCAATACCATACAGTGAAGCATGGTGGTGGCAGCATCATGTCGTGGGTGTGTTTTTTGGCAGATGGGACAGGGAGACTGGTCAGAATTAAGGGAAAGATAAATTAAGCAAAATACAGAGATATTCCTAAAACCTGAAACAGAGCACTCTGGACCTCAAAACTGGGCCGAAGGTTCACCTTCCGAAAAGACAATGACCCGAAGCACACAGGTGTGGCTTAGGGACAACTCTGTGAATGTCCTTGAGTGGCACAGCTAGAGCCCTGACATGAACCCAATCAAACATCTCTGGAAGACCTGAAAAAATGGCTGTCCATCGACTGTCCCCATCCAACCTGATGGAGCTTGAAAGGATCTGCAGAGAAGAATGGCAGAAAATACCCAAATCCAGGTGTGCAAACCTTGTGGCATCACACCCAAAAAGACTGGAGGCTGTTAGTACTTAGTTGAAGCACCTTTGACAGCAATGAGTGAAGGGTCTGAATACTTATGTCAATGCAATATTTTAGATTTTCCTTTTCAAGAAATTAGCAAAGATTACTAACTTTCTGTTTTCACTTTGTCATTATGGGGTATTTAGTGCAGAATGATGGGGAAAACGTTAATTTTTTTTTGCACAAGGCCTCGACGTAACAAAATGTGAAAGGGTCTGAAGGCTTTCCGAATGCATTGTACTTCCCTCAGAAAGTTCAGCACTATCCTCCTGATAACTCCCCTTTGAAGAAAACAACATTGTTTATTATAAATAATTGGTCACACTGGCAATGGCTTTCACACATGTGGGAACCACACAGCCAACTAGTAAATCATAGATTTAAAAGGAAATACAAGTTGCTTTATTTAGCGTAGTTAAATTCCATTAGTTAGCTATTTTTTCCGTTAACCAAATATTATATGGGATTTTTACTCAAAACTTAATATTGACAATATTAGTAAAGAGGTTAGTGCAGTTGCTAAACTTTGGTAATTTATTTCAATTACTTACACAGATATTGATATTTTTGTACTCCGTTGTGGTGCTCATTTTTGCAAAAAAAAAATAAAAACAAACACACACACACACACACACACACACACACCACACACCACACACGGCCTGTTCAACCTTTGTAAAGACGGTCGCCACAACTAAATAGAAAAATTCCAATCTTTCTCCTGACCAAGTTTTAATACAAGGGCAATTGAAATGTGGTATATGTAGTATGGATAATATTGAAATGATTCTTCAAGGAAGGGGGAAAAAATAAAAATCTAAAAAGCCCTTCCAGACGCTACCATACTACATTGGCAAAATATTTATAAATGAAACAAATAATCCATTCTATGCATTATAGTATTGCTCCTGGAACTAGTGGTTTATAGATTTTCTTGGATAAATAGAAAAAGCAGCTTTAGGTTGAATGAAGAGCCAACACATGGTCTTTTATCAGACCTGCGATGCCAACCTACTATATTAACAAAAAGAGCAGCATGATGTAGTGTGAACCAATGTTCTCTACGGCAACATTAGTAAAAAGTTTAAACAGAAAACCGCACGTTTCGTCTACCACGTTTGAGTCCGTGTAAAAGAACAAACTATAAGAAACATGGTCATAAGTCCACAGGTAAACCAAATTGCAGGGTAGTTTTTCCATTCACAGGTTGTATTGCAACTAGCTTAAATGCAAAATGCGGTACCATGAGATGACATGCAGTATAAACCTGGGACTTACTTCAAACATATAACATTTTATAAATGCAACCTACGCTAAAGGCCATCTCCAACGAAGACCATTTGAAATATATGAATATATGAAAATTACACTTTACTAGTGGACCAGCCCCAGTCCTTTGTTTTAATAGATTTCTTATGAAGGAAGACTGTCAACCAAGAAATGGTTAAACATTAAGGAAATAAATATTTTAGAATACATATATTAATTTAGAGCAGGACCTTAAAAAGGGAGCGCGTCGTGGCAACTGACTCCTTAACAGCAGGTATTTTATTTGTAAGATTCTTTTGGAAGCTATTTAGTGGATGCAATTGCACCCACTACTTCAGAATTATTAAAGAGCGGACCTGAAGACTTAGAAGGAAGGAGGGAATACTGTACATGGCAAGTGATCTCCGTGAGCACTCCTAGCTATTCAATTAAGCCAAGAGACGTGACATAACATGCCCTATGACGATCTATGGGCCTGTTCACATCAGCGTCACCCTTCCGTTCATGGGTTCCATTAGATCTTTCCATACGAGGAACCCATGAATGGAAAGGCAAAGGGAAACCATAGCTTCCGTTTCCATTACCATTGATTTCAATGGTAATGCTTCCGTTGCAAATTATTTTTGTTCCATAAAGTTTCCGTTAGTTTCTTTTTTGCGGAAACAATAGCGTAGTCGACTGCGCTATTGTTTCCTCATAAAAATTGAAACTTTACAGAACGGAAAACAAGGGAAACGGAAGCTTTAGTTTCAGTTTGGCTTTCCGTTCAGGGATTCCTCCGACAGAGAACTGCAACGGAACCCACGAACGGAAAAGCAACGCTGATGTAAACACAGTCTAAGCTCAATTCAGTTGAACCTTGGGAGACGGGAGTGTTGTGGCGGTCATATAGACGCTAAAATGAGACCACATTCCTGCCATCTGGAAGAGGCCTAGCTGAAAAATAGTTTTAATTAGTTTAAGGGTTTAGTAGCCTAAATAACATGAATTGTTCTCCTTTATAAAACGTATACTGGGTTATGCCTAGTGCAGGGCCGAGGGGGCAGGCAATGACACAGGGATTCTCTCTTTGAATCGCTCAGGCCCAGTACAAGGTATAACAAAATATTTGTTTTACCTGGAGTGTTCCTTCAAGATAATTAAGTAATTGCTTAAACTTCCCTATAAAGATGTCAAAATTTAAAAGAGAGCCGGTCCTGGCCACAAGTTCTCAGTAAACAAAATATAGTATTACTATATAATGATAAGGAGATGTAGCATCATACCATTAATTTTTAAGCAAAGGGGACCTAGTATTACAAGAGGGCAAAAACGGTGTAACTTCTGAATGAATCTAAACATAAGTAATAAGATGAAAATGCAACTACTAAAGGGAAGCCCAGTAAAAGGTCAAATGAGCTTCATGGATATACAATTTTTCAGTCAATTCATTCTATTTTGGAGATCAGCAAAGGGAAACCTGTTCCAGACCACTATATATTGTGATTGTCCCTCCTGACACAGCCACACAAAGACACTTCAGGCCCTGGCCACACACCGGGCATGTATGATTTAAAATCAGACATAAGGGGAAAAAACAGGGGGGGGGGGGGGCGGGGACGACATATTCATAAAATTAATTTCACATTCAGACACTATAGTTAAATACATCAAAATCATACATTTGGGGGTCCGACATTTGCCTTCCAATGTTATGTGGCTGTTAAGGTGCACATTAGAATTCAAAGTTAAAAAAATACAGCATGCAAAAATCAAGGAAAATCGAGCAATCTGGCAAAATGTTTGAGTCAAAATTCTTGGTGCAGCAATAAAATGTTAGGGTTCACTTCCTTTGAGAGGTAGAAATCTTTTCGTTTTACCAAGCAGCAAATGATAGGTCTAGTAATAGGAATGACATTGTTCATATTGTTACATTAAAGGCTCGGATTGAATATTCTATGGACGCAGCAGAGTTCTTTTATCTTCATTACACATATTCAGAGAAGAAGTTTAAATTGGAATATGGGGCAGCGCAGCATAAAAGTTTCCTGGGTATCACGCTGATACGGGTGAAAAGGCCATGCTTCCCGCTTCTGCAGTTTTCAATTGTTTCAGATGAAAAAGGGACTAATTGGTGGAAAACGCCAATTAATAGAAAGCTACACCACAAGAACTCAAAGGCGATACATTCATCTGAAAGATTCATTTCTACTTTTATACACAGAGTCTGCTGCCATGCTGCTGCTCCATGACCTCCACTTTACAATGTGACCAAATACGCCATCTCATATCTCTCCAATTCCTGCTCCTCATAACACACCCCTCTAATTATTCTTAGTTTGGTCGATCATACACACATGCAATGGAGGCTTCCACTTTGAAGAGTAAAGCAGAGTTGGTCCAAGAACAAATGTCATTACCAACAAATAAAACACCTCATACCTCAAGCCATTAGTCGAAATCCTAAACTGGTTCATAAAGACAAGTGTTCACAATCATCTCTGGCCCAGATTCCTGTAGGCATCTAAAAATGTACTAGATGTACATATATATCCATCTACCATATGGATTTCCAGTTTTAATCATTGTAAACAATTAAACGGGGGTTAAATGTGTATGGCTCAATATCTCAGCATCAAAACAGATGCATTTTAGTTTGAAATTTTGTTTTCTTCCATTCTTGTATAGTATTTCTCTCCAACACCCTAGTGACCTTTGTATGAAAGAAGTTGTTTTTTTACACATTGAAATTGGCCATATATAGGGTCTTGGAAGAATGGTCCCAAATTTAATTTAGCCGGAATCTATGTCAAAAATGTCAGCTGTCTCGCCATAGCACCAGAACCTCCCCTTTATCATCAATCAGCCAGAGAAGAAAGTTCTCACCTTTGCTTGCCCTCCACAAGTTTCCCTAATGCCTACATATCACTTCATTTTCCTGAGTTATATTATAAAAAGGTAAACCCATTCCACCAAGATGAAAAAACTTAGAATGAAGAATCACAATAAAAAGGGGAGAAAAAAAAAGTTACCACAATTACAAGTGCAAATATTCTTGAAGGTATGTTCTTGATTATCTGGTCATTGGCTCCCACATTACACATGAGTTATTCATTTAAAATACTCTGCAAGACAGCAATTAAATTCTTTAATCCATAGATATATCCAAGGTCTTTTTCATCACTTGGAAAGACATGAGCAAAATCAATCATCCTCACATCAACTTGTGTGCCATCCCTCACGTCCACAGGAATTCGGCAAAGTACATTTTCCAGTTTAGTCAGAAGGTTTCCATTCAGATGCTCCTTTGGATTATTTAGATTTTTCCGGGTTTTGTCTTCCTCTAAAATCTCTCCTTCCATAAAGGCTTCACTGTGCAGTCTTTTAGGACACGTCTTTTTGTGCACTGCATAGATTCTAGAGCGTTTCTTCTCCATCAGTTCCTCGTTTTTCCCATTCTCCATAGAGCTTAACATGCTGATGTTATTATTACACTCCGTCACCTCGTCATCTGTATGCAGCTCAGTGGTAGCGACTTTCTTCTCATGGGCTTTTCCGTCAACTGACGTTAGGGCCAGTTGTGGGCTAGAACCGTCATAAACAAAGAGCAAGGAGCTTGCGTAAAAGTGAAGGGTGTCCTGGTTCTCAAACCACTGCAGGATGTTCTGCACTTTCTGGAGGCAGGCAGACACCGCATCTTTTCTCAGATAACAGCCATTATTGAAGAATTTTGATAGACCTAAAAAGCCGAATAAAATATAAAACATTTCAGTCTAATTACCTTTTCACATACAAAGCAAAACTCAAAGCAAAAAGAGAAAAAAAATAAAATAAATAAATAAATAATACTCCTGATGTCTTTCTTTAAGACCGTCATGCGGAGGATCATGCAAACACAATGTTATACCAAGAGCGTCCAGCTGTGATCTTCTGATTGTCTGGGATTTTACATCTCTGCACAGCAGTTCTCTGCAGTACCCAACCAAGCTACATCCATAGATGTGTGACTCTGCCTGGTGCTGCAAACACATGTGAATAGGGCCAAGCTGAAGTACCAGACACAGCCGCACACGTTTGGACATCAATGTTTTGGAGTACTGACGAGAAGGGGCCAAGGCTGGAGCACTGCTGCCCCTATTTTCCGAGAATGGGATCGCCGCTAATCATACATTAATGTAAAATCCTGTGGGGTTTTTTTTAGGCTAAGACTATGGACACCTTTGGTGCAAATATTTTTTTTGTGTATTAGAAAACGATCACAATCTTTTTGGATATTAAAACCTTAATGACCAAAAATATGGTATAATACATATTTTTCTTCTGAATGTACCACCTAGAACATACAATACCACTTGTATTACTCTACAAAAGGTTGGGGACATCTGCCCTTGGGGATCGAGGACATGAACAATGTTTTGAATTTTGACGCTTTGCATTCCAATGGTGAGAGCTTTTTATTTTTTTGTGCAGCATAGCTATAGGCGGCTTTGTTTTTTTGCAGGATGTGTTGTATTTATGTACCTTTTCCTTAGTACACGTGCATTAACCTTTAAATTTATATCCATTTTTATTTGGGCATAAAATGAATTCCGCTGCAGTTTATTTTTTAACACTTTATATACACACACAAGTCATAAATTAAGTTATAAATTTATAGCAGATATATATATATATATATAAAAACACATACATGCGTCATATATATATATATATATACATACATACATACATACATACATACATACACACACACACATACATATATATATATACATATACACACACATCCCCATTGATTCAGTATCTGAATATAAAAAGTTGTGTAAACCATGCTAGAACTCATAAAAAGCCTGAGTCCTGCCCCCCCCCCCCCTACCCCCAGAGTAACAGCTGAGAGCGGATAGAGCAGCTGTAACTACACGCAACCACAAGTGAGAATAATTACCACAAAAACACGGAGGAAAATGAGCCTCAGCCTGGAGATCGGCTTTATTATGTTTTAATAAAAATCTTTCTCGGATACCCGGGGAAAAGCTAGAAGCATTCATGAGACAATTGGTCAATTATACAACACTTAAAAAGCGTGGTCTTCTTGTAATATTTAGACATAGTGATTTACGTGGACCAAGTTTAGGTAGCAATCACCCTGGATTACGGGGGAGGTATAAAAAACAGAGAAGTTGGGTTACGTTGTGACAGGAAGTTTAGGATTGCACATGGACACCAGTGGTGGACATTTTCGGTCTTATACAACATACAGCATGGTGACATAATTCAAAGAGCAACAGACAACAGAACAAATACACACGTAAAACATGCTGCCAAAAGCCCAACTGGTCCAAATGATAAAAAAGATGCATCAGTAGACCAACTACTGTAGTTACAATAATAAGACTAATCAAATATATATATATATATATATATATATATATATATATATATATGACAAATACATACATCTCAAAATCACATGTGCTGTATTAATAGGCATGGGAGCAAACAAAATCGAAGGACTTGGTCTTTCTGAATGAATCACAAAAGTTCTTTAATGGTGACCAATATTGAATGGTGCCTCAAGGTTTTGCAAAGAACTATCAAGGAGAAACTGCGAGATGTAACCATAAGTGTATAAATTCCTAGGCACCTCTTGCAGATCACTAATGGATGGAAATAAAGAGTCTGCACAATGTTCTGTTTAGAAATACATTCAATGTGGCATTCACTTCCAACGCTTTCCATTCTAAATGTACAAAATAAAAAGTTACGCACCGTGTTTTATTGTGTCTTTTGTCAAGCTTCGTCCATAGTGCTGGTTTTGAGTCTCAAAGTTGTCAGAATCCATGTGATAAACCTATTATAAATATTAGGCAAGAGAAAAGAAGAAAAAAAAAAAGAAAGAGAAAAAAAATAAATAAAAGAAAAACACACGTTAGGAAGTCAGCACCCAATCACACCCTATGATTTACAACCATACCAAAGTAGAAAACACAGATTATTTTAGCAACTTATGAAAACCATTAATACACTTGGAATAGGGATGGGCGATTTTGGCAAAAATTAAAACCTAGATTTTCTTCAACACTTTTTGATTTGAATCTCGATTTTCCTATTTGTTTCCATTTTTTTCCTGCTTGTGTCGAGCGGGCACTCTGGGGCAAGATTACATTATAGTGTCTGAAGTGTGAGCAGGACACTGTGCAGTACCGGCCATGGGGTTTTAATAAATGACATAAGGCCGGATTCATACGACAGTGAAAAACAGTCCGTGCTTCCGCCGGATTTCCCAACCCGATCACGGTACATGTGAACAGGACTCCTGGCATCATAGACATTTAGGTTAGTCACACAACAGTAAAAAAAGAGAAGATGGATTTCATTTATCAGGGTTTTTGTATTAATCCCTTAAAAACAGCAGTGCCCATGCAGATAGTGCCACAATGTCCCTGTAGATCGTGCCTACACAGTGCCACATTGCCCACATATAGTGACATAGTACCACAGTGCTCATATAGTCAGTGCCACAGTGCCCACATATAGTGAGTCCCCAAATGTAGTGACAGTGCCCATAGTGCCACCCCCCAATATAGTGCCACAGTGCCCATTTAGATCGTGCCACACACCTTTGCAGATAGCGCCCCCACCGCCCATGTAGATCGCAGCACCCCTCCTCCTTTGTAGATAGCAACCCCACATGTAGGTCTCACCCCCAACCCCCTTGTAGATTGCAGCACAACCACCAATGCCTTGTAGATCGCACCCTCCCTTCTTCCTTGTAGATATCGCCACTGTAGCTGCCACTAGGAGCTGAATCCCTGGCCAGAGGTAGCTGCCGATTTGACCAGGGATTCAGCTCCTAGTGGGAGGTACTGTGGTGCCAGCTACAAGGAGGGGGTGGTGATGCGATCTGCAACGGGGGGGGGTGCGATCTGCAAGGGAGGGGTTATCTACAGCGGGGCGGTATCGCTATATACGAGGTGTCCCTGCTTCCCCGTGGAACTGCTGTTCTGTACTGAACAAAATGATACAGTACAGAACAGCAGATCCGTGGGGAAGCAGGGACAGAACGGGGTGGACAAGGAAGTAACGAGACGGCGGAGTGGAGCTTCCTCCTGCAGCACGGCGCCACTAAAGAATCGATTCAATGATTCTGTTAAAATAGAGAATCGTGAGAGTCCTTAAGGGCGAATTAATCAAAATCATTTGATTAATCGCCCAGCCCTAACTTGGAAAATTACATAAAAAATTCTATACAAAAAAATCCAAACATGTTTTTTTAGGGAAATATAAAAATTATATTTTCATGAAGAATAAAAAATAAATAAATAAATAAATACAGTAAGGTTGTGTAGGACGCAGTACAGACTTACTTGGAACAACATTGCCACCTACTGTTGAAACATAGAAATCATATAGAAAACCAGTCAACACTGTATAGATTCTGCATAACTATTGTATATAAAAAAAAAAAAAAAAAAATTGGAAAATAAGGAGATTGATTCTGACAGACCTTTTTTTTTTTAACCTTGAGTTGGTATAAACAGATCACGCACCTTGCGATATTAATAAGAATTGTTTTTCCTTTTTTATTCAACAAAACACCAATGCTAACTGGTTACAATATCACAATGTAAACATATTTTTAGTTATCGATTAATGTATTGAAGGATGCAGATTAAGTCTCTTTACATCTGTGCTACGATTTCCGTTATTCTATTCCATCAGAGAAACTGGAAAAAAAGGAAGGGTCGGATCTGTGGGGTTTGCTTAATTTTGCCGGACAAGATAGCGCTGCATGCTGCGCTATTTTGTCTAGTAAAACTTACGAAATCCTAGCAGAGCTTACGATGCAGATACAAGCATAGCCTAAGCGGTGAAATGAAGATGGTGGTGGCCCTATATGCAAAAACATCAGTGAGCAAACCCGATCAGGTACCAGGATCCACAGTGAACTACGGAAGGGGATTTTGGACACACAACCAATTGATCGCTCTGCCATTCATTATGTATGCGTCTCCTTTATGATGTTAAAACGGCTGCATTTCCAGATGTCGTCATCATACTGGCCTGCATCTCAATAAAAGTTTACCATCTAAATGGGCACCATGTGGCACTATAGACATTGTGGCATCATTTTGTTTTTTTATTATTCACAGCAATTTCCAGCGGCACATCCCCAGTTGCCACATTTAGACTTCTGGTGGGAACATCACTGGAGGAAAACTTCTTCCCCCAATCTGTTACTCTTATGGATTAAGTGTACACACACACACACACACACACCTACACACAAACACACAAACACACGTACACACGTACACACACACTTTTTTTTCCCACATACCTTTTGCTTGCTTCACTGTAATGGCCGGAAGGAGGTGAAGGGAAAGTGAGCCCTAATCTACCCACCGCCCTGTCCCTGCCTACTTGCAACGACCCGTCCTAGGCGACGAGGTACAACTGGGCGGCGGTCCCTACGCTGTCTAAGTGCACAGGAAAACAAACAGGGAACATGCAAGGGAAGGGGCAGTAGCCACGGAACGCCACGAGGAAACGGAGCGGCGAACGGACAGTCAGGACCAGGACGAAGTCAGTACACCCAAGCGGGCAAGGAGACAGAAGCAAGCCAGGGGCAAAGCAAGCAGGTCAAGCAGAACTGCAGCAAGGCAGAAGCACGGCAGAAGCAGGCTGGAGCAAGCAGCAGTGGGGCCAGGAATCCAAAAGAATTACAAGCACTGAGGGAGAGAACAGGGCAGGAAAGGACAGGGGGCGGAGCTAACTCCGACAGACCAGGCCGCGATAGGCTCTCCCACTCCTGAGCCTGCCACCCTGGTTGGTGGGAGATGGTGTCAGTCGAACAGGTCTGGCCTCAGGTGTGGATTGATTAATCACAGGAGTATACCTAGATGAAGTACCTGGCAGATCCCTAACATTCACGGTGAAGACATTCCGATTGAATCGTGAAACATTTATATAATTATTATTTTTTATTTTTTTTTAAAACACAAGCATCTCCTTTTCACATCTAAGCTTTTAAGAGGATTCATAAAGTGTGTATTTTATTAAAAGAATGGGATGCCTCTCAATGGCGTCATGTTAATCTAAGTGTATGCGTCTCCTGCCATCACAGAACCTTGCGCCTTTCCCCCTGACAATCATACACTTGAGATTCAGATATAATCTACTTAGTCTGAAGCTCAGTTTAGTTCTACACGTAAAGACTCCTCTCCAATTAGAAACCGTAATGCTACACAGCGTGCACGCTGCTGCGATCAAGAAATGTCCCTGCCATTAGTGCGATCCATTGTAAATTACAGGAGAACAGTGCGATGGCTTCATATTAATCTTCTAATGACAAAGTATACTAGTCCTTCTCAGTTAATTAGAATATCATCAAAAAGTTAATTTGTTTCAGTAATTCAATTCAAAAAGGGAAACTCCTATATGATTTAGATTCATTACACAGAGTGATCTATTACCAGCATTTTTTTCTTTTAATTTTGATGATTATAGGTAACAGTTAATGAAAAAAAACAAATTTAGTGTCTCAGAAAATTAGATTATATAAGCCCAATTTCAAAAAGGATTTTTAAATACCGAAATGTTGGTGTACTGAAAGGCCGCTATTAAAGCAACCTGGGCTTCCATAACACCTCAGCAGTGCCACAGGCTGATCGCCTCTGTGCCACACCGCATTAATAACACCTCAGCAGTGCTACAGGCTGATCACCTCCATGCCACGCCGCATTGATGCAATAATACATGCAAAAGGAGAACCGACCAAGTATTGAGGGCATATACTGTACATACTTTTCAGTAGGCCATGTCACGATGGGTGTGTGGACCCACTGGGCCATACCGGGATAGCAGCTGGCCAAACGGGATACCAACACAAATTCAATATAAGGGTACCTGTGGCAATACAGACAGTAGCGATGACAGGCTCGGATGGGACCTTGGCAGCAGGCAGACACCATGCGCGGTGAAATACAGCAGGCGTAGTATACGACACAACACGACTCCAACTCTCTACGGCACAGGAACAAGGTAGCATGGGATACAACGGGATACAGGTAGCAGGAACGAGAACACTGGGAACTGGAAAACACTAAGGGACCATTTGCGAAGACTAACACGGGTAAAAACAACAATGCTCAGGCAATGAAGAAAGAGGCAGGGCGATCATGGGAGCAATCAGTCAAGCTAAAACATGTGTGCGCTCTGGCCCATTAAGGCCGGTAATGAGCTCGAGCGCGCACCCTAGTGGTCACTGCAAGACAGGAAGGCCGCATGTGCTGGCACCTCTGAGGAGGAAGACGTCTGCAGGAGAAAGGAGTCTGCGGTCTGCAACCATGGACGTTACAGGCCAACATTTCGGTATTAAAAATCATTTTTTAAATAGGTCTTATATAAATATTCAAATTTTCTGAGACACTAAAATTTCGGGTTTTCATTAACTGTTAACATAATCATCAACATTAAAAGAAAAAAAATTCTGGAAATAGATCACTGTGTAATGAATCTATATAATATAGGAGTTTACCTTTTTGAATTGAATTACTGAAATAAATGAACTTTTTGATGATATTCTAATTCATGGAGAAGGACTAGTAAGTGTTTACATTGGGACAAAGAAAGGGGAAGCATACCTCCCAACTTTTGAATTCGGAAAAGAGGGACATTTCAAGCCACGCCCCTAACCACGCCCAATATCCCGCATAAACACATCAAATCACGGCCAGCTCCTTCTGCAAATAACACGCGCACATCCTCACTGCGGATCTCTAGACTGTCTGGATATCACAGATATTATGGATCCGGTTATGTCGTCTTTGCGTTACCTTTCCTATCTTGGGTGTAACATTTGCTCATCTCGGCGGCAGCAGCTGCAGGACAAACCAAAAGGCTGAGACCAATGAAAATCAAGAGGGAGACCCTATGGTGGATGACTTTTCAATTGACAGGTAGCAGAGTTACATGATGGGGGATTTATTTTTTTCCAGTTGTGTAACTAAAAAAAATCATCCACCAGAGCCCCCCTGTAGATTGCTCCACACACAGCTCTCCTGTACATAGTGCCACACACAGCCCCCCTGTACATAGCGCCAGATACAGCCCCTGTAGATAGCTCCACACACAGTCCCCCGGTACATAGTGCCACACACAGCACCCGGTAGATAGCGCCAGATACAGCCCCCCTGCACGTACATCGCGACACACACAGCCCCCCTGTATGTACATTGCGACACACACAGCCCCCCTGCACGTACATCGCGACACACACAGCCCCCCCTGCACGTACATCGCGACACACAATGCCCCCCTGCACGTACGTCACGACACACAGCCCCCCTGCACGTACATCGCGACACACACACAGCCCCCCTGCACGTACATCGCGACACACACAGCCCCCCCCTGTAGATAGCTCCACACACAGCCCTCCTGTACATAGCACCAGATACAGCCCCTGTAGATAGCTCCACACACAGTCCCCCTGTACATAGTACCACCCACAGCCCCCGTTAGATCGCGCCAGATACAGTTCCCCTGCACGTAGATCACGACACACACAGCCCCCCTGCACGTAGATCACGACACACACAGCCCCCCTGCACGTACATCGTGACACACACAGCCCCCCTGTAGATAGTACCACCCACAGCCCCCGGTAGATAGCGCCAGATACAGTTCCCCTGCACGTACATCACGACACACACAGCCCCCCTGCATGTACATCGTGACACACACACAGCCCCCCCCCCCCTGTACATAGCGCCAGATACAGCCCCTGTAGATAGCTCCACAAACAGCCCTCGGTAGATAGCGCCAGATACAGCCCCCCTGCACATAGATCGCGGCACACACAGCCCCCTGCACGTAGATCGCGACACACACAGCCCCCCTGCACGTAGATTGCGACACACACACAGCCCCCCTGCATGTAGATCACGACACACACAGCCCCCCTGAACGTACATCGCGACACACACACACAGCCCCCCTGCACGTAGATCGCGACACACACAGCCCCCCTGCACGTACATCGCGACACACACAGCCCCCCTGAACGTACATCGCGACACACACACACAGCCCCCTGCACGTACATCGCGACACACACAGCCCCCTGCACGTAGATCGCGACACACACAGCCCCCTGCACGTAGATCGTGACACACAAAGCCCCCCTGTACGTAGATCGTGACACACACAGCCCCCCTGTACGTAGATCGTGACACACACAGCCCCCCTGTACGTAGATCGTGACACACACAGCCCCCCTGTAGATCGCGCCAGAATCGGGACGGTTGGGAGGTATGGGGGAAGTAATCTATAATGGACACATCTAGTTACACATCGGCAACCTTGCTCATAATTCTCATGAACCCGTATGATGTATTAACAGACAAAACAGAATAATAAAACGTTTAATATATTCCTAGGCTTGTGAAAGGCTCACACTGAGCTGAAACGTCGCACGTGGAATAAAAGGATCATTTTTTTTCACGGATTTGGTAGTGCTGCCTCACTTTCTTCTGCCTACATTGAAGGGTCATTTGGACTGTGACCCAAGAGGCGTGCAACCCAACCTAGTCTTTGGTCCTGTGCTGCTAATCTATATCTATTCAATATATTCCTAGGTGCCTGGCAGATTTAAAAGGCTGCATGGCCATGATTCTAAGATATGGCAAAAAACTTACAGTAGGTAAAAGTTATGGGGTAGTTTGTTTCACTTCTGCGACAATCTTTACAATGACAGTGGGAGTGGTAGAATGAGACAACTGTTAGGTGACAGTCGCTCACACCTTATATATTTGTGGTCCATTTGCCTTTACGTTTTTTTCCTTTTTTGCCCAAAAAAAAAAGACCCCAGATTCTGGCAGAATTTTACCACCTGCTAGGCTCTATTTCTGGGCTCTCCAGTGACGGGCAGCTGCACGCCAGAGCTCAGGCTACAAAGCAACTAGAAGTTCTACTACAGAAAATACGCAGCAATTCCGTCAAGTCTGGACAAGCCCTAAATGAGAACTATTTTTTTTCCCCCATAGGTAATAACCAAAGTCGCATTGCAACTGCAATATTCACTTCTAGTTGCCATGTCGCTCACTACCCAAATATTCCCCTGCGCACTACTAGTCCCCAGCGTTCCATGCCACAAGAGGTACCAGCTCTACAGGAAGAGTAACAGAACAGGACCAACTATCATCTCCTAAATTGCCTGGAAGATATTGATTTTCTTTTTCCCATAATTCGCTGTCCTTCAAATTGGAGAAAGAGTCAAAAAATGTTTTGAATAAAATCCTACTGTAAAAGGTTCATATGCCGGGAGTGATACGCAGGAAGTTGCACCTCCTCCCAACTCATATGCTGCACGTATAGCCCCGAAGCATGCAACGGTATACCATATATTGTCCATCATCTACCACTGTAAATTAAAACATACCGTACAGTACAAGAAGTCTTCCTGCAACTATTTGTATGTAAAACCTCAGCGCAGTACCACATTTTATAACGTGAGATCTAAGGGGAAACCCACAGCAAATCTGTGACAAAATGGTGACAGATGTAGCGGTTTTAAACAGCTGTAACTGGAGCAGTGACAATCTCACTCAGACCTGCTTTTCCTTTTTATTCATTTCTTGTTTTGTCTGACCGCACTACATGATCAGACAAAACATTTTCATCTGATCCGGCAGTCACACTCTTCCATAGGCCCTACTTCTTGCTAACCTACCAAATGTATGTTAGCGAAAATGATGAGGCAGATGTGTGACTGCAGGATCAGACTACACAGGGTTTGTTTGTAGTCGGTTACCATGGAGACATGAATAAACTACGCCTATTTCGTTCTTCAAATATGTGACAAAGTCGGTCTCTCTAATCCTCAAAATCATTTCCGGTCAACAAAAAACACACTACAATAGATCGCATTCCTAAAAGGCTGCCCACATGGTCATGAAGGCCGTCACAACTGCTGCAAGGGATTGCGGATTGAGATGGCGAATCGAAGCATAAGCACGTTCTTATCCGGGGCCTTGTTCATGGGTATGGTTATGCTGTACATACACACATACCACGCACAGTCAGAGCCTTCATTATGAAGTGCAGAAATAAATAACGTCACTATACTGGGTGGGGGCATCATGCTGCCGTAATCTGCACATAATTCCACTATATAGTACACATTATAAAATGCTGCTAGAGGGCATAAATAAAATGCCCACAAAACATGAAAAACAAAAAACCGATTCCAGAGTGTCCCCATTAAAAGCACCATCAGCGTCCCCGCAAATAATTCAGTTATAGAATTAAATGAACCAATCCTGCTGCCCTACAATAACCACTAGGGGGAGCTAAGTGCACACAGATTTATACAGCTTCCATTAACAAATGATAGCAGCGTAAATAAATAAGTGGCGGCAATATCAGAGATCAGCAATAAATGTAAAGGGTGGGGTGTTGGCAGATGAGTGGATACTGAACTCGGCCGCCCCAAGAGCACATCTCATATGAGCTGCATATGTAGGTGCAGTAATCTAAATAAACACAGAATTTAGGAAGCATCCAAAACAGTCCTTAAACCGGTCGACTGATCCCTGCAGACTGGGAGAAGCATGTCGAATTCAAAACATGCCCTCCCTACACGTGGATGAAAGATAGGGATAGGGGTCATTCTTAAAAACGTTGTTTGCCCCTATTGCCAAACATTTAGCTACATGGTTAAGATAAATAATGAAATCAAACAACTGTGTTTACATAAACATCAATGATCTTACGGGATCTACATGCTGGAAGATCCTCAACCAAAGAAATTCAGTAGAACCTGTAGGCTTGGTCGGGGTGACTGTGGTTTACTTCCAAGCTGCATTACACTTCAGCCCACCTGTCCTCTGGCTTTCTATACAATTACACAGAAATAGATTGTATCCGTCAGACCATTTCTGAGGGTATTCTGACAAACTCCTGCCAAAACATCGAGCTTAATCTGCACCAAAATAAATTCCCACTTGGCTGACAGACTTCATTTTTACACATCATGGAATTAAAACTTCTGCCCAGACAACATGTGACTCATCCAAAGGATCTTGTGAAATTTTTTCCAATGAAAATTAGTCCCCCGCGGGCTTATTATGTTTGACGCTGTTCCAATACTCAGGATTTAGAACAGTAGGTAAGAGCTTTGTGTGAGGGATAATGGTTGATAAGCTCCATTAGAGGAGTTTGACCCGACGCACTGCCAGACAAGCCGGAAATCTGACATGTGTTATGTAATTTACAGTCTCCATTGGAAAACATATACAGCGCCTTGCCAAAGTAAGCTCACACACCTAGGAGCATTTCTTGTTTTGCTGTATTACAACCTTGAATTATTATGGATTTTCAGGGTAGTATGTCACATTTGATTTACACAATCACAATTTACTGCCATCCATCTTTCCTTCAATCCGGACCAGTTTTCCAGCCCCTCCAATGAAAACCATCCCCACATCATGTTGCTGCCCCCACCATGCTTCACTGTGAGAATGATGTTTTTGGGGAGATGGGGAGTGTTGGGTTTGGGCCACACATAGGGGAGATTTAGGCTGCTTCAGTCTTAATAAAAATCAAGCAGGAATCAGATGCAAATTTATTATGATTATTAATATAAAAAAAAAAAAATTGATAGATAAACTTTAAAGGCGTGGTCTCATGAATACTCCCTTGCGTATAGATGGCTGCCTTGGTTGGACTTCTGAATTCCAGGGCAATCGGCGGTTATTGGCAGGGGGAGCTCTGGAAGGTGATCAATAATTACAATAAAATACATAAACCTCAAGTCACTGTATCATTAAAGGGGTTGTCAACCTCCTGTTCAATTTTTTCTAAACAACTGAACCAAAAATCACGGATGGGCCAAAATCATTTCGGACTTACACTCCACCCCTTTTAAGAGACTGCACTCCCACATAATGCCCTCTAAACCCGCATGAATCACAAAGATAATTTGGTAATTTACTACAAACTGTAACAAGATGTTACTTCTCATTGACTGTAGGACACACTGGAATCCGAGTGGTGTGACCTTCCCACACACTTTATTACTCTAACGATAAATCTGAATTATCTACACATACATATAATAGATAACAACATTATATATCAAATCAATAATAATCCATGTTTCCGCAGAACTTTACAGACAAGCCATATCTCCATCTACTCAATGCCTATCCCCCAAATAAGCCTGTGCACTTGCAGCCGGTATAACTACCCCCTTGCCACACATCATATAAATGAAATGGCGGGCCGCACACTTGTTAATACACTGCAAGCTGCAGGGAGAGGGGAGCAATATATCATAGTAGTATACGTCCATACACACACACACACACACACACACAAAGCATACACCAACAGTGACAGATAGAGTGTAGCCCCCCCCCCCCCCCCCGATTACATACAGCGGCTCAGCAGACCGTATCACAGGATAGGCTTGGATACAGGACCCCCCCCCAGCAAACATGATAGGCTTACATACATATACGTACACTCCTTGCTCCTGAGTCAGGTCCTTTTCAGCGCCAGAACTGAAGAGCAACCGACTCAGGAGCGGAGAGAGTAAGTATATGGAGGACTACATAGGTTGCCCCAGTTACTATAATAATTATAGCTACACCACTGTTTATTCCCCTCTTAACCCTCCTACTTCATCTCATCCGGCGAGCCTGCCCACGTATCCCCTGTCCAGTGCCTGTCTCTGTGTGGCTGTAGGAGGGGGGACTCCACTTTGAGGCGGTGCTGTAATCCAACATTGCCCGGCCGAGACAGTTTGTACTGTTTTGGCACATGCGCAGTGCAAAACAAAAAATAAATAATAATCAGAGTTGTTTTTCTGCCAGGCACTAACGACAGCAGAAAACGAAAATGCCTGATTTTTGCGGAGTGTCCGTGAATTTACGGACAGTTGGCAGATTTTGACAAAATCCTTATTTGTTAGAAGAGTCTCTTGATGGAAGCATGGAGTTGTAATTTGTGGGGAAAAAACTCATATTTGAGGATGTTGCTGTAGAACATTTTTAGCACACATTACTTATTAAACCTCCCCCATTGTACAACTGTTACATAGTCTAACTTATATTTCTAGTGCCGGAGTCTTCTTCATAGGGTTCAATGAACTGTAGTGAACACAGCTGAACTCTGTATATAAATGGTGAGTGCGGCCAGCTGCAGCGGGAAATGGGACAGGAGCCAATCCACTCCAGTGATGGAATTATAACAGCCCCTTAACTCTCAGCTGGAAGGTAAAATATGAAGTGTAGATATACAGGAATGTACATGGAATGTGGGGAGGCGTGGGCGCAATGAAGGAATAAGTCACAGTGAACCATAAATATTTTAAAATGCAACCAAAAATTTTTTTGCAGCTCCTCATCTCCGACAAAATATACTATAACAGACACTAAACCATAAACATTCTCACCCTCATGCCTAATACCAGAAAGCCAACCTCTTCCATCAAAGGGTACTTGCTGATCTGCTGCTGGATCTTCTCAGCTGATGCATGTGGATCATAACTCTTCTGGCCTATTTTAACATCCATGATACACGGCTTGTTAAACTTTCGAGTTACATCTTCCAGTTTTAAATAAATATCTGGAGGGGCAAAAAAACTAAAAATTAACACGAGCACATATACAGTAAAACTTCTTTAAAGAGGCTCTGTCACCAGATTTTGCAACCCCTATCTGCTATTGCAGCAGATAGGCGCTGCAATGTAGATTACAGTAACGTTTTTATTTTTAAAAAACGAGCATTTTTGGCCAAGTTATGGCCATTTTTGTATTTATGCAAATGAGGCTTGCAAAAGTCCAAGTGGGTGTGTTTAAAAGTACAAGTCCAAGTGGGCGTGTATTAGGTGCGTACATCGGGGCGTTTTTAATACTTTTACTAGCTGGGCGCTGTGAAGAGAAGTAACATCCTCTTCTCTTCAGAACGCCCAGCTTGTGACAGTGCAGATCTGTGACGTCACTCACAGGTCCTGCATCGTGTCGGCAGCAGAGGCTACAGTTGATTCTGCAGCAGCATCAGCGTTTGCAGGTAAGATCGACTTACCTGCAAACGCTGATGCTGCTGCAGAATCAGCTGTAGCCTCTGGTGCCGATGTGGCCGTCACGATGCAGGACCTGTGAGTGACGTCACAGATCTGCACTGTCACAAGCTGGGCGTTCTGAAGAGAAGAGGATGTTACTTCTCATCAGAGCGCCCAGCTAGTAAAAGTATTAAAAACGCCCCGATGTACGCACCTAATACACACCCACTTGGACTTGTACTTTTAAACACACCCACTTGGACTTTTGCAAGCCTCATTTGCATAACTACAAAAATGGTCATAACTTGGCCAAAAATGCTCGTTTTTTTAAAATAAAAACGTTACTGTAATCTACATTGCAGCGCCTATCTGCTGCAATAGCAGATAGGGGTTGCAAAATCTGGTGACAGAGCCTCTTTAAGATGACCATGCTAATTCCAGAGCCAGTAAGGGAATTAATTGGGTCTACATCAGGGGCTCAAACAAGCGCCCCCCCCCCCCGAGTCATCTGCAGTCCGCGGGGCACTGAGGCTCCCAAGACATCCTCGGGACAACAGACCGAAGGAGGGGGGGGGGGGGAGCCCCACACACACACCCCCATAGAATGTGCCGCACACAACCCCTATAGAAAGTACCACCCCCTTGTAGATAGCGCCCCACACACTCCACCCTCCTTGTAGATAGCTCCATCTAGGAGTGGAATCCCCAGCCAGTGCATTGCCAACACTCTGGCCAGGAAATTATCTCCTGGAAGTGCCCCTGACGTTACGGTCCCGTCAGGGGCTCCTCCTGGACCGGAATCCCAGGCCAGAGCTCTGTTCGGAGATTCGGCTCTTAGAGGTGGCTCCTGACATCACTGTCCATATATAGACTGTGACGTCAGGGGCTCCTCCAGAAGGGGAATTTCCAGCCAGAACATTTCTGACGCTCTGGCTGGGGATTCCACTCCTAGAGGGAGCCCCAACCAAGCCATCTACAGGGAAGGGGGTGTAGCGCAGTCAACAGGGTGGGATATATGTGTGAGACCATCTACAGGGGGCACTGTGGCACAATTTACAGGGGGCCCATATACCCGGCCAAGTTTGAGACCCCTGGTCTAGATCATGGGTGGTCTTTTGGGGAGGTTTCGTTGAATGTTTCAAACAAGGCATAATTATTTTTTCAAGCAAGTAATGCTTGTTACATACTTATATACACTAGAATTGTTCCATCTACTCATACCCTCCTGAACTCAAAGTCACCCCTGCTGGTTTAACTAAATAAACACATGGCCTCACGTAAAAAAGAAACAGTTGTTCTCTCTGGCTAATAGAGGGGACTCAAATCTATGACATCCATATGCCCTCAACCTCAGCTTCCATCGGCTACTTCTGGCTTAAAGAGGCTCTGTCACCAGATTTTGCAACCCCTATCTGCTATTGCAGCAGATAGGCGCTGCAATGTAGATTACAGTAACGTTTTTATTATTAAAAAACGAGCATTTTTGGCCAAGTTATGGCCATTTTTGTATTTATGCAAATGAGGCTTGCAAAAGTACAACTGGGTGTGTTGAAAAGTAAAATGTACAACTGGGCGTGTATTATGTGCGTACATCGGGGCGTTTTTACTACTTTTACTAGCTGGGCGTTCTGATAAGAAGTATCATCCACTTCTCTTCAGAACGCCCAGCTTCTGGAAGTGCAGATCTGTGAGGTCACTCACAGGTCCTGCATCGTGTCGGCCACATCGGCACCAGAGGCTGCAGTTGATTCTGCAGCATCAGCATTTGCAGGTAAGTAGCTACATCGATTTACCTGAAAACGCCGATGCTGCTGCAGAATCATCTGTAGCTTCTGGTGCCGATGTGTCCTCGCTCGTCTGACACGATGCAGGACCTGGGGAAGTGACGTCACAGCGTAATCTCTCGAGAACACGGCTGTGTCTGCACTGCCAGAAGCTGGGCGTTGTGAAGAGAAGTGGATGATAGTAAAAGTAGTAAACACGCCCCGATGTACGCACATAATACACGCCCAGTTGTACTTTTGCAAGCCTCATTTGCATAAATACAAAAATGGTCATAACTTGGCCAAAAATGCTCGTTTTTTTAAAATAAAAACGTTACTGTAATCTACATTGCAGCGCCTATCTGCTGCAATAGCAGATAGGGGTTGCAAAATCTGGTGACAGAGCCTCTTTAAATCAGGACTGGAGAAGACAGCTCATAGACTTCTATTAAAGCCATCCAATTGTGTATTTTAAAAGTAACACTAAACATACAGTACAAAATGCGAACACAAAACAATCCCGGCATTTCCTCCCTTAATCTATTTTCTTTGATCCTATTTTGTCTCATATTTCAATGAATACTGAGACAATATACACTTTATGCGTTCCAATAGGTCATCTATTTCCCCCTTTATCCTTCTCCTCACAATCCTATTTCTGGCTACAAGACAACTGGCTGCAGTAGGAGTCCCCCCCCCCCCCCCCCTCTGCAGAAAGACACAGATTGTTAAGCAATGCCCCCTTTACTAAGCCCCAACACTTAGTTGTTCACCGGCCAAAAGTGGAACATATTACCAGGACATTAACCCACGTTCTCTGCAGTATTTCTACAGGACTGTGTTTCAGGAACATGCAGACAATCCTGCAAACTGACAGTGTGAGGAAGTTTTTCTGCTTTTTACTATGATCATTTATTTTTAAGTTTAGTGTTTCTTTAACATATATTGTGTCTTCAATTCACCAAATCAAATCTGGTGATCGCCAGGTCCCCTTCATTCTTTACACAAGTGGATGTGCCCGGTACAACCGATTGAATGGAATGAGCTGCAGTACAAGGCAATTTGGGCAGATTTACTAAACTGAAACTGCTAGATTTCTTACGTGTTTTAGACACTTTTTGCACCTTACTAGACATTTTTGAAAAATGTCCAGAAAAGGGGGTGTGGCTAAGAGGAGCCCTAAAATGCGCCAGAATTATTAATGGTGTTCTCTACAATTGCCACGAAAAATATTTTTAGTAAAGTAAGCCAGCCACAAAGGGACATATAGAAAGAGAGAAGAGTCTAACATGTCTAGCAAGATGCGCCAAATTTAATCACACAGCGTGCATGACAGTGATAAATGTGCTGCATCCTCTGCCTGCCTGGTCTAGTGTTAAGCCGTCTAAATTTCAGACCGTAATAATAAATCTGCCCCATTGTCTAAAAGAAAAAAAGATACAATGTCAATAGTACCATTTGTAGTTCCAGGGGGTGACCATGTGCCAAAATATTTTGGTAAAAATATCTGTAGGTCACGCAGTTTAGTATCGGTGCAGTCATTTGAAAAAACCTGTAAAAAAAGAGGGAAAAAAACATCACATTTGGCAGTTTTGCTTCTGGCAGTGATCCCTACACAATGATCATCTGTGAAACGTTAAAGTGACAGATCTTCAACATTTATCCCCCCTGGTAAAAGAACACATCAAACATACAGTAGCCTAATGACTCTGTAATGGAGCAAACGTGAAGTTCACTGGTCCAAATATCAGACTATGCTGCCAATAGACAGAGCGCAGACAAAATGAAATATCACAGCAAGTGAGCGGGGATTATGAAAACTCCTCAAATCAAAGAAAACGACTAATCCTAAAATCTGGCCAATACAAATAGTACGAGAATAACAAAAAACGTAAGCTAGGAACAAAAGTATCTGTGTCCTGCTTGTTGTGTCAGGAGTTATATAATATAAGTAGGGATCAGGCATTGAGGGCTCATACTCTCTACCACATCATTAGCGGGTTATTCCCATCTTATAAAGTGATGGCATATCTTTAGGATAGTGGGCTCAACTGTCCAGGGAAAAACAATGGCAGGGCTGCAGCGCTAAAGCAGCATTGCTGCACGTTCATTATTAAGATCAGTGGGGGTCCCGTAGATCATATAGTGATTGTATACGATATGACATCACTTTACAAGATGGGAATAACCCTTTAAGTTGAACTGTACAGGCGTTCTACAGGCACTGAACGTCTACGAGCTCATCTTCAGCCCAACGAGTTGGGGCTGGGCAATTATGACCCAAATCAAAATTGCGATTAACTGAACATGTAACCTCGATTAGGATTATTGAATGATTTATACCACACATCCTATTTGCGTGCTACGCCATTGAATTAATATTTATAACCGGAGACTGCCGTATACTACTGTAAATATAATCCCCCGTGCCACTGCCCCCACCCAGTATAATGCACCATAGAGTAGAATGTCCCATGACTGTCCTCCATGCAGCATAATGCCCCATAACCGCCCTCCCCACAGCATAATGCCCCATAACTGCCCTCCCCACAGCATAATGCCCCCATAACTGCCCCACACACAGTATAAAGTCCCCCTTAGATGCCGCCATGCTGTATAATGCCCCCACAGATGCCCCCGATAGTGCCTGATAAAAATAACATACTTACTCACCTAACCCCGTTCTAATGACGAGTGGAGGAGATCCCTCTGCTCCTCTGGTTTGTGCAGCTCGGCACAGACAGGCGCGATGATGCCACTACCTCGCGTCGAGCGATACATAGTGAATGGTAGAGCAGAAACCTTACAGCCTCCTGCTCTACCATTAGTTTCAACTGCATCTGCGTCCTGAAGATGCAGATACAGTTTAAACCGGGAGAAAATTAAAAAAAAAAAAAAAGAAAACGATAAAACCTAAAATTTGCAAGATGACGTCGAATAATTGCGCTGAATTTCCATTAATTGCCCAGCCCTAAGGAGAGCCGATCACAGCCAAAGATGCAGGGCCCTCAGTTGAGCACTGCTGCACCTTAGTTTAAGCGACGGTGGGGGTCTCAGCACGCGGACCCCCACCGTTTAAAAGTTTGGCTATGCCTCTATGACATTAAAACGTAACTGCACTTTCAATAAACTTTTAGATCAAGTGATTGGGGGGAAAAAAAATATTGCAGGCAAAGTTGTTGATTCCACACTAAGAGAGGGTAACTACCCATAGGGGGCACTAGAGGAACCATTTTCTGGAATGACTCTACAACCTTTCTTCCGTGCACACATACGCTGTTTACAGCATTCTCACAGGGGATGTCACAATGTCTGTTAGAACATTACAACACCCCCTGTGAGTATGCCATTCACCAACTACAGACTGACATAAATGGAGCCAGTATTCTGCTGATGGTACCTGTAGAGAAGCAGTGAAAAACAGCATTTCCCCACAACTGCCTTACTCTTTTATTGGAAACAGTCGGAGTAGGGAGAAAATTTTGCTAAACTTATACAACAAATCTCGAGCTTTAACTAGAGCTTTACTTCAAACAGCAAGAATAAAAGTTTTGCTCAGCAATGTTTTATTAATAGCATTTTCTTTGAATAATCTGTTTTCGATAAAAGTGTCCTATGATAATAAGCTGATCACAGGTTGTAACTGTCAGACGTTATCTGTGGGGGAAAATAATGCATTACATAATGCTCATTGAATTCAATGGGCTATCCATGCAATGCCGGATTTTCCAAAGGAAGAGACAAACATAAATTAACTTAGAATTCCCTAGTAGGGGGTTCTAAAACAGGTTTCCTAAATCAGACAATCGCTTTAATAAAACAAAATGTAGAAAAAAAATATTACTATACCATGTTATAAAAGTCCAGTTCTCTTGGTCCACGTGGTGGTGGCTGTAATTGCTTTAGGACCGTCCCATCAGGGTGTTGTAGTATGCCTGAAAGTAACGCAACATTATAAAAGTGTTCAGATCGTTCCAACAGATTCTAAGATAAAAATAAACTTCAAAATACTGCAAAAGCAGACGACATTAAAGAGGCTCTGTCACCAGATTTTGCAGCCCCTATCTGCTATTGCAGCAGATAGGCGCTGCAATGTAGATTACAGTAACATTTTTATTTTTTAAAAACGAGCATTTTTGGCCAAGTTATGACCATTTTTGTATTTATGCAAATGAGGCTTGCAAAAGTCCAACTGGGCGTGTTTAAAGTAAAAGTACAAGTGGGCGTGTATTATGTGCGTACATCGGGGCGTTTTTACTTCTTTTACTAGCTGGGCGTTCTGACGAGAAGTATCATCCACTTCTCTTCAGAACGCCCAGCTTCTGGCAGTGCACAGACACAGCGTGTTCTCGAGAGATCACGCTGTGTCGTCACTCACAGGTCCTGCATCGTGTCGGACGAGCAAGGACACATCGGCACCAGAGGCTACAGTTGATTCTGCAGCAGCATCAGCGTTTGCAGGTAAGTCGATGTAGCTACTTACCTGCAAACGCCGATGCTGCTGCAGAATCAACTGTAGCCTCTGGTGCCGACACGATGCAGGACCTGGGGCAGGAAGTGAGTGACGTCACAGCGTGATCTCCCGAGAACACGGCTGTGTCTGCACTGCCAGAAGCTAGGCGTTGTGAAGAGAAGTGGATGATACTTCTCGTCAGAACGCCCAGCTAGTAAAAGAAGTAAACACGCCCCGATGTACGCACATAATACACGCCCAGTTGTACTTTTACTGTAAACACGCCCAGTTGTACTTTTGCAAGCCTCATTTGCATAAATACAAAAATGGTCATAACTTGGCCAAAAATGCTCGTTTTTAAAAATAAAAACGTTACTGTAATCTACATTGCAGCGCCGATCTGCTGCAATAGCAGATAGGGGTTGCAAAATCTGGTGACAGAGCCTCTTTAAGGGGGAACCCAGTCATCATTTATATGACCATTCAGATGCAACCCATGGGGCCCTATTTACACACAACACCTTTTTCTTCTTCCACATTGCAGTTTTCCATAGAAAGAATTCTAGGAACTACTAGTCGACTGCACTATTGTTTCCGCCAAAAAAACGGAAACCTTATGGAACGGAGACAAACGGAAAACCTTAGGCAATGGAAGCATTACCATTGAAATCTATGGTAATGCGAACGGAAGCTATGGTTTTCGTTTACTTTTCCATTGATGGGTTCCGGAGACAGAAAAGGTCTGACGGAAACCATCAACAGAAACTGAACGCTGATGTGAACAGGCCCTAACAATTATCACTACGATAGTAACAGTTTACGTGTGCAGTATATATTTTTAACACATTTGTGGATAATAGATAAATTTTGCATGGCCACAGTTTCTGCATTTTTGAGAGTACAAGCTCTTGTTGATGTAGACGTATGTGGTATATATGGACGTTGCACACCATCTATTATTTTTACATTGTTTTTGTGTAAACCTCTGCTTGTATATGAGTTATAGGCGCAAATGTATTAATAATGCATTTAAAAAGAATTCCAGTTTGTCACAAAGCTACGTGAAGATTGACATGGCTATTAACTGCAATTGTCAGGTTTTCGGATTTCAGGAAATATATAGGGGTTTTAAGGCGAGTAATACCTTAAAACCAGATTTTTGGTCTCTTCAATTCTGGTGATCTTATGAGGATAAGTGCACATAGACATAGACATAAGTGGTATGTATGAACTCTGCTCATTTAGAACTCTTATTTTTAGGTTTTGTGGTGCATTTCATTTTCTGCTTGGATCCCATTTTTAGCCGCAAATATAAATCTTGACCATGTGCCAGGCGTCTACTATGAGCACACACACAAACATACATATATATAATGTATATGTATATGTATATACATATATACATACACACACACACACACGCACAGTAATCTACTTCCAGCATTTTTTTCTTTTAATGTTGATGATTATGGTAACAGTTAATGAACACCCAAAATTTAGACTCTCAGAAAATTAGAATATTATAGAAGCCCAATTCCAAAAATTATTTTTAATACCGAAACGTTGGCCTACTGAAATGTATGTACAGTATATGCACTCAATACTTGGTTGGGGCTCCTTTTGCATGAATTACTGCATCAATGCAGCATGGTTTGGAGGCGACCAGCCTGTGGCACTGCTGAGGTGTTATGGAAGCCCAGGTTGCTTTGATAGCAGCCTTCAGCTCGTGTTCCTCCTGACAATACCCTGTAGATTCTCTATGGGGTTCAGGTCAGGCGAGTTTGCTGGCCAATCAAGCGCAGTGATACTGTGGTTATTACACCAGGCATTGGTACTTTTGGCAGTGTGGGAAATGAAATCAGCATCTCCACCAAAAAGTCTCATGTGTTGCCTTCTGGCTGAAAGGGGCCAAGACGCAGACCCGGTCTACATTTCTCATAGGCATCAACAAATGTCATGCTATCTTTTTGCCCCAGATCGAAGCATCCGGAGCATTTTGGTTGGTGCAAAAGAATTTACTAGTTTGCGATATTAGAGCCCGTTTGGTGATAGAATATTTGTCACCAGGCAGGTTAGGTTTTCAGACATGGTAGAATTTTATGTGATGTCACAACTTTTTCCCCATAGGGAAACACTGAAGTTGCACGTGAATCGCAGTAATTTTACCATGAATTGTGGCCCAGCCAAATGTCACCATGAAGCCTTAGATCTATCGCAATGCGACTCCATTTATGTCATTCTTTTTGGCAGTTATATACATGCTATTAATGGGAAAAGATTTAGTCAATTCTAACCATGCAACATGTATGATACAAACAAGAGCTTGTAGAATGGGCATCTATACCCCCGATGTGCCCCACCCACGTTACATTGACTTTTCAATGATCACTGTGCATTTAAAAGCCCTAATAGTTATTTCTTCTTCACTATGCAGAATTCTTTGTCTGCACTCACATGACGGACTGAACAGAACAATTTGCACTCTGGGATTATTGAGCTTTCCAAGTCCAAACTTTCTCCAGAGAACACAGTGCAGAGTAATAAATTACTGACAAGTGACTCAGTTCTTTTTTTCTCTCTTTAATAAAACCAAAAACGGATAAAATTCAGATCAATTGATCCCTCAAATTGATAGGTTACAGACCTTTTTCTATAAACAGCACCACACTTGTCCACAGTCTATGTCTGGTTTTGCAGCTCAGTCCTATTCACTTGAAGGACTGCAATACCAGACATAGCACATGGACAAGTGTGGTGCTGTTTCTGTAAGGGTATGTTCACACGGCAGCGTCCGTAACGGCTGAAATGACAGGGCTGTTTTCAGGAGAAAGCCCCTTCATTTCAGCCGTAACGGCATGTTGCAGGCGCTTGAACGCCGCGTCCATTAGGGACGTAACTGGAGCTGGTTTTCCATGGAAAACGGCTCCATTTACGTCTGAAGAAGTGACATGACACTTCTTTGGCGCGGGCGTCTATTTACGCGCCGTCTTTTGACAGCGACACAGAAATATACGCCTCGTGTGAACAGACAAACGTCAGCCCATTGCTTTCAATGGGCAGAGGTTTGTCAAAGTTTTCAAGCCGTAATTTCGGACGTAATTCGGGGGGTTAAAACGCCCGAATTACGTCCGTAAATAGGCCGTGTGAACATACCCTAAGAAAGCAACATTGTTATAAGCCAGCTGAGAATCTGCATGGGAAATATGCCCTTGATGTATAATGCAATATTCAACAATAGAAGTAATTCCTATGGAGTCTTCGAGGGTAGTCGCGACAATGTCACTTAACTATCATGTACAGGCTGAGGCCTAGGGGGGGGGGGGTGACCAATATATAACTCCAAAGTGGTGAACGCAAGTCAATTAAAACGCTGTCCCAATCCTCCTGAAACTATTAGCAAAAGGCGGAATTTTCTTTTTTCTTTTTTGTCCCAGATTTCCTAAAAGAAAACAAACCCTAACCAATCAATCACTCGGCACCAATAAACCACACTGGAAGAAAGAAAGAAAAAATTATAATTTGTATTTATATATAATAAAAACAACAAATAATAAACCATACCATAACACACTTTAAATCTAAATTTTCTTAACTTGTCAAGGAGGTAACCAAAAACAGGAGAGTAAAGCATAAACCACTCAGCAAAAGTATAATGTGTACTGGGAAGGAAGTAAATGCAACATCAAGCACGTCAGCACTTTCTCAACTCAGCCTTGCACATACACAACAGGACACATGGTGATATTGAAAGCGTCGCGCAGCAGCACTCTCGCTTCTCCACACCTTGTGTAACCTTGCACTTTAGGACGCCTCTTTACCCAACAACTTTGCAAGGAAACCCTATGATGAACTTCTAGCAAGTTTCCACCGTGTAAAGCTTCACCGAGTGATTTGTCAGCAGCGCGGTCATGCATGTAGACTCCTAATGGTTCACAGTGCAAAGTTTAACCCGTAGTATAAACAATATTACACTAAAAGGTGCGGCAGCAAATAATCCTGCTCCGTCTGAGAAATATCCTGTTGTAAGCAATAAGGAGTACTACCAGAATAGCAGGTGGCAGCTAAGGGCACACAGTGCGCGTGCCCTACGTTTAACATAAACGCTGTGAAAATGTCCTGGCTAAAATATGTAAAACTTCTCTATAGATCCAATTCACCTGATGGAGGGCAAAAGAGTGTCCTAGGAACTGGCCGGAATGACAAACCCCTTCAGCTTTGAGAAGTCTCTACCAAGTGCCTTTCCATAGATCAAAATGACCAAACGCGGAAATCCAGTTTCAATAAAGTCATGGTAGAGTTAAAAAACAAAAGCCTGTAGAAAGGCACAAAAGCAGAGGCCACAGAGAAGGCTGTAATACTGTGACCTGCCGCTACACGTGTCGGCGATTCACAGTACGAACAGATACAGAATGAACGAGAAGCGGTGCTCGCATGACCGCCGCAGCCCCTTCAAAACAGCTGATCGGCAGAAGTCAGACACCCACCGATACCAGCGATCGATGGCCTATCCTGAGAATAGGCCATGAATTTCTTGCAGACCAGTAAAAGGTTTAAGTGATCTCCGTGAATAAGTTGTCCAGACAAGTCAGTGAAAAATTATAGGTGTAATGTTCACCATGGTAAAGCAAATTTGTCATCATACACTGCTGCCGTTCCACTATTAGCCTAAAAGGCACAAAAAAAACAAAATTTTGTAGTTTGGCTGATCGCTGTATTCTCTGAATGATTCGGACTCATAGTCATGAGTTCGCCGTATCCATGAGGAAAGTGCTCCTCCCGCCTCTCAACAGTGATTGATGGTTTCTGTGTATCTGGCCTATATAACGGAATTACAGGACACGTATTTACCGAATAATTTTTTACAAAAATAGCGGAGTCTTGCTGCGATTACAAAAATGAACTCATAACCGGTCTCTATACTATGCTGCGTAGGAGGAGGACAGATCCGCTTTAATTGAGAAATTCAGCGCAGCTACCGAACTATATCGGTTTCCATGGAAAAGTGGCAGAAAACTTTTATAAAAATAGTCGCACTAACAAACATGAAAATGCCATAACTACCTGAAAAGCGCCACAGGACGTGGTAAATATGGAAATTACACATGGCACCTCAAACTCCAATACCATGGACAGCGTTACCCTTGAGGCTAAACCAGTAAAAATTTACACTTATCACCGCAATGTAATCATTTAGGAATATAAATGGGTCACTTAATTTAGGATCTCCCCCGATGAGGAACAACTGCCCCAATCATCTCTGTTCATAAATGGCACCTAGCTAACAGTAAGGGCGGATTTACACGAGAGTGTGCGTTTTGCAAGCGCAAAAAAAAGTAGCGTTTTGCGTGCGCAAAAGGCACTTAACAGCTCCGTGTGTCATCCCCATATGGTGCGCGGCTGCGTTATTTTTGCGCAGCCGCCATCATTATGACACTGTTTGTATACAGAAAAGCACGTGGTGCTTTTGTTTTCATTCATAGTTTTTACTGCTGTTGCGCGAATCACGCGCGTCACACGGAAGTGCTTCCGTGTGCTGCGCGTGATTTTCACGCACCCATTGACTGCAATGGGTGCATGACGCGCGAGAAACGCACAAATATAGAACATGTCCTGTTTTACGCAGTGGACTCACGCTGCGTAAAAATCACTGACTGTCTGCACGGCCCCATAGAGTAACATAGTTCCGTGCAAGGCGCGTGAAAATCACGCGCGTTGCACGGACGTATTACACGATCGTCTAAATAAGCCCTTAGTTGTCCAGTTTGGATAATGCCATTTTGTTAGTGTTTTTCTATTGGCCAAAAGTGATCATGTTGTCATCACACTTCCATCAATTATCCCATCCCATCACTGACTTTTCGGCAAACTTTAACAAGATTTTGGCTTGGTAAACATCGAACCCCTTTTTACCAGGTGACATCATCAGAATTTTGACAACTTTGATTTACATCGTGTGTTTTTGTTTCAGGGTTATATTGTGTTGCAGCTCAAGAAAACCATTCCCCAAAATTGGGGTCTTTTCCAAAATAACCATTTAGGAATTAACACAACAACTTTCTAGAGGTGACTACAAATGATCAATTCTTATGTATAAACTTCCAATGGGGTGGAGAGTGGAAATGAACGGACATTCCTACAGCCTGGCTGAGCATGAATAGTAGTGACAGACAAGACCCCATTATGGGAATAGCAGGGATTAATTTACTATTATAGGAACGTTCATCACATCAAAACATCAGAGTGTAAATAGCAACTCACCCGCTCGCCGCAACATAGAATTATTATCGGGATATTAGTCGGACTGCGTGAAAAACCTAAAGGGGTCTTCCCAAATTCTACTGTTGTGATAGGTCAATAGGACGTGTCAGAAGCTGATGTGATTGGATCTGTCTGCTTGGCCCCCCACTGATCAGACTTATAACACATGATCCTATTGACATGTCATAATAATAATACAACAAAATAATAATAATAAATAACAAAATAATAAATGATGTTTAGGTCAAGCTATTTCCAATGTGGCAATCGTTACCTCCATATTACAAGTACCAAGACACAATCGCCATCCTAAATGAAATCACAGCAAAAAAAGTTGCCCCGTGTAAATAGCCCCTTACTACTATGCCCACAATAATCCAGTACGGAGTATGAATGAAGAGATTACAGGGAGGCTCAGCACAATACACACCAACTTTATCTTTGCCATACATATGGCCAGCCACCTGATGCGAGAGTGGGACGCAGCCATTCAGTAACTTGTGGTCCCCTCGTAGCAGCTCTTTCTCCCCGGGGGAATGATGATGGAGGTCCAGGCTGCCCGGTGCCAGGGGCTCATTGGCACTGTGCTGCTGGGTAGCCATCCTGCAGATAGGAGATGAGGTGCCCCTACACGAGGTGCCCAGGTGATAGGATGACTGTTCACCGGCCGCTCCCCATGTCCCTCAGCTCCAGCATGGCGAGCCCCCGGCTCAGGTACATAGACAGCAGCTTAGAGTGCGACAAGCGCCGCTGCTGGGCTCTGTACCTCCTGCGTCACCGCGTGACTTTTCTGGCAGCTTCGGGACCGCCCACTTCTCCTCTGCTGACGTCACGGACGCTCACACGTCGCGTTTGACTGTACAGAATACTCGGACGGGGACGTGGCCGCTCTGAAACGTCACGGGGGGTGTGTCCATCATGCAAATCACGGCTGTGGGCTTGGTACTGTTTGTTCCTGTGTTAACCCTTCTGGTTCCAGATCGTTATCGGTTCCCGAGTCAATAAGGGCAGGACTGGGTCTTATCAGCAGTTTATTAATATACAACTGAAGTGCAAGGGTCATGTTTATCTAGAAAACAGATAACAGACAACAATGTCTCCTGTAATGAGCAACATGTGCATGGCCGTAGTGTTACACATGATACCCAAGCTGGCCATAAAAATTACCTCACTATTGGCCAAAATCTTACAGGGGTTGTTGGGCATCGTGCACACGACCGTGCCTGTAATTACGACCCACGGCCGGCCATTATAAAGTATAGGAGCACGGTCCATAACATGAAAAAATCGGACATGTCCTATTTTTTTCGGCAGGTTTCTACGGCACAGACACCCTCCTGTAGACATACGGGAAGGTGTCCGTCGGCCATAGAAATTAATGGGCCCGTAATTACAGACCGTACAGTCTGTAATTACGGGCGATTTTACGGTCGTGTGCATGTGGCCGAGAGGTGTCACTCTGGTATGAACGGAAGACATATTTGTTTTTTGTAGTTGCTTTTTGTTGCTTTTATATTTCTCTTAATTCTGTATTTTTTCACTTTTTTTTAATGTAACTTGAGCATAAAACCATTTCTAATTTTTTCAAGCAATATAGTTCCTTAAGGTAGTTAACATAACAATAAATTAGAGGTCACACACAGCCCCCTTGTAAATAGCGCCACACAGCGCCCCCTGTAGATAGGGACAGCCCCCCTGTAGACGATGCCACACAACCCTCTATGGCAGACGGTGCCAAACAACCCTCCCTTGTAGATTGTGCCACACAGTCCCCCTTGTAGATGGTGCCACACAGCCCCCCGTTATAGATGGTGCCACACAGCCCTCCACTGTAGATGGTGCCACAGAGCCCTCTTTTGCTCCTTGTAGGTGGTGCCAAACAGCTCTCCCTTGTAGACGGTGCCACACAGCCCCCCCTTGCAGATGGTGCCACACAGCCCCCCCCCCCTGTAGAAAGAAATTGAAAAAGTTACCTAGCCTCGTTCTCTGCTCCGAGACCATTGTGCAGGCCGGCGTGATCCAGTGATGTCATCACGCCAGCGTGTGCTGGGACTCCATCTCAGCGTCTTATAGGCTGCAGGGCTAATATGGCCTGTACCCTAGTGATAGCAGAGCAGGGAGCTGCTCCGCTATAGTTTTCAATTTTATCTGCGTCCGCAGATAGAATTGAATGTGGCAGTCGCTAGCATCGGGGCTCCCCTCGGTGCTAGAAACGCCACTGAACATGAGGGGGGCCGTGCTGTCCGGCACATAAATGTAATTTGTTGGGCGGTGCGGGGACCCTGATAGGATGGGACGGCCGCAGAGCAGCCGTATCAAAACAGCAAATCGCAGCTCATGGGCGACCTGCAGCCACCAAGGATACAGGGCGTCTATCAGCAGCGATCAGCTGTTTTGATACAGCTGCTCTGCGGCACCCCCCCCCCCCCCTTCCCTACATCATAGTTGTGCCCTGTCTGCCCCCCCTAGCTACGCCCCTGGATAGATGGATAAATAGATAGATAATAAGTATCTGTTCACATCAGTGTTGCCCTTCTGTTGAGGGGTTCTGTCTGAGGTTTCAGTCGGGTTAACCCCTCAACGGAAAGGCAAACTGAAATCTAAGCTTCCGTTTCCCTCACCATTGATATCAATGGTGACGGAAACCTAGCTAATGGTTTCCGTCTGTCACCGTTGTGACAGGGTTCCATTGTTCTTGATGGAACCAATAGCGCAGTCAACTGCGCTATTGATTCCGTCAAAACGACGGAACCCGGTCAAAACGGTGACAGACGGAAACCATTAGCTAGGTTTCCGTCACCATTGAGTTCAATGGTGAGGGAAACGGAAGCTGAGGATTTCCTTTCCGTTAAGGGGTTAACCTGATGGAAACCTCCGAAGGAACCCCTCAACGGAACACAGACGGTGATATGAACACAGCGTAAGACACATGAGATTGACTGACGCTTAGAAGCACGGTGCACATAATCACATTAGTTGATAACCTGTTTAAAAAATACCAGTAAGGACTGGTTCCATCATCTTCTTCCCATCTCTCTCCGTTTCGCTAATAACTTGGAGTATTTGCTCTGATTACCTTGCACCACCTTATCTATAGATTCCATTGTTGCGCTCACTTCCTATCTTCGGAACTCCCTGTCTATCAATATTTTGCTTAATCAACAATTCCTGGATCTGTATTTATTTTATTTCTATTGAATCGTTAGGCTACATGTACACGTTGTGTATTTTGCTGCGGAAAATACGCTGCAAAAGCACAGGAAACTGCAAGAAATTTGTAAAATAACAAGCACCTGAAGGTTTTTTGATGCGTTTTTTTAATGCGTTTTTCAGTGCAGATTTATCGTTTTGCTGCGTAAATCACTGCGTTTTCATGCTGCGGGTTTTGCTGCGTATTTCTCCAGAACTAGAAAGATATAATTCGCAAGCGGAATCGCAAGATAAATTGACATGCTGTGGTTTAAAATATTACGCATTGCAGGTCAATTTACGTGCGGGAAAATACTGCAGCGTGTCCATGAGATTCCTTGGAATTTCATTGCCTATTTTGGTACTGTATTAACAAACCGCACATAATACACATCGTGTGCATTGACCCTTTATGCTGCCCTATCTGAAAGCAGCATAAAAAAGTGACAGGCATGCGGATTTCAGCGTGCTTCACTCATTAGATAATGTTAAGTAGTTCAGGAGTATTTAGATTTTATACTTATGGGGCGCAGTCAGCTCCAATAAGGAGAAAAGTGTCAATCAGCAGCTGGTGGGGTGGGTGAGCGTGAATATACAGTGAAGGAAATAAGTATTTGATCCCTTGCTGATTTTGTAAGTTTGCCCACTGTCAAAGACATGAACAGTCTAGAATTTTTAGGCTAGGTTAATTTTACCAGTGAGAGATAGATTATATAAAAAAAAAAAAAACAGAAAATCACATAGTCAAAATCATATATATTTATTTGCATTGTGCACAGAGAAATAAGTATTTGAACCCTTTGCAAACAAGACTTAATACTTGGTGGCAAAACCCTTGTTGGCAAGCACAGCAGTCAGACGTTTTTTGTAGTTGATGATGAGGTTTGCACGCATGTTAGATGGAATTTTGGCCCACTCCTCTTTGCAGATCATCTGTAAATCATTAAGATTTCGAGGCTGTCGCTTGGCAACTCAGATCTTCAGCTCCCTCCATAAGTTTTCGATGGGATTAAGGTCTGGAGACTGGCTAGGCCACTTCATGGCCTTAATGTGCTTCTTTTTGAGCCACTCCTTTGTTGCCTTGGCTGTATGTTTCGGGTCATTGTCGTGCTGGAAGACCCAGCCACGAGCCATTTTTAATGTCCTGGTGGAGGGAAGGAGGTTGTCACTCAGGATTTGACGGTACATGGCTCCATCCATTCTCCCATTGAGGCGGTGAAGTAGTCCTGTGCCCTTAGCAGAGAAACACCCCCAACACATAATGTTTCCACCTCCATGCTTGACAGTGGGGACGGTGTCATTGTAGCTGGCATATGGAGCATTACGTCGTGAATGAAATGTATGGTTGGCAAGGGAGGTATGTTGCGTTAAAGCGATGAGCAAAAGATGCCTAGGCAGCAAACTTGGCAGAGGTGCATCATAGCTGAAAGAAGCCTACATTGTGGTGTGGGCCAGATGAAAAAGACAGGTGAAATGAATGACTACAATCATAGAAGACATCAACTTGTTGTTTATTCTCTGAATGCACCTGATTAGTACTGTATTTACCTGTCTAGTATATGGCAGCACTATATAGTGTTCATCCCTCAATTTAGCAGTGCTCCAGGTGTTTTCAGAGTTTACTATCTCCCCTGCCAACTATCATATCTGCTGTTCTACAGCCAGTGCTGTTCGTGTAAGTTGTGCCCCGGGGCGTATGCACTTTCAGCTGTTTATTATGTTGTATTGTTTTTCATTACCGGTTGTGTGAACACTGTACCTATAAATATGATGTAGATTGTTAATATTTGTATACCTGTGACTGACTGAGGAAAGATTGCTGGGTGTGTGTACGCCAGAGCATGGAGCCACGCAACTCCTAGGGAGAGAGAAGTATAGTTGATATAAATATAGGTGTTTTGGTGCCATATTGGGAAAGAGTGTTCCTGAGGGAGGGAAGCTGGTTTAAAGAGGCTCTGTCACCAGATTATAAATGCCCTATCCCCCACATAATCTGATTGGCGCTGTAATGTAGATAAGAACAGTGGTTTTTATTTAGAAAAACGATCATTTTTGAGCAATTTTTGATTTATTCTAATTAGTTTCTTAGACAACTGGGTGTGTTTTTACTTTTTACCAAGTGGGCGTTGTACAGAGGAGTGTATGGCGCTGACCAATCAGTGACCAATCAGCGTCATACACTTCTCATTGTTCCAGCCCAGCATGACCCACATCACAGTGTGATTGTGCAGTGAAAGAAGCCGGGCTGGAACTATGAGAAGTGTATTACGTTGATTGGTCGCTGATTGGTCAGTGATTGGTCAGCATCATACACTCCTCTGTACAACGCCCAGTTGGTAAAAAGTAAAAACACGCCCAGTTGTCTATTAAGAAACTAATTAGCATAAATCTAAAATTGCTCATAACTTGCTCAAAATTGATCGTTTTTCAAAATAAAAACCACTGTTATCTACATTACAGCGCCGATCAGATTATGAGAGAGATAGGGCACTTATAATCTGTTGACAGAGCCTCTTTAAGAGAAGTTGCAGGTCATTCACTACGGAGAATGTGAGGCCTCGGACTGACCATATGTGGTAGGGTGGCTCTCAGACATAAACAAAGGATAATGGTCATCTATGTACAGAGTCTGCATCATCTGTCTTTTCATGGAAAGTTGGAACACACCATTTCTATTTAGGTGGCTAAAACATAACATGTAAAAAAGGCTAGTTTTTTCTAGTTTTTTAGCTTGTATACCATGAATAGACTGTTCAAAGACGCAAAGTCTGTCATGTACAGAATACAGGCTGGTGTATATGACACCTGTATTCTGCTGACAGAACCCGTACAGCAGTAATGTGGAAGCTAATTTTCCACAGACCTCAGCACTGCCACTTGTAAAGGGAACAATTCTGATAATGACATTAATGCAAATACCTAATAAAGTATTTAGAGTGGCACCAAACCAGGGCTTTACTTTAAATCTGCATCTTTCCAGCATTCCCTCCGAGCTGTAGACCAGACAAAGAATTGTATTCAGTGTGTTGTGCATTGGGGATGAATTTTTTGATCTTCATTAGCCAAATATAGCATTTTCAGCTTACAGCACATCCGGAGTTCGTCATGGTCTGCGTCTATCCCTTCTACATACTAGTGAACCAGAAATATCAGCAGATAATATCAGCATTTTAGCATTATAAGCATTTCTTGGAACGCCCATAGAAAACAGGCCAGCTGCTGAAATCGAGAGTAACTTTTTTGATGGCTTTGCTCCTTTATATCATGCAGGAAATAATAAAGTGATGGCTTCAGAATGGGTTTGTTAATTTTGTGTTCTCACCAGCCCAGTTGCTATTTTTTTCTTGTTCCTATTTAAGAATTCACAAGAGCTTAACACCCACATACTGCCACCGGCTCAGGAGCTTTGAGAGAGCTTCACATTTCCATCTGTCATCCACTGCACAGCATTGAATGGATTTTTTTCTGCTATCTGCCCACCGCGCTGTTCAAGACAGTATTATGTGGTTCACTGTGAAAGGCCAATATATATAAATGATAGGCTTCTTTATATTAAATGGCAAATATGTTAGGTAAGAGAACCCAAGTTACAATGTAGAGCAGATCATACATAATGTGATATCTTGGCTCGAAACAATGATTGGGCTGATGGTACTGTGTAACTATTTCCTTTTGTGGTGGCGATGAGGTTCCCCTAAACTACATTACCCCATACCAAATATTCACACAAACATTTGGGATGTATGTCACATATAATTTGGGTGAGCTGACTGATCGTGGCACTCCACAGGCTGTGCTGGGGTATACCTAGCTCTAGCTCGTCCAACTCTCCACAGTCACACACACCTGGCTTGGCTGCCGACTGAGTCAGCAGTGTCCACCGCAGCTCCACTGGCTCTTTGGGACAAATGTTGTTTATACTTGACCAACTTCTAAGGCTGCCAGGGCCAGTCCGACTAAGGATACAATAAATAGTCTACACTGCAGTGATAAGCAAACATTGTTTGCCGGTCGTGGCCCAGAAGACTTCATACCTGTTGTTTACTCACCATGGTCCATGTGTCTAAAGGGTCCCTTCCCCTCCCTGCTACCTCACAAATGGTAGTTTCCGAGCATTCCAACTACTATTGTTCCGTACAAAACACCCCCACACAACAACCATATGGCCAGTGCCATTTTCCTCCTTGCCTTCCTATGCAAATACTCCTGCGCCCCCCATAAAATCCATTTTTGGAACTACATAGCTTAGTGCGGGCATTGATAGGCTAATTGTCACTCCAAAATGCTTGAAGATTTCCAACATGGAAAAACGGATGCCATTATATGATCATTCTCTTTTTCTCATTGAAAAGGGTAGGAACCGACACTGTTTTAGCACCAATGGAAAACCTACAGGTACCTGAGAGTCGTGAGATTTCTCAGCCACCATAAGCAACAAGATTTAATGCATGGGACTCTTCAAGGACAAAAAAAACAAAAAAATACAAGGCTGTGTCACTGAGGAGTTTTGAGCAACAAAATGCTACTTTGTAGATACAAAATCTGGCTAAAGTCGTAAAACCCTTACAAATGTTTAAAGAGGATTAGTCCTAATATTCTTTATTGCAATCTATAAAGAAACCCCTTTCAATGGAAAAGCATTTTGGCAAATATTCTACTCTTAGGCCCTTTTCACACTGCGTTTACAGTCTCTGTGTGTTGCATATGCCAGGATAAGCTCCCGACAGATATGTTAAACGTATACGCCAAATACGTTAAACAGAGGCTATGATGGATGCTTAACAGTGGCATCCATCACCCATAGACTATTATAGGATACGTTTAATGGATACGTCATGAACTCTCATTATCTTTTCATGACGTATATGTTAAATGGATGCCATAATAGCCTATATGTGACAGGCAAGTATTAGGCGGGATTCACACGACCGGGTCGCGTCCGAGCCCGAGTGCCGGCCGGTAAAATCAGCCATTCTGCCCGGCCGGTTTGCATAAAGTTATGCATCCGTGCCGGGCCGATCCGGACAGTGACATCAGCGGCAACTCCTGAAGGGGAATCCCCATGTGTTCGGGGATTCCGCTTCAGGAGTTTCCCCTCATGTCACTGCCCAGATATGGACAGAGACATCAAGCGCTCTGTCCAGGAGCGGAATCCCCGAACACACGGGGATTCCGCTCCTTCAAGGAGCTAAAGTGCGGCTAGCACATAGCAGAGCGGGGAGATACCTCCCCGCTCTGCTATAGTGGCGTCGCTGCAGTAGTAGTAGCAGCAGCAGCAGCAGCTGCTGCAGCTGCTAGCGGCGCCATCAAAGGTGTCGCCGGGCCAGGGCGCTTTTAAAACAAGCAGGAGAAGGGAGCCAGCGCAGCGCTCCCTTCCACCTGCTGTACACCCCGGCCCTGCCACACCGTGTACAGCGATGCCATTCGTCAGAATGGCATCAACTCCTCCTCCTCACATGCACTCTGCGCTGTGAGGAGGAGGAGATAGAGCGCAAGAGCCGGAAAACCCGGCCGTCACTCGGGACACATCCCGGTGATGGCCGGGTATTACCCGGCCCCATAGACTTCTATGGGAGCCGGGCGGCCGGGTACCCGGGCGAAAATAGAACATGTCCTATTTTTTGACGGGCGGTTTTCCCGGCCGTCAAAAAATCGGTCGTGTGAATAGCCCCATTAGGGATCTATTATTCCTAATGCAGCCGGGTGCCGGCCGATTTATGAACGGCCGGCACCCGGCCGGGAAACCCTGCCGTGTGAATGAGGCCTTAGGCATCTGTTGCGGTCATCCGTCATCCATAGGCTATTATATCATGTGATTAATGGAAACATCATGAAAAGCTCTTGACATATGTTTAACGGATGCCTGTGACAGATGTCATATAGTGGCATTGGTCACCTAGAGCTCTTTTAGCCTCCGTCGGTATAATGGGAGCCTATGGCTACATTTGACATATGCGCAGGGAGGAGCTGTAACAGCACATACATCAAACAATCCACTCTGCCTTGGCAAGGGTATTTAGATATAGGGAAACTGGATCTCTGCCCCGGCTGAAGGAAAGCCTTGCTACGACTAATGCATGTAGACACAATGTAGCTTTTACCCTGGACACGATGCCAGTGCTGCAAAGTAACGGTGTTAACCATTGAGACACTTGAATGTTGGATGTTTTTAATTATTGATATATTTTGAAATAGTGATGAATTAGAAGAGTTGTCCATTCATTTGCTTCATTGCATTACATCCTGACTACTACCTAGATATGTAGGAGAGATATCTTTGTTATTCTTACAATTTACAGTAAACTAGAGTATACTCATTCACTGTTACAAAGTATTCAATGGATCCCTTCTAAAACAGGTTTAGCTGGTTTATCCATAGGCACTAAGTGAAGGCTAACACGTTTTGACAAACTACCTACGCAGAATGGTCTATATGTGGGTCTTTTCTGTATTGCTTTTGATAAAAGTTCACATTTGATGCACTTATGAGAATCTATTAGGGAATTGCATAAATATTTGTTCCTTAATGTGGTGTTATTTTTGGAAGAAAGCTTTTAAATAGTACAGTAGGACAGCTTGGGGAATACAAATTTCCTCATCAGCAGACTATTCGTATATTTTCCCCATTACAGTGCAGGTCAAGTAAAGTAATGTTTTATTTACCATATGTATCAAGGTATATTAGAATATGACAAGTATATACAATTAGTTGAAGGGGAGATAGAGGAGGGATAATGGTTACACTCTGGACAAAAAGGTTTTGAAAAAATTAAAGGATAGTAAAATAAACATTAGCAACCAATGACAAGCAGCTGCTGCAAAATCAAATAAAATAATGTGGTGCATGTAAAGGGGCTAGATACACATGATGAACAAAGTTGGATTCTTATATAAATCACTAGTCTGACCACATATGGAATACTGTGTACAGGTTTGCTCCCCTGTGTATAACACTAAAGTAATTATTGTAATGGGTGGAATACAGTACAGAGAGAAATTATTCCCATCTTGCCATTGAGAACACATGCATGCTTGGCCGGGTCTAGAATGCATGTGTATGGGACGGTTGGGAGCTATCTACGGTGTATGGCCAGCTTTCGGGATGGCCTAATCACTATGCATAAAAATATCAAAGGTCAATACAGAGATCTATCTAATTTGCCTTTTATACTCTGGACTGTGACCATAACAAGGGGGCATCCACTACCAGAATTGAAGGGTTTATTTCATGTCAAAGGAGTGAGACTATGTAAAACAACATTTTGTTTATGTCCGTCTGTAACCTTACTATGTCGCTGTCACGAAGTGTGTTAGTGGACCCACTAGGCCGTACCGCCGTAGCGGGGAGGCAGCTGGCCAAACAACAGGAAACCCCAGAAATACAATGTCCCGCACAAGGGTACCTGGATAGTCCAGACGGTGCCCGCAGCTCTGGCATAGATGGAGATGGGTGCAGCAGATAACGCCAAGCATGGCGGCTGACACAGGTGCCGCAGGTTGCGCCAGACGTGGCGGATTCCTCCGGACGTGGCGGATTCCTCCGGACGTGGCAGATGACACAGTACGTGGCGGATTCCTCTGGACGTGGCAGATGACACAGGACGTGGCACGACTATATACTAAAGGCACAGCACGGGAAACAGGAACAGGGAACAGGGCACGGGTAACAACTGAAACGGGAAACACTAAGGGACCATTTGCAAGACAGACTGGGAAAACTAACAACGCTCAGGCAAGGATTAGAAGGCCTGGGGCCTTCTTATAGACCAGGAAATCGTGGCAGTTGATGATGATGACGACTTCCTATTTGCGCGCGCTGGCCCTTTAAGGCCGGGCACAAACGTACGCCCGTACCCTACGGGACACAGCAGAACGGAGCGGAAGTGAGCGCTGGCGTCTCCTAGGAAGGAGATGGGGACCAGCGCTCACGGATCCATGGCCACGGGCGTCAGGAGGTGGGTAAACCCGACGGCCCGCGGCCATAGACGCTACAGTCGCTATGCTACTGCACATTATAAATTGAATGCTACGTTTATGTGTTAAATTTACTGAGGTGAGGAGGGTCCATTGGTTGCTAGTTTTTTTTTTTTTTGCAAGGCACAGTCATAGGTATGGAAGGAGTCTACTCTCCGGTCTCAAAGCTTCTCAGGGAGTGTGTTAGGATTTATTGTGCAGAGTTGTAGTCATTAAATAGCCTCATAACATAGATGTTGGGCAGCCTGTAGCAATGATAAGGAATTTGATAACCCCTTTTTAGGTAAAAGTCATCCCAGTGATTAGTTGATCGCTGTAGTTGCAACTTCCCTAACCCTTGGCATACAGCTGTGCTTGTCAGGGAAAGTCGCATCTGGCCATACGTTTTTACCTGCAGCCAGGGGCGGACATACCATTGGTGCAACCTGTGCAGCTGCACAGGGGCCCAGTAGGTAAGAGGGCCCACTGTTACCTTAAAGCAACTGTCTTCTGTCTGTTAGAGTGCATGTACATGTCTGAGATGATGAATTGTATGGCTAACAATTATCTATAATGAAATTTTGGAGAGAAAAGGGGCCCATATGATAATCTTGCACAGGGGCCCTCAGCTGTCTGTGTATGCCCCTGCCTGCAGTGGCTGTAGTAGAAGTATTACATGCCGGCCATTCAAATAAAGTTCCTGTAATATATGTATGGCCGAGTCTGCCCAAACAAGATTCGTCTCTATGTCATCCATATGCCCTAAAAGGACACATTGAAAGGGATTGTCTTCATGAGACCACCTTTTTATAAAATTCCTAAATGTTTGAAATTGCAATGAGTTACTGTAGGATAAAGTTCAGAAATATGTCCCTCTCTACTTATTATCCTCAGTGAAGCATCTACCCATATAGAACAACCCTTAGAATACTATATATCTGAAGGGTGCAAGTACAAAAAACACATTGCAAAATGACAGCAAATCATGGGAAGACCATAAGCGCTACATGTAGGGGCAGCTTTATAGAGATGGATCAATGCCTAATTGAATGTACTAAAACTGATACATTCTAGAAAGTGCTTTGAATTCAATATTACTTAACATTTTAGCAACATGTGTCGGTTTCTATTTTGTAAATGTACACATCATCTTTAGCAAACAACTTAATATTTTTATTAGAAAACAAAATTCAATAAAATTATCCAACTTTATGTAGAGTTAGGAAGTTCACATATAATGAATGATTAGGTAAATAATTTAGCATGAATCAATTAAAACAATATTGCTCTCCTTTCTACGTGACACACATGAGGATTATTTATACAGACATCTAGACCCAGGGACATTGTACAGAGACCATAATAAGATTACACCTCACCATGGATACTATCAGTAGCACTGAATAGACTAAACCCTGTGCATACAACCACAACAAATACTGTTTCTGAAAAAGATGTATATTTTTATTCAAAATACCTGTTAAAGAGACTCTGTCACCACATTATAAGTGCCCTATCTCCTACATAAGGAGATTGGCGCTATAATGTAGGTGACAGCAGTGCTTTTTATTTAAAAAAACGATCTATATTCACCACTTTATTAGCGATTTTAGATTTATACTAATGAGTTTCTTGCCCAAGCGGGCGTGTTTTTACTTTAGACCAAGTGGGTGTTGTACAGAGGAGTGTATGACGCTGACCAATCAGCATCATGCACTCCTCTCCATTCATTTAGGCAGCGCATAGGGATCCTTTTAGATCACTATGTGCTGTCTTATACTAACACATTAACAATACTGAAGTGTTTACACAGTGAATAGACATTCCACGGGACGTCTATTCACAATCTCTGCACTTCGTTACTCTGTCTGTGGTAGTTACAGCAGAGGAAGCGTAATCTCGTTGTAACCTGTCATTTACCGTGTAATCTCGCGAGATTACGCTTCCTCTGCTGTAACTACCACAGACAGAGCAACGAAGTGCAGGGATTGTGAATAGACGTCCCATGGAATGTCTATTCACTGTCTAAACACTTCAGTATTGTTAATGTGTTAGTATAAGACAGAACATAGCGATCTAACAGGATCCCTATGCGCTGCCTAAATGAATGGAGAGGAGTGCATGACGCTGATTGGTCACTGATTGGTCAGCGTCATAAACTCCTCTGTACAACGCCCACTTGATCTAAAGTAAAAACACGCCCACTTGGGCATTAAGCAGCTCATTAGCATAAATCTAAAATCGCTAATAAAGTGGTGAAAACAGATCGTTTTATTAAATAAAAAGCACTGCTGTCACCTACATTACAGCGCCGATCTCCTTATGTAGGAGATAGGGCACTTATAATGTGGTGACAGAGCCTCTTTAATATAGATATATGTAAATTCAGAAATTGGTTTAACCAAACATAAAGCTATGGGGGGAATTTATTAAGACTGGTGTTTCATACGCCAATCTTAATAGTGAGAAATTTGGGGTAAGATGCAACACATTTATTAAGTGCCTCTTCATAAATGTGTCAAATCTCTTGTTTGATCGTGCACCACTATTGTGACCAATGACCGTGGCCATGCGCTATTAATTTCCCCCTTCCCTTTGGATATACTGTGAAATAAAAAAAGAGACATACTTAACCCCTTCCCACTTTGGCCACTTTTGACCTTCCTGACAGAGCCTCATTTTTAAAATCTGACATGTTTCACTTTATGCGGTAATAACTTTGGAATGCTTTTACCTATCCAAGTGATTCTGAGATTGTTTTCTCGTGACACATTGGATACATGTTACTGGCACAATTTGCTCGATACATTCAATATTTAATTGTGAAAAACACCAACATTTTGTGAATTTTTTTTTCTAAATTTAAATGTATCTGCTTGTAAGACAGGCAGTTATACAACACAAAATTGTAATTAACATCCCCATATGTCTACTTTAGATTAACATAGTTTTTTGAACATCCTTTTATTTTCCTAGGACGTCACAAGGCTTAGAAATTTAGCAGCAATTTCTAACATTTTTAAGAAAATTTCTAAAGGCTATATTTTCAGTGACCTGCTCAGTTGTGAAGTGGCTTTTAGGGCCTTATATATTAGAAACCCCCAATAAGTCACCACATTTTAAAAACTCCACCCCTCAAAGTATTCAAAACAGCATTTAGAGTTTCTTAACCACTTAGACGTTTCACAGGAATTAAAGCAAAGTAGGGGTGAAATTTAAAAATGTCATTTTTTTTTTTTGTTGCAGAAATTCATTTTTAATCCATTTTTTTGTAACGAAAAAAAATCAGAAACTTTTACCGGAAAAACACAACTCAATATTTATTACCCAGGTTCTGCAGTTTTAGGAAATATCCCACATGTGGCCCTAGTGTGCTAATGGACTGAAGCACAGGCCTCAGAAGCAAAGGAGTACCTGGTGGATTTTGGGCCTCCTTTTTATTAGAATATATTTTAGGCACCATGTCAGGTTTGAAGGGCTCTTGCGGTGCCAAAACAATGGAAATTCCCCAAAAGTGACCCCATTTGGAAAACTAGACCCCTCAAGGAAATTATCCAGGGGTATAGTGAGCATTTTGACCCCAAATGTTTTTTGCAGAAATTATTGGAAGTAAGCCATGAAAATTAGTAGATGTAGGTTTAGCAAATTTTTTCTCATTTCCACAAGGACTAAAGGAGAAAAACCACTGCAACATTTGTAAAGCAATTTCTCCCGAGTAAAACAATACCCCACATGTGGTCATAAACGGCTGTTTGGACACACAGCAAGGCTCAGAAGGGAAAGAGCACCATTTGGCTTTTGGAGCTCAAATTTAGCAGGAATGGTTTGCGGAGGCCATGTCGCATTTGCGAAGCCCCTGAGGCGACAAAACAGATAAAACGCAGAAAAAGTAACTCCATTTAGGAAACTAGACCCCTTGAGGAATTCATCTAGGGGTGTAGTCAGCATTTTGACCCCACAGGCGTTTCATAGATCTTATTAGAATTGGGCAGTGAAAATAAAAACAATCCTTTTTCTTCAATAAGACGTAGCTTTAGCTCAAAATTGTTAATTTTCCCAAGAAATAAAGGAAAACCCCCCCCCCCCCTAACTTTTGTAAAGCAACTTCTCTGGAGTACGGAAATACCCCATATGTGGTCATAAACTGCTGTTTGGGCACACGGCAAGGATCAGAAGAGAAGAAGCGCCATTTGGCTTTTGGAGCATAGATTGTGCAGGATTAATTTCTTGGCACCATGTCGCTTTTGCAAAGCCACTAAGGTACCAGTACAGTGGAAACTACCCAAAAGTGACTCCATTCACGAAACTACACCCCTTGAAGAATTTATCTAGTGGTGTAGTGAGCATATTGACCCCCACAGGTGTTTCATAGATTTTATTAGAATTGGGCAGTGAAAATAAAAAAAATCCTTTTTCTTCAATAAGACGTAGCTTTAGCTCAAAATTTTTCATTTTCTCAACAAACAAAAGAAAAAAGAACCACAACATTTGTAAATCAGTTTCTCCCGAGTACGGCAATACCCCATATGTGGTCATAAACTGCAGTTTGGGCAGACAGTAGGGCTCAGAAGGGAAGGAGCAGCATTTGGATTTTGGAGTACAGATTTTGCTGGATTGGTTTCTGGGTGCTATGTTGCATTTTCAAAGCCCCTGTTGGACCAAAACAGTGGAAACCCCAAAGAAGTGACCCCATTTTGGAAACTACACCCATCAAGGTATTTCCCTAGGGTTGTAGTGAGCATGTTAACCCCGCATGTGTTTTGCAGAAATTAGTGTGCACTCGATGTTACAGAGGGAAAATTTGATTTTTTCCATAGATATGCCAATATGTGGTGCCCAGCTTGTGCCACCATAACAAGACAGCTCTCTAATTATTATGCTGTGTTTCCCGGTTTTGGAAACACCCTACATGTGGCCCTAATGTTTTGCCTGGACTAATCGACAGGGCTCAGGAGTGAGTGTCATGCGAAGTTGAGGCCTAATTTGGTGATTTACAAAGTATTGGTTCATAATTGCAGGGCTCTGATGTGAAATAATAAAAGAAACCCCTGAGAAGTGACCCCATTTTGGAAACTAGACCCCTCACGGCATTTATTAAGGGGTGTATTGAGCATTTTCACCCCACAGGTCTTTTCCATAAATGATTGTGATGCGGATGGTGCAAAGTAAAAGTTAAAATGTTTCCCTAGATATGCCACTTCAGTGGGAAATATGTTGGGCCCAGCTCGTGCCACTGGAGAGACACACCCCAAAAATAGTTAAAAGAGTTCTCCTGGGTATGGCGATGCGATATATGTGGAAGTAAACTTCTGTTTGGTTCAGAAGGGAGGGAGCGCCATTCGGCTTTGGAGTGTGGATTTTGCTTGGTAGTAGTTTTGTTTGAGTATTGCTGGTGTTTCCGTTTATAATGTGGGGGTACAAGTGAGCCAGGCATAGTATATCAGGGGCATAGTCAGGTGGTATAATGGGGTAAGAAAATAATAAAATAATCCACAGATGTGTGTTATGCTGTGAAGCAATCCTTTCTGCACAGGCCAGTGTCGCACTGATAAATATCCTTCTTTATCCCCCTTTTGGTCCACACTCCGCACCTTTGCAGTTTGGGGAATTTGTTGCTGGGAAAGTGTTGTCCTGGTATAATACGGGCACCCTCGCTTCCAGCACATTTGGAAGGGCCCTACCCTTCCTGGTTCCCTAATTTTAGGGCCTTGATAAATTGCCTCTTGAAACAGAAGAAATGTTCCCCTCGGACCTGCAAAACTGGATATTTTTTTATTTCCTTACTTATTTGGAGCCTCAACTGATTTTATTTTTTCATAGACGTAGTGTAAAAGATCTGCCAGACCCAGCTTCTGTGTCGATGCCCTTGGTTAATCAGTCTGCATCTGCTCCTAGGTCTGTTAGAGTGACTCGATCTGCTACCACTCAGGCTGGTAGGCTGAGGAGTGGGAGAACCTATCACAGCCTGGCCAGATGGTTCTAGCTCCCGCCTTCGGTCTATGTATACCTTCATTTGCATCTTGTCTTTGCCTGTGATTCTCTCTTATTTCCTGGCTCTGCTGTTCCAGCTATTACTATTGACCTCTGCTTCATTTTGACCCAGGCTTTACTACGCTCCTGATCTGCGTTTGGTACCTCGTACACACCTGGTTTGACTCGGCTCGTTCACTACTCTTGTTGCTCACGGTGTTGCCGTGGGCAACTGCCCCATTTCCCTTGCTTCTGTGTACCCTTGTCTGTTTATCTCTCGTGCACGTATTGAGCGTAGGGACCGTCGCCCAGTTGTATGCCACCGCCTAGGACGGGCCGTGCAAGTAGGCAGGGACTGAGTGGTGGGTAGATTAGGGCTCACCTGTCTGTCTCCTCACCCCGTCTTTACACGTAGTGGGCTGTTTTTTTGCGGATCGAGCTGTAGTTATTGCTACCATTTTGGGGTACAAGCGACTTTTTGATCTACACCCCCTTTAGCTACACATCTAACAGGGGCATAAGAAGTAACCATGGGACCCCATAGCAATATTCAGAATGGAGCCCCACTTTACCAAGCGTCATCCCTGGAAGCTGGGCTGGACGCAGAGACATAGAGATCTGGTAAATATAATATTTTTTTTGTATTATTCTGAGTTGTGATTTTTGCTGCGGAATCTCAGCTTTTCCACTGCAAATATCCCAACATCTACAATTCGTTGCAGGTTTTACCTTCCCATTGAATTCAATGGGGAAAGCTAGCAAAACAGAACCAGCAATTCCAAACATAAATTGACATGCTGCGAATTAAAAAAATGCACCACAGGTCAATTTATGAAAGTTTTTTCAGTGTATTTTTTACACAGCGTGTAGATGAGATTTGTTCAAAAGTCATCCACTCTGCTGCTACTGTATTACGCTGCGGATTTTACGCAATGAAATCCGTTGCGTAAAATACGCAGTGTTTACGTTACGTGTGGACATACTCTTACACGGTCAGCACTGACTGGACAATGTTAGAATGTGTAGGGACACACTCCTGACAAGGGGAATGATAACACCCAGTATACCACTATAACCATAATAGTGGTGAAATGACGTGTGGATGGTAATTTAACCAGTATATCAAATTCATCAAAGGAACACAGAGGAAATGCGTACGCTAAATGCCAAGGACAGAGGGTTTACATTTTTGCATGAGTCAGCCTAGCAACACACAAAGGGATATTTCTTGGAGACCTATGAATTAAAGAGGAACCTCATATCCACTTATGCCACCTATAGTGAGATGCCACTCTTCCTTAAAGGCTATGTACACCTTCGAAAGCTAATTTTTTTTAACCCTTTAATGACCAGCCTATTTTAAACCTTAATGACCAAGCTATTTTTTACGTTTTTCCATCGTCGCATTCCAATTGCTATAACTTTTTTATTTTTGCGTCGACATAGCTGTATAACGTCTTGTTTTTTGCGGGACAAGTTGATCCGTCGTTTTGACGGAATCAATAGCGTAGTCGACAACACTATTGATTCCGGCAAAACAACAGAACCCTTGCACAACTGAGACAAACGGAAGCCATTAGCACCGAATCCATCAACATTGAAATCAATGGTGATAGAAACCTATGGTTTCCGTTTGTGTCTGTCAGGGCTCCATTCCGACGGAAAGCTCTGATGTTCCGTCAGAATGGAGCCCTGGTGCAGATGTGAACGAAGCCTTACATTCACAATCCAATGTCATTGAGATCATATAGTTTTAATTACGACAATAGATCCTTGCTAGGCAAAGATCATGCATTGTTCATGTTAAACTATATTAAATATATATATAAAATATATAAAATATTTTTTACAGGGTCTGTTTTTTTTTGTTGTTTTTCTTTACGCAGCCCTTTTTCAAATTTTCACTTTTGTTTTTTTCTCCCCACCTTTCAAAAGCTATAATGTTTTTATTTTTCCGTCTATATCGCCATACGAGGGCTTGTTTTTTTCCAGGACAAGCTGTAGTTTTTCATGGCACCATTTATTGTACTGCATAATGTACTGGGAAGCTGAAAAAAAATTATTTGTGGGGTGAAATGGGCAAAAAACAGTGATTACGTCATATTTTGGGGGGGTTTTGTTTTACAGCGTCCATCAGGCGGTAAAAACTACATATTCACCTTATTCTACAGGTTGATACGATTACGGCGATACAAAATTTATATGTTTTATTTTATGTTTTACCACTTTTAAAAAAATAAAACCATTTGCTAAATTAAAAAAAACTTTTTTGTCGCCATATTCTGAGAGCCATAACTTTTTAATTTTTCCATCAAATTAGCGGTGTGAGGGCTTAAGTTTTCCGGGGCGAGCTGTAATTTTAACTGATACCATTTTGTGGTATATGCGACTTTTTGATAATTTTCTATTTCATTTTTTTGAGCGCTAAGGTGACCAAAAAACAGCAATTTGCGTGTTTTATATATATATTTTTTACAGCATTCACAGATCGGGTTAAACAACGCTATATTGTGATAGTTCGGACTTTTACGGATGCGGCGATACCAGTTATGTTAACTTTTTTTTTTATTAACATTGATTTAGGGGAAAAATGTGAAATGTTTTTTTTTTTTTAACTTTTAATACTTTATTGTTTTTGGAACATAACAAAAATCTTTATTTAACTGTTTTTTACTTTTTTTATTAGTCCCCGTAGGGGACTTGAAGCAGCGATCGTTGGCTCGCTTGCATGATATATCGTGATTCTGACAGTCTCCGGAGGCAGTGCTTCAAAGGAGTACAAAGATGGCAGACCTGGGGCCTTTTGTTCGGCCCCCAGGCTGCCATAGCACCTGTTGTAACCGACCGATTGTGCCACGGGGGGGCGCGATCGCGTGTTTGAGGGGGCGCCCCCCAGATTCTAACACTTTAAATGCCGCGGTCGCGATTGATCGCGGTATTTAAGGTGTTAAACGGGCGGAATCAAAGTGAACTTTGATTCCGCTCATTGCAGGGAGGTGTCACACGCTGTGTATGGAGCGAGCTCAGCCCGTGAGCTCGCTCCATACTTCCCCTTAACCCTCATCACGTACAGTTACGTGATTTTGCGTGAAGGGGTTAAAAACAGTGCCCCTCCTGTCACTTGTCACTCCCTGGTCCCTGGGGTGGGGTCTGTACTACATCACTTCCTCTTGACTGTAATAATCTATGACATTTCTCTGTCAATTGACTCCTATTTATTGCAGCTACTATAAGGCTAGATTCACACGGGCGTTGCGCATCTCGGACGTGAAAAACGCGCCCGATGTGCATCTGTGCTCTGCCCTGCGTGACGCTATGTCACGCATCCCCCATAGACTAGAGTCTATGGAGGGATGCGTGAAAAAATAGGACATGTCCTATTTTCTCACGGACCCTTCACACGGTTCGTTGAAACAACGGCCGTGTGAACGGCCTTATAGAATTATATAGGTCCGTGTGATGGCCGTTGTTTTAACGCCCATCACACGGACGTATAACATGTTCGTGAGAATAAGGCCTAAAGAACAGACACCCTGCTGCATTGGCCGCACCAAACTGAAATTAAATACATGTGACATTCCCTTTAAACATGGCTAGAGAATGCCCACAAGAGCTGAACCCTATTTTCAATCAACATTTGCAGTCATCAATGTCTGGCAGGGACTTCCATTATACTGTGCTGACCTGCTGTAACGTACTTACCTTTCCCCACTCCTGCATTGTCCTCCACGGGCCAGCCGCTGCTGACGGCAGAGTTACGGTGAAGCATGCGTAGTGTGCACGGCCACCTGATCATAAGTAAAATTACATCCATTAAAACACTTGTTTTAAAGACCAGGCCAATTTGAGTTTTTTCTTTTCGTTTTTTCTTCCCTGCATTCCAAAAGCCTTAACTTTTCTATTTCTACGTCGATGTAGCCATATGAGGGCTTGTTTTTTGCGGGACAAGTTGTAGTTTTTCTTCGCACCATTTATTGTACTGGGAATGTAAAAAAAAATTATTTGTGAGGTGAAATGGGCAAAAAACAGCGATTACACCATGTTTTGAGGGATTTTGTTTTTACAGCGTCCATCAGGCGGTAAAAACTACATATTCACCTTATTCTACAGGTTGATACGATTGTGGCGATACCAAATTTATGTTTTGTTTTATATTTTACACTTTTAAAGAAATAAAACTATTTGCTAAAAAAAATAAATGTTTTGTGTCGCCATATTCTGACAGCAATTTTGTTTTTATTTTTCCATCAGTTTAGCGGTGTGAGGGCTTACATTTTGCGGGGCAGGCTGTAGTTTTCACCGATAAGATTTTGGGGTACATGCTACTTTTTGATCACTTTTTATTCCGTTTTTTTTGGAGAGCTAAGGTGGCCAAAAAAGAGCAATTTGCATGTTTTAAATTATTTTTTTTACATCGTTCACCAAGCGGGTTAAACAATTATATTGTGATTTGGTTCGGCCTCTTAGGGGTGCAGCAATACAGTTATGTTAACTTTTATTTTTTTAACATTGCTCTAGGCAAAAAATGGGAAAAGGGTTTTTATTTTACTTTTAATCTTTTTTTTTTTTTTTGGAACATTATAAAAATCTTTATTTAACTCTTTTTACTTTTTTTATTAGTCCCCCTAGGGGACTTGAACCAGCAATCATTGGATCGCTTGCATGATATACCGCAATACTAATGTATCACAGTATATCGTGATACTGACAGTATCCTTTGACGCCATGTCGGAGGCAGGGCTTAAATGGAATCCAAAGATGGCAGACCTGGGGGCCTTCATTAGGCCTCCAGGCTGCTATAATAACCATAGTCACCGGCCGATTCTGTCACATGGGGGGTGCGATGCCGTGTTCAATGGGACACCCCCCTGATTCTAACAATTTAAGTCAATCAATCGCGACTGCGGCATTTAGGGTAGGAACACACACAACGTATTCAGTGCAGATACACTGCGTTAAGCTGCGCAGCGTATCCGCTCTGAAAACCTCAGGGAATGCTGTCCGGAAAATGGCACCACATTGTGATGCATTTTCCTGCGGAATTTCAACTGCAAAGCAGCGCTATAAAAACAAAAAAACGTTGAACGTATGAACGGCCGTGTGAAAGGCCGCATTGAATTATTTAGGTCCGTGTGACACGTTTGTCTGAATAAGGCCTAAAAGGGGTTAAATTGCCGGAATCAAAGTGATCTTTGATTCCGCCCGTTGCAGTGAGGTGTCGGCTGTATAACACAGCCATCACCGGCTGAGTGTGGAGCGAGCTCAGTCCGTGAGCCCGCTCCATACTACCCCTTAACGGCTGTCACGTACTAGTACTATGAGCAATTAATATATCAACATCGTGGCTGCCCTGATAAATTTAATAAAGTTTGGGGTCAATGGCTAGCTACATTTGATGTCTCTGGTGAGGATTCCCTCCCCATACTTAGGCCTTAATTCTCTGATCTATTGGTGACCTGAACGTATATCCACTTTTATATGTAATAGAATATGACATAAACATTGTATTCTGTTAAATTCTTTATTTTCTTCTTCTCTAGATTTCTCATCCTATGTAATTATCCTATGTATTATCAGTGATTGGATAAATTGTCTGTATAATTTATATGTCATTATTGACTTCACTTCTGCTAATGTTGCTGATGTCATTAATTTTATTTTGATGTCTTATCTAATCGCTGTGAGCACTTTGTTTGCAACATGTTAAATAAAATTAATTTAAAAGTTACGGCCGTTCGGCCAAACAGGAGGCTTGGCCGGCCAATAAGGGAACCCAATCTCCAGCTAGGCGCTCTGTTTGAACGGTTCTGTGGTCTGGCTTCAGGGCCAGTTAATAGTTGTGCTATGCTGGTTTCTGTGTCATATTCTATGGTGAAGTTTACATTCTGTCCCAGCTTGTCTGACTGCGTTATCCTTCTGCTTGTTTTTGCTATTGGTTTACTGATCCCCGGACTGTCTGATTTCTCTCCTGCTCTCCGTTTTTGTACTTCTTGTCCTCCTCCTGGTATTTGACCCTTGGCTCGTCCCTGACCTTCTGCCCCATTTTCTGATTTTATGCCTTTGCTCATCCTACAGTTAACTGCCAGTCGGTTACTACTCTAGGAACAGTGATCTGGGGATTCCATGCAGCAAAGTCCACATCTCTATATGGGGGTTAAAGGGTTAAGGGTTAAAGGGGGCCACATATTTACAGGGGGTTCTTTCCCGGGCCTATGCCCATAGGGGGCATGCGTTCATTCTCGTTCTTAAAGGACCAGCACGCCCACCAGGAATATTGCTTCCAGCCTATCCCAGCACACCCTGGCTTTTTATGGAACTCTGCCCACTTCCTCAGTGCCTGAGCAATGTGAGTATTATCCCAGATTTAGTCTGCAAAGGTTCCATTTCCAGTTTCCTGAAACCTGTGTCTGTGACTATCCAGTATCCGTGTCCTGTCCTGTATCTTGCGTTCTGTGTCCGTGTCAAGCCCAGTATCCGTGTCCTGTGTCCGTGGCGACTCCAGTGTCCGTGGCGACTCCAGTGTTCGTGACAACTCCTGTGTCCGTGGCGACTCCAGTGTCCATGACCCGTTTAGCTTCCGAGAGTCCGGCACAAGCCTGCTTCCGATTATCCGGCATAAGCCTGCTTACGATTATCTTGCACAAGCCATCTCCCGATTATCCAGCACAAGCCATCTCCCGATTATCCAGCACAAGTCATCTTTTGATTAGCCGGCACAAACCATCTTCCGATAATCCAGCACAACCAATTATCCGATAATCCAGCACAAACCAGCTTCCGATAATCCAGAACAAACCAACTTCCAGTAATCTGGTACCAGTCTGACTTCAAGGTACCATTGACCAGTGACTTTTTATATACTTGTCTGGCCTGAGTAGCTCAGTGGGTCCACATTCTCCATGGATATTATACTCTCCAATAAACTCTATGGGCGATACAGAAGCAGCTGCATGATCGGTGGGGGTCCTAGCAGTCTGACAACACTGGTCAAACTTTTACTGCATATCCTATATATAAGTGAAAAATGTTTCTTGTGGGAAACCCCTTTAAGGACTGAAAATGTTTTCTTATTCAAGAGATTGTCAAACTACCATTATGTGCAGTAAAAAAGTAATAACTGGTTTGTCTACACAAAATGTCCAAACATACTTAGCTGATATTAATGGTTTAGAGTTGCCTTTATGTTTTGAAACTGAACTTCAGAGTTTCTCTAATAAGCCACCTTATATTAATCCTAAATATTAACAAGCCATGTAATAACTTGTAATTTATTCCACAGTTTCTAATTAAACTTGTATATATTATATTTTTATGACTTTCTAGATGGGCAGCATCCTTGGAATAAATTTGGCAGGATGAGCGCTCCTGTGAAGATTTACACTGCTCCAAGTTTTTGACATTCACTGCAGTTTGTAATCCTATCCAGACTGATGTAATTCAACAACATTTTACATATCTTTCGCAAAACTTCCTTTAGCAATAGTCTTGTTTTAGAAACTTTGTCAGTTCTGATAACAGTTCTCCAGACTAAAAAAAGTAAACTGAAAAATGGCGGCACATAAAGTTTTTAGTCACCAAATTTAAAGGGGTTATCCAGGCAAACTCTCTCGCTCAGTGTGACCGGGTATGGGGAGACGCAACTGAACACTGGGCGGTAAAGTTGCCGAGGCAACTTCCGTCGCCCAGCAAGTATAGTGCAAAAGTCCTATTGACAGGGTGCCTTTCCCCGTTATTTCACACCGAATAGCCACCTCTGTAAATTGGAAACTGAGGGCATGCGTGGAAGAAATATACCAGAGTTGTTGGTAAGGATCCTCCCTCAGTAGGAAGTACCACTAAACTTTTATTACACAAAGAGTTTACAAAAAATCTTCTCTGTAGGAAGGTAGGACGTGCTTAAGCCCTATTGGCTCTATTCAGTTGTGAGTTCATCTGTACTTGCATTCCAGGGGCGGTGTCTTCAATAGGCGTGTTCCTTATGCAGGCTCCATCTTGTTACATACATTCAAGTTCTTTGTGGAATATACTGATATATATATAATGTAAGGATAATATTTTTGAAAACAATATACCTGCTAATGATCCCGGACAGTCCCCCCTAAAAATATTATTACTCTATCCCTGAGTCTTGCCTAGCAACCTACTACTGACCACTCGAACCAGGCAGGTAGGGGTTTTGGATTTCTTCACCAGCTTGAGATGAGCTACTCCTTATGAGTAACCCCGCTTTGTACCTGGACTTCCAAGGTTTCAGAATGGTCCTAACTTTCCCTATTCTCCTCAGGATACAGGATGGCTGTCTTTAGAGGGACTGTCGTATCACCTCGTCTATTTGTGTAAACATAGTGGGCACAGTTGAGGTGGGCACTAGTTGGTCGGCTAACCCTTGTAAAGCATCTCGGGTATAATTTACAAACCGCTGCTGGCTGTAATATATATATATAATGAATCCAGTCTTTATTTTTATTAACGATAATAATTGGGATAAGAGACTCAAATTCAAACTGGTATGTAGCTACATGTGTATTAGAAGAATTATACCAAAAGGTGGTCACCCCATCAGCCTGGGTGATTGCTACATGTCCCCCCTCAGCACTCTGTGCAATAACACGAAAAAGGATAAGGATGTATATGGTGATAGTCATTCTTCGGAAGAGACCCTCTTGCAGTGCGAGGCGTGGATCCATGTTGGCCTTCCTTCCAGCTTAACTGCAGTGGGCGAGATCAGGAGGACCTGGTATGGACCCTCGAATCTGGCTTCTAAGCCCCTTGCCTTCTTTACTGTTAAACCTACTAATATTGGCAATAATCCAAACTTCTCCTCCACGGCACTTGTATTCGTCATAATTGTCGCACTGTCACTTACTGTCCTAATGGGATTTTTACCCCTGCAGATATAACAGGTCATGGGCAGCATCTTCCCGAAACCTAATGTAATGACAGTGGTGGGGAGACAGACAAGTGAGCCCTAATCTACCCGCCACTCAGTCCCTGCCTACTTGCAACGACCCGCCTTAGGCGACGGGGTACAACAGGGCGACGGTCCCTACGCTCAATATGTGCACGACAGACAAACAGACAAGGGTACACGGAGCTAGGGGGAGAAAGGGGCAGTTGCCCAAAGCAACACCGTGAGCAACAAGAGAAGTGAACAAGCCGAGTCAAACCAGGAGAGTACGAGGTGCCAAACGCAGAGCAGAAGAGTAGTAAACAAGCCGAGTCAAACCAGGAGTGTACGAGATACCAAACGCAGAGCAGGAGAGTAGTCAGCAAGCCGGGGTCAATATGAAGCAAGGACAATAGTACAAGAGCTGCAGCAGGGCCAGGAAACCAAACGAGAAGAATCACAAGCAAAGGAGGAACAGGAAAGGCAGGTATAAATAGACAGAGGGCGGGAGCTAGTTCCGTCTGGCCAGGCTGTGATAGGTTCTCCCACTCCTAAGCCTGCCACCCTGAGTGGTGGAAGATGGAGTCAGTCTCACAGACATAGAAGCAGGTGCAGACTGATTATCTATGGGCGTTAACCCTGAAGCTGTGCCTGGCAGATCCTTTACACCTAATGACACCCAGGTAACATAACCAACGGGCTCTCATTGCTGCCATGTACTTCTTACATATGAGTGACAACAACCAGTGACCTTTACCTCACACCTCCACATAAAAACTCCTCAGATTATAATTTGCAGTACCGTGGCATATTTACACACATTATAATTATAAATCTCAGACAATATAAACAATAGGGCCTAAATTAATAATATAATGCTATCACCCCTCAGGTTTTGGGTCCCACCAGTTCATTGCAAGTCCTGTACATCATCGTCATCTTCTTCTTCTGTCTTCTGCTCTTCACTGACTGTCACCCTCAGGGTAACCCACACAATTGTGGAGTCAGACTGCACAGTGGTGTCCAGTGGGGGATTTATTATTACCCCCTCCTGGTCACTTACGTATTAAAACACTTGATACTGCTGACGGATTCACTCAGGTCTTTGGTCTTTACTTTAATCTTTGCTGATGTCATTAGGACTTGATTTGGTCCTTCTCATCTTTCAGACACCGTCTCTTTTAGTATATGTCACCAAGCTGTACATAGCACCTCATGCTGTGAGCCTGGGGTGAGATCCCATGTAGATGGATTAGTGGATTTTATTGTGACTACCACAAACCCTCCGCATCTGTCCTCTTCCTCTGGCAAGTTACTTGTCTGCACGGCTGCTTAGAATTGTGACACTGCCGTGAGTTCATGACAAACACGTTGTACTGGCTCAGGCAGCGCCTGCCGCATCTCAGTGATGGAGTTCATCATATTAAAAGTCTTCTAGTTCATGTTTACTGGCACTTGCCGGGGACCCACCCCTTGTCAATTGTTAAAATAAATGCTAATCTGGTGATAACATCATCCGCATACACTATAAAAGTTGTTCGGAGTACATACAATAATAATGACAGGCCCTTAAACTACATCAAACACCTTTATATAAGAAAAACGAATCTTTTACAATGGACAGGCCACCTAGAATATGTGTAGTTACTGGGAACATTGTATTTGCACTTGGTGTTACACTTTTCAGCAGGATTTATACCTTATTCTCAGCTGATTACATGGAACAGCTCCTACTCACAGAAATGTTCCCAGATACCATACGTTTGATCTGACAAGTGTCTCAACTTTTTCCTACTCTGGTTTGTTCCACCTGGGAAGGTCTCTCAAGGTCTGTTCTCTTTGTGGGAGGCGGGTATGATAAGGTTGGCATCGGTCTGCTAGGACTGTTCTGTAGGCAAATCAAACAGCTCTAACAGAATTTACCAGCATCAGCTGTGAAGCCTGGGACATACCAATTAGATCTTACCACATCGATCCTTGCAGTCTTGGGGCATATGTGAGGTCATACACCATCAATACAAGTGCCATCAAGAGTGCCTTGAATGCTACCGGTTTACCTTCCTTTATCTGTCCACATTCTGTTAGAATCTGGTTCTCACGCCTTCCGCTCCCAGTTGGAGACTTCCTGTGGAGAACAAGCTTTTTCATTGTATAATCATTAATCGATCTTAATCGGATAATTAATTTGAAGAAAGACATTAACAAATAACATCCTTACATTAAACATTCACATTGAGCAGTACCTAGAAGTGATACATGCAAACTCATTTTCTTCTTTATATATATACATACTGCACAGAATTCTCTGCTCTAAAATTTTCCTTTCACAACAACAACAAAAAATAAATAAATAAAAATGTTTTCAAATGGGAATATTCCGCTGCTGTACCTTTTATCTGACGCATGCCTCCAATAGTCCAATGCTGAGGCTGGTCTAGAACTTTACATAAAGCTTAACCTCAGTATTTAATATTCCCACAACACTTTTTGAATACAGTTATTAAACAAACTAACTTTGGGACAACATCTGGAGAACTGCTGATATCTTATTGTACAAACACCAGGTCAATACTTGGGATAAAAACGATTCCCCTGTCACTACACACAACTTCTGCAGTGGGGAAGATACCGGCCGGGCTTCAGGCCCCCCTGAGAACAGATCTACACATACGAGCACCTTTTCATACACTTCTTCCTCGGGTAGTTGTATGTTCTGCAGTCTCTGGGATGGTTAATCTGGCCGGGCGGCACTTTTCACAGGTACCTTTGCTGTTTTACCTATGTCATGCAGTGCGCACATCATGCAGGCTGCTACAAAGCAAGCGGTCGCATTATTGTATCCAGGGACAAGCCAATTTACTGACACCTGGCTGCACATACTCTTTTTGCCGGGTCTTTCATCTCTTACGCTCTCAATTGGCTTATCCGATGATCCAACAATTGTCCTATTACCAATGGGCCCATAATTGTGGGCAATACCAAAAGCGTACCTAGAGTCAGTGTAAATGTCGGCCGTCTTACCTTTTGCCAGGTTACAAGCCTCAGCGAGCACCTCCAGCTCTGCTCCTTGAGATGAACAAGAAGGTGAGAGTGGTTTCTGGATGATTTACCTTGTGCCTCGTATCCTGTTTTGTACATACTGTATGAAGTATTTCTACATTACAAATTTACATTGGAAACCCATGTCACATATAGATGGAACATTTCAAAGGGGTGGCATCTTCATTCTCAAAAATAAAAACAAATGTCATACACTTCTCCACACTCATCTGATAATCCAGAACACTTGAGAATCCCACCCCATCAGGTCCTATAGATACCTGATTAATACCACAATAAAAAAATTTTTTACTAAAAATCTGGCATAAAATGAACAATGTTTAGATAATTTTCACCTCCTTCCAAATTAAATCTGTAAAGACTCATCTGTGAGTGACCTCCGCCTCTTGTGTAAATTTGCTGGAGGGGGATGGTCTCTTACACAATACCTCATATTGAGTGGATACTACAGCACAGCATACCCAGTGCCATATTTACTGTTCTGGAAATATCTACACAGAAAAACCTCAATATTTAGGTTACTGTCATACACATTTTGTAGATCTCCTGGAACCAAATTCATTAATTCAAAACAAAACAAAATTGTACCTGATCAGTCCCCTCACTACTCCCCCCTTTTTGGACTCTGCAAAAGTAATGTAGCAGGGTTCAAAACGACATCTCTCAACATAATAAGGTTGGGCACCCTATCTGGGGAGCACTAGTTTGGCCCCCTATAATACACAATAGCCTAAAACAAAAGTTACTTTCTCCTGGCAAAACAGCATGTTCTTTTAGATACCTTGCAACCATTTACTTTTAAAACCTCATACATTTTCAACAATGACATTTAGTCATTACTATCGCACTTCCTATGTATATGTAAAAACAAAAATAACAACTATAATTCTTTATCCAATAAAACAGAAAATAATATATCTCTAATATTAATTACTGCAAACCAATAAACCATATGTGAGAGTAGGGAACAGTAGGGGTACATACATCTTCAAGACCCCGTGTCTCGCAATATCTGTATTTTAATGCATTTGAATTAACATCAAAACATTCCAACATTAAATTTTATCACATCATAACACATAAATATGCAGCGAAACTTTTATCGTTTTGCAGACAAATCCAGCCGGCTGTAATATTTGTCTCGCTTGGTGTAGTTACGCACAACAGCATATGCGTCAAGATAAGAAACATTCCTTTACACAGAGGAGAGGAACTGATTTTAACCCCATACACAAAACACTTAGAATTTCTTTTTTTTTAGACATTACTGCTGTTAAAAATAAGAACATACAATATAGAAAATCAGTGCAATATTGTAATCACTTGTCTCATCAGTCCATGCTCTATATATAAGCTTATACCAGTCTGCTTTTCAGACTTCACACTGCACACATTATATCACACACATGTTACATCACACAGCCCCACCCCGTCACGATCTATAGTGGCCATCACATTCTACAGGAGGGGGTCACGCACTCACAGCTTCTGTTCTCACAATCTTAACAATTTCAATGTTCACTGCCGGCAAAAATTCTTCCATAGATTCACACATCTGTACAACAACTCAAGATAGCGTACGTATCTGCAATCATTCATCACACTATTGTATAGGAATTATCTACGTTCAAAACATCAAACACATAATCTGTAACAGTGTTCAATCTGTCGGCCACTATCTCTATATTATGATGACGTGTCTTTTCACCAGTACACAGTCTCCTAGTTGTAGCTTGTGCACCCCTGGGACGGAATCTGAGTTTGGAATAGAATAAAACACTGCAGCATGTGTTACTGTCAACTCTTTACTGAGGGAAATGACAAAATTAACAAGGCTATCATTTCCTACTGATTAGGTTGGGCCGGGCGTGACCTCATCAGGGGGTGGGGGTGGCCTCTCCCACAGGAAACACATGGCTCAGCAGTGTGGGGGTTTTGCTGCCCACAATGAGGACACACTCAACATGAGGGACCGTCGCCATTATAGGGCGGTGGCCGGTCATGTGTTTATAATACATATAACATAATACAATGCCTTTCTTATTCCTAACTTTCTCTTCTGCAAATCCCTTTTTGCTGACAGCTATGGCCGTCCGCTGCCATTCTAAGGCACTTTCCATCAACTTACTATCTTCCAACTTCCCTTTGTTCTATCTAATACCTTTTGCCCAGTCTCCGGCTTGTAGCCGTCCTCCCCTATGCATCCCACACACTTCCATCAATTTCTTAGTTTTACTCGCATACGGTTTCCCTTCCCTTCGCTTCACCAAATCATACAAATTGGATCGTCCGGGTACGGGTGATCCTGATGATTTGAATATGGACCGTAAACCATCCATTCTAACCTTCTATATCCTTCACGTAATTTATATAACACCTTTTGGTCTGCAACCCTCTAGTGACCGGTTCACCGTGGTCTGGCCAACATATAACAACTTTTGGTCTGCAACCCTCTGGTCTGGCCAAAATATAACAACTTTTGGTCTGCAACCCTCTGGTCTGGCCAAAATATAACAACTTTTGGTCTGCAACCCTTTGGTCTGGCCAAAATTTAACAAATTTTGGTCTGCAACCCTTTGGTCTGGCCAAAATATTACCCACGACTTATCACATGTCTTATTGTGCCCGCGTGCCCCTGTATAAGACAGGTCATATTTTCTATCTAGTCCCTAAATACCCCGAGGATGGTTAGTCGGACGCGACTAATTTCTTACGGGTTCGTGACCACACAGCGGGGATGTCTCTCCTGTTGCCTGAGGTAATCCTGCCAACTAACTAGGGTTCTACAGATTCCCACAAGACCGTCCACTAACACAGATAAGTCGAAGATTTATAAAATCAACTGACTTACCGTGTTATTGTGGAGGTGATCAGGCTCCTTCAGTGGGCAGTCCCGGGTCATCTGCTTCACCCTGTGATTGTCGGTTGTCCGGATTCCGAGATCCCCTCGAGTGTAGCCCCACGTTGGGTGCCAACTGACAGGGTTCCTTTCCCTGTTATTTCACACTGAATAGCCACCTCTGTAAATTGGAAACTGAGGGCATGCGTGGAAGAAATATACCAGACAGAGTTGTTGGTAAAGATCCTCCCTCAGTGAAGTAGGAAGTACCACTAAACTTTTATTACACAAAGAGTTTACAAAAAATCTTCTCTGTAGGAAGGTGGGATGTGCTTAAGCCCTATTGGCTCTATTCAGTTGTGAGTTCATCTGTACACTCCTCTTGCATTCCAGGGGCGGTGTCTTCCATAGTCGTGTTCCTTATCCATCTTTTTACATACATTCAAGTTCTTTGTGGAATAAACTGATATATATATATTATGTAAGGATAATATTTTTGCAAACGATATACATGCTAATGATCCCTGACACTATTAATCAAAACGCCCTCCGTAGGGAAGTCTGAGACTGTAGCGGCTATTTTGGAAGGGGTAAAAGAGGTCCGGAGCGTTGGAACAGAGGCAGGATCATTCAGGTGGAGGGCACATTATCAATGTATAGTCACATTTTTTATTTGGACTGTAGGGAGGAATTGCTGGGATATTTTTTTTCTATATGCATTTTCTATGTTTAGTGTTCCTTAAATTACAAAATTCTGTCTGTTTGCAGCCACTACTATGGGGAGTTCACAGCATTGATTCATACAGGTCCCATTAAATCTAATACTAGCTGTTAAAATTCAATGGAAAGAGTGAAATAACCTGTAAAATCTGCACGTAACATAAAACTTTACCTCTAATTGATTTCAATGAAGACCGTGCATTCCCACCTGCCAGACCCAAAGCAGTGTGAGCTTACTAGTAGAGTAGAAAAAGTTGATCCAGCGCTGGAGGAGTGTTTTAAAAAGGAACGTATTCCCAATTTTATTTGTATCAAAACATATAAAAATTCGGTAACAGGCAGACTTGGTATCAAGGCAGCAATCGGTAGGTATAGTCAGCCTACGTGTTTCAAGCATGTCAAGTGTTCTTAGTCATGGCTGTCATTCACTCACTGGGACTCAAGAGCATGGGCTTATATGCTATGGTTTAATAGGTGGAGCTAGAGGCATTTTTAATTAATTGATTAGAGGCAGCTTGTGTATTGTTTCAGAAATGAATGAAAAAGTTAACCCTTTAATATATATAAATATAACAACTCCGGCTCTCAAATGAGAGCGTCAGGACCAATGCACAGGCAGTGAAGATATAATTCATATGGCCCATGAGTATGTTTTTGTTATTGTTTATTTCTTTTTGTTATATATAATATAACTATATATAATCGTTATACTGTGTTTCATTTAATAATACAAAACTTTTTTTTTTTATATATAACAGTTAGTAATTGAAAGATGGACCGACCTAGCAAAAGCTGAAAAATATATTAAAAACACAGATGAGTGTAAATGTAGAAATGATTGACTTTATGTTGTGTTAAAAACAAAGACATTATTTAGAGTAACAGTGGAAACTTTTTGTATATATTTATTTATTTATTTGTTATATTATTATACCATATATACATGTGTATAAATAAAAATACTACTCCGGTGTGACTAGTATATTAAATGCAAATGTATTGCATAGCTGATAATAAATATGTACATGACTTGGAGTCTTTTGCTGTCACATGTTTAATACAAGAAAATTGGTATATATTAATAATCCTTTTTGTATATTATATATATTTGAGTCTAAATTATACAACTTTGTACCCAAATTTTGATTGTAGAAAGTGAAGAACAACTAGTCATAATAAATTTATAACGAATTTGGTGTAAGGAGAAAGAGATTTTTTTCCCCCATTATTTATATCCAGTTTAATGTGTAGGGAGGAAAATGTTTCTTTACCCCAGAGGGGGTTTGATTATCTTGGATGTTTTAATATAAAAACATCAGTTCCTTCCTCAAATTAAGCCCATGTGGAAACCTTGTTTTAAAGTTGTATATCCAAAACGCTTCCCGTGTTAGGAGCGTTTTTTTTAGATCCCCTCCTCTAATGGTGCTTTTAATTTTTTCAATGGCATAAGTTTTTAGAAAAGTTATATTTCTGTCGTGGCAAGTGATAAAATGTAGCGCGGCATTTGATATGTTGGTAATTGCCGGGTTCCTAATATAACTGAGATGCTCTAAGATTCTAATTTTGTACTTTCTAGTAGTGCTTCCTACATATTTTAAGTTGCAACTAGTGCACTCTATAATATATATTACACTATTGCAATTGATGTATGACTTTATGGGAAAACTGTATTGGCCACTAGAATCTTCACATTTTCTGACTATTTTAGTGCAGTTGCACACTTTACAGGGATGAGATCCACATTTATAAAAGCCCTGCTGTTCAAGCGATGTTGTGCTAGTTGTATTGGATGATAGTAGTGAAGGAGATATATTACCTATTGTCGGTCCTCTGCGTGCTACTATCCTGCACCCTTGTTTCAGTATATTTTCTAGTTTAACATCCTCATACAATAGTGGAATATATCTGTGGATCATATTTTTAATAGTAGAGAATTGATTGCTAAATTGTAGACTTAGTGTTGGAATCTCATTATCTGCCTTAGTAGTTGTTATTTTATTGGTAATTTCATTTGATTTATCTGTTAATAGATCGTGTCTATCTTTAGTCTTGACAATTGCTTTGGCCCTATTGAGCATCCAATTTTGATACCCCCTTTTGGTCAATTTTTGACTCATTTTGTGTTGTTCCCTATCAAAACTCTGGCTTGAGCTGCAGTTCCTCTTCGCACGTGTAAATTCACGGTTTCTGATAGAAACCGTGTAAAATCGGTTTCTGATAGAATTCAGAGTGTATTACTTTATCCGTTGTGGCAACAAATTTTAAGTCTAGAAAATTGATACTGGTTTTTTCAATGTTATGTGTAAATCTAAGATTGAAATCGTTGTTGGTAAGTGAGGAAGTCCGGTATGGCAGATACATGGCAGATACATCTCCCTCCCATATAAGTAGAAGGTCATCGATGTATCTGCCATACCAGTGTATGTAATTGACAAAAGGATTAGAGTTGGAGAAAAGAGTAATCTCCTCCCACCATGCCATAACCAGATTGGCCAATGATGGTGAAAATTTAGCCCCCATAGATACTCCTCGCTTTTGGAGATAATATTGGCCATTGAATTTAAAATAGTTGTGAGTCATGAGAAAGGTGAGCACATTGGTCGCGAAATTTTGTAGATTTTGGTCATATGTGCCATATTTTGACAGATGAAAATTCAAGGCTTTAACTGCGATTGTATGTGGTATACTCGTATACAATGCCATGACGTCACAGCTGAGCCATGTGAAATTATGTGCCCATATCTTATTTTGGAATATACGGAGGACATCTTTTGTGTCCCTCAGATGGCCAGGAACCCTCTGCACCAAGGGTTGGATAATAAACCGTAAACACTTATATGATAAAAAATGTGATCACTCATTAATCATTCAGACCCCAAAATGCATTCAGACCCCAGACTAGACCCCAATAAAATTCAGACCCTGGGGTGGATCCAGTATTGAAAATGTTTCTTTATCTGGTCACGTCCCTCGCCATTCTCTTAAAGGGGTTTTCCAATACCTTTTTTTATTTTTATTTTTTATCCCTGCACTACTTCTTATGTTCTATATTAAAGCTCCCTAAATATCGTTCTTTTAATTTTTTAATTTCCTTTTAGCATTACGCTGTTTTATTTACATAGGGAGGTTTGTTTACCTCTGAGTATTTCTCCGACGCTCTTCCGGTCATTCTGCTCCCGGCATGCACTGCATGCTTTTACTGTGCATGCGTGATTCAAGTAAAGATTAGTTGAAACGCACAGGCGCTAGTTTAGCAAGTAGTCGTTCGGAACAGCCCACTACAGAAACATCACAGATGACGCACCGTTCATGGAGAAGACAGGAAAAGGAGCTTGTCTGGAAGTAAAGAATCAAGAAGACCGGTCGGCACGTCAGTGGAAGAGAAAAGTTCAGATGGTGGCAGAGTCACATGACACTACTTGGTATTAGAAGACATCTACAGCTTTGCATCGGTAAGTATATTACAAATATTGTTTAATACATATTTAAAATATTTTGCAAAATAATTTTACAAAAGGTGGAAAACTCTTTTAAATATGTAACAAGAGAAACAGCTTGTCACTCATTCAAGGACAGTTGCTATTTCAGTCATGGACCACTATACGAATATCAATACAACCAATTATACCACCATACAGTGACCACAAAGTGGTCAGATACCAGCTCTATACAGGTGCTTTGCAGAGTATTATCACGCTGCAGACTATACAAGACAATACAGTACTGATCAGACACAGTCACAACCAGGATATATAACAATAAAATTGTATCTGTCTGCTCTACTGACATGTATGTTTTAGTAAATACTTAAACTTAAGAATTAACAATTCTGGAGAAACTTTTCTTAGAACGCTACATTGTGACGATCCTCTGTTATTCCTCCTGGAAATGTATAAATAAATTGACAACTGGCCGTTTCAAACTAGCTACGTTAAGGAGGGTGATTAAATGGCTGTGACCTGCATGTATAAATCCATACCGCCTAGCAGGGGTCCCTGGTGAATATCAGGAGTCCTGTTAGACTCCACGACTCAACACTGCCAACACTAAGGGTATGTGCACACACACTAGTTACGTCCGTAATTGACGGACGTATTTCGGTCGCAAGTCCCGGACCGAACGAAGTGCAGGGAGCCGGGCTCCTAGCATCATACTTATGTACAATGCTAGGAGTCCCTGCCTCGCTGCAGGACAACTGTCCCGTACTGTAATCATGTTTTCAGTACGGGACAGTAGTTCCACGGAGAGGCAGGGACTCCTAGCATCGTACATAAGTATGATGCTAGGAGCCCGGCTCCCTGCACTGTGTTCGGTCCGGGACTTGCGGCCGAAATACGTCCGTCAATTACGGACGTAATTAGTGTGTGTGCACATACCCTAACACTAAACTGGTGAGAAATAATTAAATACGTCCTGTCAGATTCGTAACACAACACAGAGTTCTAGGAAAGATGCTCCAAAATTGTTATCTAAAGGAGAATACAAATATTTATTTAAATAGACAAGTCAGGAGAGGTGACAGGTCCTCTTCAAATACAGTGACACACAGGTGACGTTCTCTTTCCTTTTCCATTAAGACAGGAAGTGTTGCGGAGACCTCTTTGGCCCCTCACTAGTGCAGTCAACCCCAGCCTCCATTGCAACACAAATAAATTCAGACCCCATAACAGACCACTTAATTAATGGAGATAACAGATCCCTTTATAAATTCAGACCCCAAAACAGACCACTTAATTAATGCAGATACCAGATACCTAAATAAATTGAGACCCCCAGAGCAGACTGCCAAATTAATTCAGACCCCAGAGCAGACCCTTAAAAAAATTCAGACCTCAAACCTCTTAAGTAATTCTGACTCCAGACCTTAGACCAGACGTTAGGAAACGTCCATCCCTTTAAGATTACCATGACTACTAGTCTAGCTTCTGTGCGGTTCTGGTTTAAGTTGTTGAGCATATTCAACATCTCTGTCTTTCTTCCTATTGAAGGGTGGAATATTTAAATTTGGGATGGTTCTGTTTTCTTTGCTTGTGATTTTCCTTGCTTCCATGTGTTTGATCAAGCTACTGACTATACCCTGTGCCTTTGACTTTTTGAACTTTTTGAACTGGACCTCGGCTTGTCTCTGGATTACCCTTTGCTTACTGATTTGGACTTTCTGCTCCCGGCTGTTTTTGTTTTTTTTATAAATTCTCTTTTATTAAATGTTTTGACACACAAAAAACAAGAACTGACATCCAATGTGAGAACAATCTCACAATATAGTGAATTTACATCAATCAGATAACAGTATACACATCTTTTGAAAGCAAATGGGAGAAATCCCCAACACATCAGCATGTAATAATCTTAATTCAAAAACGTGCGAAATATGGAGTGGAAACTTGCCACTAGGACCCACTCCAAATTATTTCATCTAAATATAGTTATCCAGATAATATAGTACACCTAAAGGAGATCAAATAATAATAATGACCTAATGAAATAACACTAAAATCATAAACACATAATAAGGTAAACATCCTCTCAGGTGGTGAGGAGATAATCAGTAGGAGCAGTTTGTAATGCCCCATAACACATCCAACAAATAAAAATAGTTATCTATCCCTTGAATATTATATACTAAACATAGAATGGTCCTTAGCAAATGTTAATGCCAATATCTATTCCCCTAAGAAGAAACTACGGTCCCCTTACGCCCAGAGCTAGGTAATTATTCTATGTATTGTCTCCAAGGTTGCCATACCTTAAGAAAGCTATCCCTTGTGAAAGCATTCCAGCCAACAAACTCCTCCAGTCTATGAAGTTGATGCATTTTAGACCACCATAACTATATCGTAGGTGGGTCCGCCTTCCTCCAGTACAAAGGAATCAGAAGTTTTGCAGTGGATATCATGAAAGTAATTAAGTTATTTTTCGAGGGCGTGAAATCTTTCCTCGGTAGCCACAAAAATATCAGTTCCTGAGACAACAAGAGATTATTCCCTGTAATACTGGATATCATGAGTCAGCATCCCCAGCCGAATCAGAAGGAGCACAAGAGCTGTCTGATTCTTCCGCCTGCTCACAGTTTGAGGACGCCGGCGCCATCTTAGATCTACCCTCCGAAGAAGGCAGCTTTTTCCCAAAGTATTTATCCCTGTCGGACGACTGTTTATGAGATCTGGGGCTACCTTGAAGATCCTTAGTCTTGACCCGTCCAGTCTTCACCATGATAGTGAAATATTGAGGCAATGTCCCGAAGAATCAGTGGATGTAGTGTGGAGTGCCGGAATTGCACGTCCATCACTGAGTGTGGCAAGATCAGCCCCCCCTTCCCGGCTGGTTTTGACCTCTGCAATACCTGATATCCTCTAGCTTTGTCATTTGGACTTTTCTTTACCCTCGGGCTGTCTTGTTATCCGCTCTGGTACTGCCTGCATTTCACCTCTAGACCAATACCGAACTCTGTTAAAACAACCTGGGTTCTATGGGGAAAACCATAGAGTAGCCTTAGATTCTGTCGATCAGAGTTGTGACGGATTTGGGGTTGCGGATTTATTTGCACGGTCATTCCTGACAGTCTCCAGCAGCCTTTGGGGAATCACTCACCTAGCAATTCCATAAACTTCCACCCTGGGAATTGCTCAACTGGTGATTCCATAACACCAGACCCCTAAATTAAAAGGGTTATACAGGTTAATTTGTTTTACTAATGGCTGCAAAATCTATCTTTTTCCCCAGAACGTGTGGAATGTGAGCCTTTATGTAGGTTGGAACTTTGTAGCATTTTGGCCACACATGGTGGATTTTTGTGTGGGCCCCTTTTTTGATTTTGTGATTGGACTGTGGATAAGATGGGGAAATTTCTAACATATAGATGGCAATCTATGGATGCATCTAAAACAGTTTACAATATTGTTTCTGTATCTTAAGCTTGTTCCCAGTAAAACACAGAGAGAAGAATAACATAAAACATTACTCTGCTTTTGCAGCTTCTTTATAAGTGAAGCTGGTTTTAGCTTATAAACTTTTATCTTTTTAGCCTTTTAAGGTTTTCAGTGCAGCTAGAAGTAGCTAGAGTAATTAAATCACATTCATCATCCCACATTTGCATGTCTTGTGCCAAAACATTTCATTGAAGAGTGTAAACATTGAAGCATCTGAAGTGACCTGTACAGTTTTCATATTTTCAGCTCTTTATGTTCAAATAAGAATATTTTTTTTTATGCTTTAACTTTCCAAGTCCACGGATGGGATTTACATCTTTATCAAAAGGTTCCCTACCGTGGCAGGCGAGCGGTTGCTGTGCACTACATGTTGTGGGTGGGGCAAAACTGTACTAAAGTTCCGTAACCTACTCCTGACTATAAGGATTGTATCAGAAAACTACAAAACTGGAAGCTGAGACTCCCCATCATTACCAGGGGAAGATTTTGCTCCCCACTTACAATGCTACAGGACACAATCCATCAGGAAATCGCTTGGGAGCCTATATGATGGTTCCTTTTCCCTGGTCAAGCCTTTGTTCTTCAGTCTTCTCCTAAAGCCCAGCAGCTGGAAGTTGTCTGTCTGACTAAACAGGTTCATTGTGCCCTCCGTTTGATTGTCTTTTACTTCTGCCAATATTGGACCCTTAGAACCATACCGAAAGAATAGAGCTTATAGTCAAAGTTTATATAAGAATATAACAGCTTTATTACCTAAATATGACATACATATAAAAAACATATAAATACAAGACTCCAGTGCTGACAGTGCGGTATTATAGAGCTCAACTTGGGAATTACTAAATAAAGACTATAATGGATTATATACAGACTGCACTGGCTAACCACAGAGATTATATAAAGTTTCTTAACCACAGTGGGTTTTAACCTGATAAACCCTAATATCCTCTAATATCCCATATACGTTAGAAGCTAGTAAAGGTAGGGGGAGGCAGAGGGAAGAATCAGTGTCTGCAGAAAAAAGTCAGAAAAACAGTCTTACCCATTATGACAAAAGAAAGTATCACAAGCCCGTGTTGGCTCCACCGCAGAGACCCCAACGTGCGTTTCGCTTTGAGTGCTTCCTCAGGGGGTACGTGCTTAATCCCAAACATGTCCGGTCCTTATATAGGGTAGTAATGTGTGTACCTAGGTGTACATCATCACCATAATGAATCTCGGCGCATGTCCGCTGGCGCGACCGGAAGCGAGGCATGCCCCACTTCCGGCTCCACACGCTGGAGCGCACATACGGATTCCCGACGCGTAACGGGAGTTCCGGACATGCGCAGTGCGCGTAAAGGAGCCGAAGGGGGCCATGCATCACCGCCAGCAGCAGGCATGCGCACATCATCACTGGGGATGGTTAAAAATGAAGGTAGGTGTCAAATGTTCATATTAGAAAGGAATATATTTTTAGCTATCGTTTATGGTAATATTAAAAATACTAAGAAGGGGTGAAGTGAAAGCCTATGACATAAATAAAACACAAAAGAAAAACAGAAAACAAATACAGGATGACAAAAAATATATCGTGACAACATTATACAAAAATGTAATTGACATCAATCTAACGTATAAATATTATATCATAACAAAAAACACAACTAATCAGTGCTAATTATGTAAGAACAATAAATAGGTAGTTATGGGGTTAAAAATAACCCAAATACAATACACTATCCCAAAGGAATTGTATAGTGAGTAAAATTATATACAATATAAGTGAGATAACATAATATGTGATATAAATATAATAATACCATAACATGCTATTATATATGCCAAATAGGCTCGCAAACTAATAATATACTATGAAACAGATGCCGGTACGGCATTGAAACGCGTAGTCATATTATCAATAAATCCTATGTTATCGTACAGTTCCTATCATCATTTCCGAACATTCGTGTCCTTCTTGGTCCCATTGAAGTGCAGCAGCGCCCGCGGAGACTCCTTTTTCCTGCTTACCCAGCACATGAAACAGACAAGAAAGAGAGCCATCATAGCGCCTCAGGGAGGTGAAGGAATATATTACAATAGATAATCGTACAACGATAAATACATAGATGAAATCGATTAATCTTCACTTCCACATTACATCGCTTTCCAGAGTATTCAGATGACCCAGATCATATCTCCACCATTTAAGATGATCGGACATGAGGGAAGACTAAAAAGATACCTAAAAAAGTAACATTACAATACAAAACATAATTAGTAAAATAAACTAGACAATAGGAATTATAAAAAGGGAACAAAACTAAATTTTTCATTAAGTCCATCGGGTTTCATTGATCCCAGCAGGACAATCCATTTGCACTCTTTTTGTGCCAAAACTCTCTTCACATTGCCGCCCCTGATGCCACAATGTATTTTCTCAATCCCCGTACTGCTAATGTTCTGGGATTACAATCATGATGTACATTAAAATGTCTCGGCAACGTCTTGAGCTGTGTTAGATCTTCAATCTCACTAGCCCCCATGATGTCCCGCACGTGCTCTCTCGTGCGAACTCTCAACTCCCTAGAGGTGAGTCCTATATAGACTTGTGGCGTAGTATATCACATGTGTTGTACTACATGAGATATACTGCCTGATCTCAAAATGCCTTGTTCCGTCAACTGTCGAAAAATCAGTTGCACGACAAATATTGGCACAGGATTTACAATCTCCACAGGGAAAACATCCCTTTCTGGGTCCTCGTGAGCCAAATGGACATATTTGTCACGGTATATAATGACTCTTAAAGGGAATGTGTTGCCAGAAATTAAACATTTAGTGTGTGGGTGATTAAACATTGTTGAAATTTTTTTTATTTTTTTCACGAGTCAGGAAATATTATAAATTAATTCTAATTTATAGTATTACCCATTTCTGGTCACTAGATGGAGCTATTCCCAAAATTGCAGCATTGCAAAATTGGGTAAAAAGCCCTCGCTCTAGTGAGCTCTCAGCATCCCCCCCCTCCTTTATCCTGGCTAGTGCCGGGATAAACGAGGGGTTCGAACGGTGTAACCTCCTACACTGTGTGTCGCCATTTTTTGCGCTAACACAGTGTAGTAGGTTTACATACAGTAGTAAACACACAAACACGAACATACATTGAAATCTCTTACCTGCTCCTGCCGCCGCGGCTCCCTCCTGCCCGTCCGCTCCGTCTGCTGCCGCTGGTTCAAGTGCACAAGTCCGGAAGCCGCGACCGGAAGTAGTAATATTACTGTCCGGCCGCGACTTCCGGTCCACAGGAAAATGGCGCCGGACGGCGCCAATTTCAAATTGGACTGTGTGGGAGCGGCGCATGCGCAGTTCCCACACAGACGCCGTACACACAAGTGAATGGGACGGGAGCCATTCGCAGTCCCTATGGGACTGTGGCTGCCGTATTCCATGTCTGTATGTGTCGTTAATCGACACATACAGAAATGGAACAAAAAATGGCAGCCCCCATAGGGAAGAAAAAGTGTAAAAATAAGAAAAAGTAAAACACAAACAAACAAATAAATATAAACGTTTTTAATAAAGCACTAACATCTTTAACATATAAAAAAATAATTTGTGATGACACTGTTCCTTTAACAAGGAAATCTTTAAGATTTCTTGCCCTTCTGGCTCTCATCAAAGGTCTTTCTGGTAAATTTTGTGCAAATTGTGGTTCTGATCTCAGAATGGGCCAATGTCTTGCTAGGATAGTTCTCATCGCATCCCACTGCCCATTATAAGTGGATATGAATCGTATACCCGGGTCGCTAGCTCGTCGTTGTTTAGATTTTAAGAGATCACTATGGGGAGTCGCTCTCGCTCTCCTATATCCTGATTTGATGTTTCTATTACTATAACCTCTATCTTTAAATCTATTTGTAAGCTCTTTCGATTGTTGTTCAAACAAGGCATTTGAGGAGCAGATCCGCCTCATCCTGAGAAATTGACCAACTGGCTCTCTTTCTTGTCTGTTTCATAGTATATTATTAGTTTGCGAGCCTATTTGGCATATATAATAGCATATTATGGTATTATTATATTTATATCACTTATAATTGTCATCTCACTTATATTGTATATAATTTTACTCACTATACAATTCCTTTGGGATAGTGTATTGTATTTGGGTTATTTTTAACCCCATAACTACCTATTTATTGTTCTTACATAATTAGCACTGATTAGTTGTGTTTTTTGTTATGATATAATATTTATACGTTAGATTGATGTCAATTACATTTTTGTATAATGTTGTCACAATATATTTTTTGTCATCTGTATTTGTTTTCTGTTTTTCTTTTGTGTTTTATTTATGTCATAGGCTTTCACTTCACCCCTTCTTAGTATTTTTAATATGACCATAAACGATAGCTAAAAATATATTCCTTTCTAATATGAACATTTGACACCTACCTCTTCATTTTTAACCATCCCCAGTGATGATGTGCGCATGCCTGCTGTTAATACTGGCGACGATGCACGGCCCCCTTCGGATCCTTTACGCGAACTGCGCATGTCCGGAACTCCCGTTACGCGTCGGGAATCCGGATGTGCGCTCCAGCGTGTGGAGCCGGAAGTGGGGCATGCCTCGCTTCTGGTCGCGCCAGCGGACATGCGCCGAGATTCATTATGGTGATGATGTACACCTAGGTACACACATTACTACACTATATAAGGACCGGACATGTTTGGGATTAAGCACGTACCCCCTGAGGAAGCACTCAAAGCGAAATGCGCATTGGGGTCTCTGCGGTGGAGCCAACACGGGCTTGTGATACTTTCTTTTGTCATAATGGGTAAGGCCTGATTTACACGAGCGTGTGCGTTTTGCGCGCGCAAAAAATGCTGCGTTTTGCGCGCGCAAAAGGCACTTGGCAGCTCCGTGTGTCATCCGTGTATGATGCGCGGCTGCGTGATTTTCGCGCAGCCGCCATCATAGAGATGAGGCTAGTCGACGCCCGTCACTGTCCAAGGTGCTGAAAGAGCTAACTGATCGGCAGTAACTCTTTCAGCACCCTCGACAGTGAATGCCGAACACAATATACACCAACCTGTGAATAAAAAAAGACTTTCATACTTACCAAGAACTTCCTGCTTCCCCCAGTCCGGGCTCCCGGCCGTTGCCTTGGTGACGCGTCCCTCTCTTGTCATCCGGCCCCACCTCCCAGGATGACGCCGCAGTCCATGAGACCGCTGCAGCCTGTGATTGGCTGCAGCCTGTGCTTGGCCTGTGATTGGCTGCAGCTGTCACTTGGACTGAACTGTCATCCCGGGAGGTCGGACCGGAGTTATCGGTAAGTCAGAACGTCTTTTTTTTTTTACAGGTTCATGGATTTTCGGAGCGGAAGTCACTGTCCATGGTGCTGAACCAGTTTAACGCTTTCAGCACCGTGGACAGTGACTGTCTCCTGACGTCGCGTACCCGAACTTTTTTTTACCGGTTTCGGTCAAAACGAGTTTGGCCGAACCCGGTGAAGTTCTGTGCGCTCATCTCGAATTTGACACTCCGTTTGGATGTTTGTAAACAGAAAAGCACGTGGTGCTTTTCTGTTTACATTCAGGAGTTTGACAGCTCTTGCGCGAATCACGCAGTTCGCACGGAAGTGCTTCCGTGCGGCATGCGTGGTTTTCACGCACCCATTGACTTCAATGGGTGCGTGAGTGCGCGAAAAACGCACGATTATAGAACATGTCGTGAGTTTTTTTCTGCGCACACGCGCTGAGCGCAATTCACGCATCGTCTAAACTGCCCCATTGACTAATATAGGTGCGTACGACATGCGTGCAAAGCACGCGCGTCGCACGCGCGTATATTACGTTCGTGTAAATGAGGCCTAAGACTGTTTTTCTGACTTTTTACTGCAGACACTGATTCTTCCCTCTGCCTCCCCCTACCTTTACTAGCTTCTAACGTATATGGGATATTAAAGGATATTAGGGTTTATCAGGTTAAAACCCACTGTGGTTAAGAAACTTTATATAATCTCTGTGGTTAGCCAGTACAGTCTGTATATAATCCATTATAGTCTTTATTTAGTAATTCCCAAGTTGAGCTCTATAATACCGCACTGTCAGCACTGGAGTCTTGTATTTATATGTTTTTTATATGTATGTCATATTTATGTAATAAAGCTGTTATATTCTTATATAAACTTTGACTATAAGCTCTATTCTTTCAGTATGGTTCTAATAGTTATGGAGCAGTCTATATGGTAAAATATGGGGGGAAGTTAGTGTCCTAAACTTCACCCAGCCTTTAATTATAATGCGTTTGGAGTCTATCTATTTACAATATTGGACCTTGCCTTCCAGAAAGCATTGTGGCCAGGATCCTGTGCTTTTTTCCACAGCCTTTGGGTGCCTTGCTTTACAGCAGGTTCGCTAGTCAGATAGAGAAGTCGGCTATGGGACTGAGCACCGTGGCAGAAACAGGGGATGATGTGCAGCAGACCCAGATGTAGCTGTATCTCTTCACATGGTGCTGTCAACAGAGGAATGGCTGGATTCAGTATTATCCTCACCATGTCAGCTAGTATTTCCTATTGCTTCATTAGGTTTCCTTGGTATTGAAGCTCTTCTTTAGATTCTCCTCGGACTTCACCCCACTAGCCTTCTGGACTGGACGGCAACTCCAAGCAGCAACTATTATGGTCAAGATCTGTAGACTTGGTATTCAGGGTTTCAATGATACTTTTATCCTGATACTCTCTAATAGTGACTTTGTTAGCAGGTTATTTTGCTACCAATGTTATGCTAGGACTCACACAGGTTGTGAATAGTTTTCCACTTACTTGCGGGGGGGGGGGATTATAGAGGGTGCAGTGGTAGCAGTCGCACTCGGGCCCTGGAGACTAAGCGGGCCCAAAAGCCCCTCATCTGCATAAGAAGACACCAGTATTATAAATTATATATGGTAGATGGGGGTCCTGTTATAGATTTTGCATTGGGGACCAGGAGCTTTAAGTTACGCCTCCGTTTGCTTGACTTATATGTCACTCTTCGCTGTTCTTACAGAATATAATGATGGTCATCCTTTACAAGTTTTTTTTTTTTACTGTAAAAGGATAAGACACTATGCAAGCTTCTCCCTGCTCAGTAGAAAAGCTAAGTATAATATATTTCATTTTAGTTTTTATCAATTATATGTAAGTCTGTCGAAGAGTAATAATGGGGCAGATTTATCTTAAACTTAGAGAGCTTAAAATTAGACCAGGCAGAAGAAGGCCTGGAGGAGAAGGCCACATGGACATGCACCAACCTTGCCGTTGCTCCCCTGTTTGTATAGGATCCTCAAGCAAAGATACTTTTGTCGCCATTATTAACAGATGCATTTAAAGGGAAGGTGTCACGAAAAAAATATTTTTTATATGTTTTTGATTTTAGTATGTTATTAAAATAAATTTTATTTATTTGTGTTTTTGTGTTGTACTTTTTTCTGACTTTTACTTCCCTATGGGGGCTGCCATTTTTTTTTTCATCTCTGTATATGTAGATTAATGATACATACAGAGATGGAATACGGCACATACATCCCCATAGTGAATGCGAACGGGAGCCGTTCCATTCACTATAGTGTACGCCGTCTGTGTGGGAACGACGCATGCGCAGCTCCCACACAGTCCAAATGGAAGGTCTTCGGCAGTGCGACATCCGGAGCCATTTTCATGTGGACCGGAAGCCGCAGCCGGACAGTAAGATGACTACTTCCGGTCGCAGCTTCCGTCCATATGTTCCAAAGCAAGGACTAGGAGGGAGTGGAGGCAGCGACGGCGGCAGGAGCAGGTAAGTCATGTTTGTGTATGTTTGTGTTATAACCACTGTATCTAATCCTTGACCATTCAACCCCCTCCTTTCTCCTGGCACTAGCCATGAGAAAGGAGGGGGGATTGTTTGAGCACACTAGAGCGAGTGTGTCTTTTCCAATTTTGCAGCATAAAGCAATGAGGTTGCTTTACCACATGCCAATGCTGCAATTTTGGGAATTGCTCCCTCTAGTGACCAGAACATGGAAATGTTATAAATTAGAATCTAATTTATAATATTTCCTGACTTCTGAAAAAATTAAAACAATTATAACAATGTGTAATCATTTATATACTAAATGTTTAACTAAAAAAAAAAAAAAACAATTCTAGCGACACATTCCCTTTAAATGTACAGGGCTTCATATTATTTCTTTGCAAAGACTCTTAAATCAGGTTAGACATCACCACACAGTATCCCAGTAGGTAATTTTGATATCTAGCTCAAGATTGTTATCATGATATTTCGGCTATTGCCCAGCCATAGATGCAACCATTTATAAGGCATTAGTCACATGGGTGTTGTACAATTACGTATTTTTTTTTTTATTTTTTTATTTTTTTTAAATCAATGCACTAAGGATGGTTTTACACGGGCAGATTTATCTATAAGTAAAGCCAATAACAGAGCCCCCCTCACCTTGATCAGCACATGGTTAAGGGGCCATACATGTAAGCAGGGGTTCCCTAAGGTTAACAATCCCTTTAAAGACCTGTAACAATTCAAAATTGGCAAAAGTGTAACAAATATGCTAAAAGATGTTCTTGAAGTATTACCAATAAATTGATTTAGTAATTGTTATAATTTTATTCCTGCAATAACCAGAAAAATAACCAACCGGACGACATAATTTCACCTACATCACCGCGCTTCCCCACGACTTTGGTTAGGGTCAAGACCCAGGATTTAGGGGCCTCTGGCTGGTCGGGTGGTTGATTCTCTGGATGACAGCTAACATGGGTGGAATTAGACACTAAGGGGTCCATTAGAAGTATGTTTGCCATGGACAACCACAAATGTAAAGTCTCTTTTAATGTCCTGGGAAGGGTGTACAGAAGATGGTAGTCACAGCGTGGTCAGGCAGACAGATGCAGTGTCAAGGCTGAACCCGTAGATAACAGTCTCATAAGGTGGGGTTGGTTGCAGTAACTTAGCAGAGTCAGGTATGCGGTACAGAAGCGGGTAGTTTAGGACAGTATTCAGACAAGCCGAGGTTCAGTAATGGATGGAGCAGAGATGAGTATGTGGAACAGCGGGGACAAAACAGGAGTCAAACAGGGAGTCAAATTCAATTAGTAATATACTGAAGTACACAAGCCTAGCGAGGAAATAACTAATAACTGTCACTAAGCAGAATACATTGCTGTTTTAAATATGTGACTACAAGGCAGTAATGTCAATGGCACCTAAATGAATGAATTTGATCCATTGAAAACCTTTTAAAACATGTTTAAAATAGTCACCATACAATTTAAAATTTTCATTGCTATTATGTATCTTGCAATCTAACAATTGATGAATAATAATTCACCAAGAGGCGTAATATATATCATCATTGTGAACTTTCATTAGTAAAAAAAAGTTTTATGATTAATTGCATTCATATTGCATACCCCTGCGCTGCTTGAACCTGCCCATGCACATATCATAGGGAGACAAGTGAGTTTATTTATAACAGTATGGATAGAAGCGCTAAAAGTAAACACCCCTTTAGGATTATAGACTGCTTCATTTTCAAGAATATTCGGTAATAATGGTCCCAGGCTGTAGTGTTAAAATAGAATAGATGACCGTGACTGTATACTGCCACCCAGTGAAGCTTTTAATGCATTGCATCATGAAGGTATTGTTAGGGTATGTGCACACGATAACTGCATTTACGTCTGAAATTACAGAGCTGTTTTCAAGAGAAAACAGCTCCTGCATTTCAGACGTAATTGCTCGTACTCGCGTTTTGCGAGGTGTCAATTACGGGCGTAATTTGGAGCTGTTCTTCATTGGATTCAATGAAAAATGGCTCAAATTACGTCCCAAGAAGTGTCCTGTACTTCTTTGCCGAGGCTGTAATTTTACGTGCCGTCTTTTGACAGCGACGCGTAAAATTAAAGGTCGTCGGCACAGTACATCGGCAAACCCATTGCAAGCAATGGGCAGATGTTTGCCGACGTATTGAAGCCGTGTTTTCAGGCGTAATTCGAGGCGTAAAACGCCTCGTTTACGCCTGAAAATAGGTTGTGTGAACCCAGCCTAAGAATTTTCCACCCTCCTACTGGGTTAACGTATTTCTTACAGTTTGAAGTGTATTTGGACTAATGTGGCTAAATCGACATCAACTAATCGACTCAATAGGTGGGACTTAACAGTTTTATGTGCTAAAAAGTCTCAAATTATGGGGCACACCATACTTGCACAATAATTTGCGACTTTTTGTCACTTAACGCTTCTCCCGCTACTTTTGAATAGTGGTGAGAAGAGTGGGTGGGTTTAGCGGGTAGGAAGTGACCTCCCACGGACCGATAGAATTGCTATAATTTATGTCAAAAATGGCATAAACTGGTGCGCAATTCTACGCTCATAGCAGGCATAGATTTGCATTCCTGGCACAGGAGAGGCAAATATGCTAATGTATTAGGATTATGCCGTAGCAGGGCCGTATTTAGAGTTGATGCTGCCCTGGGCACTTTTAGTGCTGATGCACCCTATAACTCCCAAAGTTACGAAAACAGCTTAATTGCTTTGCTTTTATGTGTTGCTAATTTTTTTTTTATGTTTGTGTTTTTTTTGTTACAGGTTTGGTTGTTTGACTACTTCGGGTTCGAGGACTACTTCGATGACAGCGTTTTTCTTTTATTCTCAATAATATGGTTAAAAAGCGATGTGTGGTGGTTTTTATTTCAATAAATATTTCTTCTGTGTCTGTATTTTTTTTTTAAACTTTATTACTATTGCCTCAGTAGTGACTGCTGTCTGATTGACGTTGTACGAAGGCGGGGCATAGTATTAGCCAGTGCAGAGGCTAACACTCAGGGGCATAGCTAAAGGCTCATGGGCCCCGATGCAAAGGTTCTTCTTGGGCCCCCCCCCCCCCAAACTTCTCATGGCCGACAGTCCGCAGCTTTCAGCTGCTTCGCTGGGTCTCCTAAATGACCATACGATGCAGCACTAGCAGCCAGGGTCGTCACGAAGGTCTTAAAACGTCAGGGGAAATAGCACCAATACCCCCCTCCCCCCCCCCAAAAAAAAAGTGTGTATGTACATGTGTATATGAGAAAGGCTCAGGTTGTGTGAGCCGAAACGTCGCACTTTTGGGGTCAATAAAGCAACCACTTCTTTCACCATAAGCCTTTGTGAGGGCTGCCTATTTACTGCTTTTTGTCTAGAGGGACAGTGGTCAGTTCCCTAAGGCTTGCACCCCCTTTCATTTAAGCCTGTGCTGTTGGATTCTATTTTTATATATATATATATTTATGAGCATATCTATAACAATATGACCCTATAGCTATGAAAAGAATTAGATACATTGGCTCAGCAGACAGTGTCACGCATATAGGATTAGATATAGGGCCCAACTCGCTGACATTGTGGCTCCAGTGCTGGACCCAGTAAAGGTAAGTATAAGAATTGTTTTGCTTTTTTATGTGTTACTAATTATTTTTGTGTGTTTGTATTTTTTTACAGATCCGGATGTTGGGCTACTTCAGTGTGGGATTTTTAGTTCAATAAAATATTTTTTCTACGTCTGTATTTTTTTAAACTTTATTACTACCACCTTAGTAATGTCCGCTGTCTGATTGACAACGTCCATTACTAAGGCGGGGCTTAATGTTAGACATGAAGAGGCTAACACTAACCCCCATTATTATCCCAGTACCCACCCCCACCAGGGGTACCGGGAAGAGCTGGGTATGATCCAGTACCCGACCATCTGTAGTAAGGTACTGGGGCGGCCGTAGGCTGGTATTATTAGGCTGGGAAAGCCTAAAAACAGTGGCATTTCCCACCCTGGTAATACTAGGCTTCTGATGCGATGTTGTATCTGGCTGGTTATAAAAATGGGGGAACCCCACATTGTTCTTTCCAATTATTTATTTTAAAAAAAATGACGTGGGCTCCCCCCCCATTTTTCATAACCAGCCAGATACAACATAGAAGCAGCAGCCTAGCATTACCAGGGTGGGAAGGGACACTGTGTTTGGCCTTTCCCAGCCTAATAATATCAGCCTTCCGCCACCCGAGTACCCGACCATCACTACACTACAGATGGTCGGGTACTGGATCATATCCGGCTCTACCCGGCACCCCTGGTGGCGGTGGGTACTGGGGTAATAATAAGGGTTAGTGTTAGCCTATTCCCTGGGTAAAACGAAGCCCCGCCTTAGTATTGGACGCTGTCAATCAGTCAGCGGCCATTACTAAGGCGATAGTAATGAAGTTTAAAAAAAAATACAAAACCCCCACACAACCCTCGTTAACCATTTCATTAATAAAAAAAAGTCGTCATCGATGTAGTCCTTGAATCCGACGTAGCCCAATGACTGAACCTGTAAAAAAGCACACAAAAAAAATTAGTAAGGGCCTGTTCACATCACCGCTGCCCTTCCGTTGAGGGGTTCCATCAGAGGTTTCCGTCAGGTTAACCCCTCAACGGAAAGGTAAACTGAAACCTCAGCTTCCGTTTCCTTCAATATTGATCTCAATGGTGACGGAAACGTTGCTAGTTGTTTCAGTTTGTCACCATTGTGAACGGGTTCCGTTGTGTTGATGGAATCAATAGCGCATTCTAATGGTGATAAACGGAAACCATTAGCAAAGTTTCCGTCACCATTGAGATCAATGGTGATGCAAACGGAAGCTACGGTTTCCGTTTGCCTTTCCGTTGAGAGGTTAACCAGACGGAAAACTCAACGGAAGGGCAACGCTGATGTGAACAGGGCCTTAGATACAGGGCCCATGTGCATGTGTGATGCTGTTTGTTGGACCCTATATCTAAGCCTACCACAAGGTAGGCTTAGATACAGGGTCCAGCAGACAGTAATCTTATACAGTAAGGGACTACTGCCTGCTGGCCCCCTGTATCTAAGCCTACCACATGGTAGGCTTAAAGAGGTTGCCCAGTCCCTAAACATTAATGGCCTATCCTAAGGATAGGCCATCAATAGCTGATGGGTCGGGGTCCGACTCCCGGGAACCCCGCCAATCAGCTGTTTTGAAGGGGGTGCAGCGCTCGTACGAGCGCTGCTTCCCCGTCATTTCCCTTGCTCGCACTGTGAATCGCTGACACGTCCATTTTTTTAAGGGGCGCATGATCTCCTGAGATGTGCCAAATTGTGGCAAATTTTGGGTGCGTGCGCCACTGAAAAAAACAAGTGCGGGGACTTCTTCAGATACAGAAGAGTCCCTGCGTTAGGAGTTATAAGCGGTCATTCACCTACTTTCAAAAGTAGGTGAATGGTCGCTAGTAACCTGATTATGCCCCATTCACATCATGTTATTGCCCTATATTTATTGTGTAGGTCAGGAAAGCTTCCGATGTACACGATAAACATATTCATAAGGCTCCATTATCCTGATGGAAAACAAAATTGTCCTTTTAACCTCCGTTAGGCTAATATACGGCGGTATACCTTTTTTTTGAAGGAAGGGAAAGCAAAGAAAACTACGCTATTCCATCCTGAGGGATCCCACAAAAAACTATACTAAGCTGCATATGTATTTTTATGGGAGCTTATGGGTGACAGATGCACCTGTAAGGCATCCATGACAGGTATACGTTAAATGTATACCTTCAGGGAGCTCCCAACATCACTGTCCATATATGGACAGTGTCGTCAGGAGCAGTGCTGGATTTCCCAAGCAGAGCGCTAATAGAGGCTCTGTTCAGGGACTCCGGCGATAGGAAACTCCTGATCTCACGGTCTATATACATGGACAGTGATGCCAAGAGCGGTGCTGGAATCCCCGGACAGAGCGCTAATAGAGGCTCTGCCCCAAGATTTCGGCCCTGTGAAAGCTTCTGACATCACTTTCCATATATGGATAGTGACATCAGATGCAGTGCTGAAGGCCCGGGAAGAGCGCTAGCTGATGCTGTGCTTGGGTACTCTGGTGATAGAAACTCCTGTCAGGAGCTTTCCCAGGGCCAGAGTCCCAGGACAGTGCATCTACCAGCGCTCTGCCCAGGGACTCCAGCGCTGTGGAAACTCCTGACATCACTGTCCATATATGGACAGTGACTTCAGGAGCTTCCATAGCGCTAAAGTCTACGGCAGAGCAACAGCTTGCGCTCTGGAACTCCAGTACTGCTCCTGATGTCGCTGTCCATATATGGACAGTGACATCAGTGACTATAGCTGTAGTCTATATATAGACTATAGCAGTGACTATAGCTGTAGTCCTCGAGCAGTACGCTCGTAGATGCTCTGGTGCTGGGAAAGCTCCTGATGTCACTGTCCATATATGGATATCACAGCACTAGATAAATATAATATACGGGGTGCAGGCCTCAACAGGACTTGATCCAAAATTTCCTTAGTGAAATCCAGAAAAGAGAGACACTGCAGCACATCCTAAAAACAATGGAATTTATTCACCCAAAGATGCGACATTTCAGTCCAGTAGGACCTTTCTCAAACATGCTTGAGAAAGGTGCTGCTGGACTGAAACGTTGCATCTTTGGGTGAATAAATTCCATTCATTTTTGGATGTGCTGCCTAGTCTCTCTTTTTTGACTGTCCATATAGGGACAGTGATGTCAGGGGCTTCCCCAGAGTTGGAGTCCCGGGACAGAGCATCTACTATCTGCCCAAGGACTCTGTCCCTGGGAAAGCTCCTTACATCATGGTCTATATATGGACAATGATTTCAGGAACTTCAACAGCGACGGAGACCTGGGCAGAGTGCTAGTAGGTGCTCTGTCCCGCCTTCGAGCCCAGGGAATACTCCTGATGTCATATATGGACAGTGATGTCAGAAGTTTCCTATCGCTGGAGTCCCCAAGTAGAGCAAAATTTGTGTCAGTCACAAAACTTTTGGCCAGTACCATACATTGTTGACTCACTCATAGGAATGCACTGAATCAAACTATTTTAGCAACTCAATTTGACCACATCAGGTCGTACTCAGGTTCCAGTTCACTGAAAACGTTTACCACTATTCACTGGCTTGCCGTTAAACGCTGTGTGACCAGTCAATAAATCTGTGATATTTGCATTCAAGAGTGTGTGGAGTATTTCTAATATACAGGTTTCCAGTTCATGCACAGTGATCTGACAGCTACACTCCAGTAGAAGTGAATGCGGAATGTTGTGTAAAATATGCCATTTACTTTTCCTGGCATGCAACTCAAAGAGGCTCTGTCATCAGATTTTGCAACCCCTATCTGCTATTGCAGCAGATCGGCGCTGCAATGTAGATTACAGTAACGTTTTTATTTTTTAAAAACGAGCATTTTTGGCCAAGTTATGACCATTTTTGTATTTATGCAAATGAGGCTTGCTAAAGTCCAACTGGGCGTGTTTAAAGTAAAAGTTCAACTGGGCGTGTATTATGTGTGTTACATCTGGGCGTTTTTTACTTCTTTTACTAGCTGGGCGTTGTGTATAGAAGTATCATCCACTTCTCTTCAGAACGCCCAGCTTCTGGCAGTGCAGACACAGCCGTGTTCTCGAGAGATCACGCTGTGACGTCACTCACTTCCTGCCCCAGGTCCTGCATCGTGTCGGATGAGCGAGGACACCGGCACCAGAGGCTACAGTTGATTCTGCAGCAGCATCGGCGTTTGCAGGTAAGTCGATGTAGCTACTTACCTGCAAACGCTGATGCTGCTGCAGAATCAACTGTAGCCTCTGGTGCCGATGTGGCCGACACGATGCAGGACCTGGGGCAGGAAGGGAGTGACGTCACAGCGTGATCTCTCGAGAACACGCTGTGTCTGCACTGCCAGAAGCTGGGCGTTCTGAAGAGAAGTGGATGATGCTGATTCGTCAGCATCATACACTCCCATTCCTAACGCCCAGCTAGTAAAAGAAGTAAACACGCCCAGATGTAACACACATAATACACGCCCAGTTGTACTTTTACTGTAAACACGCCCAGTTGTACTTTTGCAAGCCTCATTTGCATAAATACAAAAATGGTCATAACTTGGCCAAAAATGCTAGTTTTTTAAAAATAAAAACGTTACTGTAATCTACATTGCAGGGCCGATCTATAGCAGATAGGGGTTGCAAAATCTGGTGACAGAGCCTCTTCAAGTGTATAAAAGTAAATTGATTCAAATGACAAGGTTCAAGTCATGTGAACCATATGAAACTAGAATAGCGTAATCGACTACGCCATTCTATCCAGCAAGAACAGGGTATCCCCGTCGTATACCACCCAACGGAAGAAAAAAGGACACCTTTTGGCACCGTCAGTATAATGGGAGCCTACAGGTACATTTGACATATGTGCCGGGCGCTTTTACGGTGCATACTTTAAATGTGCAGGGGAAACAGTGTGATAGGGGCTTTTTGCATTAGTCACAGCCTGGGTTTAACGTATACGTCAGGAGCTTTACCAGGCATATATGTCAAAAGGAGACCATAAAAGCAGTGTGAAAGGCGACATACAATTGCTGTAAAAGGTAGTTTACAGGTCGTTTTTGGCGCTGATTTTGATGCGGAAACTGTGTTGGAATAGAACTGCTCTAGATCACGCCCGCCCCCCCCCCCCCCCCCATTGATTTCAAGGGAAGGCAGAGGATTTTTTCCCCTGGCGGCTTTTGGTCACTGGTGGGAAAAAGAAAGTGGCATGCTCTTTCTTTGAGCTGTTTCCGCCTCTGACTTCCCATTGAAATCAATCGGTGGCAGGAAAACCTGTGGTGCTTATTTGGAGCTGTTTTTGCGGCGGTTTTTGTATTAGATTCAACGGTAAAATAGAACGTTGGCAAAAAATCCAGCAAAAAACCCCATAAAAAATCGCTAGCAATTAAAAATCTGCCGCAAAATTCCTGGAGGAGATTTTTTCTGCCTGCCAAAAAATGCAATATGTAGTTTTCAGTCTCTGGAAGTAAAAGAAGGTTGGCAAACATGTAGAGATAGAGAATATTCGAAAGTTGCAGAACTTTTTCTTACACTATCAATCATACTATTTAGGGGTACTGATTTGGGCAATAGAGTACGAAATTTATTTTTTAAACGTAGCACAGTCTGGAAAGATCCGTGCCTTATACGTTTGGCCTTCTGCAGGGAACTGGCGGTTTATGCACTTTCCTCTTTTCCATTGTCAAAAGTGGATTGATTTTAATAGGACGACTCATGGACACTCACAGATCCAGAGATTTCCATATTTTTTTAACTTACAAAGATGTTCCTAACTCACAGACCCACACCAATGCAAACTTCTAACATGTCTCTATGGCAGAAGTGTAACAGAGGACATTCCCACTAAATCAATAATTCATAATCTGGACTATTTTCTCAGTCACGTTTTGCCTTTTCATGTAAAAACCCATTTAAAAAAAAATGCAAAACCCTCTTAGCCAGTAGCTTGCCCGAACTTCATATGGTCACAAGAGCTTCATACCTTGTTTTACCCAGCATTCCCTCTCACTCGCTGCGCTAGAGAACAAACACTATAAAAACAATGATGGTGGCCATTTTGATGTAGCCAACAGCACTTTTGACCCTCTTGTAGAAGACGTCGGCTGCGTCACACAAACTGCGGACACATTCATGTGGACTATTACCATATGGTCTTCCCTCTTGTGCTTATCTTGGTATTGATTAATGAGCCCTCTTCTCTCCGCCTAAAAGGTAGTGCTGAGCCCAGGAGACGTGATACGAGCGCCAAGTGTCCTTGAGACTTCCCTAGTGCAGAGCAGAGGGCAGCTGGAGACATGAGCTCTAACTACGGGTTGCGAGGTAAGAAGCCCCTACTGTTTTGTTCTGCTTACTGCACTGCTAATGTTTAATACTGCCAGAGCGGGCATAGTCACCGTGTGCAGTCCCAGCATGCTTTGCGAATGCCAGGGCTTTCTGATACTTGTAGTACACTACCATGTGGACAGTGCTAATTATGCCTAGAAACCGTTAGTAAAGTAGACCATCAAGCTTATGGCTATGAGTTATTCCATATTCTCTGGTGCATATGAGGACGGTGGCCACGTTTTTTGGGGCATAGTTATTTGCCACCCGTTTGTCACAGCGAGGTTTTTTTTTTGTTTTTTGTTTTTTCTTCAATATTTTGATTCCTGATACTTCCCTTTTTGAGTTCATAGTTATATCAAATTTATTCAGCCATCGATTTTCTCTCTGTGATCTGGTAATTGTGTTCGGGCAGAATCCTCCTGTGTGGACGTCTATTAATCCAGTGTTGGCCCAGGACCACGATGAATCCTCGGAGATCGTCTGCTTGTGATTGAGATGAATAATGTATGACTGTCTTTACTCGTACATTGCTCTCTGTTGTATTCCGGTTTACAAGTCGCTGTGTATCGTCTGTACTATATTAATGTCTTTCTGTGCTCCGAATCATTTTGCACAGGATTATGAAAGCTAAAAACACAACCTGTAATGTAAATCACTACAGCCGCTCCTGATCAGCATGCGGAGTGCCTCCAGGTCTGTAATATTGACCCATAGGGACGTAGCTGCTGTCGGACACCCCTGGTGGTGCTTATCTTGGTGGGGTGAGGAAACACTAGTATCGGGTGGAAATCCAGCCTGTCCAATGTCTGTCACCACCCACAGCAGATGGGGGACGTTCTGGAGGTCACCGCCAACACCAGACTGACTACAGATCCTGCCAACAAACGTTTTAAAATCGTATCTTTCTCCTGCAGTGCGTTTACTGGGGATATAAAAGGGAACCAACTCATGACGGGGATATAGGGTGAGGGGAAGGACATTTTGAGCTTACCTCTTGTCTAGGTCATGCAAGATGCACGAGCAAGAAACTGACGTTTGATTTCCCTGGCGGTTGCAAGTTCCACACTCTTCTCTTATTTGACGGCTCTAGCGGTCTCCTGATTGGCCCCTAGAGCCGCCACTCAGAGCAGAGGGACGGGGCCTGCAGGAGCACTTTCATATCAAGTCCCGCCTCAGTGGCACTTGCCATTGGTCTAGTCTAAAATGCCCTTTCCCTCCCCTGAATCGCTTCGTCTGTAGTTTTGAGACCTCAGAACTGCCGACAGGTTCCCTTTAAGCTTTAGAAGGCGCCCACTGAATCGACACACAAACATTTACTTATCCAGTAATACGGGAGCCTGCGGAGCATCAATACATTACTAGGCAGGGAAAGGGGCAATGAGCGCTATAGGAGCTGTAATGGTGGCAATATTGGGTGTCATCCAGCTACTGTAATGGTTTTATACTTGATCGTCTTTTTAAGAACCGCTGATCTACTCTTTACTACAGGAAGCTTCTTACATCTGGGATATTTGGATTTGGTGATATCCTTTTTTTTATTTTTATTTTTTCTGAGTTTATATCCACTGTACAGAAACTCCTTGTTAAAAGAACTGGGTGTAAAGTCACAAATTCTTTCCACCCTCGCAGGTTGGGTGTGACTGGTAGCACGCAGGAGTTTATTGGTCTCATGACTGACAGGTCTGGAGTTGTCAGAATATTGCTACTTTCTAGCATTAAAGGGCTGTCCAGATTCCTATTAGGGCAAATGGATTTCATAGAGGGGGGGCACTTGGGATCCCCCACCCCTCTGACCCACAGCAGCTAACAAGCAGTGACTGGTTCTGGTGGACTCGCCGCCGTCCATGTATAACATGACCGTCCCCTTGTAACGCTACATTTTCTCTGCAGGGGAAATGTCTGGCTGGCCGTGGCTTCCCATGGCAATGACGGCCGAGGGTCTGATCACTGTGATTGAGGTGGTCTATGATGAGGTTACCCCTTTAACATTTTAGAGGTAGAATTTAGGATTACTCTGGTGACGTAAGTGTAGAAAGTGCTGTATCATGCTTATGTGCTGCATTGTGCACAACCATGAATCTCTTCATTTCATCCACATGAGAAGTTGACTGACTGTAAATAATTGTTCGTTGTTTTGTCATGTTGGTTCAAATAAGAAACTAAATTCTGAATTGAAGCGCACGGTTTTAGAGCAAAAAAATAAATCGCTGTATCGCAGCAATATGGTGCAGTTTTCCACAACTTTCACCATTTTGACAGACGTGAAAATCCAGACTTACGCCCCCTGCACATGAGATGGAAATGCTGCAGAGTTGCCGTCCTAAATTTCCATGCGGATATTCTGCAGTGATTGGTTACCATGCTGCAGATTGAGAATCTGCAGCACAAGTCAATTTCCGCACATGTCTTACGCGTTTTTTGTTTTTTTTTCCGCAGTGTGGATGAGATTTTATTTAAAATCTCATCCATGTTGCTGCCGCTGTAATTCGGGCGAAGTGATTTTGCTAAATAAACAAGTCTTGTGTGTTTTTCTTTCTTACTAATTTAAGGGTAAGTTCACACAGTGCAGATTGTGTTGATGAAGTTTCTGCGTCTGAAAATCAGTTCATCTGAATGGGGTGTGCAGAAATGAACGCACTTTCTGCAGAAACAACCAGGTTTAAATGGAGGGAACTGATTTTCAGTTGCAGAAATTTTTGCCACAAATCTGCCGCGTGTGATCTTACCCTAAGGCTAGATTCACATGAACGTGTCTGTTTTGCACGCATAAAAAAAACGTGTTTTTCTTGCATTGCGTTTCCATGTGGCATCCGTGTACAGTGCGTTTTTCACGCACGTATGTCATTCATTTTTTACGTCTGAAGGCGGGTTTATTTTTGTTCTCCTTTCTTTAGCAACTTGTGCGTGAATCACGGAACGCACACGGATGATGTCCGTGTGCTGTCGGTTGTTTTCATGCATTCATTGACTTCAGTGGGCTGAGTGTTGCGCAAAAACTCACAAAATTAGGACTTGCAGTAAGTTTCACACAGCGGACACGCGCTGCTTGAAAAACGCATGTCTGAATAGCCCCATTGAATTACATAGGTCCACGTGACGGCCGTTGTTTTAATGTCCATAACATGGAGGTAAAATCCGCTCGTGTGAATCAGGCCTAAAACATACCAAGACATAGGGCTGGGCAATATGGCCTGAAAATAAGATCTCACCAGAATCTCCTCACGTTGCTGACCAGGGACTGGAAACACTGCCGTATTTGGGGTATGTTCACACGGGGCGGATACGCTGCGTAAAAGCACACAGGTTATACGTCCTGGTGGCCGCAGGGAATTCTGGCCCATAAACCGCACCAAATTGTTGTGCAGTTTTTTGGCCGGAATGTCCACCGCGAACAACTGCACGTTCCAAAAAACAAACGGTATACTTACCCTCTGATGTCCTGCAGGCCGGCCTCCTGGGATGATGTTTTATCCCATGTGACTGTTGCAGCCTATGAGTGGGTGCAGCAGTCACATGGGATGAAATGTCATCCCAGGAGGCCGGCCTGGACGAAGAAGCAGCACAAAATTCTGGGTAAGTATAAGAAACCTTTTTTTCTAAATTGAGTTTTTTTGCGCCAAGATCGCAGCTGTTCCGCCACAAAAAAAAATATCTATTTGTCGGTTTTACCTCCCAGAGAATTCAATGGCGAAAACCCACAATACAAAAGCAGGGATTACGCAAATATAATTGACATGCTGCAGATTAAAAAAACTGCACCGCAGGTCTATTTCTGAGCTGAGTTTTTTTCGCTCATCGTTTGCGCAGCGTGTGGATGAGATTTGTTCAAATCTCATCCATACCCTGCTACTGTATCATGCTGTGGATTTTCCACAGTGTTTATGCTATGTGTGAATTTAATCTTGGGGTACAGTCACACGCAGCAGATTTTGTTGCAGAAATTTCTGCAACTGGAAATCTGTTCCACTCATGTGAATGTGGTTGTCTCTGCAGCAAGTGTATGAACTTCTGCAGTTACATTCAGGCAATGGAATAGATTTTCAGTCGCAGACATTTTTGCAACCAATTATGCCTCTGCACCCTTAAGCCTTGTGCAGATTTGCTGCAGATTTTGCATGCAGTTTCCTTCCTGGTTTTGATTTATACATGCAAAATCTGCACTGTGGGAACTAGGCTTAACAGTTCATGCTGTCCTACATAAACTCACGCACACATGCTCTCGCGCTACATACATGCACACTAAGGGCTTATTTACACGAACGTGTAATACGTCCGTGCAACGCACGTGATTTTCACGCGCCTCGCACGGACCGATGTTGCTCTATGGGGCCGGGCAGACAGTCCGTGATTTTTGCGCAGCCTGTATCCGCTACGGTAAAACTCACGACAAGTCCCATATTTGTGCGTTTTTCGCGCATCACGCACCCATTGAAGTCAATGGGTGCGTGAAAATCACGCATGCCACACGGAGGCACCTCTGTGGGACATGCGTTTTTCACGTAACTCTTAAGTGTATGTAAATGACTTTGAAAACTTGTCCAAACAAGCAGAAACCAGGAAGTGCTTTGGAACGTGTTTGGCACATACAGAGCTGGACACAGACAACTGCAGGCATGCCTAGAGCTTTGGATGTGGAGAAGTTGATCTGCCTTGTGCAGGAGAGGCCCGAGGTGTGGGACACGCGTACAGAGTCCTACCACGACCGTACTGCCAAAGATGTGGCATGGGACCACATAGCCCAGTCGCTCTTCAGCCAGGAATGGGCTAAAAGCAGCACACGAGACCGTAAGAATTGGTGAGTACATGTCTTTATAGATGTAATGTCATCCAGATTCAATCGTATGTCCCTGCGCTAACATTTCCAAAATGGCCAACGTTTTGTTTGTGTCGCTGCATCATCACCGTGTGTAATGTATGTTGCTGTGTAAAGCAATGAAAATGTTTTGAAATGTAGCTGTGTGTGGTGTAACGTAATGACTGACCATTTCAGTTTTGGTTCCTTGTACAGTAGATGATGTGAAGACCCGGTGGAGGAGCACCCGGGATCAGTTCCGCAGGGAGTATGGCGCCAGAGGACGAAGTGGAGATGGTGCTTCCAAAAAAAGTACCTGTACACCCAGCAGCTCATGTTTCTCAAAGACATCATGGAGATGCGAGCGTAAGTAATCCTACTGTCGCTTGAACAAATGTCGGTGTTCACATGTCATGTACGCAATATATTTATATTCTAGAACCAACGACAATCTACAAGATTCCGAAGAAGGAGCCTGCCCATGAGGAGTCCCAAGCGCCAGATAACCCAAATCCCCTGCTGGCCCTAACCCCGGAGCCGACCGCTCAGGAACCAGCGCCACTAGCGTCCGCGCAAGAACAAGTGACACCGGACGAAGTGCGACAACATCCTGCAGCAGCCAGACACCGACGCAGTCACATGCCTTCTGCAGGTGCGCAAGTGGACGCCAGGGTCCTGGAATACGTGCGGCGCTCCGCAGATGAGGACGGCTACGACTTCTTTTGCTGCAGCATGGCCCCCTTACTTCGAAAGGTACCGGACCATAGGCTGGCGCGCCTCCAGGCCTCACTAATTTCCCTGATCGACAGTGTCACACCTCCCAACAATCCGCGCCAGTGCTTCTACACAATAGAGCGTTGGCGTGGATTACCTGAGCCTTCTGTGGGGTACAATGTACCTGGGCCATCCCAACCGGCCACCCCAGCGCACAGCAACATCCGTATAGGCCGTTGCCTGCACGTTTTTCTCCTGGTCCTATGCCGGCCCGTGACCGACATTTGCCGGCCTACAGCAGAGCGGCGGAAACTTATCCTCCTATGCAAAGTCACGGCTACCAGGCGCAGCGTCAGCACCACTATGCTGTTGAACATCCTCTGCAGGCCCGTGGACAGCATAGTGGTGCTGAAATGTCCGTTTACACATCCCCGCCTTGCCATGACTTGTAGGAGTGCCAGTTGAAGGAAGTTGTTTTTGTTATTTTATACTTCAGTGTTTGCTTATTGTTGTTGTAGCATCATGTTGGTGCAAATTGGGGATTGTCTACATATGTTAGTACTTGGGGTTTTGTGTGGCCAGAACATAAACTCCGGTTTTCAATTTGCAAATGAGTGTGTGCATTATTATTTACACCTCTTTTTCACAATGTTTGCCAATCTGGTTGTTGTATATTTCCACACGGTTTACCAGGGCCCAACATTGTTGCACGACATCATTGAGGTATTTGTTCATCTGTTGGGGTTTGGCTTGATTCAAAAGCGATTTCAATGTGGCCGTGAAGTGCTTTCATATTTGACACACAAAGGACAGTTGTGATTGTATGAGAAAACATTGGTATAGCCAATGTTATTCTGATCCAATTACCTGTTTGCCTGCTAAATGTGAAGTCGAAACCCCAAACGATATAAGCTCGCAACCCACGTCAAGGGTCCTCATGTATTGCGAGTCCCTAACACTACACGCCCCCAATAAGAAAGAAAATACACGGGTCACTAAGGACCTTTTTTGACAATACTAATAACTATGCCACCCTTTAAATGGCATCGTGCTGCCATGGTAGTGCTCCAGCAGGGCTATATTTGGCAAATCTTTAGCGCACTCGGAGTCAAGATGTTTTGTTCACTCCCTAGTGGAATTGCCGGCACAATGTTGGTGTTGGTTGCATTTGTTTGGATATATTCTGCATCAAAGCTTGCATTATGTATGCGTGTAAAGTTATGCAGAACTACACACGCTTGGATGATACGTGTCACATTCTGCGGCGACATTTGCATTGTTGTGATCAAGACCCTCCACTTGTTTGACATGATGCCAAAGGCACATTCAACACATCTTCGCGCTCTGCATATGCGGTAATTGAAGTTGCGTCTACGCTCATCCAAGCCCCTTCTAGCAAATGGACGCATTACTTGCCTTGTCAGGGCAAAACCCTCATCCGCAACGATGACATATGAGATTGGTGGGCCGCTGGAGCCAGGGAGGATGGTAGGTTCAGGCACAGAAAGTTGATTACTCATAAGACGTTGCCCCACTCTGCTGATGCGTGCATCAGCAGAGCTTCCATACGACCCAATGTCTACTACGGTAAAACAAAAATTACTGTCCACCAAGGCCAACAAGACGATGGAAAAATACTGCTTGTAGTTATAGTAGCTGGAGCCAGAGTGGGGGGGGGGGGGGGGGGGCGCTTCTTCACACGAATGTGCTTCCCATCTAGTGCACCAATACAATGAGGAAATTGGGTGGCAAGAAAAAAATCTTCAGAAATACTAAGCCAGTGTTGTGGCGTGGGCTGAGACATGACCGTGGCCTTTAATCTCTGCCACAGCACGACACAGGTGGATGTCACAATGCCTGATAATGGTGGTCACTCCCAGGAGAAATTCAAAATGTAAGGAATGGTAACTATTGCCTGTGGCCAGAAATCTACATGAAGTCAGAAACACAAACCACAAAACACCTGTTATGTAGGACATGAAACGCACAAAGCATCCTGCAAGCACAAATTGTAAAACACACATACCTCAAGGTCACAAGGAGCCGCTCATCTGGGGAAATGCAGCGCCGCATGTTTGTGTCCTGGTAGGTGATTCCTGTACGAATCTGCTCAAGCAGCATATCAAACGTGGCCACAGACATCGGCAAAACGATCAAAATTTCTCTGGGTGACGCCGGAGGTCCACATAGAGGGTATGAAACTGCCCTTTGGAGGTGCATTGGGCCACAAGAGGATGAACCCAAATCCTCCCTCTTCTACGCGGTTGATCCTGTAGCATGGGACGCCGCTCGCCAAATCTCAGAGAAATCATCCACGCTAGCAGCACACGGGCCAGCGACGTAGACTGCATAAATTTGGATGATAAGACAAACAGGCAGAAAAGTGTGTGAACAAACACAATTTTTCAGCAAGGTGAAAAGACTCCATGTGCACAGAGCAAGCAGGTGTATGGCAAGGGTGCCTTTTTGTAGGCTGGCCTCTCCATAACGCCTCTCACCGGTTTTTTAACGTGTGGGAAAACGCATGCCGGACGTGAGTTAAAAATGCAGAAATGTTGCATATACGCATGACACACGCACCTGCAACGTGCGCAAAACGCACACGCTTGTGTAAATCCAGCCTTACTATGTACACACTTGAACACATACTACATATATAGACACGCTACTCTTGGGTGCTGACAGTCACATCCATAAGTAATGGTTGAGCCCAGAACGTATGGTCTCCTAGCAGGTGTGAAAATTCTGCCTGTAAAAATCAGCTCTGGGGTTTTTTTTTTTAAACCATAAAACGCATCAAAACCACTGCAGCCGTTTGTGGTGTTTTTCCCCGTCTCCCATTGATTTCAATGGGGTTTTTGAGGAGGAAAATGCCTCAAGATAGGGCATGTTGCTTTTTTCCGTGAGGGTAATCAATGGGAGGCTATTTCGGCCGTTTTTGTTTTTTTTTGCCACGGTCGTGTCAAAAAACTGTGTGTGTGGGGCCTTAGAGCTAAGCTGAAAATAAGACTATCACAGGTTATGATGCTGCTGGAACCCCCCTGCTCTGTCTGCCTGCTCCCCTAGCCAGTCAGCCTAGCCATACACTGACCGCAACCTGTGATAAACACCTCTGGTTCTCCTTGTGGCGTCTGTCCCGCTTCTGATTGCAGAGCGGAGAGGATTAATGACATCAAATCTCTTCGACATCCTGCAGAATGTTTTCGAACAGAAATTGACACGCGGTGCGATTTAAGAAAAACGCAGTCAGATTCTTTTGCAAATTTAATCCGTGTCGGGTGGAGCGCGCAGCTCATGAATACGCCGTACTCTAGTCCATTGCGCTCTGCGACCTAATGGACTGCCAGCTTACCCAAACTCCACCAAATTTACACATAAATGAAACCCTGCCGTGTCCGCGGGACTGTCACTACTGCAGCTGCTCTGAGAGGACCGCATGAAATAGGTGACAGATTTGCTTTAAAGGGAACCTGTCACCAGCATTTCGCCTATTAAATCAGCAATACCTGGTGGAAGTGGGTGAGAAATCATTTTTATGTAACCTATAATTATCTTCAAAGCAGGCGCTATGCCTTTTTAATATTCTGTTTTTTAGTGTTGCCACGCCGTATGCTAATGCACATAAGAGTGAGATCTTTGTTCCACAAGCCTTTCCAAGTTAACCCCACCTCCTTTCTTTTGATAGCGCCTCGTTTCCCTCTAGCACACACGAAATCCTGCGCTTGTGCATCGATGTTCTGGTGCGTGCGCACAACAGGACAACATAGCGGCGCATGCGCAGTAACTAGATTTGACGCCCGAACACTGCAGTCTTCCCATACATGACGGTCGCATGCCCGCTATCTCAGATGAGATTTTGGCATTCCAGACGGGCCAGAAGACTTTAGACACTGTTCAGATATTGCAGATTTTACTCCACAAGAAATCCATGTTGAAATTCACTATGTAAATTTGTGTATATGTATATATCTTTCTATCGTGCACACTCTACATGAGGGCTCAGATGCTGCTCTATCTAATCTACGGCAAACTGAATCCTTTAGGGCGTGACGTTGTACTGCTGCAAGCCCTAAAAAAAAAAAATGCAAACTGTAAATGAGATTATTCATTAAAAAAGTAAAACGGCTGAGAGAGAGGCAGGTAAATGCGAAGTGTGAACGAAGGGCCTGTTCACATCAGCGTTGGCTTACCATTGAGTGGTTCCGTCTGAGATTTTCATTGTGGAACCTCACAACGGAAAGTCAAACGGAAACCTTTGCTTCCATTTACATCACCATTGATATCGATGGTGACGGAAACGGAAGCGAAGGTTTCCGTTTGACTTTCCGTTGCGGGGTTCCACGACGGAAACCTTAGACGGAAAGCAAACGCTGATGTGAACCGGCCCTCACATGATGAGTATCACTTTAGTATTCTCCATGCATTATATCTGCATTTATTTTTCCTGATTGGCAGAGTGGGCTGGTGCTGCCACGTTGGCTGTGGGTGCTGCTGCTGTAGGATACCTGGCTTACAAATCCCTCTGCTGCAAAGACAAGTGCTGCAAATCTATGGTAAACCAGGACATACAGAAAGACAATCCTAAGGTCGTACATGCCTTCGACATGGAGGACTTGGGAGATAAAGCTGTATATTGTCGCTGCTGGAGGTCCAAAAAGGTAACAAACAAAAAAAAAAATAGTTTTCTATTTGTGATTTTAAAGAGACTGTCACCACATTATAAGTGCCCTATCTCCTATATAAGAAGATCAGCGCTATAATGTAGGTGACAGTAATGCTTTTTATTTCGAAAAACGATCTATTTTAAACCACTTTATTAGCGATTTTAGCTTTCTTCTAATGCGTTTCTTAATGCCAAAGTGGGTCTGTTTTTACTTTAGACCACATGGGCGTTGTACAGGGGAGTGTATGACGCTGACCAATCAGCGTCATACACTTCTCTCCATTCATTTACACTGCACTGGCGATATAGTTATATCGCTATGTGCAGCCTCATACACAAACACTAACATTACTGTAGTGTCCTGGTAATGAATATACATTACCTCCAGCCAGGACGTGATGTGTATTCAGAATCCTGACACTTCTGAATCTTTTCTGTGAGATTCCAGCAAGGCAAGCGTAATCTAGTTTGAAATGACCGGTTACATCGTAATCTCGCGAGATTACGCTTGCCTTGCTGGAATCTCAGAGACGCTACAGACCTGTCAGGATTCTGAATAAACATCACGTCCAGGCTGGTAGTGATGTATATTCATTATCGGGTCACTACAGTAATGTGTGTGTGTGTGGCTGCACATAACGATATAACTATATCGCTAGTGCGGTGTAAATGAATGGAGAAAAGTGTATGACGCTGATTGGTCAGCGTCATACACTCCTCTGTACAACGCCCACTTGGTCTAACGTAAAAACACCCCCACTTGGGCATTAAGAAACATTAGCATAAAGCTAAAAATCGCTCAAAGTGGTTTAAAATAGATCGTTTTTCTAAATAAAAAGCACTGCTGTCACCTACATTATAGCGCCGATCTTCTTATATAGGAGACAGGGCACTTATAATGTGGTGACAGAGCCTCTTTAAACAGCTGTCCAGTGGTTCTATAAATATTGTATGTATTCATATAGGATATTGTAGGAAACTGCTGTTTAGTAATTTAGGCGCTGTTCACATCATGTTTTCGCCCTACGTTTAGCGTTGGGAAAGCTCCCTACATACAGATGGCCTCCGTCAGGCTGGTATACTTTTTTTTTTTTGAGGGGAGGATGGAATAACTTAGTATACAACGCTATTACATCCTGAGGGATCCTGCAAAAAAATTTATTCAGTGCTGGATTCCGGCCCCACTGAAGACCCTGTTGTCACGTCACTGTCCATGTATGAACAATGATGTCGGACTTTCAACTATGGAGTCACTGGCCAGAGCACCGGTAGTGCTCTGGCAGATCACTCTGTGACTGGAGAAGCCCCTCACAGTACTGTCTGTATATGGACAGTGACATAATGTGCTGCTCCAGCAGTGGAATTACCAGCCAGAGCATTGCAAACACTAAGTCTGGGGTTTCCGGCATCTCAAAGCCACTGACATCACTGTCCATACATGGACAGTAACGTCAAGGGCTTTCCCAAGGCGGGAGTACCTGGCCAGAGCGCTTGTGATGCTCAGGCCAGGGACTCCATAATTGAAAGCCCCTGTATATGGACAGTGACGTCAGGGGTTTCCCCGGGCTCCGCACTTAAAGTAGCGCTGTGCCCATGGGCTTCGGGCAGTGTATCACACTGTATACCTTTGCCGGAAGTGGAAAAACGTAATGTGAACAGGCCCTAACCCCATTAAAACCATAGCTAGTTTTTTGTCTCGAGACCAAAACACTCTTTTCGTTTTCCCCCTTATTTCAGAGCTCATTTTTAATTTTTCCATCTACATAACTATATAATGGTAGAATTGTTGAAGAAGGTGATTTCGAACCATTAAGGTTCTTAGTCCTAGCTGGTTTCTTACAGCTTTTAGGTTCAGAATTTAAGCAGGTGAAAAGCACAGTGAGCCGACCAGTTTTTTTGTATATTTTTCAGAACTATATAATGTCTTGGTGAGATGGTGTTTTTATTTTTTTTGCAACATTCTGGATTAAAGGGTAACTAAACTTTTTTTTTTTTTTTTTTTTTAATGTGGCAGTGTCCTAGTGACATGTCAGAAGTTTTGATCGTTGGCTGTCTGAGCACGGAGAACCCCACAGATCGCTAAAGTGAAGTGGCAGAAGTGCCCTGGTGAGCAACTTGTCACTGCTTTCCTTCGAGTGGTGTACGGGCTCGATATAAGTCTATGCACCTGTACACCACTCACTCGGCTTTCTGAAGAAAGCCAATCCGAAACCAAGTGGCACCGTGCACACCTAGTGGTTCTGCCGCTTCATCTTCTTGATTGGTGGGGGTCTTGGTGCTTGGACCCCCACCGATCAAAACTTCTGACATGTCAACGTTTTTTTAAGTTCAGTTACACTTTAATGACCATGGGGGGCTCATGTGAGTAGTACTGTTGCTTTACAGCACTGGGGTCCTGGATTCCAAGGACTGGGGACAAATACTCCTACCACAATCTCTCCTGGAGGCCTGCAGCCCAGAACAGGTCTGAAAGGAGGGGGGACCGGATGTGTATTAAAAATAGAATGCCTTAGCATGACACTCAAAATGGGTTCATAGACCTTTTATTTGAGGTTTTGGAGGAAGTTCTCTAAGGGTATGTTCACACGCCCTATTTACGGATGTAATTTGGGCGTTTTACGCCTCGACTTACGTCCGAAAATACGGCTCCAAACCGCCGGCAAACATCTGCCCATTGAAATCAATGGGTCTTACGATGTTCTGTACACACAGGCTTTTTTTTTTTACGCGCCGCTGTCAAAAGACAGCGCATAAAAAGATGCCCGCGTCAAAGAAGTGCATGTCACTTCTTGAGACGTAAAGGGAGCCATTTTTCATTGACTCCATTGAAAAACAGCTCCAATTACGTCCGTAACTGACGCCACGAAAAACTGCGAGTACGAGCAATTACATCTGAAATTCAGGAGCTGTTTTCGCCTGAAAACGGCTCCGTAATTTCAGGCGTATTGGACGCTGCCGTGTGACCATACCCTCATTGTGCTGTGCAGACTTTTTCTTGTGTTAATTTTGGTGTCAGGGAGTCCCAGTGGCCTCTTTTTATAGAGCACCTTTTTTTTTTCTATTTTACTTTTGTTATGTAGCTGTAGTGGAAGAAATCTGTAGTGTAAAATGCGGATTCACTGTGGATTTCACCTTCTACATTGAAAGGGTGAAAATCTGCAGAATTTCTATATAAGACAGAGCATGCTTAGAATTTGAAAATCCTCAGCATGCTCCTATTTCCGTGCATATTTTTATGCTATGTGTGGATTGGGTCTAAAAAAAACAACAAATAACCTCCTCCACGTGTACTGTACATTGCCGCGGAATCCGCATCACAAATTGGCAACAATTCCTTCACGTCTGAACGCAGTCTTATAGATTCATTTATTTATCTTCCAGTTCCCGCTTTGTGATGGAGCACACACCAAACACAACGAGGAAACCGGTGACAACGTTGGACCTTTAATCATTAAGAAAAAAGAATCCTAAACCATGAACGGCATTACCATTAATAATTTACAAGGAAACCACAGTAATTCTCATTGCTCTATAGCAGAAAAGTCTCTCGTTCTAGAAAACCCCCACCACCCCTATCTGTCATCTGCCTTAAATGTTTCGCCCTGTGGCGGTGGAAGGTCTCATGTCTTGTTTGGCAGGGAAATAAGAACTTGATTTGTTCTGTGCTTGTATGAAACCACTGTATGAGCGGCGTTCAGTACTCGGAGGAGAACACCTGCTTTCCTTTCTGTTGTGAAACGCTGACATTGGAATGTAAAACCGATACATGGATATTAAATTATGTACAAAATCTGATGAGTGATGTTTACTGTTGTGGTTTACAAAATGTTACAATATACAATAAGTAACAAAGCATCAATTCCATTAGAGAGCAGATTAGTCAACAAGTTGCAACCGGTTTTTAGTCAGATAATCCAAGAAAAAAAATGAAGGAAAATGGGGTCAATCAACAATCTTGTACTTTTTTTTTTTTTTTCTCCTGTATTTGACGGGAACATCACATCCAGTTTTAAGTTTAGTTTTGGGATGTGAGATCTGTGATCAGAGGTTAGGGTGCCTGCAAATTCAGAATTTGTTCTGTGTTTCATCTGTATGTATTTTGCCAAGTGGCAGAATGTACCCAGCAGAAGAAAGTAGGTTTTCATTCTGCAAACAAGTCATCATTTTAGCCAAAAAAATATATAAATGTGTAGATTATAGAGAACGATGTAAAATATAGGATATAAATAAAAAAATATGGCAGTGTATGTCAGTCCCCAGGGTGTATGGATTATAGGATACCATCAAAGGTGATGTAACCCATTATAGCCCATGGCATTGTGTTAAGCCTTTTCCCTCCACCTACACGACTGCACCACCAGGAGGGATTTCTTGCCTCAAAAAGGAACAGGAAGCAGTATAAATTCCCCCACCTCCTTAACCTCTCCAGTTGTTTCCTGTCCTTGGGATACGGGAAGCGGTATCCGTACGGAGCTCTGTGGTTTCTTCTTCAAACGCCCCCCCGGTCTCTTCTCTTCCCCTGGACGAATGATCGGTGTCTTTATCAGGGAAGACAGGGGCAGGGAGCTGGGCTCCGAGCGGCAGTTGCCTCCTCCAGCTCCTTGGCATAAGTCCTGCAGTGCCGGCAGCCCTGGGCTTCCGGACCTATCCACTGAGGTAACGGCGGTCAGCGCTGACTAAAGCAGCACCAGACCTCTGGGCAGGGAAATCCCTTGCTGCATGTGGGACTGGCGTCTAGAGGTGGTTAGCGTGCATGTGTGTGGCATAAGCCAGCCTCTTAAAGGTGTACAGTGTCTACATTTTAAAATGTTTTGGTGCTGGCTTGCTCAGGGTAGTAGTTGTTTCCGGGCTGCTACTTGCTGAATTTGTTATGAGTTTGGCCGAGATGTCCCATGTAGAGTCTGCTGACCCATCCAGAGCCCTTAGCCCGGTAAGAATGTGGTTATATATATATTGTTTTTATATAACCCCCCCCTCGCTCTGAAAAGCCTCAATATTTGACAGAAAAACACTTGTTTATTTTTTCAGGGAGGTAATGAGGGAATCCAAAAGATCAGACCTATTAAGAAGTAGAATTTGCAAGAAGTCCCTTCCTACCATACGTAAGCTGTGATATTTGGCACCCGATATGTAAATAAGCCCCTGAACTGTCAATGGGGAGTTTCTATCTAAATGGCAAGGGGGCGTGATGTCTTCACTCTGACACTGTCCAGTTAGCTACGAACAGTGTTAGGGCGGCTTGCGCTGTGTTCCCTCCCGTGAGAACACAGACTGGTGGTTCTGCGGAGAGCACTCTCTGTGTTCTCGTGGGAGGAAACACAGCGCAAGCCGTCCTGATACTGTCCGTTTCTGATTGGACAGTGTCAGAGCGAAGACATCACACCCCTTTGCCATTTAGTTAGAAAAGCCCCATTCAGGGGCTTATTTACATATCTGGGGCCAAATATAACGGCACCGATATGCAAATAACAGAGGAAGATAGGAAAAAAAAATTTAAAGTGAGTCAGTGTTTGTGAAGCCCTGCCTATTACATGCTGCACATATATATGGGCAGGTGAAAGGTTCTCTTTAATGCTAGAACAGCCGCTCTCTCCAATTCTGCCAGAAGAGCTATCTGGCTTTGTTCCTGGACAGGAGACACGGCGTCCAAATCTAGGTTGTGTTCCATAGCCTGTGAGGGCGATAGATTATTCGGCTCTGGGCTAGACGATATCCTGGAGAAAACCCTTTTTTTTTTCCTGTCCGAGGCTTTCTTCTGAAACCTGTTTTTTCCAGCAAAGACTGCCCTTTCGGAACCAGAGGAGAAATCCTCAGCAAGTTAAAAAGAGAGAGGGTAATCCAAGATAACAACATTAAACATAAACCCTCTGTTTTTGCTAACGCTGGAGAAAGCCCCTCCAGAAATACTCAATGACCCCAGAGGGTTTGTGGGGGGCAGATTAAGATTCTTCTCCCATACATGGTCAGGGATTTCTTTAAGTTCATGGATATTGTATCTCGGGGTTCTCAACTGGAGTTCAGTTCCCTCCCCCCAGAGAATTTTGTATTAACACAGATATTAACCCCCTCATCAGTAGGAGTTGGAGAGAGAAATAGAGATCCTCCTGCAGAAACAGGTGGTGATTCCAGTACCGACTTCACAGCACAACCAGGGTTATTCCCCTTTATTTCTAGTCCTCATATCAAATGGGAGATCCAGAGTGATAATAAACCTGAAGTGTCTGAATGTACATAATCCAATACAAGAAGTTCAAGATGGAGACTATTACTTCCACCATCAATCTGCTCAGACCCTCTTGTGTAATGGCCTCAATAGACCTTCAGAATGCTTCCATATACCAATAAATCCAGACTCTCAAAGATTCCTGGGATTCGCGGAAACATTAAAGGGGAAGGCTCATCCTCTTCAGTTCTAGGTCCTGCCATTTGGCCTCTCGTCTGCCCCCAGGTTCTTCAAGATTATGGTGAAGGTCACGGCTTATCTTCATCAGAAAGAGATATTAATCATCCCATACTTGGACGATCTATTAATATCCGCAGAATCTCATTAAAGATTAAGTTGCCATCTAAAGATGATGAAACAGCTTGTGTCATCCCTGGGCTGGCTGATCAGCCTAGAGAAATCAGACTTGACACCAGAGAAAGCAAAGGTATTTCTAGGGATTCTCTTGAATTCTCAGGTCCAGACTTAGTTTCTTCCAAGAAAGAAGAGAGCGATGCGCTACTCCAGACGGTCACTGCCTTCATTTATCGAACATCGCCTTCTATAAGAGAGAAACCTCTTCCATGCCAGCAGTCAGATGGGCCCAGGCGTTCGAGAATTCCTCAGCACTGCCTTCTGTCATGCTGGGACAAGAAGCAGGAATCTAAATCGCAAGAGGAGGATTCCTTTCAGGGGAAAACAATCTCTGATGTGGTGGACACAAGACAGAAATTTATCGAGAGGTGTCCCGTGGTCAGAGTTACCCAGTAGTCATAACTACATATGCCAGTCAGTCTGGATGGGGAGCCCATTCGGGTCAAAACATGGTACAAGTGTCATAAAACCTCTATCAAGAGCTTCATCAAACTTAAAGAGGCTCTGTCACCAGATTCTCAAATCCCTATCTCTTATTGCATGTGATCGGCGCTGCAATGTAGATAACAGTAACGTTTAGTTACTGTTCTCTACATTGCAGCGCTGATCACATGCAATAGGAGATAGGGATTTGAGAATCTGGTGACAGAGCCTCTTAAGCCTCAGAGTCTACTAAAGGGCAAAGACATCTGGATATATTCAGGCAATCTCTATCTACAGTAGCATACCTGGACGAACAAGGAGGAACGGGAAGCCGGCTCCTTTGTCCGGTATCAGAACAAATCTTTATCTGGGCTGAGCAAAATGTTCTGTTTCTAACTGCTATACATCTAAGAGGAACAGAAAATTCAGTAACAGACAGACACTGTTTCCAGGGGTGGTGTCTCAATCTGCAGATATTCAAAGATCTTATCAGAAGATGGGGATAGCTGGAGATGGACCTGTTCGCAGACGGGAAGAACAAGAAGGCAATACATTTCCCTGTCCTACAAAGACAAGAACATCAGTCAGGAGTAGATGCCCTGTCTCAACCTTGGACGGTACTGAAGAAGGTGTTGGAGGATAAACACATCGTAAATTTACGGAAAGGTGTACGTGACTCAAATGAATGGGTCCGCAATTACGGATAAACTATGGTCGAGTGCATGGGGCCTAACCCGTTTGCTTTAACTTTTTATGTACTGTGACATCACTGTATTATTCTGTGCTGTTACTTCACTTAGGTCATTCCTCATACGCTATGATATCACTATCTTTATTATCCACCACTGTTTATTAACCCAGTGGTGGAATATCAGTGTACATTGTTCTGTGACATAACTAAGAATTTTTCCTGAGCAGTGACCTCATTGTGTGTGTTTTCAGGATCATAAATACAGTTGTGATTAGTGATTGAAAGTTTGTGAACCCTTCAGAATTTTCTATTTTTGCATAAATTTGACCTAAAACTACAGCAGATCTTCACAGTCCTAAAGGTAGATAAAGACAACCAAATCAAACAAATGAGTTAAAAATATTAGAATTGGTCATTTATTTATTGAGGAAAATTATCCAATATCTCACATCTGTGAGTGGCAAAAGTATGTGAACATTTGCTTTCAGTATCTGGTGTGACCCCCTTGTTCAGCAAAAACTGCATCTAAACTTTTCCCGTAATTGTTGATTAGTCCTGGACATCGGCTTGGAGGAATTTTAGCCCATTCCTTCATTCAAAACAGATTCAACTTTGTTACGTCGGTGGTTTCCTCCCATGAACTGCTCGCTTCAGGTTCTTCCACAACATTTCTATTGGATTAAGGTCAGGACTTTGACTTGGCCATTCCAAAACTTTAACTTTATTCTTCTTTAACCATTCTTTGGTAGAACGACTGTGTGCTTAGGGTCGATACCCTTCTGTATGACCCACGTTCTCTTAAAATTCAGCTCATGGACAGATGTCCTGACCATTTTCCCTTAGAATTTTCTGGTATAATTTAGAATTTGTTGTTCCATCAATGATGACAAGCCGTCCTGCCCCAGATTCAGCAAAACAGGCATAAATCATGATACTACTACCACCACCGCTTCACAGATGGTATGAGGTTTTTATGCTGGAATGCAGTGTTTTCCGTTCTCCAAGAAAGATACATAACGCTTCTCATTTACAGCTAAAAAACTCTATTTTGGACTCCTCTGTCCACAAAATATTGTTCCAGTAGCATTCTGCAAACTGGCAGCAATGTACTTTTTGGAGAGCAGCTTCTTTCTCCTTGCAATTCTTGTTGTTCAGTGTCCGCCTGATGGTGGGCTCATTAACATTAGCTAATGTGAGGTCTTAAGTTTGCTTAAAGGTTACCTTGGGTTCCTTTTTGACTTTGCAGACTTTTTACGTTTTGCTCTTGGCATGATCTTTGTTGGTCGACCGCTCCTGTTGGGGGGGGGGGGGTAATAATGGTCTTGAACCTCCTCCATTTGTACACAATCTGTCTGACTGGGGATTGGTGGGGTCCAAACTATTTACAGATGGTTTTGTAACCTTTTCCAGCCTGATGAGCATCAACAACTCTTCCTCCGAGGTCCTCCGCTCCTCTGTTCGTGCCATGGTACGCTTCCACAAACGTGTTGTGAGCATCAGACTTTGATAGATCCCTGTTCTTTAAATAGAACCGTTTGCCCACACACACCTGATAGTCATCCCATTGGTTAAGAACACCTGACTAATTCCACCTTCACATTATCTGCTAATCCTAAAGGTTCACATACTTCTGCTGCTCACAGATATGTGATATTGGATCATTTTATTCAATAAATGACCAAGTCTAATATTTTTGACTCATTTGTTTGATTTGGTTTTATCTACTTTTAGGACTTGTGTGAAGAGCTGATGTAGTTTTAGGTAAAATTTATGCAAGAAATATAGAAAATTCTGAAGGTTTCACAAACGTTCAAGCACCACTGTATATGGTGAACCGAGGTTGCAGTCACAACAGAAAACTAATGTTGAGGGGTCCAATGGCCCAGTCCTGTTACAGATTGGCATTGGGGTCTTTAGTAATATTTTAAAGACCCAGGAAAGAATTCTGATCATGAATTTGTAAGCTCTTAAAGGAAAAAGCATACATGGTTACAATAATTACAGACGCAGGTCCAGGAATTAGTGTGGCATACCAGAGGATGCAGATGTTATGAGAGGACCAGATGGGGGTAGTAGTCCCCCTAATGGCTGGTTCATTAGTGATGTCACGGTCGCAGCAGTGGGGTCCTACCCTGGGCACCTCTCTTAGGACACACACCAAGTCAATTGTCAAAAATGGAAAGCAAAATCAGAACCAGTCCTATGCTAACCAAAAGTCTCTTTACTGAGAACTGCCATAAAGTGCAGCAATAACTCACAGCAATGCAGTCTCTCATTACCAGTCTAGTGGAGTGTGCATGTGAGGAGGACCCCTTGTTAGCTGACTTGCAGGGATAAGCTTGTGAGGGGTGATGCTGACCCAGTACTTAGATTATGCAGTTTATGGTTTTGGGGGAGAAACAGTCTTTATTATGAAGGGATCATCACCGGTTGGCTCCCGGCAGGTGACTAACTAGAGGGAAATGTAGTTACTCACGGTTACTGGGCCGCGGTATCCGATAGCCGGACGCGGACCTAAGACACGTGGCTTGGAAACCACGGAGCACTGGACTTGACCGGAGGCCCACTTTAAGGTCCAGGATTGCAGAAAGGCTCCTCTGAAATGGCTCCTTTCTGACAGATAGATTCTCTCCTTCTCAGAGGCGGTAGAAATGTATATGTTATCCCCTCTGTATGGACTAGAGAAGGGTCCTAGGAATATCTGTGCTTTGCATGGGCCGTGAGATTGACCATGCAGCTCCTAGGTGTGGCAGGTAGATTCCCTGCCATGTCTTGCACAGCATGGGTTGCTGGCACCTCACTCTAGACTCCCCAGAACTCGTCTGCACTGATTTTCCTGCCCTCTGCTAAGAGGTAGGCTGGGTTAAAGTTTAGCCCACAGTTCACCCACAGATTGCTAGAAGCTTCTGGATAGAAACTTATGTGTCAGGAGTGATTGGAATCCTACACTCACATGCACTTACAGTGGGTCAACTATAGATGGCAGCAAAGTAATTAAGCACATGGCAATATACACAGTGTATGCACGCAGGAAATACATGATATACAGAGGCATACTGACACATAGTACTAGTACATTGTGACAAACCTACTACCATACGACAACTAATCCTATTATGGAAGTAGGGAGTGTACAGGGACACTATATTAGTACTCTAGAAAAAAAAAATCATGCCAAAACTGCCGTAGTGGGAGGGACTTCCTGCTGAAAGAATATAGTGCCGAGCGGTCCTCATCGTGCCCTCCACAATGCAATCGCGGAGTGGCAATGGCTGCCTGAGGGGCCTAATGAAGGCCCCCAGGTCCGCCAAAAAAAATAAATTGTAAATGCCAGAATCGCTATTTTTTTGGTCACCTCATCTCCCCAAAAAAATAATGGAATAAAAAGTGATCAAAATGTCACATGTACCCCAAAATGGTAACATTAAAAACTAAAGCTTATCCCACAAAAAATGAGCCCTCATACCACTTATTTGACGGAAAAATAAAAAAGTTATGGCTCTCAGAAGTTGGCGACACAAAATACATTTTATTTTTTACTTGTAAAAGTAGTAAAATATAGAAAAAAACGATATTTGGTATTTTTCCCCATTTCCTAGTACTTTATATGGCACAATAAATGGTGCTACGAAAAACTACAACTCGTCCCGCAAAAATCAAGCCTTCATAGGACTATATCGACGGAAAAATAAAGAAGTTACAGCTTTTGAAATGTGGGGAGGAAAAAATTAAAATCTGAAAGTTGGTTACGAAGGGAAGGGGTTAAATTGTCAGTTTCTGACTGCTTTTTCCTGCGTGTTTTATACGGAGCGCGTGACTGAGATTTGTTGAAGTTTCTTCCACTTTGCTGCTACTGTAATACGCTGCGGAATTTACCCACAGAAAATCCGGTCGGAAATTTCGTAGTGTTACGCTATGTGTGAACGTGGCGTAAAGTTAAACTTACACGGCCTGATTTTTCTACAATATGGTGACCAGGCAGAGGTTCCAGCTTTGTATGGAAAAATTTCAAGTATTTATAGATCAGAAGCAATTAATATGGTACGGAGAGATTTTCCAATGTGTTGTAAAGAAAAAAAGGAATAAGGCTATGTTCACGCGCTTAACCAAAAACTTCTGAAAATATGGAGCTGATTTCAAGGGAAAACAGCACCTGATTTTCAGATGTTTTTTACGGCCGTTTTTGGACCTGTTTTCAATAGAGTCTATGAAAAACTGCTCCAAAAACGTCCCAAGAAGTGACCTGCACATTTTCGCGGCCGTTTTTTTACTCGCGTTTTTTTCCCAATGCTGATGTTTGGAGGCGTTCTGCCTCCGATTTTTCGGCCGTTTGCGGCCCAAAAAACTGCTGAAAATAGGCCGTGTGAACGTATCCTTACTTCTTGCATTGTCATGATTCTTTCCTTTCTAATGGAAAATAATTTGTGATTCCGTGTTCCACTGTGCGTAGATTAGGTTACACGAAGCTCCTATAAACATTTTATTTGGATTAGCTTTCCAACTAAATATTTATCTTCCTGACATTGTGTGACCAAAGCCATGACTAGGTCATACGTGTCACGCTAATCCCCTGAATATGTAATACAATATTATCCTGCTGTTTACACAGCAGTGCAGAGACTTTCAGTACAAATCCTGAGTCTAGTACTCACAGGTAATAATGACAAGTCATTTTCTATAGCTGTAAGACCAAGAGATTTCTAGATATAAAATATATTAACCCAGTACATTCTAATTAGGAAATAATCTCCAGTCAAGACACAAATTATATTTAAAGTGTAACTAAACTTCAGACATATCATAGTGACACATTAGAAGTTTTGATCGTGTGGGTCTGAGCACGTAGACCCCCACCGATCGCTGAAACTAAGCGGCAGAAACGCTCGGGTGAGCGCTCACCCGCTTTGTTTCTGATCGGCTTTTCTCAGAAAGCCAAGCTATTGGTGTACGGGCTCAGACTGTCTATTGAGCCTATACACCAATTACTATATTTTCCGATAAAAGCCTCAGGGGTCAAAACTTCTGACGTGTCAGAAGTTTTTGGGAAAATTGACCATTTAATTATAATAATTGGGTAAAAAATACTCTGTTCAGATGAAAGAAAACTTCCAATATGGTAGGAACTGATCCTTTGTACAATTTTATGTATAATGAGGAACTTTGATTAAATCACGTTGGTGTTCCTTTAAAAGAAATTGCTAAAACAGAGAAAGAGGTGTAACGTGAAGCTTCTCTGCCCCCACCTGGTGTATTCTTCTGTGGCACCCTCAGGCATGACTACTACCTTTACACCTTGGCAACAGAGGATGGGGCACCCAAGGCTTTTGTCTCACGAAAGAGGGTCCAAGGATGTGACTAGGCAATAGGAAAGATGTAATTGTAATTGCTTCCTCCTCTGTGTATGCCAATTTTCCTCTAGCACCCTCGGAAGGACTAAGGTTATAGGATATTCTAGAACATTTGTCACCTGTACATACCTGAAGCCCCCAATGCTCATTGTCTAGAATTAGTGCAGTCCCCAACGCATTTGTGTGCCAGACTATCAGATAAATAGCATAGGACTATTTTTGTCACATGCTGGCTTAATCAGGATTTCCGGATCATAGGAGTAAATAACTTTTACTGTATTTGTATAGTTTATTGCAGAGGACTATTAGCCTACATATGAAGGACTAGATCAAAAGACAGCACATGCATCATTTTGGAAGACTGTAGTCCTATGGACAAATCAAAGAGGAAACACAAGCCCTAGCGAATACATGCAGAATTAGTCCCACTAGTGATAAACTTGTACACAACAAATAAGTGGTGTGCGAACCCAGCCTCAGTGGGACAGGATGGTTGTTAACTTTAGTGTCCCTTTAACACCTTAATGACCAAGCTATTTATGTTTTTCCATCATCGCATTCCAAGAGCTATAACTTTTTTATTTTTGCGCCGACATAGCTGTATAAGGTCTTATTTTTTGCGGGACAAGTTGTATTTTTTTTAATAGCACCATTTTGGGGTACATATTTGATGAACTTTTATAAACTTTTTTTTTGGGGGGGGGGGAGGGGAATGCAAAAAAGTGGCAAAATTTCTGGATTTTTTTTCTATCGTAAATCTACGCCGTTTACCGTGTGTTATAAACAACAATAACTTTATTCAGCAGGTTGTTACGATTGCAACGATACCAAATTTGTATAGATTTTGTATGTTTTACACAGTAAAACGTTTTTTTTCAAAATTATTTGTTTGTGTCTCCATATTTGAAGAGCCATTACTTTTTTTTATTGTATGAGGGCTTTTTTTTGTGGGACGACTTGTGTTTATTGGTACCATTTTGGTGTAGATGCGACTTGATCACTTATCAAATTTTTTTTTTAAGGTAGGATTCATAGAAAACAGCAATTTTTTTAAATTTTTCACAGCGTTCACCATGCGGGTTAAATAATGTAAAAGGCTTTTTACAGTTGGGGTCGTTACGGATGTGGCGATACCAAATATGTGTAATTTTTTTTCACTTTAGTTTGTTTTTTTAATAAAGCATTTTGTAAGGGGAAAAAGTGGGTTTTTTTTTAAAAAAAAATAAAAAATAAAAAAACACATTTTTTTTTAAGTTAACTTTTATTAAACTTTTTTTTTTTTTTTACTAGTCCCACTAGCGGAATTTAATATGCGATCATTCGATCGCTTTTATAATACACTGCAATACTTATGTATTGCAGTGTTTTACTGCCTGTCCGTTTAAAACGGACAGGCATCTGCTAGGTCATTTCAGAGGCATGACCTATCAGGCATTCACTACAGGCAGACCAGGGGGCCTTTTATTAGGCCCCCGGCTGCCATAGAAGACACAGACACTCGGTGATCTTATCGCCGAGTGTCAGTGGGATGAGAGGGAGCTCCCTCCCTCTCTCCAAAACAACTCAGATGTGGCGCTCGCTATTGAGCGCCGCATCGGAGGGGTTAAACAGGTGTGATCGATGTTGATATCAATCTCACCTGTTTGAGCAGGGACGCCCCCAGCCCTCAGCTACCTACCCCACACAATCCTCGCTAACCATTTTATTAAAAAAAACAAACGTAGATCATTGCAGTAGTTAACCAAATCTACGACGTAGTCCAATAAGTCCAGTGGAACCTGCAAAACAAAAAAAATAAAGTTAAGCCTCAAGCACACTTCAGTGAAATGCTTCAGTGTGCGATCAGATTTTTTTTTTTTTTTAAACGGATAGCACACTGACCTATTTGTTTCTATGGGGCCATGCACACTTCAGTTTTGTTTTTCTAATGGAACAGTGTGGCAGTTCTGACAAAAATAGAACAGGTCCTTTTCCTGTCTTTTTTTTGCAGAACAGTCTCGGCCATTCCAGTCATTTGGTCCATTGAAACAACGGACCGCACATGGAAGCCATCTTTGTGTGGTCCATGTTGAACGGATCTGTGATTTGCGGCCGTATGACGAGTAACAGATGTGTGCACGAGGCCTTAGTAATATGAAAAATAAAAATATTTATACTGGCCTACAGCAGACTTCTGTCGTCTCCCTGCACCGCAATGTAAAATAGGGGCCAATGACAAATAATTCCCCTAGGACACAAGGATTTCGACACATTTTTTACGAGTTGTGTGCACTTTTTGCAAGTTTTTTTGGCACGTAGTAGGACTCCCACTGGCACATTTTACGAACCAAGGAATTGATCCGCTTCTCTTTTACACACCGCTATTTTATTATTTTTTTTTAAAACGCTTGCGTAAAAAAACAAAAAAAAAAAAAAGCGCAATATGTACTAACTGCTCGCTTTCCCATTGATGTGAATAGGAAGCTTAATCAAGAGTGTGGGTTTTTTTTACGCATTTTGTGTGCGCTTTTTGACGCATAATTAGCGTTCCTATTGACTATGGGAACATTGAGCATGTTTTACGTGCCAAAGAATCGACTTATGTACTAACGGTGCGCTTTCCAATTTATGGAAATTTAAAGCTTAATCAAGCGGTTTTTTTGACAGGTTTTTAAAATGCACCAAAAAAAATGTCAAATACATGCCGTGAGAACCGGTCAATTGACCACAAGTCATTTACCACAGGGTCTTCCCTCTTGACTTTCATCATTCTAAGGGTATGTTCACACGGCCTATTTACGGACGTAATTCGGGCGTTTTTGCCCCGAATTACGTCTGAAAATAGCGTCTCAATAGCGCTGACAAACATCTGCCCATTGAAAGCAATGGGCAGACGTTTGTCTGTTCACACGAGGCGTATATTTACGCGCCGCTGTCAAATGACGGTGCGTAAATAGACGCCCGCGTAGAAGAAGTGACCTGTCACTTCTTTGGCCGTAATTGGAGCCGCTATTCATTGACTCCAATGAATAGCAGCGCTAATTACGGCCGTAATTGACGCGGCGTTCAAGCGCCTGCACATGCCGGTACGGCTGAATTTAGGGTATGTTCACACGGCGGCGGTCCGTAACGGCTGAAATTACGGGGATGTTTCAGCCTGAAAACATCCCTGTAATTTCAGCCGTACCGGAATGTGCAGGCGCTTGAACGCCGCGTCAATTACGGCCGTAATTAGCGCTGCTATTCATTCATCCTTTTGACAGCTGTTGTGCGAATCACGCTTGTCCCACGGAAGTGCTTCCGTGCGACATGCGTGGTTTTCACGCACCCATTGACTTCAATGGGTGCGTGATTCGCGCAAAACGCAGAAACGGACATGTCGTGACTTTTTCAGCGGACTCACGCAGAGTAAAAAATCACGCACATGTCCGCACGGCCCCATAGACTAATATAAGTCTGTGCGACGCACGTGAAAATCACGCGCGTTGCACGGACGTAATGCCTGTTTGTCTGAATAAAGTCTAAGGGTATGTTCACACGCAGTGAGCAAAAACGTCTGAAAATACGGAGCCGTTTTTCAGGCGATAACCGCTCCTGATTCAGACGTTTTTTACGGCCGTTTTTGGAGCCGTTTTTCAATGGAGTCAATGAAAACACCTCCAAAAAGTTCCCAGGAAGCGTCCTGCACTTCTTTTGACGAGCCATCATTTTACACGCCGTATTTTGACAGCAACGCGTAAAATAAAGTCTCGTGGGAACAGAACATCGTAAAACCCATTGCAGGCAATGGGCAGATGTTTGTAGGCGTATTAGGGGCGCTTTTTCAGGCGTAATTAGAGGCGTAAAACGCCCGAATTACGTCTGAAAACTCTGCGTGTGAACATACCCCATAGCCTTTTGGTGTATCCTAGAACTCTGCCAGCTGCATCCGTACAATCTCTTAAAAAATGGACCTGGACAATGCTAAAGGCCTGTTCTCACCAGCGTTCGCTTTCCGTTCCGGGGTTCTGTCGGAGGTTTCCGTCGGGTGAACCCCGCGACGGAAAGTCAAACTGAAACAGCTTTTGTTTCAGTCACCATTGATATCAATGGTGACAGAAACATTGCTAATGGTTTCAGTTTGTCACCATTCCGGCAGGTTTCAGTTTTTTCAGACGGAATCAATAGCGCCGTCGACTGAGTTATTGATTCCGCCGTTAAAACGGAAACCTGTCGGAATGGTGACCAACGGAAACCATTAGCAATTTGTCACCATTGATATCAATGGTGACGGAAAGGGAAGCGGTGGTTCCAATTTGACTTTCCGTTGCGGGGTTCCGTTTCTGTGGCTTGAAAAAACAAGTGGGTTGTAAATCAAGTGGAGTTCCAAAAACCGGATTTGAAAAGAGGAGTTAAAGTCCCAGTAAGTGCTCTTCTACTTCTTTTTCTTTTTGATTAACAACTGTTCGCTGTTTTTTTTTGTAACTTGGATAATGGATAGCAAGATTGGAGGTTTTCTTCAGTGCACAGTTTGCCATATGTATGCACGCCTGGAGCCGGAGTTCCAGGGTGAATATCTCTGTGGCAGATGTGAGCATGTTGTTCACCTGGAAGCTCGCATTAGAGATCTGGAGGAGCAGAATGCAACACTGAGGAGGATAGACAATCTTGAGAGGAGCTTGCTGCTCACTGAGCATGCAGTTAGTGGGTTACAACTGGAGGGTGAAGACATGGGTGAGCAGGATCAGGTAAGTAGCTGGGTTAATGTAGTTAGGGGCAGTAGAAAGGGGTCAAAGAAAAGGAAGGCCGATCCGGTTTCTGACATTCCAGGCAAAATTGCCAAATTGGGTGATGATGCGAGGGTGTCAGTCTCAGAAATGGCAGCCCTAATGGATACTGATCTCCCTAACAGCCGGGAGAACAGCCCAGCTAGTAGTCGGTGGGATGGTAATGCAGGTAAGCCAAGACAATTGATAGTTGTAGGGGATTCTATAATCAGGAAGACGGATAGAATAATTTGTCGCCAAGACCACCTCAACCGAATGGTTTGCCGTCTCCCTGGTGCCAGGGTTCGGCATGTGGTGTAACGGGTGGACAAATTTGCTGGAAGGGCTGCTGATGATCCAGCTGTCGTGATCCATGTCGGTACCAACGACAGAATAAATGGTAGGTGGAGGAGCCTTAAGAATAATTTTAAAGAACTAGGCTATAAGCTGAAGGGAAGGACCTCCAAAGTAGTATTCTCAGGAATACTGCCTGTGCCATGCGCATCACAGGAAAGACAGCGGGAGCTCAGGGAGTTAAATGCATGGCTGAAGTCTTGGTGTAGAGCAGAAGGATTTGGGTTCCTAGAGCACTGGGCTGACTTTTCATTGGGGTACAAACTGTATTCTGCAGATGATTTGCACCTAAATGGAAGGGGGTCCGCTGTGCTGGGGGAGAGAATTCTAGCTGGGGTGGCAGAGTATTTAAACTAGGGCTGAGGAGGGAGGTCAATGTAGAAAAAAAAGGGGTAGCCAGGTTAGAGAGGGGTCAGACTATATTGGTGGGGGGAGAAACAGAATGTGGGGAGAGGACTAGACAACAAGATAAGGAGATCCTTTCGTTACAAAACATCAGTGTAAATAAAAAGGCCCAAATAATGTCAAATCACATTTCTGATAATAAAAGTGTAAAACTGACAGGCAAGTTAAAGTATATGTTCACAAATGCCAGAAGTCTAGCAAGCAAAATGGGGGAGCTGGAGGCCTTGATACTTGAAGAAAATATAGATATAGTTGGTGTTGCTGAAACATGGCTGGACTCTTCACATGACTGGGCTGTAAATCTACAGAGTTTTACACTTTTTCGGAAAGACAGGACAAATAGGAAAGGTGGTGGTGTATGTCTGTATGTGAGAAATGATATGAAGGCGAGTGTGAAAGAGACAATAGTGGGTGAATACTGTGAGGAGGTTGAAACCTTGTGGGTGGAACTAGAAAAATTACTTTTGGTGTAATCTATAGACCCCCCAATATAACTGAGGAGATGGATGTTCAGCTATATAAACAGATGGAGCGGGCTGCACAGGCGGGTACTGTTGTGATAATGGGAGATTTTAATTTCCGGGATATTAATTGGTGTCATGGTTCAGCTTCAACTGCAAAGGGGAGACATTTCCTCAACCTGTTGCAGGAAAATTTTATGGGCCAGTTTGTGGAAGACCCGACTAGAGGTGAAGCTCTGTTGTATCTGGTTATTTCTAATAATGCAGATCTTGTTGGGAATGTCAATGTTCGTGAAAACCTCGGTAACAGTGATCATAATATAGTTACATTTTACCTATACTGTAAAAAACAAACGCAGGCTGGGAGGGCAAAAACATTTAATTTTAAGAAAGCCAATTTCCCCAGGATGAGGGCGGCAATTCAGGATATAGACTGGGAAGAACTAATGTCAATTAATGGGACAAATGATAAATGGGAGATTTTCAAATCTACTTTGAGTTATTATAGTGCAAAATTTATTCCTATAGGTAACAAGTATAAACGACTCAAATTAAACCCCACATGGCTTACACCTTCTGTGAAAGGGGCAATACATGACAAAAAAAGGGCATTTAAAAAATACAAATCTGAGGGTACAGCTGTAGCCTTTGTAAAATATAAAGAGCTTAATAAAATCTGTAAAAATGTAATAAAATTAGCAAAAATACAAAATGAAAGGCAGGTGGCCAAGGATAGTAAAACAAATCCCAAAAAATTCTTCAAGTATATAAATGCTAAAAAGCCAAGGTCTGAACATGTAGGACCCCTAGATAGTGGTAATGGGGAGTTGATCACAGGGGATCAAGAGTAGGCGGAGTTACTAAATGGGTTCTTTAGCTCTGTATATACAACTGAAGAAAGAGCAGCTGATGTAGCCGCTGCCAGTGCTGTTAATATATCAGTTGATATACTGAATTGGATGAATGTAGAGATGGTCCAAGCTAAATTAAATAAAATAAATGTGCACAAGGCCCCGGGACCAGATGGGTTACACCCTAGAATTCTTAAAGAGCTTAGGTCAGTTATTTCTGTCCCCCTTTTCATAATATTCAGAGAATCTCTAGTGACTGGTATAGTGCCAAGGGACTGGCGCAGCGCAAATGTGGTGCCTATTTTCAAAAAGGGCTCTAGGTCTTCCCCAGGTAATTATAGACCAGTAAGCTTAACATCCATCGTGGGGAAAATGTTTGAGGGGCTATTGAGGGACTATATACAGGATTATGTGACAATAAATAGCATTATAAGTGACAGCCAGCACGGTTTTACTAAGAAAAGAAGTTGTCAAACTAACCTAATCTGTTTTTATGAAGAGGTGAGCAGAAGTCTAGACAGAGGGGCCGCTGTGGATTTAGTGTTTTTGGACTTTGCAAAGGCATTTGACACTGTCCCCCATAGACGCCTAACGGGTAAATAAAGGACTATAGGTTTAGAAAATATAGTTTGTAATTGGATTGAGAATTGGCTCAAGGACCGTATCCAGAGAGTTGTGGTCAATGATTCCTTCTCTGAATGGTCCCCGGTTATAAGTGGTGTACCCCAGGGTTCAGTGCTGGGACCACTATTATTCAACTTATTTATTAATGATATAGAGGATGGGATTAATATCACTATTTCTATTTTTGCAGATGACACCAAGCTATGTAATATAGTTCAGACTATGGAAGATTTTCATGAATTACAGGCAGATTTAAACAAACTAAGTGTTTGGGCGTCCACTTGGCAGATGAAGTTTAATGTAGATAAATGTAAAGTTATGCATCTGGGTACCAACAACCTGCATGCATCATATGTCCTAGGGGGAGCTACACTGGCGGATTCACTTGTTGAGAAGGATCTGGGTGTACATAAACATAATCATAAACTCAATAACAGTATGCAGTGTCTATCAGCTGCTTCAAAGGCCAGCAGGATATTGTCGTGTATTAAAAGAGGCATGGACTCACGGGACAGGGATGTAATATTACCACTTTACAAAGCATTAGTGAGGCCTCATCTAGAATATGCAGTTCAGTTCTGGGCTCCAGTTCATAGAAAGGATGCCCTGGAGTTGGAAAAAATACAAAGAAGAGCAACGAAGCTAATTAGGGGCATGGAGAATTTAAGTTATGAGGAAAGATTGAAAGAATTAAACCTATTTAGCCTTGAAAAAAGACGACTAAGGGGGGACATGATTAACTTATATAAATACATTAATGGCACATACAAAAGATATGGTGAAATCCTGTTCCTTGTAAAACCCCCTCAAAAAACAAGGGGGCACTCCCTCCGTCTGGAGAAAAAAGGTTCAAGCTGCAGAGGCGACAAGCCTTCTTTACTGTGAGAACTGTGAATCTATGGAATAGTCACCGCAGGAGCCGTCACAGCAGGGACAGTAGATGGCTGCAAAAAAGGCAAAGATAATTTCCTAGAACAAAAAAATATTAGCTCCTATGTGTAGAAATTTTCCCTTCCCTTTTCCCTTCCCTTGGTTGAACTTGATGGACATGTCTTTTTTCAGCCGTAATAACTATGTAACCCTGGAACGGAAAGCCAACACTGATGTGAACAGGCCCTTAGCCATTTGAAAACACCTTTTCCTGGCCTGTAGCCAAAAAGTCAGGGGGTCAAGTCTCCCTCCCACATTTACAGCAACTGTAATTCAGGTTGCTTTGCCTGATTAACCTGGCTGTATTTCTTGGAAGTGCTCCCTCCGGTGGCCAACATAGGAAAACGTCAAATTATTATTTCCTTTTTAATACTATCCGCCTTGTGGAAAAAAAATAAAATACACAAAAAAGCTAAAAAAAAAAATAAAATTCTAAAAATAAGTAACTTACATTTATTTTTTACATTTGCCACACATTCCCTTTAAGGAGGGCTAGCTTCGAGGACAGAAGCCTCTATCTCATCCTCCTGCTGTGCCTTGGTCAACACAAACAGCACGGGGTCCTAATTTTTGAGGGTCTGGTCAGCCACATTATTTTGAATGTCCAAACCAGTGATACAAAGTAGGACCAGCTTTTTGGAAGAAGACGACAGCATCCACCCAGGTGTAGAAATATATTAAATGCTTTTATTCAAGCAGGACAAAAAAAGCTGCAACATTTCAACCCCCACAGAGGTCTTTCAAGCATGTAGAAAGTAGGACTGTGTCAATCTCTTGTGCAATTAGAGTGAATGTTGGGGATCCCTATGAAATTTCAGAATACCACACGTCCTTTTTCACCAGTGTTGAGGGTGAGTTGCACAAACTCCCTGACCGCCAAAGTATTAGAAATTGCACATCTGAGAAAACTTATAGGAGGGGGATTTGGGGGAGACACCAGGCCCACCTTGTGCATCTGAATCTCACCCACATCCTCTCATAGGCACATGGAGTAACATGCGCAGTCCCAATATACTTTAGATTGGGGCTCTGGCAACCTCGTACAGGAAAAAAAAAAAAAAAAACACTGCCTGAGGCGGCAAAAGTTTTTTGGCCATTGCATTAGAGTCGTGCACGTGCCGGGAGGTGGAATCAGCACAAAACCAGTGCTAACCGGTATAAATACTTTCATCTCCGATGACGTATCACATATATCGGATACTGAAACACGTAGGATTACTCTGCAGCAAGTGGTTTCAGTGCATTATATAATAAGGAGTTCGTGGTCTATGAGTGGAATATTACCAGCCATTGACATTTCTCAATTCGGACCATTTAACTAATAAAATTTACTTTTAATCGTTCTATTCAGGCGGTGACTTTAGAAATTAACTGAACGGAATATACTATCAGTGTGCAGTTACTTCTATGGGCATAAATGTCAAGCGCAGTGGGAAAGGAGCATAACTTTTAAAGCTGAACTGGTGCAGCAAAAAACTAAAAACAGAATGAATAGACGACAGAAGAAATAGTAGAAAAATGCACTTTTATTTGTATGGAAAAAGCAACAGATCTGTAAAAGATTTGCGATTTGTATTATATTGCCCATATGAAAATTAAACTTGTGTTCACATTGCATTAAACTGGTCAAGTATGCAACAGAATAAAAAAAAAAAAAAAAGAACGAAAAAACAAACAACTTTTCCCCGTAACTACGAGATCAAGAATTACAAGTGTAAAGTTAATTTCAGTTTTTAAGAAATCTGCAATCACTTAAACTTCTTAGATGATTTCACCATGACAATACAAAGCTTAGGAAGGGGAGAAAAAAATTTTTTTTTTAGTTTACTTACAAAGTTAAATAAATTTAGTCTATACAGTAAAAAATACAAATTAAATAGTGAGCTAACAGCGAAATCTGAACACAGACAAAACAAACAAACCTTTCATCATTAGAAGATGCGGAGATGCAGGTGTCTTAAAAACAGCATTACACGTAGTTTGCAAGGTACACAAAAACTTTAAAAAGTACAGTCATTTTACTGGAGAAAAAAGGAGTAGAATTATTCCCACACCTATTTCTAAAAGTCTACGAACATTTGTAATCATTTTTTTTTCTTATTGCTCCAATGCATCCAAAATGAAAAACGAAGCATCCCACTGTTGTGTCTGCATAGTTGCTGTAGACTCGTCTCCATTGTTAGGGTATGTTCACACGCTGAGAGGCAGTTACGTGTGAAAAGACAGACTGTTAACAGCTGCCTCGTTTCACACGTAAAAGCTCCTCCTCGTAATTTACGAGGCGTCTGAGACGCTTGTAAACCTTGAGCCGTGCTTCATTGATTTCAATGAAAAACGGCTCAAATTACGTGGCAAAGAAGTGCCCTGCACTTCTTTGCCGAGGCAGTAAATTTACGCGTCGTCGTTTGACAGCTGTCAAACGACGACGCGTAAATGACAGGTTGTCTGCACAGTACGTCGGCAAACCCATTCAAATGAATGGGCAGATGTTTGCCGACGTATTGTAGCCCTATTTTCAGACGTAAAACGAGGCATAATACGCCTCGTATACGTCTGAAATTTGGCCGTGTGAACATACCCTTACAGACCACACACTGTGTACGTAGTCTGCAGTCATACTCCCTTCCATTTACAGAAGTGGGGACACATGGCAGAAAGTAGGACTACAGGGTCAGTCTACACAGAGCTTGTTAGTAGTCTAGAACCATGGAGAATCCTAGGTCTGGATAGGAGCTGTAGACCAATAAACGGTAGGCATTTTTACATTTAATTGCAACGGTGTACATAGCCTTTAATCTACTGTCCTAGGAGCTGGAGCTTTGTTTTTCTAATATGGAGCTCAAAATCATCTACTCCCCCCTGTTCATGGAAATCACTAGTGAGAGCATACAGAATACAGAGCCGTCTAGATCTGTATTCGGCATGCCCTGTCTAGCAGCAGCCACAATCACTCAATGAAAGAATAGAACAAGACGCATGGGATCAGACCTCCATATGAGAGCTCAGGACAGTACGTTAGGGGATTAACTATACTACATCAATTTCTAGAATATATATGATCTGTACTTTTTAAACAAAAACGTAAGGATAAATGTCATATTTAACGATTAGGGCCCGTTCTATTTGGCACCTGAAGTGTTAAAACTTGAGACTTACGAACCTGGACCTAAAGAAGACATCTCGGAGAACACGGATAAGGCAGTGGTGTGTACATTTACACTGCAGCATCCATGCTCCGAAGACAAGCTGGATATAGCGAGATCAATGCAAGTAGCCAAGCACGGCTACCTCCTCAGCCCCCGACATCAGCTCTTCTTCGAGTTCTCGGAGCGGTGCCTAACATTACAAACCAGCAGCATAAACGATGGAGCATTTTCCTATACTTGACAATATTATACTGCTCTATTTCTACAGAGCACGGTTCCCCGATTCTGCATGTGACCGATTCAGGTCAACAACAGATTGTACACACATTGGCCAGATAGTGGTGGCGACAGGAGTCCCAGACAATACTCTACTAAGGAAACCAAGTACCATAACCTGAAGTATAGGACGACAATGCTCCAGATCATGTATGCTGCTGGGTTAGAAGAAATCAAACTGTAGGTAAACTTAATATGAAACTTTACCACTTCAGGTGACGGTCATTCCAACGGGCCCTAAAGTATAAATTAGGATTCCCCTTAAGTGATATTTATAGGTGTTTTTGGAACGTCTGGAGAAATATTTAAATGTCTAAAACGCAAAAAAAAAATAAAAAAAAATGTCGGCCTGTGGAACAGTAAACTGTGCCGGGATTCTTCTAATCTTGAAAAACCTAGAATGTACAGTACACTGGACTATACAGAGCTCACACGCCTGCATATCTCTGAGTCCAATCTTTTGCTATTCTGTTGTATCTGTGGAGAGAAGAAAAAAATAAATAAACAGTTTGAAACGTCAATATAACTGTATTAGGACATGTCAAGAGCTCCTACTAGTAGGCCATATAAAGAAGCTTGAAAACATCCTCTAAAAGGAATATTCTTCCTGGAATTGCTCTTGGAGCCTTCTTGATCTACCACATGAGCAGGTGCATATCGTACAGTAATACACGGCAGCCATTATTACATAGAACCTCTCCTGCCAGGTTTACATTAGTAAATACTTCTATTTCCCATAAAACAATCCTGGAGCGCCATTTCTTAGTACTCTGTTGTGCCATTCCTCGGTTATTCCTCCTGGTTATTATGAATAAATTGACAAGTGGGCGTTGTGATCCTTTGCCAATGGGGTGTATCCTGCACTACTCAATGACCTAATTTACGCAAATGTTTTTCCAGACAGTGTCCGCATGGAAAATAAAACATAAGCAGCATGAACCATGTAAGTCTGATTTGTGAAGGAGTCGCACAGTTAAGTCAACGGGGACCAAAAAAACAACAGCATACGGACACCATCTATGTGCACCCATATTACACAGATTAGTTGCGTAGCAATGCTAAAAAAAAAAAAAAAAAAAAAAAAAAAAAGGTTTCCCCACAAACAGGAAGTACAGAAATGTTTTTTGATGGCTGTAAGAAAAAGAGTAAGACATACTGAAGTCAAACACGGACAGAAGTACCTCTTACGGATGGATACAGACTGTTGATATAAAAAAAACAAAAAACGGACAGCTGTGTGAACTCCTGCAGCGGCAGGCTCAGTAGATCTCCGGACAGGAGTATAGCAAGTGAAGAGTGTACAGAATGTGTTTCCTTTATACAAGATTCATGTGACTGGTTGCTATGGGCAACAAGGCAAGTTTTTCCTCTTAGCGCCTCATTTATTATAACTTTCTATGACTGTCATAGCACCTAATTTATTATAACTTACTAAGAGAAAGACTTGCCTTGTTGCCCATAGCAACCAGTCACAACTCATTTTTTTTTTAGCGAAGTGCCATTATTTCCAAAGCCATGGCTGTTTGGGTTCGGACCCACAAAAACTTACTTTTCCTTGTCTGTCTTATAGATCTGTGCAATGTCTGGTACTAAAGGATCATCAGGGTTGGGATCACAAAGTAAAGAGCATATGGACAACAAAACTGGAAAAAAAACAAAACAAAACCACAACCATAAGAATACAATTGTTTAGCGCTACAAGAAGCAGAACACACTCACATTTCACTAGGACTCATGGCCACAGCATATATGAAGGGGACACCTCAATGACCATAAAGTACATTCTCCTGGTAGATCAGGCAGAGCAGAACTGAATAGAAACATCTTCTGTCAATAACCATGCATGCTACAATACACAATGTATCAGCCCTATAGTCACAATGTTTAGCGGGCAGGAGGCACCGGTACTTTTAAGCCTTTATGGGTATCTTACAAATGCCATTACGTAACTAGCGGGTACGGAGCTTACACTGTAGAACTCCTAGAACCACTGAATACAGTGCCTGGAATCAGTCTGGAAAGGACATTTGGACAATGTCAGCCAATCAGGATCCGAAGGAGTGTTCTTAGCAATGCTGATTGGCTGAGAGAAAACAGACATACAAAGCTCTCCTCTCAAGACCCCACCCAAATGTCCTTTTCAGCAGGAGGTCAGGAATAGTAATAGTGAACCCGAACACTGGTCCTGGGAGCTGTACAGTAGGCGCCCCTTAGCACCCACTAATTTAACTTTTTATTGGTATCTTAAAAGAAGCCCTTTTTTAAAGAGCCGTCTTATCAGAGACGGTACCTGCCCCGGCTGCTATGGCTTGTGCGCTGCTATATGGCTACAGGGAATCTTTCCAGTGTTCATAATTTACTGCAAGCCTCCGACAAGAGGGAAGAGACTTGGTTCTTAGTGAATCACAGCAAACACTTTATATAAATATAGTAGCAATTGCTGCTCCTGACACTTTGTGCACTTGTGAAGACGGTTTATTGGTGAGGAATAATTGGTGACATCTGTCTAAAGCAATGGGCCCGTCTGCTGCGATTGACTTTTTCTGCCTAAGATGCCATGGTTCATTAAAGCAGAGCTACACCGTCCATAACAGCTCATTCTAAAAGCGAGACTCAATTAACCCGAGCACAGATCAAAAAGTGTCACTTCAATGTGTCAGAAAAAAGTAATAATGTCCTTTGCGCCAAAAAACGTTGGAACCGTGATCTGGAGGCCGTATTTTCCATGCGTGTGATCCTGTGTAAGGCCCAGTTCAGAGTTTTTTTTGCACTGATCTTTTTGGCCTGGGAATAAACGCCCAAAAATGGCTGAAGACAAAAAAATAAAAAACCTGGCGCTCATTTGAGCGTTTTTTACAGCATTTTATGCCTGCTGTCCTCAATGGTGAGGGCCGAAAAAAGCAGAGCAGGTAAAAATCTGCCTTGAAATTCCTGGAGAAATTTTGAGGCAGATTTTTTCTGCCTGCAAAAAACTGCGTGAACTAGGCCTTCGGGTTACTTCAGTATTCAATACGGAACAGTATTTAGCATCGTAGTGCAGTTCATGTTATTCCATACAATGGGTGCCCACTAGAAAAGGGCTCTAAAAGCGAATGCAGCTCAATACACTGCACCATATGGAGCATGCGGCCTTTTTTATACAGACACCACATTAATCCAGACCCATATAACACAGATCCTTAATATGAGTGTACAAAGGCCTTACTGGGAGGTCGAATATATTTGATGGATGCAATCTCTTTAAAAGCGAAAGTCTACTTAAATGGATAGTTGAAGATTTAGAAATATATGAAGGTAAAATCAGCGTGGGTCTGCGAGTCGGGGTACCACGGATCCCAAAAAACAAAGGGTGTTGGTTTTAATATAAGAAATGTATAAATATGTTGTTTAAGATACAGGCTGGTTGACAGGTTCATGCAGCTTTGTTTTTATTCCCCTTGCCAATACAAGAGGCAGGGTCCCCAGACAGAATTAGCACCATGCGCCTATAGTGTCACTCCCATTCCACGAGAGCTCTTATGGGCAGGGACCTCTCTAATTTTGTCCTGTTTCTTCATTTATTTGGATTACTTGTTTGTTACTTTACCAATTGTAAAGTGCTGCAAAATATGTTGGGGCTATATAAATAAAGATTATAGCCAGGTACATCTGTGCTGCTACTCTCACACTGAATAGCTTAGTAACCAAATTTTGGCAAACACTTCACGGACACCTGGAACACGAATATATGGTGGTAATGGATTAGATCCACTGTCTCCTATACAGTTTACAATGAGCTTAACTAAAGAAACATCGTGGGCCTTGTCCGAGAGAGGTTTGCTTCTCTGAACCAGTGTTTTCCTAATGCAAGATTAGGTGTTGCTGGGCAACAGGTCGCCTGGACCAGTGAATCGGGTGCAATTTTTGACCTTTTAAGCCATCTGGCCTTTGTTGCTGCGATTTCCCCCTCCTCCACATTCCCCTTCCTACTCCTCTTTTACGGTGTCTGCTATGGTAACGGTTGTATGTCATTAGCTATATATGTATGTGACAATGTTAACGAGCTGCATTGTTAATTATAGTTAACAGGTGACAAAATGTAGCCGTTGATTTCTCATGGTGTCATTTACCTTTTGATATAGTCAGTGCTGGAGACCACTGGGACCTCAAAATATCAAGACAAATGCTTCCATTGCTGTTTATATTGGGATGGTAAATTTTTGTTGTGAATGCAACCTGAAAGCAGAAAATAAGTGATACATTGGTAAAGAAAATGCAATATTGAATAAGAAGTTTAGCCTGTATACACGGAAGCACCGGATACAGCTACAGACTTGCTGTATGGCCATGGTTGTATGGACAACTCTGTACAGGTTTCCAAAACATAGCAGAAAGGAGCAGCAGACATCCAAGTAAAAAAAAAAAAAAAATTAGATTTTTTTTTTTTCCCACCCATTTTTTAGCAAAATTTCTACTCTGAGTGAGCCGAAAGATCTTCAGTACGGGCCAGCCGGAGCAAAACATGACAGAGATGGTGAATAGGCGGTCACTTCATTTACATGGATGTCTTCTGATACGTTCTCCTACCATCCGTTGACTTGAGGACCTTTTTCCTATTTTTTTGCATATTAACTTTTGCTTTTCCTGCTCCATAATTGAAAAATATAATTACCACAACACTTATATTAGAAAGCGTCAGCAATTTACCCCCCCCCCCCCAAAAAAAAAAAAAAAAACACATCTCCAGGTGACCTGAAAGTGGTACAGCCACCTACTCTTCATGGTGCGCAGTCTGCATTACTCTTGTGATCTACTGGCTAAGGATTAGTTCTGTTATTTTTCCACTGACTTCTAGGAAGCAGAGAACATCCAGTGTAAAGAGTCTGGTGAGAACAGTCACTAGTTGCGGGTGACGTCCTGCAGATCACACGGTTTTTGGGAGAATCTGATGAAGTATACACAGTCGTGTGTAATGCAGAAGTGCCTTACAATGGCTAATGCATGTTCATACCTTCGGTGGCTTGAATGGATAATCTGTTGGAAACTGGATTGTGAGATAGAAGACACCACCTTGATATGGACTGTCAGACTGGGGGGGAAAAAAAAAAAAAAAGTTACCTAGAATGTACTCAATACATTACAACCCAAGTAAATTGTAAAATGAACAAAGTAAAACAAAACAACAACCTAGTAAAAGTCCTTTAGTCCTTTTCCTTGATGCTGTACGGTCATATATTGTAATCCAAACAGTGTTGTGGGGGGGGGGGGTGCATATTGGTCAAATGAGCATCCATTCTGTGCACCCCTCTAGTGCACATAAAATAGGTTTGGTAAAAGTGAAGGGGCCATAATACTTTTTGATTCGGTCTGGGAGGCAGTGCCTGCAATAGAGACCTGATCTCTTACAGAGAACCTTTCACCAGCTCATACATGTGCAGCTGAGTGCCCCATGCAACAGGCAGCGCTACACAAACCTGGTCTCACTTTAAACTAGGTTTCTATCCTCCACCGTTATTTAGAAATCGGTGCCGTTATATTTGGCGCCAGATATGTAAGTGACCCCCTGAACTGTCAATGGGACGTTTATTTCTAAATGGCATGGGAGCGTGTTCCTTATCGCTCTGACACTGTCCAATCAACTACAGACCGTGTGAGAGCAGCTTGTGCTGTGTGATCTCTCCCGCGCGATCAGTTTTGTTGTTCTGCAGAGAGCGTGCGCATGTGCCCTGCAGAATGACAACGGATCTCGCGGGAGAGATCACACAGCACAAGCTGCTCTCACACGGTCTGTAGTTGATTGGACAGTGTCAGAGCGATAAGGAACACGCCCCCATGCCATTTAGAAATAAATGCCCCAATTACCGTTCAGGGGGTTATTTATAATCGGGCGCCAAATATAAAACACAGATTTCTAAATAACGGAGGACAGAATTTTTTTTTTTCTACGGTGAGACCAGGTTGGTGCATTAGTGCCTGTTACATGGTGCACTCCGCTACACATGTATGAGCAGGTGAAAGGTTCTCTTCAGTGCAGGAGATTGCATGAAGTGTTGGTACACAAGTAGCAGATTTTCTGCAACAAAATCCACCTGTTAAATGCAGATTTTGCTATGGATTTCACCCCTTCTACATTGAAAATGGTGAAATCCGCAGTGAACATCCAGAACTGAATGAGAAAGATGCGGATTTGAGAATCTGCAGCATGCTTCGATTTCCGTGGGGAAAATGCTCCGCAGCACGTGGATAAGATTTTTTTTAAATCTCATCCTCTTGCCTCCAACAGTCTTCCGCCTGCAAACTCAGACAAAAAAATCCGTTGTGTGCAGAGGGCCTTACAGGTTAAAAAAATGTCTTTGCTCTGTTTTCCTTTAACACATGTATAACCTCAATAACCTAAGAAAATAGGTGCCTCACAGGAGACACCAGAGTGCGGCACAAGGACTGCAGTATGAACTTGTTGTGCAGTCCGTTCCCCACAATAGATAGCACTTTGCTGGGGTTTATGCACAGAGAAGATATATAAACAATATATACTTACTGGTCCCATGATTGTTGCTTGCCAGTGAAACACTGCAGAAAAGAAAAAAATATATATATATTAAAAATATTACCACAGCACACAGGGAATAACATATAAAAAAAATGCAGCAAACTATTCAACTTACAGTCATCTCCGACTGGTCCTGCTGAGCACTGAGCAGGAGGGTCGCGCTGCAAGTCAGTTAACTCCTAGAAGAGGAAAAAGGAAGGAAAGATTGACCAATAACTTCAGGAAAAAACACCTGTCACACAAAGAAGGATTTGCGTGTGTTAAATGAAAGCGCAAAAAAAGCCAAAAAACATAATAGTGGAGTTTATTCATTCAAATGCATTATAGGCTCGCCATTCCCAAACTGGTTTGCAGAAATATTACTTGGGAAAAGCCAGGTGAGTATTAGAAGTTTCTCACAGAAACATGAGCCAAACTCAACGGAAAGTTACCCCCACGACAACGCTAAGGCCTGTACTAACATGTATGACGCTAGGAGTCCTGCCTCGCTGGGGGAAAACGGTCCCGTACTGAAAACATGTTTACTGTACGGAACAGATAGATAACTATGATGCTAGGAGCCCGGCTCCCTGAAGTGTGTTGGGTCCAGGAAATACTGCCGACATACGGTCCGTATATCATGGACTGAACATGCTCACATGAATCCAGCCTAAGGATGGATTCACACACACCGCATAGTGTACAAAACGACAAAAAAAAAAAAAAATACAAACACCAAAAGCCAAGAAGGTTTTAAAATAAACAGTGTCAGCCGATAAAATCGGCCGTTTTGCATCCGTTCCGGGCCGGGCATATATGGACAGTGACATCGGGGGCAACTCCTGTAGGTGAATCCCCATGTGGCCGGTGATTCCACTTCAGGAAAAACCCCTGTCGTCTGTGTCCATTTATGGACACTAAACATTACTGGCTTCGCCTGGTCTGGAATCCCCTGTCACAGAGTGTTCGGGGATTCCGCTTCAGGAGTTTCCCCTGATGTCACTGCCCAGATATGGACAGAGACATCAAGTGCTCTGTCCAGGAGCAGAATCCCCGAACACACAGGGATTCCGCTCCTTCAGGGAGCTAAAGTGCGGCTAGCAGATAGCAGAGCAGGGAGATACCTCCCTGCTCTGCTATAGTGGCGTGGCTACAGCAGTAGCAGCCGCCATCGGCCATGTGAGGTGTCGCCGGGCCAGGGCGCTTTTAAAACAATCAGGGGAAGGGAGCCAGCGCAGTGCATCTCCAGCATACAGCCATTCGTCCGAATGGCATAAACTCCTCCTCCTCACATGCACTCTGCGCTGTTAGGAGGGAGCGAGCAACGGAATACATGGCCATCACTCGGGACACATTCCGGATAATGGCCGTGTATTACCCGGCCCCATAGACTTCTATGGGAGCCGGGCGGCCGGGTAAACTGCCAAAAATAGGGCATGTCCCATTTTTTGACAGCCAGGTTTCCTGGGCCATCAAAAAAAACACGTCGTGTGAATAGCCCCATTAGGGGTCTATTGTTCCTACTGCAGCCGGGTGATGCCCGTTTTATGAACGGCCGTCACCTGGCTGGGAAACCCTGTCGTGTGAATGAGGGCTTAAAATTAATGGCTTTTTTTTTTTTTATTATTTATTTCTTTTACAAAACGCAAAATAAAATGTGTGTGAAGGAGGCCATTAAAATAAACAGAGAGAACACTTCTCTGGCCATTCAGCAAGGTCATAGGGAGGCCGTGTATGGTTTCCAGATAAGCATCCATACATAGTGGTTTTCCTTCAAGTTGGGAGAAGTTGGAGGCTTTGGAAGAAAAGTGGTAAATGAGGTTCAACACTGATAAATGTAAGGTTCTGCACATGGGAAGGAAAAATACATGTCACCATTACATACTTCAGGAAGCCCTCCTGGGTTATTTTTCTTGCAAGTGTAATGTAGTGTACTGTGGACATGTGTAGTGGCTGACCTGGTGCTGTAGTTCACAGGCCACCGCTACATCCCAGGCTGACACGGGCTCACTTGATCCTCATTTTTATTCCCTGCTTCTGATATAGGGACCAGACATCAGGCTCAATGCAAGTTTATGGGCGCCTCGATGCGAGTCTGACTTGCATGGAGAGACGGACATCCAGTCCCTCCAGCAGACGCTGCAGGATTTTAGTTGTCAGCTTACAGATCACATGACCCCACATCAGCGGGGAACGGAGCGGCATCCCGTGAAATACAGCACCAGGTAAGTCAATACACATGACTAATATTGCGTACAGTGTGACACCAGTACACAAGAAACATTACAGCTTGAGTGGATTCATAGATGGGCAACTAAAGTAATAAATGGACTGGGTGGACTACAGTATCCAGAAAGATCACAATTAGGGTTATTTAGAAACAAAAAGACGGCTGAGGGGATGACCCAATAACTATGTATAAATAAATCAAAGGTTAATAGAGATCTCTCTCATGGTCTATTTATACCGAAGACCGTAACTATAACAAAGAGGCATTATCTACATCTAGCGGAAAGAAGGTTTCTACACCAACATAGAAGGGGATTCTTTACTGTTAGAGCAGTGAGAAACTATGAAAACTATGGCTATAGCCATAGGGAATTCACTGAATGTCTCGAGTAATAATATTACAAGTTATGGGTACTAGATTACAGTAGATCTTTGTTGATCAAGGGATTTAATCTCATTGTCCGAATTGGAGTCGGGAAGGAATTTCTCTAAAATGAGGAACATTGACTTCTACTGAAAATGTAGATTCAAAAGAAAGGCAAGAACCCTCATGAGGCAGAATAGGTTTAACCAGATGGACTAATGTCTTTTTTTCCGTCTTACAAGCTACGTTACTAAGTCACGCAGAATTTTGCAGTACATTTGGACTATCACAACATCTGCAGAACGATTCAATGAACTGCTGTGTGGTCACGGTGAAGCGGACACAACCTTCTGACAGGCTACCGGTATTTTCAAAACACTGATAATTCTTTTATAAAGTATAAAAAGGATACATTTCTTTAGACCGTCCTATTCACAGTTTTTTTTGCAGGCAGACAAACCTGCCTCAGAATTCCTTCAGGAATTTTGAACTGCTTGCACATATTTTTCCTGCGTTTTTTCGTGGCATTTAATGCCCACAGCCATTGAGGCTAAAGCAAGGACCGCAGGCAAGAAACGCCACAAAAACGCTCAGAAACGAGCGCCGCGTTCCTGAGGAAAAAAAAAAAAAAACCCTACCTCCCATATAAACAAATGAGGGCCGATTTTGGCATGGATTCTGAAGCTGGCTTCCACGTCAAAATCAGCTCCAAAAAAATACCTCTGTGTGAACTGACCCCAAAGGAGCTTTTGTGAGAAGTCGCCTTTAAGGCACAAAGATAAAACCTCAGACAGATTGTTTTGTTGTTTGATTTTCCGGCTCAAAAATGTGATACATCTAAGAAAGGAAAACCTAACCAAAAGCCTCTGCATGACATGTCACATCTAGAGGCAGCAAGGTGGGAAAAAAAAAGCTATTAGCAGCTTCACACTTTACATCCAACACATGAAGCCAGAAAATATATGCGGCGCAGAACTCCTACAGATTGCAGAGATTAAAAACAGAAAATCACATCAGAGAAGGGGCGCAGAAATCTTTCCATAGAAGGCTTTGTGTGAACATGCATCACAGCATTATTATAGGACTACAAAGAAATCATGTGAAAGAAGGAAAGCAAAGAAATCCCTATGTCCTCTGCGAGGCATCGACACCTTACTATGTATATGTTCACACATTATGATGAACTAACACAAACAGCTGTGCAAATTTCCCCCTAAATACTACTTATGGAAGGGAGTAATAACTTATCTATTCTGGGCAACCTCCTGGTGCCCCCTGCATCAAACTAGCCCTGATGCAACGTCACATGGAGTGACAGCGCAACGTCACACTAGGACTGGGACAGTTATAGGCAATTCCAAGAATCACAGAAAATCTGTAACATCTACTTAATGTTTTCATTGCAGTTGTATGCTTATCCATTTAAGTCAATGGGTGGAAAAATAAATCCATGAGTTTTAGGATGAAATTTTCACACTGCATCAGAAAATCCACAAGGACTTGAATTGAAGGCATCTCAAGGGCAGAAATCACACCGAAAAGACGCAACAATTTCAGAGTGTACAATTGTACTGGACTGTGGTCGTCTCCCATGCAAATAAATATGGCAATATTCACATTAAATAGAGTATCCATCAACTTTACAACCTCCAGCCATTAAAGGTGTTGTCCACTTCAGATCACCTCTTTCTATAATCTTATTAACCCTCAATCAGCCTCTAGTTCTGGATAAATACAGACACCCACACATAACAGACTGCCATTGATGTCAACGGGCACCATGTAATGTAATGCTTTTCCCTGCAGGGCTGCTGCTAGAATCCATGGAGCAGATATCTTCATGTGGTACAAAGTGTGATCACAACTCAGAGAAGTGGACAGAGTCTATAGCCACACTTGGAGTAACCTGGCTACATTTATCATCTATGGAGGCTTTATGCTGCCCCCTCCTCACACCCACTCCTGTGTAGCCCCTTTCAGTGGCAATATTTTTACAGGGTATACATTACAAACGTTGCAAGCCTGTCCTCTGGAACAGGAGACGCTCTTTGCAGCCTCTCTCATTAACAGATGAATGAGGTCCTATATGAGGACCCCACCTCTATTTTGTAATCATGACAGCCCCTTTGATTTTAAATTCTGCATATCAAAAAGTTAGTCACATGGCATGCAACTGCCAGCCACCCTATGCCCTAAAACAAGGAGGCAACAGAGTAGACCAGGGGTCAGCAACGTCCAGCACGCCTATGAAACTACAATTCCCAGAATGCCCCGACAGCCTTTGGCTGGAATAAAAACACCTTTGCCTGATAGGATATGTAGGAGTTGTAGTTTCAAATCAGAGTGCCCAAGGTTGCTCACCTGGGGAGTACGGATTCCATTATGAACTTTCCTACATCTCCCTATCCCACGTTTACTCACATATTGATATCCATCAATGTAGGTTTACTGCGGTCACACAGCTTCTCCTACCCCTACTATTCCCATGGTACTATTTAGCTTCATATCTTGGCCACAGATCAGTACAGTGAGCTTCTTACCACCACCTTTATGTCATGGTGTCTAGTGGGGCTCATAAGAAACCTATTCTCAGTTTTAGGCCCACACTTAACATCTCATTTCCTATATTGTTTAGCACGGTTGTGGAGTGGTTGGCACTGTTGGCTTGCAGCACTGGGGTCATGCATCCAAATCTAAGGGCATGTAGAGGACATGTTCCTCCCGTGTTTGTGCATTTCCTCAGGTACTCCAGCACAGACTGAGGAATGTGTTAATGTTGATAAGTTGCATTTGTCTGTCATTAACTGGTTCCCGACCGCTGGCTGTATATTTACGGCCTGCGGTCAGGGTCCTTAAAACCCGAGCCATAGACTTTTTACGGCTCGGGTTTTAACTTGCTGCCCGCGCGATCGGGCAGCTGAATGTCGGGTCTCCTGCTGTCAGTGACTGCCGGGGACCCTGAGGAGAGGATAGAATCAGCTTTCACTGCTTCTGTCTTCTCCGATGTGTTTTTACACAGCGTTCAATGAATGCTGTGTATAGGAATAGAGACAGCAGCAGCGGCGCTGTCTATTCCTCCCGGTGATCATGTGACAGGTCACATGATCGCCGGGTGCCGTTAGTGACAGACTGCTGCTAGGTCTTACAAGACCCAGCACAGCCCTATTAGTGACAATCGTCACTATGAGAGGGCTGATTTCCCCTGTAACTGGGGCTGCTGTGCAGCTCCAGTTACAGTGGAAAAGATGGTGTAAAAGAAAGAAAAAAAAACATATAAAGTTCCCCAAAGGTCTTTTTTGACCTTTGGGGGACAGACCACAGTAATAAAAAAATAATAAAGTAAAGTGCAAAAAAAATGTAATAATAAATACACATAAAATACCCACCCCCAAAAAAAAACAAAAAACTTTCCCCCCGCCAATCATTGTTGTTACGCTAGCGCTGACCCAATTACCCTAATATAGACATGTAATATATTAAAATTTACGGTAGACAATGACGATCACAAATAAAACGTCTATTTTAGGTTAAAACTATGTTATTACCCAAAAAAAATAGCTGAAACTTAAAAAAGCTTATTTTTTTACTATGATTTTCAAACTTTATGAATAAAAATTCTAAAATAGCAAAAAAGGTGTGTATAAAAACGATAAAAAATGAAACCTGCATTGTCTACGGAAAAAACGTCGCAAAAATCACGTCGTTAGCCCAACAAATAAAAACGTTATAGCCATTTAACTAACACGTGCTAAAAATGGCTAAACGGTGTCTGGTCCTGAAGGCGCAAAATAGCCCGGTCCTGAACTGGTTAACTATCATAAATAAAATATACCAATAGTGGTTACGTCTCCTGACATAGATTTGGCAAATGTAGGTATACCAGAAGCCTGGAACATGTGTATTTTATCAGAATCACTTCCTTTATGAGAAACTTTGAAGCCTTGTATAAAAAAAACAAAAAAAAAAAACAAACATAAATCTTCGAGAAGGCCACTTAAACCCCTTCCCTCTTTAGCCACTTTTGACCTTCCTGACCGAGCCTCATTTTTCAAATCTGACATGTGTCACTTTATGTGGTAATAACTCCGGAATGCTTTCACCTATCCAAGCGATTCTGAGATTGTTTTCTCGTGACACATTGGACTTTAAGTTACTGGTAAAATTTGCTCGATATGTTCAGTATTTAATTGTGAAAAACACCAAAATTTAGCGAAAAATTGCAAAAATTAGCATTTTTCTCAATTTAAATGTATCTGCTTGTAAGACAGGCAGTTATACCACACAAAATTGTTGCTAATTAACATCCCCCATATGTCTACTTTAGATTGGCATCGTTTTTTGAACATCCTTTTATTTTTCTATGACGTTACAAGGCTTAGAACTTTAGCAGCAATTTCTCACATTTTCAAGAAAATTTCAAAAGGCTATTTTTACAGGGGCCAGTTCAGTTGTGAAGAGGCTTTGAGGGCCTTATATATTAGAAACCGCCAAAAAGTCACCCCATTTTAAAAACTTCACCCCTCAAAGTATTCAAAACAGCATTTAGAAAATGTCTTAACCCTTTACACATGTCACAGGAATTAAAGCAAAGTAGAGGTGAAATTTACAAATTTCATATTTTTTTTGCAGAAATACATTTTTAGTACAATTTTTTTTTAGAACACAGAAGGTTTTACCAGAGAAATGCAACTCAATATTTGTTGCCCAGTTTCTGCAGTTTTAGTAAATATCCCACATGTGGCCGTAGCGTGCTACTGGAATTAAGCACCGGCCTCAGAAGCAAAGGAACACCTAGGGGATTTTGGGGCCTTATTTTTGTTAGAATAAATTTTAGGCACCATGTCAGGTTTGAAGGGCTCTTGCGGTGCCAAAACAGTCAAAATCCCCCAAAAGTGACCCCATCTGAGAAACTACACACCTCAAGGAAATTATCTAGGGGTACAGTGAGCATTTTGACTGCACAGGTTTTTTACAGAAATTATTGGAAGTAGGCCGTGAAAATTAAAATCAACATTTCTTCAATGAAAATGTAGGTTTAGCGATTTTTTTTCTCATTTCCACAAGGACTAAAAGGAGAAAAAAGCACCGTAAAATTTGTAAAGCAATTTCTCCGAGTAAAACAATACCCCACATGTGGTAATAAACGGTTGTTTGGAGACACGGCAGGGCTGAGAAGGGAAAGAGCGCTATTTGGCTTTTGGAGCTCAAGTTTAGCAGGAATGATTTGCGGAGGCCATGTCACATTTACAAAGCCCATGAGGGGACAAAACAGTGGAAACCCCCCACAAGTGAGCCCATTTTGGAAACTACACCCATAGAGGAAATTATCTAGGGGTATAGTGAGCGATTTGACCCCACAGGTTTTTTGTAGAAATTATTGGAAGTAGGCCCTGAAAATAAAAATCAACATTTTTTCAAAGAAAATGTAGGTTTAGCTTATTTTTACTCATTTCCACAAGGACTGAAGGAGAAAAAGCACCACAAAATTTGTAAAGCAATTTCTCCCGAGTAAAACAATGCCCCACATGTGGTAATAAACGGCTGTTTGGAGACACGGCGTGGCTTAGAAGGGAAAGAGCGCTATTTGGCTTTTGGAGATCACATTAAGCAGGAATGGTTTGCGGAGGCCATGTCACATTTGCAAAGCCCCTGAGGGGGAAAAAACAATGAAAACGCCCAAAAAGTTACACCATTTAGGAAACTACACCTCTTGAGGAATTCATCTAGGGGCGTAGTGAGCATTTTGACCCCACAGATGTTTCATAGAATTAGAATTGGGCAGTGAAAATAAAAACAATCCTTTTTCTTCAATAAGACGTAGCTTTAGCGCAAATTTTTTCATTTTCGCAACAAATAAAGGAAAAAAAAGAACCCAACATTTGTAAAGCAATTTCTACCGAGTACGGCAATACCCCATATGTGGTCATAAACTGCTGTTTGGGCACACGGCAGGGCTCAGTAGGGAAGGACCGCCATTTGGAGTGCAGATGTTGCTGGATTGGTTTCTGGGCACCTGTAGGCCCAAAACAGTGGAAACCCCCCAGAAGTGACCCAATTTTGGAAACTACACCCCTCAATGCATTTACCTAGGGGTGTAGTGAGCATGTTAACCCTGCAGGTGTTTTGTAGAAATTAGTGTGAACTCGATGTTGCAGAGTGAAAATGGGATTTTTTCCACAGATATGTGGACAATATGTGGTGCCCGGCTTGTGCCACCATAACAAGACAGCTCTCTAATTATTATGCTGGGTTTCCTGGTTTTAGAAACACTCAGATGTGAAATAATAAAAATAAACCCCTGGGAAGTGACCCCATTATGGAAACTGCACCCCTCAAGGCATTTATTAAGGGGTGTAGTGAGCATTTTCACCCCACAGGTATTTTCCATAAATGAATGCGCTGTGGATGGTGCAAATTAAAAATTTATATTTTTCCCTAGATATGCCATTCAGTGGCAAATATGTCGTGCCCAGCTTATGCCACTGGAGACACACCCCAAAAATTGCTAAAAGGATTCTCCCGGGTATGACGGTGCCATATATGTGGAAGGAAACTGCTGTTTGGGGACGCTGTAGGGTTCAGATGGGAGGAAATGCCATTTGGCTTATGGAGTGTGGATTTTGCTTGGTAGTAGTTTTGTTTGGAGTCTTACTGGTGTTTCCGTTTATAATGTAGGGCATATGTAAGCCGGGCGGAGTATATAAGGGGCATAGTCAGGTGGTATAATAATGGGGTAAAAAAAAACAATAAAATAATCCATAGATGTGTGTTACGCTGTGAAGCAATCCTTTCTGCACAGGCTGGTGTCGCACTGATATATGGCATCCTTTACTCCGCACCTTTGTAGTTTGGGGAATTTTGCTAGGAAGTGTTGTCCTGGTATAATACGGGCACCGTCGCTTCCAGCGGATATGTTTGGGCCCTCCCTTTCCTGGTTCCCTAATTTTAGGTCCTTGATAAATCGCCTCTTCAAACAGAAGAAATGTTCCCCTCGGGCACAACTGCATATTTTTTTATTTCCTGACTTATTGGAGCCAAAACTAATTTTATTTTTTATAGACGTAGCGGTATGAGGGCTGGTTTGTTGCGGGACGAGCTGTAGTTATTATTGGTACCATTTTGGGGTACATGTGACTTTTTGATCACCTTTTATCCTATTTTTTGGGATGCCAGGTAAACAAAAAAACGCAATTCTGGCACAGCTTTTTTCGTTTTTTTTTTATACAGCGTTCACCACGCATTATAAACTACATGTTAACTTTATTCTGCAGGTCAGTACGATTCTGGCGATACCTAATTTATAGAACTTTTTTAATGTTTTACAACTTTTTTCACAATAAAATTACTTTTGTAAAAAGAATGTATTTTTTCTGTCGCCAAGTTGTGAGAACCATAACTTTTTAATTTTTTTGTCGACGGAGGTGTATGAGGGCTTGTTTTTTGCGGGACGAGCTATAGTTTTTATAGGTACCATTTTTGGATACGTGCGACTTTTTGATCACTTTTTATTCTAACATTTGTAGGGCAAAGTGACTAAAAAACAGAAACTCTGGTAACGTTTTTTTTTACGCTGTTCACCGCGTGCAATAAATAATACAATATTTTGATACCTCAGGTCGTTACGGTCGCGGCGATACCAAATACATATGGTTTATTATTATTTTTCAATAATAAAGGACTTGATAAGAGTAAAAGGGGGATTGTGTTTTATTTGATTACTTGAAACTTTTATTATTTGCACTTTTTTTTTACCCTTTTTTTACACTTTTTCTCAAGTCCCACTAGGGGACTTGAAGGTCCAACGGTCAGATATTTTTTTTTCTAATACATTGCACTACCTATGTAGTGCAATGTACTAGATCTGTCAGTCATTCACTGACAGCAAGCCGACTAGGCTTCGCCTCCCGGCGGGGCCTAAATCGGCTTCCGTAATGGCAGAGCAGGAGACCATTGTGTCTCCTGTTGCCATAACAGCAGTCGCCAGTCCTGATTGCCTGTCAGGGCTGGCGATCTGCTGGTAACCGCTACGATGCAGCAATCGCTTTCGATTGCTGCATCGAAGGGGTTAATGGCAGGGATCGGAGCTAGCTCCGGTTCCTGCCGTTACAGGTGGATGTCAGCTGTACAGTACAGCTGACTTCCACCGATGATGACGCCGGATCAGCTCCTGACCCGGCGCCATCTTGCCGGCAGCTACGGAAGCTGATCAGGCTCCGCCGGGCGGATCTTGACCGGCTTCGGTGCTAGGCAGACCGGGAGGCCAGTATTAGGCCTCCGGTTGCCATTGCAGCCACCGGAACCCACGCAGTTTCATTACTGGGGTTCCGATGAGCTGCAAACACCTTAAGTGCAGCGATCGCGTTTGAGCGCTGCACTTAAGGGGTTAATGGCGGGGATCGAAGCTAATTTCGGTCCCCACCGTTACAGCCGGATGTCAGCTGTAAGATACAGCTGAGATCCGGTGATGATGGCACCGGCTCAGCTTCTGAGCCGGTCCCAAACATTCGGCGTACATGTACGGCAAGATGCGGGAAGTCAATGCTTTCCATGACGTACATGTACGGCAAATGTCGGGAAGGGGTTAACAATAACAACGATCATGAAAATGACAGAGGTCTCATAATTTTTTAGCCGACATACTGCTGTGGGCATTGCAGTAACATCAAGATATGTAAAGCCTGAACAAAAATGATTTAAGTTTGCTTGCTTGGACTAAAGGAGGTGGGGGGGGGGGGTGGTCTCCTCACAGCCTGCCAATAGTAGTCTATGAAGAGGGGGAGCAGGGAGAGAAAGACAAAGACACACTGCCAATACAAATCTATGGATAGGGGAGGGGTAATCAAGAACAGGGTGAGAAACAGACATGCGGCAGCTTCTGGTAAAGTTTATATTTCACTCCAGCTAAACTGCTCACTACTGCTGTATAATCTCCTCTAAAGGTGCAGCACATGTATATATGTGATAGAAGACCAGGATTCTCTTCTGTGTGAAGACATGATAGCAGTCAGACTCCACCCACTAGCTCTGGGAAAATTAAACAACAAGGGCTCATTCACACGACCGTTTCAGTTTTAGAGACCACAAAACACAGATCCTAGTGGCTTCCGTGTGCGATCAGTTTTTTTTTTTTTTTTGCGCACTCATACACTAGAACTGGTGAGAAGGAACACAAATCTGGGCAAGAATAGGACCGGTTCTACAATTTGCAGAATAGAAACACTGATCTGCACAAAAAAAATGAATGATTCAGCATGCTATCCGCAAAAAAAACCAGATAGGGTACTGAAGGAAACAACGGTGATGTGCATGATCCTGCAGAAGGGGGGGGGGGACTGCTAAAAACGCAGAATATAAGTCATAAAATGGCGCGAAATAGTGTTATTCCCCATGTACACAGATGACAGCTTATTCTGAAAGTCCCCTAAAAAGTTAGGTACACATTAAATTGTCGTTCCAATTACAATCTCCTGCATTGGCAACTGTACTACCCAGTGTGCACTAGCGTCTACACACCCAATTGAAGCAACACCTTAACAATCCATTTTTATTTTTTTTAGATGCGGCATTGCAACAGTTTTAATGATAGTTCTAGGGTTAGGAATGGATCTCCCACTATCGCCCTTCTTTGTGTGAGCGATATGGCTTTGCTCACAGATGGACAGTCATGTTTAGGAGAACAGAAGAATCTGGGCAAATAGCCTAATTTGCCAACAGCATTTACAGATCTTGTGGCTCAGTCTTGAGGTCGGGCATAAGATCATACATAGCATTTGGTGGGAGCGATCAATAAAATGAGACAGATGTTACATTCAAGATAGAGAACAAGAGACCAAACATTTCTCATCTAAAATTCCAAGACCATTACATACCTAGATACTCTATTGATTTTTTTTGTTTTTGTTTTTTTTACAAAATCGGTGACATCTCCTGCTGAAAATACCACTGGGAAGAATTACTATAAAAACCTGTACCCAATATTCCCAAACACCTGAAATGGAGGTTTCAGAATCCCAGTAGAAGTGCATGGAAGACTCATATAACCTAGATTATGTGGAACTAACTTTCTCCTGAATGATGCTAGAAAGTTTCTCACTGACCATGATCCAGGTGAACGATAAATTGTTTAAGATCCGGTACCCATGAGCTTGGACATGAAATGGCAGAGGAGGGGGGGGGGGGGGGTCGGTGGAATACCCACCTTTCTCTACCCTTTATTTTTCAGCACCCCAATTTTGCGCATGAGTACTAGGTTCTGTTTTGAGACTATTCAAAGGTATTGACGCTTTAGGTGGATACATCCCAGATACACGGATTTGTTTGTTGCCATTTGCCTAGTGCAGGTTTATGTTGACTATTATTTGTGAGGGGGCTCTTTATTATGTCAGAATATGCTTCATGCATTTCTTCAATAAAACGATTGAAACAGAGAATTTCAAGACAACAAATCCAAGAATGTTTTTAATACCCCTAAACCATTGTCCACATATGAAAAAAAAGCAAACCTAGTTCTTGTTTTGGCTACAGACAGTGCATGTTCTAACACAATAAGCCTCTATCATTGGAGCTGGAGTAATGGGCTGAGTGCCCAGTCCAGGCCTTTATGTATTTGCTACACCCAGTTTCAGATTAAGTAAACATTATCTGACCCATCTCTGATTACCGTAGATGTAACTGGATATCTGTTATAGGTTTTCCGCAGCATTATCCACATGTATTACGCACTGATTTTTCTGCAGATTTCACCCCTTCTACAAGGAAAAGTGTGAAATCTGCACATGCTCTGAATAAGGTGCAGAAAATCTGCATTAATTCCGCTGTGTGCAGGGGGCCCCATAACACTTCGTTTTCAGTCAGCTTGACGAGGGCTTGATTTTTGGGAGATTTTTAGCTTTTATTGGTACCATTTTGGGGCACTATTAATTCCTGTTTTTGGGAGGCAGAATTAACAAAAACAGCTATTCTGGAAATTATAATTGTTTACACCGTTCACCCTGCGAGATAAACATCTTAGGCCTCATGCACACGACCGTAGTGTTTTTCTGGTCCGCAAATTCCAGGACCGTGTTCCGTGAAATGTCATCCGCAGTTCATCCGTATGTCCTCCGCAGTTCATCCGTATGTAATCCGCAAAATGCGGATGAAAAATAAAAAGCCTAGGTAAAACATGATGACGACAGAACTCATTCCCGGTCGTCGCCTAGCAACACTTCCGCAAATCCGCAAAACTGCGGATGACACACGGCGGTGTATCCGCAATTTCCACGGGCCCATTGACTTCTATTGGCATGTCCGCACCGCATTTGCGGCCCATAATAGGACATGTCCGTAGTTTCTGCGGCACGGATGTGCGGACATGCGGAGAGCCGTGAAAACACGGATAGTGTGTATGGGCCCATAGAAATGAATGGGTCCGCAATTTACCCGTGGATTTGCGGTTGAATTGCGGACGCAAAAACACGGTCGTGTGCATGAGGCCTTAGTTTTACAGGACTATTTGTTACGGATACTCCCCATGTGTATTTTTTTCAAATAATTTAACCCCTTCCTAACATTTGACGTATCCATACGTCATAGCCGGGTCGGGGGGGGGGGGGGGGGAGTATGTAACAGGCTCACGGAGTGAACCGGCGCCATACGATGCGGGTGTCAGCTGTATGTTACAGCCGATACTTCACTAACGAGCAGGATCGCACTCGATCCCGCTTATTTAACTCGTTAAATGCCACGGTCAATAGCGACCGCGGCATTTAAATCATTAGAAAAAGAGGGGGGGCGACACCCTCTAGCAGCTCATCGTGCCCCTTCCAATGCAATCGCGGGGTGGCAATGGTTGCTATGACTGCCTTAGTCGCATGTACCCAAAAATTGTATCATTAAAAACTACAGCTTGTCCAGCAAAAAATAAGCACTCATACCACTTAAATCGACGAAAAAAAAAAAAAAGTTATGGCTCTCACAATTTGGCGACAAAATACGTTTTTTACACTTTTTACTTGTAAAAATAGGAAAATATAGACAAAACTATATTTGGTATCACTGTAATCGTATTGACCCGCAGAATAAAGTTAACATGTTGTATTAATTGCACAGTGAATTGCGTAAAATACTATGTCGGAATCGCTGTTTTTTTTATTTTCTACCCCACAAATAATTTTTTCCCCGTTTCCTAGTAAATTATATGGCATAATAAATGGCGCTACAGAAAACTACAACTCTTCCCGCAAAAATCAAGCCCTCATAGAACTATAATCGACAGAAAAATAAAGAAGTTATGGCTTTTGGAAAGTGGGCAGGAAAAAACTAAAATTAAAATCTGAAAGTTGTTTATGACAGGAAGGGGTTAATGTTGTGTAAGGAAAAAACTTTATTTTTGATTTTTCTGTTAACGTTAACATTTATATTTAGTCCCACTATGGGATTTGACTATAGGATTCTTTGACTGCTCATATAATAAACTGCAATACTTGCCGTGCATTGGGCTGGTTTCACATGGGCACGTTTGGTCCATGATAAGGACCATATGTCGGCAGTATTTCCCGGACCGGACACCGTTCAGGGAGGCAGGGCCTCCTAGCATCATAGATAACCGCTAGGAGCCTGGTCCCCTGAACTGGGATTGGTCCGTGAAATACTGCTGACATACAGTCCATATATCACGTACCAAACACTCGAGTGGAGCCGGCCTTACACGGACATGCATCCAATTACATCTTGCATCCAGCAGGGCCTACTAAGCGCTGGGACATAGCAGAACTGGGGCCATTGCTAGGCCAAGGCTATCATGGCGCACCCCCCCCCCCCCTCCAACTGCGTCACAGTAGTGTAATAGTGCTAATGGGCTTATGGAGGGAGCCAAGTCCCTCTATATCTCTACGTAGGTGCCATGGTCAACATGGATCCCGGCCAGTACAGCGGACACCGGCTGCGGATGGCACAGCTCCTGAGCCATCCTGACTGTAATAGTACAGCGAACCACAGGTACACTAGGGGCTCATTGCAGAATATTAGGAGCATGTGCATGGGCCCTTCTTCATACAGGGGCAGCTCCTGTGCTCCAGGTGTGCTCAGCTGCTGCTCACTGTACCTGGCGCTTCAGAGGCCTCACCTTACATTCCCTGCCTCTAGCTCAGGAACGATCCTCACGGCTCATTAACTCACAAGCTGTTCAATACATTCCCAAAAGCCCTTCAACCAGGAAACTGCATTCTCCTCCCAGGGCTGTGGAGATTCCACATCATTGCCTGCATATCTATAGATTGATGAATCAGAGCAGATTCCTGGCCAGTCAGGGGTTACTCAACACTGAATCACATGAGCGGAAAGGAGTCATCAGATAGTCTAGAAGTCAGCAATAAAGACGAAACTGCTCAGTGTTGACATCATTACAGGGAAGGCAAGCAATGCTGTACTGCATAGAAACTCACGTAATCTACATGAGAGAAGTCATACTGCACCAGAAATAGGAGCGGCTTTATATTTCAACATATCTTAAAAGGGAACCTGCCATCCTATTTGGCTACCAAACTGGTCCCAGCATTTGGTACGTCTTGTAAAATGAGGATTGATTTGTATCACCTGGTTTGTCTAGATAAACAACTTTACCGCCATATCCAAGTGCTCCATTTCTCACCATTTCAGACTGATCAACGTCACTCTTAGCCCCACTGAAATCACGCACATGTGCCGCTCACATTCTACGTGGCATACGAGTGGTATGCTACCTGATCCGCCGGAACACGTAAAAGTACTACTGTGAATGCGCCGTGGCATCCACAATAGGATGTTTCGGCAGATCAGGTAGCATACTGCACCAGAGGGAAAGCGAGCAGCGCAGGCGCGAGACTTCAGCGAGGATGAGAGTGACGTGGCCGCAGTGTGCCCACATCAATCCTCAGCAAGCAGGCTAAAATGGCGAGACACGACCGCATGTGTCAATCAAGTCGTTTATTTGGACAAACAAGTTAATACAAATCAAAAGGTATGCGGGCAGAAAGTTTTACAAGAACTACCAAACGCTGGGACCAGTTCAGTAGGCAAACAGGAGCCGACCGTTCCCGTGTGCATTTTACCAGTCTATACAGGTCATAAAAGGAAGACCCTAGTAAGATCAACTAAGGGGGGCACATAGTGTTCTATTCAGAACGCTACGCAGTATCATTAGCTACAGGGAGGCAGTATTTGCATAGACATGAGATTCAGTATACGTCTGTATCCACTTGATGCTCCGCAGCAGACACACAAAGAGTTAAGTACACCAAACCGACAAACAGGGGTTTCCAGGAGTACAATATGTTTTTGCGTGCGGCGGCGGCACCCAGAGCCACAGAGAAGAATTCGCAGGACATTACCCGCAACAAGAACTTACCAAGATTGTCGCTATAAAATCAGGACAGTCCTGGAAAATTTGGGAACGTTGGCCATGTGTGCTCATACCGCACGGTTTAGCGGTGAATGGTATATTTCAATGTTTGGCCACTTTGTATGCGCTTTTCATCGATTACAAACTCTGGAGAACCTTTTCAAAGTAACTGAGCAAAACAGATATACTAGGTTATGTCTAAGGCAGGACTTGAAAGGACAGGGCAGGACTTGTGTGTCATGCACCGCCCCCTCAAACCCTGCACTAGGTATACCATAATACTTACCTTGAGCTTCCCTTTAAAATTTATTTCTCATCCACTGGCCAAAGACGCAAAGATTTACCCCCATTCTTTGGGGTGTAGACATATTGAAAGGCCATACCTGCAGAAATGCTGCAATGATTTATTTTCGATGTGACATCACTGTAGTGTGTAGCCATTCGGTAAAATCGCTGTTCACTATCCCGGTGCACGTTATTGCCATGCTGTGACATCACTCAGACTCCACAGTGTTTATTATGCCTGTTCTTTGACATCACTGTGTGAATTATTCCCAAACGGTTACATCACTATATGCAATAGCCCTTTCCTATGACGCCCCAGCCTTTATCATCATGTGCTGTGACATCACTGTGCCGAATCCCTGCATGGTGACATCAGTGAGACTTATTTCTCAGCGGTTACTTTACATTAGTATCTGTGACATCACAAGATTAATTATCCCTGTGCAGTTTTTTTTTATCCCTGTTTGACATCACCGTCTATAATTACCGTCCTGTGACATCACTGCGGCGCATTTTCAGGGGTGTAGGTATATTAGGTGCAGAGGGAACTGGTGCATTATGTGGCACGACTGTTCTGTGCCAGATAAGAGGATACGAGTACTATAAAGTGCAAGTAAACTAGCACCGGGCCCATTAACTTCCAGTTCCCCTTCTCCCTTTTTAATCAAGTCCAATAAATGCTCGGAGTGACAGGATGGCTTTACAATCAGTTCTATACTCCTATATAGGGTGGGATTTAATAAGCCCAATGAAAAGGAAAAGTGGAGTAGTTGCTCCTGGCAACCAATCAGGTTGCTGCTTTTATTTTTCCAAGGGCCTCCGAGAAATAAAAGGTGTAATCTGATTGGTTGCCATGGGCAATAACCCCACTTTTCTTTTGCACCGGTTTTGATAAATCTCCCCCATAATGGTTATCAATGGCGACTGTCACTAACCGAAAATCTACAGCAGCTTTATTCTAATAAGAAGAAGACATACTGGCTCACAGCATAGGAATAATCGTGTCATAATGGGGGGCCAGAAAATCACTGGAGACATAAGCGAAATCATCTATAAAACTGAATGACGTGGTGGTGGTGGGTAGTAACTAACACCGAGTGCTCTGCCACTAGGGGGTGCTACAGGATGGTGGTGCTCGGTGTGGAGATGGATGGAGATGACAGAGCAGCATAGCAGGCGGCCTCCATTGTTCCCCCCCGTCACACTTACTTTCTGTATTCTCTTTAGTGCCATGGAGCAGCTCTGTAGAAGAACGGAATCTAAGACAGGATGCCGGGCTCGTAGAGGAGAGCTGGTGCTGGTGGCTCGGGTGACGCGGGCCTGTCACTGCGGCTCTTCTGTGGTGAAGAGGAAACGAGTCACTTGCGATAACTGCCGGCGCGTATCCTGAATCACTGTGGGCGGAGTCTAGCGCAGAAGGGCGGGGCTCTTTAAACATTTTTTTTCCCGTTCCGCTTTTAATAGATGACGTCATGCTCAGCATCTTGGGAATCGTAGTCCACGAGCGTTTTTATTTATTTTTTTGACTAAACTTTATTGCAATGGGACAGAAAAGCAAACCAGACTGGCTCTTTATTTGCCACCACAACAAAGTGTGAATACCTAAACACAAATATTTGTCCATGATCAGACAAATTATGTTTCATAAGGAAAATCATCCCAATCCTACATATATCAAGAATTTCTCAAGCTGGGCAGACCCCAAAAAATTTTTCCCTGACGCAAATGTTTTAATATATATTTTTGCAATTGGACTGCCAGTAACAAATAGTTTACTGAGAAATATAACGCTGTTACATCACTTCTTTTCTCAGAATGGTGAAGTAAACGTAATGATCATAGCATTTACCTCTAACAATCAAGAAAATTGCACAAAAAGTTTTCGGATGGATCAGATTTTCATTGGTCCTAAGCGTTATTTTAAGCCCGAAATTATCCGGTGATGTCTCAGATTCTAGTTCTTTTTCCCTTTTCTTCTCCATCCAGTTCAGACCTCTGATGACTTCTCCCGGCCACAACCCATTTCTGCAGTTTTCCGCTCTGTTGTCTTCACCTTCTCACTTTTGAAACATTTCTGCACCTATAAACTAAGACAAAATTCTCAACACCCCTAAATATATAATAGCGACATACACTGCACCTCTAATTATAGTGCCCCACAGGTAATCCACCCCTGTATATAGTGTCCCACGTTTCACCCACCCCTGTAGATAGTGCCCTACAAATAGCTCCCCCTACAGTGCTCCACATATAGCCCACCCCTGTATAGTGTCCCACATATAGCTCCCCCTGTATATATTGCTCTACATCCCCACATATAGACCCCCCTGTAGATAATACCACTCAGTTTTATTAGAAGAAAAACAAAACTTTACATACATGATCCCGTTCCCGCGCCGTCAGGAGGCAATGCAGGCCTGCTCTCTTCTGAGCAGGTCTGCTGGGGCTGAACGACACAAGCGGCACGATGACGTAATCATCATGCCTCTAGCATAGTTGAAAGGCGCAGATTGGCAGGGCAGAATGACTTGCCCTGTCAATCAGCACCTTTCAACAACGGAAGTGCCGCGATGACGTCATTGCTCTGCTAGCATCGTTGAAAGGCGCTGATTGGCGGGGCAAGTCATTTTGCCCTGCCAATCAGCGTCATTATAAGGCGCTGAATGGTCGGGCCCGGCCATTCAGCGCTAATGCATGTATTTGTATCTGCATGCTATAGACACAGGTACAATTAGTTCAAGAGGGGGTGGCGGCAGCTGGTTTCAGTGGCGCCGCCGCCGCCCCCTCAGAGAGGCAGCAGCTGCCTATAATATTAGTTTGTATCTACATCCAGAGGAAGCAGATACAAGTGAATGTGGCAGTCGCTAATATCGGTGCCCTCTCCGGTACTAGTGACACCCGTGTCGCCCGGCCCATAAATGTTAGAGGCCGGGCAGCGCGTGCCCTAGTGGCGTCACCGGGCATGAGGGGGGGGGGGGCGTGTCGGCAGGTGGCACGGGCCTCCCTCAAGCCGTAGGCCCCGTAGCAGCAGTTACGGCTGCTAAAGCGGTAGTTACGCCATTGGTGAATAGGCAACTAGTGCAGTGACTGGCACAGGTTAGAGGCATGGAAAGCGGAGCCTGGCTGCTGCATTCTTGATAGATCGGAAAGGGGAGAGTTTGGGGAGGGGGAAGACCGATTATTAATGCGTTACAGTAGTCAAGACCAGAATGAGTCAGAGCAACAATAAGGCTGGGTTCCCACGGATCAGATACACTGCGTAAAATTACATGGCGTATCCGACCTAAAACCCGTTCCTCTGTTCTGAGTGTAGCCTGGCCTCCTGGGATGTTTTACCTCATGTGACTGTTGCAGCCAATCACAGGCTTCAGCATCATCCCACGAAGTCATCACTATGACAACACCCAGGGGGTAAGTATTGGCTTCTTTTTTTTTCTCTTTTTTTAAACAGCACCGTTTTCCGCAGCGGAGATCACAGCCGAAAATCTGCACCACAATTTGGCACGGTTTTTCAGGTGGAATCCCATGCGGGTCCTAGGGCGGCTCTGCTGCATACTTTTACACAGCGTATCCGCCTTGTGTGAACATGCCCTTAGAGTTTCAACATTAAAGTAAAAAAATTGTTCAGATTGTTAATAATAATCATTATGTCTACTGCCAACTATAACCAGCAGAGCACATGGGGGAAGCTGATGAAAACTGGTGCAAAAGAAAAAACCGGAAGAGTTAGGCCAGACTCTCACAAGCGTGTTCAGTCCGTGATGTGCAGACTGTATGTCGGCCACATATCCCAGACAGAACACATTTCCCGCAGCGAGCCAGTGACACCTAGCGTCTTAGAGAACTATGATGCTAGGAGCCCGGCTCCCTGAAGTGTGTTCGGTCTGGGAAATGCGGCCGAAATACAGACCGTATATCACGGACCAAACACGCTTGTGTGAATCCGGACTAACCCCTAGTAATTTACCAGAACACTTCTTTCATTATCAAGAGCTTCTGAAAAAATTGATGATTGGTTGCGATGGGCAACTGCTCCACTTTTCCTTCATACCAGTCTTGATAAACCTCCTTACACCGTTCTCATTTGGTAATACACAATTTTGTGCTTCAAATCGGTCAACAAGGAGCGATCTTGCGGCACCAAACAGCATGATCCCGGGTACTAGTCTGCCATAAGAAATCATTAGGTTACATTCAAGGGGTTTTCCCATAAGCACATGTATCACCTATCCACAAGTCCCCCATAGTGCTTCATGAGAATGGAGCGCTAGTGCGCATGCTTGACCAGCGCTTCATTCATTTCTATGGAGCTGCCGGAGACAGCAGTCCCATATAAACAAATGGAGCACTGGCCAAGCATGTGCATTAGCACTTCATTCTGATGGGGCACTTCAGAGGCCTTTCAGACCCCCATTCCCATCACTGGGGGACCCAGCGGTTAGCCCCCCGCCCAGTGATCAAATATGTATCTTCTATCCTGTGGGTAGGGGGATACATGTGTTTTGTGGGAAATCCCCTTTAATATACTAAACGGTTGGCGATTGTCTCAAGATGCAGCTACAAAATTCAATATCAAAATTACGTCTAAGGGTATGTTCCCACGCCCTATTTACGGACATAATTCAGGCATTTTACGCCCGAAAAAACGGCTCCAAACATCTGCCCATTCAATTCAATGGGTCTTACGATGTTCTGTGCAGACTGGGTTTTTTTTTTTTTTTACGCACCGCTGTCAAAAGACAGCGCGTAAAAAGACACCCGCCTCAAAGTGCATGTCACTTCTTGGGACGTAATTGGAGCCGGTTTCCAAGGACTCCAATGAAAAACAGCTCCAATTACGTCCGTAAAAGACGCCGCGAAAAACGTATGAACTTGTAATTTGCGTTGCCGTGTGAACATACCCTAACAGCGACATCATGGGATTGTTATATGCAGCTTCTTTGGTCGCTTTGCACATGACTTCCGACATTGACCTTCTTGCGGCCAAAGTTGCATTCTGGCAATATGTAGCTACAACTACTTGCAGCGTCTTTATTAATCTAGACGACAGCAGTAACACTCAATCATATTGTCTTCTCAGATGGTTTCGACTTAGTCTATGCTCGTGAAAACATTCCGTATTCTGTCTTCTACAGTTAAATTTTATGATAAACACATTGGTGAAGATTTATTAAAAGGGGTTATCCAGAGATAAAATTCATGACCCATCCTCAGACTCCCAGAACCCCCGCTGATCAGCTGTTGGAAGGGGCTGCGGCGCTGTAGTGGAGGTTCACAGCGTTACAACCTTCTCCCAAAAGGTAGTCAAACCCTCACCGATCAGATATTAATGTCCCATGAATTTTAACTCCCCGGATAACCCCTTTAATACTGGCACATCATCCATGTGGCGCCCCAGTCTCTCCGTGGTGTAGAGCACTGATCTTCAATCAGAAAAAGTAAAGGAGTCAAATTACAAAAACTAGAGTGGAGTGCACCCCCCTCCCCATAGAAACCTGCATGCTTGGTTCATGGTGGAGTTGGGTGTAATAGCTGTTCAGCCAACAGTTCTTGCATGTGTATGGTCAGCTTAAAGGGAACTATCAGAAAATTAACTATTGTTTAAATTTTTTTTAATCAGACGATGAAAAATAAATGCCAAAATGAAATAAATGAAAAATAAAATTGCTAAAATCTCAAACTTAGATGTGATATCAGGTGGATCGTGTGGTCAACCCGCTGTCACTGAAGCAGTCAGTCCTGCTGACCTGACGGATTCAGCTTTGAGCACAGGATACAACAAAAGTTGTCTTAAAACACCAGGATACATTGTTTTATTAAAATAAAAAGTGTTCAAAGGTTTACATAGTCTTTAAATGGAGCTTTCAGCAACCAGTGTTAAAATGTATTATACTGGTTTTCTATCTATAGACGTGCATGTATAAAGCACACACTCATACAGCGAACGTCTCAGCTCACGGCTAAATTGTTACAATAAATAGAACTATTTTTTGGGGGGTTTATTCAGTGTTCAGCGGCCATGTAAACAAAGACCCAGGGGAAACACAAAACAGTTGGTGTGAGGGATATGAAAGGTATGTGTCGATCTGTTATTTTTACCCTTGTGCAGCTATAACTGGGGTTTTACAAAAAGTTGGAAAATCAATTTAAACATCTTATTTGGCCGTCATTTTTAAGACCAGTAGGTCCCATGTAAAGAATAAAGACATATGTTTAGTCTCCAAGCAAGCTCCATATGGGCGATTCATTACTTTAAAGAGGCTCTGTCACCACATTATAAGTGGCCTATATTGTACATGATGTGATCGGCGCTGTAATGTAGATTACAGCAGTGGTTTTTATTTAGAAAAACGATCATTTTTGATGGGAGTTATGACCTATATTAGCTTTACGCTAATGAGCTTCTCAATGGACAACTGGGCGTGTCTTATTATATGACCAAGTGGACGTGTTTTACTATATGACCAAGTGGGCGTGTTTTACTATATGACCAAGTGGGCGTTGTACAGAGGCGTGTATGACGCTGACCAATCAGTGACTAATCAGCGTCATACACTTCTCACCATTCATTTACACTGCACATAGCTATATAGCTATGTGCAGCCACATAAACATACTATAACGTTACTCATGTGTCATGACAATGAATATACATTACCTCCAGCCAGGACGTCATGTGTATTCATTCTCCTGACCACTTCTGTAGCGTCTCTGATTTACAGCACAGCAGGCATAGTCTCACGAGATTACGCTGTAAACTGTCATTCACAGCGAGATCTCACTGTGCTGTAACTCACAGAGACGCAACAGAAGTGGTCAGGATCCTGAATACACATCCCGTCCTGGCTGGAGGTAATGTATATTCATTATCAGGACACTGCAGTAATGTTAGTGTGTGTGTGTGTGTATGAGCCTGCAGATAGCGATATAGCTATATCGATATGTGCAGAGTAAATTATTGGGGAGAAGTGTAGGACGCTGATTGGTCACCGATTGGTCAGCGTCATACACTTCTTTCCACAACACCCACTTGGTCATATAGTAAAAACACGCCCAGTTGTCCATTAAGAAAGTCATTAGCATAAAGCTAATATAGGTCATAACTCCGTCAAAAATTATCGTTTTTCTAAATAAAAAACACTGCTGTAATCTACATTACAGCGCCGATCACATCATGTACAATATAGGCCACTTATAATGTGGTGACAGAGCCTCTTTAAGTTAGGGACATTTTAAAGAATAAAGCTGTATGTTTGGCTTTTCTTATTTGACTTCATAAGTCTTATATAAAAATAGTATTTTTACAACATATATAGCAGACCTAACAAAAATTAGGCTCAATATATTTTTCACAATGAGTTTGTGAAATACAAATTTTGTTTACTGTCATCAAGTTAAATTACATGTGCAGTATTATGCTGCCAGTCGCCTACTGCAGGACATGGGTGACAGGAAGACCAAAAGAAAAAAACACGCTATGTACAAATTATGTCCGGAACTTTTTCTTCTTGCGATTCTTTTTGCCTTCTGCACGGGCAGCCTTTTCTGCAATTATCTCCTTGTACTTCTTTTTATTGTATCTAGAAACAAAGTTAAATAAATAATAGTTAGAAGACAGACATTGCTGTGCCACATAGCCAGGGAAGGTGAATGGGGCTAGGCAAAAATGGTGCTATTTCTGGGAGAGAGGGGGGACGACGACGACAACACGACTAACTCTTTTACCTAATTTCAGGTACCTCCTTAAGGCCAGGATGACACACACAGTTTTGCTCAGTTTTTAAAACAAACACTGGAATGGACACAAACTAAAGGAGATGCACCAGTCTTTTTTTTTTTTTTTTATACCTTTACTTTCTCTTGAATCCACTTCTGGTTTAGCACGAAAAACTGAACCAAAACTCGACATTTAGGGTGTTCCCTCCACTTACTCTTTTTGTGAAGATAGATTATATATAAGCAGCACAGTGATGTAAAGGATAATCCGGGTGCAGGCCCTTGGATGCTAATCCAGCATTCAAATGGTACATAGAATATAAGAAGAATGGCAGCACTCTAGCAGGTTTAGCGTTTAGCGACAGAGGTGGACTTTATTCACCTTGCAAAGTTTCAGCTCACACAATGGAGCTTTTTTCGAGCAATTGCTTAAAAAAAATAATAATAATAATATATATTTTTTTTAAATTTATTTAATATTGCATTTTATGCAGTTATTTGTAGGTTCTGTTTTTAGTCATTATATTTTGAGGATCTATAGATTTATATTGGTGGATGGCATTGTACAAGTTTCAGCTCAACTATAGGAATAGCAACAGAAGAACGGCTGATTAACTTAAAACTCACACAATACCATCCTTTCCATTTAATAAACTTCCTCGACTAGTTTAAAGCTAAAGAGGTGGTGCTATCGGAGAAGCACTCAACCTTACAGCCTGCGCTGCTGAATTATCAATCCGCTGGATAGCTTTGGTCTTAGTCCCTAGGCTGCACACTCCACGGCACTGGTCCCCCAACCTGTGGCTCTTGGGCTTAATTCAATATGGCTCATGATGTGGCTGAGGTTTTTTGTACAGTCACATACACCTCCCTGCACTGCAGCAGTGCCTTCCTGGTTGACAAGAAGAAAGGAGCAGAGAGTACAGAGAGTGCATCTGTAGGAACGTAGGACCCCCATTTTCTTCCCTAACTGGCTACTGCCTGCAGAGATTGCTTTGTGTTAGAATTATACAGGTGGCATAAGAGAGTGTGTGACATGTCACAAAGAGGTGTTCTGGTAGGTATGCCAACATATAGGGTTAAAACAAAAATTACCAAATGAATAAACATTACCTCCTAAACTCTGAATCTGCAAGAAGTTCTTCCACAATTGTCCTCTTTCTTTGCTTCTTGGGAATTCGGGAATGATAAAAGTCTATAGGGTTGTCCACAACAGTACCAATCTATGGAGAAAAGCAACATAAAAATGAACTATAAAAGACCACAAACCACTAATGAACATTACGACTTCAGCTATTTTGGAACGTGTTGGTAGCCTATCCTGGTGAACACATTAACATTATTTACTGCACTGGCACAACCTCCTAACCGATGCAGAAAGCAGCCCTAAGGCTCTGTTCACACTTGCATTGTGTTTTCTGTTTATAACAGAAACATAGACGCATCGCTGGAGTCTGAAAAACGAAAAAAGAGAGAGACAGCATTTCTTCTCAACGCTCCTGTTAATATTTCCCGCTTAGCAAAGTTTTTAGTGCGGACTAGAGACTTTGTCAAGTCAGAGCTGAAATGTTGCTAAGGGGGAAATATACAGGACTGTTGAGAAGAAATGCTGTCTCTCTCTCTTCATTTTTTGGATTATAAGAACTGTAAGTCCGGGCTTCTGAGGCGAGCACTATTATATTATAGATATTTGTGGGGCTGCTGATTTCCAAGTTGCATAGCGGAATAAATCATAGCACAGATACCGCCGGTACCCGAGGCACCATATTGGCTTACAACGGGGCCCTTTGAATTTCGTAATTTTAATGAGAATAGCGCCTCTGACAGTAGTGTGAACTTAGCCGAATACTATTTATATCTTATCTATTTAGCAATACACGTGAGCAAATAAACCAAGCTAAGCAAAAATGAATAGCTGGCCCATCAGCATAGGTTTCGTTGGACATAACAGTTATACTGAATTTATTTTCCAGAGTATGAAAGTTTCACAAACACAGAGATGACTAATGCAATAGAAAATTTATCCTGCAAAACAGAAAAACACACAGAAAAAATATGATTTATAAGTTTTAAATCTGAAGACTCCCCATTCAGACATAACATCAGTAGTGAATAAAATGGACAGTATCCATGTAGGTTTAAAAAAAAAAAAAAAACGTACATATTTATCATCATCTCCAACACATACTGCTATGTTTAGACCAGTGAAGGGGTCTTTGTCAAGCATGCTTGACAAGGACCCGTGTGGGTGGAAGTGTAGCAATATGTGTTAGAGATGATCATAAACACGCACTGATCACCTGCATGGATGTTATCATTTCCATTCTCTACTAACAAAATAGGTTATTCCTCAAAAACAACCACATTAGGGTTAACCACCATTAATCCAGGTATCTGGTGTTACTATAAGTATGGTCAAGGATGAGATAATATTGGCTCAATGCCTCAACTTGGGGTGACGGGCCTGGAGAATATATATTCTATTAGGGTATACATCCATACCTGAAAATATTTTGGTAAGCCATCGCGATCATTCTTTTTATAAAAATGTTTAGGGTCCATCGCAGATCTCATTTTCAAAGCCTTCAGATCATTCTTTAATTCATCTGTCAATTCTGGAGCTTTCATGTCAAACCATCCCCTTCCAGTTGTCTTGTCCCGTTCTTCCTATAAACACAAAAGAACATAGTCATCTCCATAGAAGTACAAGCCGAAAGGATGATTTCACCCTACAAATAATATTCACCTGCAGGGAAGAAATACCTTAAAGTAGCACCAAAAAGAAACCTTATAAAAGTGTATATGAAAGTGTAGCCTAAAAGGATTGTCTACTATAGAAAACCCATTTATATATACACCCTATAAAATAATTCGGAGTTAATAGAGGGAAAATTCCCCTGTTCATCTTTTGGCTACAGTGGAGTGGTTACAAATAGCGTCTCGCTCTGGAGGACGTGTCCGGTATTACAGACATCCCAACGACTTGAATGGGCTCTGTGCAATGCTTAAATTTCCCCTGTGATGGCGCTGCAGGGAAATTGAAGACTATTGCCTCCTTCACTGCATGTTTATTGCACTACATTTTACGAATACGCCAGGAAAGCTTCCATTATATAATAATGGATCCCTATATACACGTTCAGTGCATACACCAGCTTTCCTGACGTACAGGCTCAATGGCTTACATCCCATGAAGGCAGACCACACAGTTGCTACAGGGCAAGTGGCTTGAGGGGCTCTGTGCCGCACGGCCCATAAATGTTCTATTAAAGAACATTTGTGTCGGGCGGCATGGGCTCCCGCGGTGGCATCGCTAGCACCATGAATCCGGGGACCAAGCCCCATATTTTTAGTCCAGTGCCTTGGCGACTGCCACATTCAATTGTATCTGCTCTTTCAGGACGCAGATACAATTGAATAATATGGCAGAGCAAAGAGCGATCAAGGTTAGGCCAGCAGCCTATAAGACGCTGGGACAGGATCCCTGCACAGGCCAGTGCGATGACATCACTAGATTGTGCCGGCCTACGCAAGGATCCCGTCTCGAAGTCTCATATGCTGTAGGACTGAAGAGGCTGTGGAGCTCCATTCATCGTGGGAATGAGACTAGGTGAGTATAAGCTTTTATTTGTTTGGAGGGCACTATCTACAGGGGGGCTGTGTGTGACACTATCTACAGGGAGGTTGTGTGTGGAACTATCTACAGGGAGGTTGTGTGTGGAACTATCTACAGGGAGGTTGTGACACTATAAACAGTGGGCACTGTGTGGGACACTCTCTACACTGGGGAAGAGAGGCCCAGTCCTTCCTTGTTACGCCCTTGTACACACTAAACGTAGTGAATGAACGTCATGTGAAGGAGCCTTACTGCTAGGAACACACAGCAGGGAACACTATGTGATCAGCCTTATTGTTAAGGGACCCTTTAAACAAGTAGGTAATGGCCAAAGCGGACAACCCCTTTAATAAAAAATTTTTAAAAAAGCTGCTAATATCCACCAACAGTGATAGACCAGTGACACTGGATGCCCTGTACAAGACGTTGGGAGCCCCCTGCTTTGTTTCATTTTTATCTGGTCTCTTCTAAACAAAAACAAAGGCTACGAACAAACCGCCTCTGCTACAACTTAAAAGGGTTTTTGAAAATGAACATTTTTTTTTGAAAAAAAAAAAAAAGCACTATACAAGTGTATACTTTGTAATAAATGTGAAGTGATCTGATAAACAAGAAAATATGTTTGTTTTATATATATATATATATATAATATGATTTTAATCAGTTCAATGCTGGATCCTACCATCCCCAGGTATATATGTAGGCTTAGTCCCAGTTCTGGGTGTATGTGCAGCGTAGGTTCCCACCTTACAGAGGTCGCCTTGTCGTGGCAGGTGGGCTAACACTTTTTGATCAAAATGTGCACTAAGAACCTCCCTATTTGTAGGTAGATTTAGCTTTAGTGCATATCTATTTATATTTAGTGGTTTAGGTGGCATTAGTGTTGCAGGGTGCTGTCACCATTTTTTTATATCTGCTATATATATATATATATATATATATATATATATATATATATATATATATATAAAGCTTTACCAATGCACGGACTCCAATTTTTTTTATTCACTTGAATGGGACAAGAACTGCAATTCCAGATACAGCCACTACGGAGGTGTACGGCGATGTACCTGTAAAATGTGAAAAGGCTGCGGTGACAGACGCTTCAGGCCCACTCAATCAGCTGTTCGTGGAGGTGCCAGGAGTCGAACCCCCACCAAGATTAATAACCTATCCTAATGATAGACCATCAATATAAAATACCCAGAGATCCCTTTAACAGCCTTCATGTATTGCTTACCTTGCGCAATTTTTTTAGCTTGTACTGTGATTCTGTATATGGCGGGACGCTTTCTTTCTTCTCAAAGTCAGGCGTAATGATACTTTTCCGAAGGAGCTAAACACAGAAACAGATGAGACTAAATGTGGAGCCGTGTGAAACTTCCAAGACGTATGGAAAGTAAGAGAACATACAGCAGGAATGTGAGCAAGACGGACGTGGACTAGAATGTTTCCCAGTATAAGATGAAACAGAATCCAGTCAGAGGTGATCGATCATAACCATGATCATTATTTACATGTGTACATATACACTAGAAGTGCAGACGATCTAACGCTCCCTCACCATAAAAATTCTAAAAAGGACTGTCAGTAAGAAATTCCCATGTCCCTGCTGGTAGTGAGGAAACGAAAGCTTGCAATAGTTAGTCATTAATTTTCTGTGGAACTTATGCCTATTTATGACCTGTGAATTAGAGAGGTTATAAAAATTTGATAGGTGGGGTGTCCAAAAGTCTGGGACCCCAAACATTAGAGAACGAGGGTCTGTTTACGATTAATTTATATAGATCTGATGTATAAAACGCAGCCAACACTCCAGACCGGGACATGGGGAAACTGTAATGGTGGCGGCTACCAGAGGCTGGACGTCCCCAATGATCAGACCTTTATGATCTGTCTAATACAGATGAAGTTGCAGTTACTGTTATAATAAGTTGTCTACATACCAAGATGGCTACTAGTGAATACTGCACGAAATAATAGACAATCATGTATATGTAATATTGGGAAAGTAGACTAATTATATTAACTAGGTTTCATGGCCTTACATGCTTCTCATTGGTGCCTCTATTCTAGGCGTGTGAATACATTTAGGATTGTACTGGAAATCTGCTGATTCCTATAGTCATGTAAAAAATACCTCATCTTTCTTTTTATTTCCCTTCTTCATTTTGCTAAGTAAACTTGGACCGGGATTTGGCTTTTCTGCATCAAAATTGATATAAAGGCCTCCCATCTGCTTGAGGTTGATTCCTGTGTCTATACTGGTTGACAGCGCACTGCAAAAATAAAACCAAACCAAATTACTGACACGAAAAGGCACACAAATACTAAGAAAATAAACATGGCAGCATTATGCTGGTTCAGAACAGTCAATTAAATAGCCATATTACTAATAAATGGTCACTAGGCATAAAAAGGCCCTGTAAAGCGCGTCATCTGCAAAAAAAAACGAAGACAGACCCTGTAGATCAGGGCATATAAAGTCGAAAGAGCTATTTTATAGATCCCTCGAATTCAGAAATATGCTGGAGACAAGCCAGGGGGTGCCTCCGCTCCCACTGACTGGCTCCCTGAGCTCCTGATTAAAGAAGCACTCCAGCAAAAAAATATTTTTGGCATTTATAATGCTAACTCAACGGCAATATACTAGTCATTGGTTTTTTCCCAGCCAGTTGCATCTATACATCTTGAACCTTTTTATTATAAACAGCTGTGTCTTGTATGATCTCAGTCTGAGCACTATAATAGACCATGCTCTCATGTGTAGACAGGAGGTCACTTCTCCCGTGGAGATGACTTTCTGTGAACTACAGGATTACACCATCACCAATAAAATTCCTCCTGGCAGCTCTGAGACCCCTTCTCCTCCCACTCATCTCCACCCTCCTTGTACCTCTGTATGTCCACCCCATGCATATAATGCTGATGAAGAGATCATTTTTGCCTTATCAAAGGCAGCAGAAGTGCAGTGATATAATCGGTGAGATCATACAAGGATTAGCTGCAGAGATACAAAAACTCTACTGAACCACACTAGCTGTCTATACGATCTGCGAGTGCTGTGTGCAAAGAGTCCAGTGTATTTCTATGAGATGCTGCTCATTGTCTCCAAGGGCTTACAGAGAGAAATCTTTCCCTATTAGGAGACAGGCTGAAGCTGCATCACATAGGATACAGAATAGTCTATGATGCACTATATAAGCAAAAATATATATATATTTGATGGAGTGCCTCTTTAGGGCATTGCTTCAAAGCGCACCCTGTAAGGTAATTGAACATAACACTCAGTGGATTGACCAAATCCGCAGCACTTTAGTATGCAAAGTCCAGTAAGTGCGGCTGGTTGGATAAGCAAGATGCTCAATTACCATACAGGGTGCACTTTCCAGAGGCACCTCGAATAAGGAGCCGTTCATCTGGTCTGTCCTGCTGAATGTCCATAATCTCATAAGATGTGAAGGGTGCCAGGCAACCCGCCAGATCTAAGGGATCTACTATTGAGAAACCAATTGGCTGCTAACAAGCATGTGCACTACATGTGAGTGACACCTTGATGGAGTTGCCCCGTCTAAACAACCCCTTTCCATATAGCCTATTAGGGCATATTGAATTCATCTCCAATTTGGTTTCATATCATAATAGCCAAGCTGCAATCGTGCAGGCAATGATAGAACGATCGTTACATCTATTGGGCGCTCATTTCACTTTATTTTTGATAGAAAATGTCTCAAAGTTATAGATTGCTTTCCATTGCTGAGCAGTTGCTTTAAAAGTGACATTATCGTGTCAAATTCAGTTGTCACTTTGGAAAAATGCGAACATCTCTGCACCGTGTTCTCACACGCTCATTCCTGCTTGTAGATCGAGAGATACTGAGAACGTTAAGAAATTGGAATAAAGACTATATTAGTGAATAGTGTTTTCAGCAAACTAGAGCTTCACGAAAGGTACAAAAGAGAAATTGTAAACAACTTACAAGCCCCTTTTAGGTCTGTTTAGTAAGGTTTCCTCTTCATCCACATCCTCATCTTTATCAATGAAATCTTCATCATCATCATCATCAGTCCTGTACATTTTCCCTCTTTTACCCGCCTCATTCTCAGCTTCTTTACCATCATCATCCTCCTCATCATCATCTCCGGGTTCCAGGAAATATTTTTTACTGGAGTCCACTCCAGGAGCGGTGTCAATTACAAATAGCTCATCTCCAATTACATTTTGCAGCTGCTTTGTTAACACTTTTTGGGATTTTCGTTTATCTACAACTTGTTCATGGTCTTCCTCCATAATATTCTCATCCTCCTGATGATGATCATCATCATCATCATCCTCCTCCTCTCCAGGTTCCAGGAATTTCTTTTTACTGGAGTCCATCCCAGGAGCGGTGTCAATTACAAATAGCTCATCTACTGTTACATTTTGCAGCTGCTTTGTTAAGACTCTCTGGGATTTTCGTTTATCTACAACTTGTTCATGGTCCTCCTCTACCTCCATAATATTCTCATCCTCCTTATGATGATCATCCGCCGCCTCCTCCTCATCATCATCATCATCATCATCATCATCCTCCTCCTCCTCTCCAGGTTCCAGGAATTTCTTTTTACTGGAGTCCATCCCAGGAGCGGTGTCAATTACAAATGGCTCATCCACGGTTACATTTTGCAGCTGCCGTGTTAAGACTCTCTGGGATTTTCGTTTATCCACAATATGTTCATGGTCGTCTTCTACCTCTATAATATTCTCATCCTCCTGATGACGATCATCATCATCATCATCACTTGATTCTGTCTTCTGACTGTCATCACTAAACAAACATATTTTCATACTTTCAGCCATATTTGTGCTTTCTGGCACATCCTGAAGATTTTCATTTTTTTCTTCAGCTGCATGATTATCATTTGTGAAGTGGCTTTTCTCCATGGCAGGCTCTTCTTCCATGGAATCTTCTGAAAGTCGAAGCATTTGGTCTGGAACAATATTTTCTTCTGGCCCAGTTTCACTTGATTGTAATTCTGACATGGCACTGGTTTCTGCAGACAAGTCAACTTCATTTGTCATGGGGCTTTCATCCGCTTCTGGTTGTTCTACAGCTACAATTTTGTTTGCAGTGTCGCTACGTGTGGGCTCATTTTCATCATCAGAAATAGTAATAACCTCAGCTTCCTGAATTGCTGGCTGCTTTTGTGGACGCCTAGGTGGAGAAGATAAAACATGTTGTTCTCCTGTAGAAGACAGGGCATCTGATGTTACACCCCGTGCATTAGGACTCGTTTTCTTCAGAGTCTCTTGATCTTCGGCACCACCTTTGTTACTTTTACTGACACACTCAACCTCATCTGACTGCAATTTCGATGTATTCCTCCTGCTAGAACGTCTAGCAAGAGGCTGTAGAGAAAATCCAGAACTACAGGATTCAGCATCGGATGTTTGTTCCGTCTGAAATTCATTGACAATGGACGATGAACGTCTTGCAATAGATCTCCTTGTAGACCTGGTGGCAATATTTCTCAATCCTAAAACCGAAGAAGAATTTGATTCTGCCTCAGAAACATCGGATGTAGGTTCTAAAACCAAAATCGACTTTCGACTCCTAGTAGAGCGCAAACGTGAGGCGGTTCCAGGTTGTTTTTTTCTGGCTGTGGAAACAGATGAGCAGTTTGATTCGGCTTCAGATAAATCTGTATCTTCCTTGGATTCAATAATGGGTTCAGTGATCAAAGCCGACCCTTGGCTTCTCAACTTTCTGGTGGAGTCTGCGAGTTGTCCAAGGCTTTGACTGCTCTTAAGTCTTCTTGTGGAAGTATTGGAGGCAGTGGATTCTGCTTCAGAAACCGCTGCATCTGACTGTCCACTTCTATGCCTACTTCTGGTGGTGATCGGTGTACTCGGCTTCACGGAGTCAGATTTTAAGGGGCTTCTACTTGTTCCTTCATCTGTGCTGTATTCACCCTTCTGTATATCTTTCCTAAAAGATCTTCGTGTCTGCATTGGGGAGGATGGGGAGGAAACTTTCTCTGCGGTCTAAAAAACAAAACAAAAAAACCATCATCAACGTGTAAATTAATCAATAACAATCGATCATGAAAGATCTACAGACCAAGCTTTTAGATGGATTCAGGTCTACTTCACACAAGCACAGTATGGACAAAAAGACAGGAATAGAATACTCGTTGATTTGTCGCTATTTAGTGTCGTGTCAGGATTTATTCGTTTTTTCAGCCCGGTGTCAGACATTTTCTCCCATTGCCAAACCACAAAAACGGAAGCCAAATTGTATGTGGGTGATTATGCACGTATGAACGTTGTGATATCCTTTATATATTCACTCGGTTTGCAGTACATAGCACTAGTTGTAATTTGGGATCATCTTAGATTCTATATTTCAGAAAGAGCAAGGTCATTTTCATTCTGGTCTGGTCTTACCCCAAATCATGGGTCATCACCACATTATTGTTTGTGACCCTCATTTGAGTAATTTCCTTTTTTTATTTTTTATTTTAATATCGGTGTATGTATTATTTTTCTTGTGTACATTAATAAAGTGTTCAAACGTTTTCTATTTTTGAACTATTTCTTGTTTGCGAAGACAACCACAAAAATGGACATAATATAATCAAAATAAGAGGTTGAATAGATTTTCAGGGTCTATTGGCTTCTAAAGGTTAAATAAGGTACGAATATTGACGAACATGGAGCATGTTTGAAATAAGAACATAAAAAAACATCATTTCAACCCCACACGGGGTGAAAATGCTGCGGAAATTCCACCCATAATTTCAATGTTGATATTTTGAAGATTTTCCGCAAGATAAATTAACACTGCAAATCTATTTCCTTATGTGTTTTATGCTGATTTTTTTTTCTTCAGTTCGTGGATCAGATTTGTTAACGTCTCATCCACTTTGCTGCTACTGTAATATGCAACAGAAATTGTGGACGGATATACATAACCGTTCCGTGTGCAGGAGGGCTAAAAGCTATGGAAACCTTTGGAGCCTTTTTTTTTTTTCCCTAATGAAATGTATTTCTTTTGTTCAACTTTTGATTTTATTAGTATTAAGCTTATATGAGGTGTCAGAGGCACAAAGGAGCCGATGTCAGCCAAACTGTCAGACCAGCTCGCTGACGGATTTAGCTGACAGCGGTGTTCGGCAGCTTCTATGTACAAAGGAAACATAGAAGCCACAGTGCTGAATTGGAGCAAAATGTTTAATTAAAGGGCAACTAAACGTTCTAACTTCTGACATGTCATAGTGACATGTTAGAGGTTTTGATTGGTGGGGGTCCAAGCACTGAGACCCCCACAAATCGCTAAAACAAAGCGGCAGAAGAGCTCGTGTGAGAGCTGAGCCACTTCGTTTCTGTTCGTCTTTTTCCGGAAAGCCGTTGTAGCGGTGTACAGGCCCATAGACTTTCTATCGAGTCCATGCACCGCTACACCGATTTCCAGAAAAAGCCGAACGGAAACGATGCGATTCAGCGCTCACAAGAGCGCTTCTGCCGCTTCGTTTTAGTGACTGGTGGGCGTCTCAGTGCTTGGACCCCCACCAAACTTCTGACACATCACTATGACATGTCAGAAGTTTGTTGAATGTTTACTTACCCTTTTAAGTATATTACAAAAAAATGAATACTATCCTAAAATACATCCATTTAATTTTTTTTATTTTTAAAAAAGGCATCAAAGGTTTCCATAGTTTTTAATACAGAAAGGGATGACAAGTCTCTGCAAGACATTTCAGATGTTACATTCTAGCGAAACTTCCAGGATCTGTATAAAAACAAGTGCATGGGAAAACGATGGCGCATTGGAGCGTCTACTTTTCTTCTGCACCAATATATCTGTATGGAAATGACTAGGATGAGAAACGCTACGGTCTTCACAATAATTCTAAAAAAAAAACACATTCGAGTTTGCATGAGAAATAAACAAAAGAATGAATAAACATCAGACAGAGAGTAAATAGTAAATACAGAACTCGCGATGTCACCGGCCTTCCTACACTACCAGCAGCAGCTCATTCTAAGTTCAAACAGAAAAAGGCAGCAATGAAAAACTCTCAGAATAAGAGACAGATACATTGCAGGGCCTGAAGGGATGGCGCATGACGTCTATCTTTGGCGTACTTTGAATCTTTAGGATGTGCGTCACACCTCAGGCCCAGCACTAGGCCATGATCACACACAGAGTTTTGATGCTGTTTTTGTGGCAGTTTTTTTTAGCCAAAGCCAGAAGTGGATCCAAAAAGGATGGAAAGGTATAAAGAAAAGACTGATACGGCTGCTTTCTTTTGTATCAACTTCTGTGTTTGGCTCCAAAATATGAGCCAAACACTGCACCAAAACGGTCTGCGCGATTCTGGCCTAACAGTAATTTCTGTGGTTTTCCTATAAAGGGAATCGGTCACGTTGAAACTTTAGTTTTATCTGCATGCAGCATGTTAGAGGAGGAGCCGGGCGATTTATATGTATTTTTGTGAAAAAAGACTCAGTATAACTTGTGTTGTTCATTTAAATCCCGGCTCCGTCTGAGTTTAGGAGTCCAGTAGTAGGTCTCAGTTAATGATTGACAATCTTTCCCTATGAGTGTGGACATCGCGATTGCTGTCAATCACTAATTATGACCACCCACTGGACTCCTAGGGCCAGAATGAACAGAGATTTAGCTTAATAAATTACAAAGTTATACTGAATCTTTTCCCACAAAACTACATATCAGCTCAGCTCCTCTCACTTTATAACATGCTGCATACAGATCAGTATACATATTTAAAGTGACAGGTTCCCTTTAAGGTGTGGATGCTGCTAACCCGTACCTCACTCACAGTAAGGTTGCTTTTTGGTAGGGTCCTTTCTGTACAGCATTAGATGAATGAATTACTGACCACTAGCTAGGTAATGGCTCTACCATTCTACCACAGCAAACTCATACGTACACACATATATATATATATATATTTATTTCTTCCTCACTTAGTAGAGGCATTATATATATATATATATATATATAGTTAACCTGGCCAAGCATGTAAATAGATTCCCTCAGTGCAATTGGAGCAGTCATCAGGAAACAGGCAAACACCCTAGATCAGGGGTCAGCAGTCTTCTGCACTCCAGCTGCTGTGAAACTACAATTCCCAGCATGCCCTGGCAGCCTTTGGTTTGAATAAAAAAGCCTTTGGCTGTCAGGGTATGCTGGGAGTTGTAGTTTTACAGCAGGTAGAATGCCGAACGTTGCTGACCCCTGTCCTAGATATTTACCCACAATATTTTTACCATGTAAACACTGCATTTTTGCAATTACAGAATTCAAAACTTCAATTATTTTAGCATCATATTAATAAGTCATCATTGGTAATGATGGTAAAATAGTTCAAATCACCAACAATTATACGCTTCATGGTCAACTAAAGCGTAAGAAAACAATGTACTTTGCTATGTAACCCACGACACAATGTAATATTTCCACTATGGCCTACTAATTGAAGGAGATTTGCTAGTTTAATTTCAGACATATGATCACAGATGGCTATCCGCTTTAAATGCAGCATGCCTGGACTTATAACGCTGCTTGCTGTACTGCACATAAACTAAAGCTGTTAAAAATCGGCCTGCACATTGTACAGCGGCCGCCTTACTCTCCCTCATTCCCGGCACCGATGACATTACCCGTTCCGGTGCACTAGTCTCCCCCTCATCCTCAGGCTCCACACGCGTTCCTCGCCTGGTCGCCACCATCTTGCTAACTAGCTGTCAACTCACGCATGCGTACAACACTTTCGGAAACCATCTACTATGTGCGTCCCTGAAAATACACCGACCGGAAACATCACTCATGCACAAACGTTCCGGTAGTTTTCACCCATACGAATGTAATAAAAATGAACATATATTAGCATCAAATTAAACAAATCGGAGTCTTGCTACACTTACAATGCTTTTCAAGTAAATATACATGTGTTTACTTCCTATGTACTGCCCTTATACAGAAAGAGGCAAAGGGAAGTGACGTATGTGCCAGAGGTGATCCGGCATGCAGTGCGGCTGAGCGGGACTCCCAGGAGCGTGTTTGTCCATCAGACATGGTTTCCCTGCTGTCAAGAGGCGTCGGTCTCCTTGTTAAGTCCTTGGCCGGGCTCAGCTGCACACAAGTAACAAGGTGTCAGCCGTAGGGTCGGGGGGATGTGATCTGTTATAGATAACCATTACACAAAGCCTCATATGTATGACCTGTTTAGATTTGTATGTGTGTGTATATATATATATATATATATATATATATATACATACACACACACACACACACACACACACACACACACGCACGCTCTTACTTTATTTATGTACTCTCAATATCCTCAGACTCTGTCAAAAATCCTGGACATAATAGTGTAATGTTCAGCGTTATTTTGTCCAGCGAAAACCGCAATGGGACGGAAAAACAAACGCAGACACTATAGGATAAAAGGAGAAAGTCTAAAATATAAGTGTATGAGGGCGGATGAATTAAAAGCTGGCAAAGGAAATGTGAGCAGGTGCCAAAGCAAAAGATCAGATTCAAGCTCTCATTTTTTCAGAGTCCCTTTTGAAAATGAAAGACAGAATCTGATTGGTTACTTTGGGCAACAACTCCACTTCTCCCTTGTACTATTTTTGATAAATTTCTCTAATATGCTCATTCAACTTTTATTAAAGGGTACCTGTCAGGTTGACCATGCCGTCTGATCTGCATGTGTCGTGTTATAGAGCTGGAGGAGGCGACTAGATTGATATATAGGTTTGTGGAAACATATTTAGTATAACTTGTATTTTATTCATTTAAACCTCTGCTCATTCTGGGGTTAGGAGTCCAGTGGGCGGTCCTACCTAATGACTGACAGCCTTCCCTGTGTGGGGAGTGTGCAGAGATCGCTGTTAATCATTGATTATGACCGCCCACTGGACTCCTAATACTAGAATGAGCAGAGGTTTAAATGAATAAAATACAAGTTATACTGAATCCTTTCCCACAAATCTTTCAATCTACCAGACTTAATTTTTTGTTTGTGAAAATTTTCTTATTGCCATTTTTCATGTTCTATGGAGAAAAACGCCAATAGGTTTTAAAGTAACATGTGGCCACAGCGTTTGTTTGCCCCCTAAAAATGTGTAAAAGAGCAGCGAAAAATGCCACCGAAAACCCGTCAAAACACTGTGTGTAAAACTGGCCTTGTAGACGAACTCGTGCCCTGCTCCATTCGCTGACCATAGGGCTCCAATAGGTAAACCCCTTTAACTCATTCTTCTCTCCAAACAACCAGCTCTTTCTTCACAATCTCATACAGAGTGATCTTCTAGATTTGTCCATTTTCAGCTGAATGGTCACTGTATCTGATGGTGCAGTGAGATAGTGTTCTGAAATGACACACAAGGGTCAACGATTCTCTCATTCACAGATGCAACAGCCTCCCAGGAGCACTGCCAACCTTACAGTTCTCCGCAACAAGGTGGTTCTCCAAGCCGCAATCGCAAGACGACTTGCCAAAACGTCCTCTGACATCCTATCTCCGTTTTGTGATTCAGCAGCGGCCAACAATAGTGAAACAGTTTCCTGGTGAGTGCGATCCAACCGCTGCAGAGGTGGCCATCGGACTCTCCCAATGACCAGAAATGCATAGAGTAGCCTATCGATATGTCGATTTTAAAGGGGTTATCTGTCTAAGACAACCCGAAGCTGATCACATGGGTTTCTGCGGTAGAGTTAGTAGCCCCAAAACTAGTGACATATTCCCTTAAATGAGCCGCACCCCTGCATGACCAGACTTCCCTGCCCTTCCTTTACTCCACCTGTGATTGCCGCCTGCTGACTTCTACAGCTAAACGGGAGTTAGGGAAATCCTTCTGCAAGCAGAAAACCCCATTAAACAGACTCTCCAGTTTTGCAGTCACTCATTATAGATCAACTTGTATTCTGAGCTGACCATATTTTGTTATGTGTAAATTCCATCTATCTGGATCCAGAAAAGAGATTGTAGGCACATATATATATAGTCCCTTGTGCTGCAACGATCAGCTGTCTGTGTAGTCCTGGCTGGAATAATAAATATATTGCCCCTAATGTTTTATACATATTTAAATTATATTTGCTTATTTTTTTTTTCTTGCAACAGAGGCAAAGCTGCCAGAAATATCTAAACTGCTTGCCCTGGAATGGAGAGGACTTTCAGAATCTGCAAGAAAAGTAATACAGATATTATATTAATGTACAGCAATATGTTTTTTTTTGGGGGGGTGGGACAGGTGTTAGTGTAGATCACACAGTATGATTTTACAATTATGACTAATGATTAGCAGGGAATTACTACACACATATACGCGGGCTCTGTCAAGGGGTATCCTGGAAAAGGGACTGATGCTAGGAGGAATAAAATGCACCAAATTTACTAAAGACACAAGGAAAACAAACATTTAATATGCCTAGTGAGTTGTCATGTGCCTCATGTTGATAAATTTGGTGCGGTTTGGCCAACTCGTGAGATCACGCATTTCGCACCGCTATTGATAAATCTCATGCATTGCCTTTAAAGCGTCTGTGAAGTGGGATAAGCGTTCTGGTCATTTTTGTTTCAATCTTATCCATAACCACAAAATGTACCTTAATGTATAATATTCACTTATATGACTACTTGTCAGTCCCTGCTCGGAGTTGTGATTTTGCCACTGTTGGGGGAAGGGGGGCACAGTTAAAGATCGCTGATCCAAAGTAATTAGTTATATTTGTGGAGGCCAAAAAATGATTAGATCTATGCATTTTCTCAGGAAGTCTCTATAGTTGTAGATGCGGATTCTCATAAGGGGAAAAAACAGACCTTATTGTGTTCTATTCCAGCCGTACATAGAGGCTGCCAATGAGGAACGGTTAATATACAAAGATGAAGTCAGAAAATACAAGGAGTCTTTGAGTCCTCTTGAGCTGGAGCTGTTGAAGGAAAAAAGAAAACGAAGGCTGGTGAAGCGAAAGCACATAATACATAAGCGGGTAAGAGATGATGGAAAGCTCCTATAAGAAAAGCTTTAGTAACATAGTCTAATGTGGTAAATGGTGTGACCGGGCAAATATCAAGACCGTGTCAATACATCTTAGAGCTGGACAACTGTGTCACCTGAGACAGACTGGTTGCTAGGTATATACTGACAGATACGTCCTTGTATGAGGCTGACGGGCTGCTTGTCTCTAACAACCAGTTTGTCCTGTATCATTAAGGCCTTTAGATCAGGGGTCAGCAACCTTCGGCATGTCAGCTGTTGTGAAACTACAACTCCCAGCATGAACAGACAGCCGAAGGCATTGTTATTCCAGCCAAAGGCTGTCCGGGCATGCTGGGAATTGTAGCTTCGCAACAGCAGAGGTGGCGAAGGTTGCTGACCCCGGCTTTAGATAAAGGCTGGATTGGAGCAGAGCTGAGAGCATAGTTGTCGAGAGGAGTCGTCCAAGAATCGAGAATATCCCCCCCAAATAGAGATGAACAAATCTTTGAAAATTTGCCTACTCTGCGTTTTGCCAGCAGGTGAATGGTTTAATGCAAAGCTATATTTGTTGCAAAAAGAAAGCCAATGGAGGATGAATTGCTGGCTTGTGGATCCACGTTTCCACCTCTATTGGCTAATATGCCGGAGTTTAAATAGATTTCTCACCACTGAAAAACATACTTACCTGGGGATGCTGGGAGGTCTCCCTGTATGTAGTGTGTAGCCCTCCTCTCAGTATGTAGAGTGAACAGTCATATATGTAGTTGACACATCATTGATTTTGAAGGGTTTCGGGTAGTTTTTCATTCATTTCTATTTACAGTATATAATCCGGTTATGATTCGTTTCTCTCTCAGGAATTGACATTACTTGGAAAACCCAAAGGATCCCGGAACGCTTACAACATCTTCATGTCTGAACATTTCCATGAAGCCGGCGGCGCTAACTTATCGGTGGGCACTTACATTGTGTACCGGAACTGATGTGTTTTCTAGTACCGTAATGGGTTGCCTTATACTTACATGAGGATGCTTCTCTTCTTGAGGTTCAGATAGCTGCTGATGTTGCTGTTGGTTCTGATAATTATAGTACTTGGTATATAGTATAGTACTGGGGATTTGCATATCAGCAAGTAGGTAAGTGAATATGTTACAAAGTGTCAGAACATCAAGTGTTAACACATTGTAATAAATATTGCATTAAAATTCTGCTACAACATGTATAGGGTAGCAGGGTGCTGTCAGCGGCGAGGGCTGGTCCTCTTGAGCTGTCGCACAGATGACATGACTTCAATAGAACTCCATGGAACAAGGCTTGTCCGTTCTGCCGCTCACAAGGACAAACCTACTGCTGCCTGCTCCGCTGTACATGTAGCTGTATGCAAAATGTTAAAGGAAAACTCCACTTTTATTTTTTTTATTGCACCCTCTACATTGGTGTTTCAGTGGGGTGCTGTGTGCAGAAATAGACCAGATGCAGGGATTGGTAAGTTTTTTTGGGTCCAGCGTCGTTTGTGATCTTCATTCTGACCTGGTCTGGAATCGCTGCTTTTCAGAAAACCGGAAGTAAGGCTCCCAATTCATTCCTATGGAGTCTCGTTCTGGCTCCCATAGGAATGCATTGAGAGCCTGAGTTCGGGTTTAGTCTAAAGCACAGCGATTCCAGACACGTCAGAGGGAAGATCACGTGAGCGGCGCTGGACCCGAAAAAGACAAGATGCGGGGATCGGTAAGTATTTCTGCACACAGCACCCCACTGAAACAAATGGAGGGTGCAATAAAAAAAAAGTGGAGTGCTTCTTTAACACAACAGTGCAAGGTAGAATGGAAGCAAATATGTGATCCGGCACTATGGTTGTAGTGCAGAACACTAAGTATATAACAATTGCTATTTATGTATTCTACTTTTGACTTTAATTCTTAATAATTATTTTTTATATTTCAGGAAAAGATGAAGAGTCTACATGAAGATTGGGACAGACTGCCGCACTCACAAAAACATGTAAAGGAGGTTCTAATAACTTCTAACTGCTTAAATGGGTTGTCCAGTCATACAAAATAGATGGCCTATCCTATGGATAGGCCATCAATATCTGCTCAGTGGGGGCCTGGCACCCCTGCCGATCAGCTGTTTGGAAGGGACCGCAGTACTCATGCAAGCACTGCTTCCCCTTCATTAATGTCACTGCTCATACTGTGAGCCGTCGACACGCTTGTAGCGGCGGTTATCAGTATTACAGCCTTCTTCCATTCACTTCAATGGGAGACGGCTTCATCACTGTGAACCGCCGCTACAAGCGTGTCGGCAATTCACAGTACAAGCAGGTAAGGAATGAAGGGGAAACAGCGCTCGTACGAACGCAGAGGCCCCTTCAAAACAGCTGATTGGCACGGGTGCGAGGAGTCGAACCCCCACCGTTCAGATATTGATGTGCTATCCTGAGGATAGTTCATCCGTTTTTTACAACCCCTTTAAGGACTGCGTTACATTACTTTACCGTGCATGTGCTGAGCTCTGTGCCCACACTAGTAAATTTACACCACAGCCAGACACCAGAGCCGTTCTTTACCACTTCAGTATTCTCTCTTTCACATACACCGTGCTGAATGAGCGCTGTGTATACGGTAGAGGCAAGGGCAGTGTAAGAACATTTTTGTGATAGAAGTTTTATTTTCTTAAATAAAATAATAGCAGCATGCGTAATCCAGCACAGATTTGCTTAGTTTTCCCCATTAACTTCAAATGACATGGAATCACACATTGGGCCCCCCTATTCTAATTTCTTTTCTTAGGGTCCGTTTTGTTTTCTCTAATTTAAAGAGACAAGACTTCGAAATCTTGACATTATTCTTAAAGGGTTTTTTGTGTGTTCTCACAGATGTATATACAGCTGGCTCAAGATGACAAGATCCGGTATGAGAATGAAATGAAAGCTTGGGAGGAGCAGATGCTTGAAATGGGGAGAGAAGATCTTATACGAATAAAGTCAAGAAAGCGACTTATTAAAGACGCCGCAGTGATGCACGAAGCAAGACTTAAAAGGCGACTGCCCAAGAAGAGCGCTAGAGGAGGTAAAAAGGCTGACCAATGGAAGAATGAAAAATAATACTGGGGCCGGCTGCTGTAAAGCCTCTCATGGTAAATGACAGTTCTATGCGCCAGGGTTGCCTGATCAGAATGCCAGTGACATGACATCTCCTACCAAGATCATGGCAAGTGATTGTATGGACTCTTCTACCCTGAATATTGTTTAAGCCTTTTCAGATTCATCCCATCCCAGAGAGGACTGTCCTGCTGTCCCCAAATAAATCACACCCTCCGTTTCAACAACTTTGTTGGTCAATTTAATAATGTTCAATTTTTGCTTCTGTGTGCTATTATTATTCTGACAAGTATCAGTGGTTGGAATTTCATTTTTTTTTATATTCCGAGAAAAATAAATGTGTTATATAAATCTTTAAAATGTCAACTGTTGGTAGTGTTTTTCACCACACACGTGTCACACATTACTGGTTATTTTACTAGAATTTACCAGACTGGCCAAATATTACGTTGCAGTGAACTCTGAAAAATCCTGTTCACACAATACATCTTGGGGTCTTTTTACACCGGCTAGTATTGGCCCGATCGGGCGCTCCTTTCACAAGGAGCTATGGATGGGGACAAGCGAAGGTTACTACGATCGCTCGTCCCCATGCGTTTCCATCATGTTGGCAGAGCGTGTCCCTGTTTACACACGGAGATGCGCTGCCAACAAGGATAATATTTTGTGCTGCATAAACGATAGAATCAGCCGATGAACAAGCATTGCTCATTCATTGTCTGATTGTTGCCCTGTTTACAGCGGGCAATGATAGGGAAGAAGCGTTCATATGAACCCTTGTTTGCCTGATCATTGACTCCTCTAAAAGGGCCTTTAGACTGGCGTTCACATCTTGTTTTTACTGTACGTCAGACGTGCCCGTTTTGATATGAAAACAGTGTCAAAACATGCGCCACAGTGTGTACATTAATTTCTATGGACACGACGGACGCCATAATAGTGTCGTTTATTCTTATGTTCTATCCTTTTTTTTTTTTTTTTCTCCAAGTCCTGAAAAGTGTAGTCTATTACACTTTTCAGTACTATTCCAAAACGCACACCGCACGTATACGTTTCTAGTTGTATTGAAGGCAATAGCGACGTATGGATGACGAATGCCACCTTAAACCCTACGATTGCATACGTAAATTTTTTATGTTTTGACACCATATATGGGAAATTACTTTATGAGACAAAACAATTACTCCCCTCTGCCAAGCCCCTCAGTCCTCACGCCAGAAAACACTGCAGCCCCTCCCTACGTCTTGCTTTTATATTTTGACTTTACAAATCCTTATTGATTTGGCTCAAGAACAAAAACGTATACGATTTTAGAAGTAAGACTGGACACAAACGTATACCACAAGAAAAAGTAAGCGTATCTCACAAATGCATAGGTTTTTTGTAACTTTTTAAACGTATACTTCGGCGTGTACTATAAACGTGTGCACAAAACGAGATGTGAACTGAGCATTAAATTGCGCCGAGCATGAAGTATGCTGCGTTTTTCCTTTTTTATGACCTCCTCATGCCCTATCCTTCCTGACTTTGTTAATGAGAAAATGATGTGGCGCATAAAATTGCACGTACAGCTACTTTTAAAGTGATCGTGATGTAACCCATTACTGGTACATGGAAACAGCATTAAGGATATCTCCACCTTAAGCAAAACAAATGATGTTTTTGGTAAAATATGATATCAAATTAAGGAATTGTATCTGTTCAAATGGGTCGCTTGTCAAGGAACCAATCAGATAGGGACATTCCTGAGAGAATTGTCATTTACTGATACACATATATTAGTTGTAGCCGACCATACACAGTGTGACTTCCCAGTGACGCCTAAGATTAGTGAGACATTAAGTTGCCTCAGACCTCTCCTGTGTCTACGATCCTTTATGTTGTGTTGGATGTTAAATGTTTCAGGCCTGTTCATCAAAACTGCGTGGATGGCCACCTTAACCTTATCGACTGTTGTAAGGAGGCCAGTACAATTATGAGATCTTCAAGTAATAATTCATAAAAAAACCTGGAGGTGGTGCCATTGACACACAAAAAAAGATACAGGGACTCTGATAAAAAAACAACAACATATTTCTACATCAGGTACCTGATGTTGGGTGAGGTGGAGAAATCTTAAACATCCAGGGGGATATTCTGGCTTTTGTAAGAACACGTGTTCGGATCATTGGTTCAGTCTCTGTGAAAGAAATAAAAGCAATTGTTCCAAATTCTTTCCAAGATGTAGGCCATGTTCTTCTTTAAAGTTATACTTTATAAGAAGGTCACGTAAGCTATCAAGAAAAAGTGGAAGTTTTGATTTGGTTGCCATTTGTTCAGTGTAATTCTTTTAGGTACTTTAGATGATGTGCTTGAGGTTGCTTAAATAGTGGATAGTATGTCCGGGAGGATAAAGACATGCAGATCCATCTCTAGTAGGAGGGTGACGTTTTTGAGAAGCAAAACTGGAGACGCAGACACAGAATGGATTCAAAATGGCTGTCAAAAACGGACCAAGATGGCTGACACCCAGAACCTGTCGTGTGAATAGAAACAACCGCAAGCTCGGCGAGGTAGTCCGTTGTTTTGAGAACGTCAAAAACAACACAACCCGGAATCCACATCCAGAGTTTCAGAAACGCTCTGGCCAAGAATTCCCTCGTGGAGGAGCCCCTGATGTGACAGTCCATATATGGACAGGGGCGTCAGGGGCTACCTCTAGTAGCGGAATCCCTGGCCAGAGCATTGCCGATGCTCTGACCTGGGATTCCGCTCCTAGAGGGAGCTACAGTGGCACGATCTACAGGGTGTGGGTAGCGCTATCTACAGGTGGGTCAGGTTGGCACTGTCCACAGGGGGGCGTGGGTGGCACTAAATTCCGCTCCTTCACCCCAGCCAGGCCGTCGGCAATGCTCTGGCCGGAAATTCCCAATGTAGATCGTGCCACACCCCCCCCTGTATATAATGTCACAGTGCCTTCAGTAGATAGTGCCACACTGCTCTCTGTATATAGTGCCATACACCCCAGTGTAGATAGTGCCACAGTACACTCTGTATATAGTGCCACCCATGCCCCCTATAGACCCACCCACGCCCCCTGTATATAGTGTCACCCATGTCCCCTGTAGATGGTGCCACCCATGCCCCCCTGTAGAAAGTGCCACTTATGCCCCCCTTTAGATAGTGCCACCCACCACCCCTCCTATATGGACAGTGATGTCAGGGGTTACCTCTAGAAGCGGAATCCCCGGCCAGAGCATCGGCAACTCCCTGGCCGGGGATTCCCTCCTGGAGGAGTTCCTGACGTTTCAGTCCGTATATCGACAGGGACGTCAGGGGCTCCCTCTCATAACGGAATCCCCAGCCAGAGAGTTGCCAACGCTCTGACTGGGAATTCCGCTCCTAGAGGGAGCTACAGTGGCGCTATCTATAGGGCGGGGAAGCGCTATATACAGGAGGGGTGGCCCTATCTACAGTGGGGTGTGGGTAAAACTATTTACAGGGGGCGTGGGTGGCACTTACTACAGTTGAGGGCATAGGTAGCACTAAATTCCGCTCCTGCTCTCTGGCCAGAGCATCTGCAATGCACTGGCCAGATATTTCCGCGCCGGGTGCTACCGGAAGGTGGATGCGGCAGCACCCGGCGTTGATCTTGTGAACAATACATTAAATAGGATACGGCGCCGGACTTCCCAGGGACATAAAAACACTGCAGGTAACGTTTTTGGATACGGCTCCTGCACAGGTCCGTTCTAGCATCAGTTTCCCTCCCGATTTTCTGCAACACGCCGGAGGGAAACTGACAAAGACAACAGACATATGTGAACGGCCCCTTAGAAGTCAGCACTTAGTGGGGGGAGGGGCCATTCATGTCCCAACATATTTAGGCCTCATGCACACGAATGTGCTTTTGTGGCCGCAATTCCCCCGAAAATCCACGGGAGAATTGCGGCCCCATTCATTCCTATGGGGCCAAGCACTCGACCGTGGTTTTCATGGTCAGTGCTTGGCCCAGGAGTCTGCACCGCAGAAAGAACGGACATGTCTTATTACGGCCGTGTTTGGGTCTGGGCTCATTGAAAATAATGGCCGCAGCCATGTTCACGGCCAGCGATTTCGGGCGGCTCGCGGCTGTCACTCCGTGGCCGGCCGACCCGGAAATCACGGCCGTGAACATGGCTGCGGTCATGTGCATGAGACCTTACTTTAATTTACACTGGAAACGGGCGTAAATTATAGCGGTAGTCTATAACAGCTCCTAGAAGGCGTAGATTTCACCTTGACACCCGAAGATTCAACAAGCTTATTAGGGGACGTGCAACATCTTACTCCAACTTTATTTTTGAAACACCAGTCTTAATTAATTCCCCCCACTGTATGTCACACTTTTATGCAATCCTCTACCCCATATTAACTTTCTGAATCCGTACCTAACTATGTTAGGCTGGGTTCACACGACCTATTTTCAGGCGTAATGGAGGCGTTTTACGCCTCAAATTACGCCTGAAAACACGGCTCCAATACGTCGGCAAACATCTGCCCATTCATTTCAATGGGTCTTACGATGTACTGTGCCGACAACCTGTCATTTTACGCGTCGCTGTCAAAAGACGGCATGTAAAATAACAGCCTCGTCAAAGAAGTGCAGGACACATCTTGGGACGTAATTGGAGCCGTTTTTCATTGACTCCAATGAAGAACAGCTCCAAATTACGTCCGTAATGGACGCCCCGCAAAACGCGAGTACGAGCAATTACGTCTGAAATGCAGGAGCTGTTTTCTCCTGAAAACAGCTCCGTAATTTCAGACGTAAATGCAGTTATCGTGTGCACATACCCTAAGGGTATGTTCACACGGCACCCTCCGTTACGGCTGAAATTACGGAGCTGTTTTCAGGAGAAAACATCTCTGGCATTTCAGACGTAATGGCATGTGCAGGCGCTTTTCGCTGCGTCCATGACGGACGTAATTGGAGCTGTTTTTCCATGGTGTCAATGGAAAACGGCTCCAATTACGTCTCAAGAAGTGACAGGCACTTTTTTGACGCGGGCGTCTTTTTTACGCGCCGTCTTTTGACAGCGGCACATAAAAAAAATGACCGTCAGCACAGAACATCGTAAAGCCCATTCAAATGAATGGGCAGATGTTTGCTGCCGCTTTGGACGTAAATCGGGGCTAAAACGCCCAAATTACATCCGTAAATAGGGTGTGTGAACCCAGCCTAAGTGTGCTGAGCCATTAAAGTTATTGAATGTGCAAGGCTCCATTATGTTCGGTTAGGGTATGTTTACACGCAGTGTTTTCAGGCATATTTCGGGGCGTTTACGCCTCGAAAAACGCCTTAAAAAACGGAAGCTGAATGCCTACAAACATCTGTCCATTGAAATCAATGGGAAAAACAGCATTTAGTTCAAATGGGACGTCTCAAAAGAAGCTCCAAATTAAAAGAAGTTTCATTTTCAGCTACAAAAACGCTTGAAAATCAGAGGCTGTTTTCTCTGAAATCAGCTCCGTATTTTCAGACGTTTTTGTCACTGTTTGTGAACATACCCTTATTGTTCATCTACACTATGTGTTATACTACAGGGTGGGCCATTTATATGGATACACCTAAATAAAATGGGAATGGTTGGTGATATTAACTTCCTGTTTGTGGCACATTAGTATATGGGAGGGGGAAACTTTTCAAGCTGGGTGTTGACCATGGTGGCCATTTTGAAGTCGGTCATTTTGTATCCAACTTTAGTTTTTTCAATGGGAAGAGGGTCATGTGACACATCAAACTTATCGAGAATTTCACAAGAAAAACAATGGTGTGCTTGGTTTTAACGTTACTTTATTCTTTCATGAGTTATTTACAAGTTTCTGACCACTTATAAAATGTGTTCAAAGTGCTGCCCATTGTGTTGGATTGTCAATGCAACCCTCTTCTCCCACTCTTCACACACTGATAGCAACACTGCAGAAGAAATGCTAGCACAGGCTTCCAGTATCCGTAGTTTCAGTTCCTGCACATCTCGTATCTTCACAGCATAGACAATTGCCTTCAGATGACCCCAAAGATAAAAGTCTAAGGGGGTCAGATCGGGAGGCATTTCTTCTGCGGTGTTGCTATCAGTGTGTGAAGAGTGGGAGAAGAGGGTTGCATTGACAATCCAACACAATGGGCAGCACTTTGAACACATTTTATAAGTGGTCAGAAACTTGTAAATAACTCCTGAAAGAATAAAGTAACGTTAAAACCAAGCACACTATTGTTTTTCTTGTGAAATTCTCGATAAGTTTAATGTGTCACATGACCCTCTTCCCATTGAAAAAACTAAAGTTGGATACAAAATGGCCGACTTCAAAATGGCCGCCATGGTCAACACCCAGCTTGAAAAGTTTCCCCCCTCCCATATACTAATGTGCCACAAACAGGAAGTTAATATCACCAACCATTCCCATTTTATTTAGGTGTATCCATATAAATGGCCCACCCTGTAGTATGTATCATTGCCTGAAAGGACCATGTTTTTGGCTTTCATAACTGCATGCCAGAGACGACTATAAACATATTTGTGAAAGGCCAATATTTTAATGCACAATGGAATTGTACTCGTACAAAATGCTCTTTTGTGTGACCTATTACATCATGTGAATTGGCTTAAATAATCAGTCATTTTCAACAATTAGTTTATAATACAATTCACACAAGCCAAAGATCTTAATGAATCTTACAATATATTTTTATGAAGTTAACAAACCATCGCCTCCCGTCTCGGTCTAAGGGCTTATTTAGACGAACAGGATATACGTCCGTTCAACACGTGTGATTTTCAAGCGCGTCGCACGGACCTATATTAGTCTATGGGGCCGTGCAGACATGTGCGTGATTTTTACGCAGCGTGAGTCCGTTGCGAAAAAATCACGACATGTCCGTTCTTTGGGCGTTTTTCACGCATCACACACCCATTGAAGTCAATGGGTGCGTGAAAACCACGCATGCCACACGGAAGCACTTCCGTGCGGACTGCGTTTTTCACGCAAGACTTGTTAAGTCTATGTAAATGAGTTGAGAAAACTTGGCCAAACAAGCACCAACCAGGAAGTGGATTTTCACTTGTTGGGCACATGCTTGATCTTGAAACCGACAACTGCCGCATTGCCTCGTGCTTGTGATTTCGAGAAGATGATCTGCCTGGTCCAGGAGACGCCACAGTTGTGGGACACGCGGGCTGAGACCTACCACGACCGCACGGGAAAGGAGGTCACTTGGGATGAGGTAGCGCAGACCCTCTTCAGCGATGAGTGAGCTAAAGGCAGCACACGAGACCGAAAGAGCATTGGTAAGTACATTGTTTTATATATGCCCTGTAAAACACACATGCTGTAGTGTATCCTTGTGTTAACATGTTCCCAATGGCAAACGTAGCAGGTGTGTCACAGCATCATTGATCTTGTGTATCATGTATCTTAGTGTGTAAGGGAATGGCAAAGTTTACAACAAGTGTATATTTCGGTTATGCCACCTGGTGATAGTACAATTGTGTTTTTTTTGGAACTTTCTACAGTTGATGATGTAGAAACCCAGTGGAGGAGCTGCCGGGATCAATTCCGCCGTGAATATGGCGCCAGAGGCCGCAGTGGTGACGGGGCCAGCAAAAAGCGCAAATACATCTACACGCAGCAGCTAATGTTCCTCAAGGACATTAAGGAGATGCGGCCGTAAGTAATGACGGTACCTTGTGGAAATGTCTGTGTTCACATGTCATGCAACCAAAACTGTTTGTTTGTCCCTTGTGGCAATGTTACGAAGAACTGTATATTTTTTATTACAGATGCAGTGACAATCTTCTTGACACGGAAGAGGAGGCTGGCCATGAGGAGGTGCAGGCGCAACAAGAAGAACATCCCGTGCTGCACTTAACCCCAGAGGTGACTGCACCAGAACCAGCCCCACAGGCGTCCAACCAACCCCAGGTGCCACGGGACGTTCCGCCTGAAACCACCGCAGCAGCCAGGCGCAGCCACATTGGATCCGCAGCTGCCCAAGTGGACTCCAGGGTACTTGAGTAGCTGTGTCGCAACGCCGAGGAGGATGGCTGTGAAACCTTTGGCCACAGCATTGCCCCGCTTCTCTGGCAAGTACCCGACGACCGTATGGCGCGCCTCCAATGCTCGATACTCAGCCTCATAGACGCGGCCACACCTCCTAACATCCCACGCCAGTGCTTCCAGGCAATTGAGCATTGGCGTGGATTGCCTGAGCCATCGGTGCCCTTCACTGCACCTGGCCCTTCACAGCCTGCCACCCCCTTGGCACGCCAACACTTCCACCGCCCAATGCCGGCCCGCATGTCACCTGTTCCTGTGCCGATGCGGGACCGTCCTGTACCAGCCTACAGCCGACCCGTGGTAAACTTTCCACACAGCCCACCTCTAGGCTACCACACGCAGCATCAGCACCACTATGCTGTGGAGGAACATCCTCTGCAGGCCCATGGACAGCATAGTGGTGCTGAAATGGGCAGCTACAACTCCCCATCCCACCATTATCAGCAGTTGTAATGCTGGTGGCGCAGCATAGTTTTTGTGCCGAATTTAGGCCGTATTTTGCCAAATGTTTCCAGATTGTGCATCATGTTGGTGCGTTGTTTTTTTGGGTTTTTGAACTATGTTGTATGTAATGTTTTGTTGGCCCATTACACAATAATGTGTTGTTTTGTGGAGCAACAAAAGTGTGTGTGTTTCCCTACATATATTTTATGTTACATGCTTTCCCAAACATGCCCTTAGGTAACGTTGCAACATGCTGGCCGGGGCCCAAGGTAGTTGCATGCCATAATTGAGGTATTAGTGTATCTTTTGCGGTTTTGCTCGAAACACAAGCGACTTTACTGAGGCCTTGCAGTGCTATGATAATGGACGCACTAAGGACATTTGTGATTGTATTTGCGAACATTGGATTGGCCAATGTGATTCACATACAATGAGTTGTTTGGCAGCAAAACAATACGGCAAAACAACAAAAGATATAAGCTCGCAACCCACGTCAAGGGTCCTCATTTCTTGCGAGTCCCTAATACTAAATTCCCCCCCAAAATTACTATCATTGCCCTCAGTAATGAGAAATTGTGGCAATAATCTCCACGAAGCCACCCTTCACAGACAATCTTCCTGCCTTGGCAGTGCTCCATCGGGGCTGTCAAAATATTCGGCCAAAATTTCGCGCACTCGGATACCAGATGTTTGTGCCCTTCCTAGTGGAATTTGGCCCAGAATGGTTGATGTGGTTGCATTTCTCCCAATATATTCAGCATCAAAACCGGCGTCATGTATGCGGCTGAAGTTATGAAGAACAACAGACGCTTGTATGACACTGGTCACATTCTGCGGCGTCAGTTGCATTGTTGTGAGAAACACCCGCCATTTGGTTGTCATAATGCCAAATGCACATTCAACACATCTTCGAGCTCGGCTTAGCCGGTAATTGAAGATGCGCCTACGGTCATCCAAGCCCCTTCTTGCAAAAGGACGCATAACTTGGCTTGTGAGGCCAAAAACCTCATCTGCAACGATGACATATGGGACTGGTGGTCCTCGCGAGCCAGGGAGGATGCTCGGTACTTGCACAGAAAGTTGATTGCTCGTTAGACAATGGCCCATTCTGGATGAGCGAAATATGCGTGCATCGGCAGAGCTTCCATACGACCCTATGTGGACTATTGTGAAACAATAATTACTGTCGGCCAAGGCTAACAAAATAATGGAAAAATACTATAACCGAAAAACACAGCATGGATCTCAATAGCCCAAAGAAAATGTAATGCAGCCGTAAGCAAGCATATAATCAAGTGTGAGCTGGATCCTGGGGCGTGTACCCGCAAAGCATCTAGAGCATATATAAATATAACCTAAAAAGAAAAGATGGCAATAGACTAGAAATATGAGAAAATAGAGAAAAACCTTTATTGAAAATAGCACATAAATATACAATGATTAAAAAGAATCCACAAACCAACAGGTTAAAAAAGACATGCAAGCTATGCAACTCACAAAATAAGCAAACTGTGTAGACAAAAGGTTAATGCCCAGTGGCACAACTTATCGCTATATGCGCCTGCAAGTTATATCCTGCCCAAAAAAGTGAAGCAGATTTGAATGAACATATATCATATGAAGTGATATAAAAATGAATTACAAAATGCATATAAAGGTAACAGCAAGATATAAACAATGCTGACAAATGAAGCAATATCAAAGCAGATAACAACAATTGAACATACCCACGATAGGTCCAGGACTGGGTGCACAGCAAGACGTCCTCCCTAACGCGCGTTTCGGCGCAAATACCTTCGTCTGACCCCCAGACGAAGGCAATTGCGCCGAAACGCGCGTTGCGGAGGACTTCTTGCTGTGCACCCAGTCCTGGACCTATCGTGGGTATGTTCAATTGTTGTTATCTGCTTTGATATTGCTTCATTTGTCAGCATTGTTTATATCTTGCTGTTACCTTTATATGCATTTTGTAATTCATTTTTATATCACTTCATATGATATATGTTCATTCAAATCTGCTTCACTTTTTTGGGCAGGATATAACTTGCAGGCGCATATAGCGATAAGTTGTGCCACTGGGCATTAACCTTTTGTCCACACAGTTTGCTTATTTTGTGAGTTGCATAGCTTGCATGTCTTTTTTAACCTGTTGGTTTGTGGATTCTTTTTAATCATTGTATATTTATGTGCTATTTTCAATAAAGGTTTTTCTCTATTTTCTCATATTTCTAGTCTATTGGCATCTTTTCTTTTTAGGTTATAATGGAAAAATACTGTTTGTAATTATAGTATCTTGAGCCAGAGTGCGGGGGCTTCTTCACACGAATGTCCTTCCGTCTAGTACACCAATACAATGTGGAAATTGGGTGGCGGACAGAAAATCTTCGGAAATTGGAAGCCAGTGCTCCTCCGTGGGCTGAGGCATCACTGTGGGCTTTAATCTCTGCCAAAGCACCACACATGTGCCTGTCACAATGCCCGAAATTGTGCTCACTCCCAGAAGGAATTCAAAATATAATTAATGGTAGCTATTTCCGGTTGCAAGAAATCTAAATGCGCGAGAAAAAAAGGCACAAACAAATATACAATTTATAGGTAGGACATGACACCCACACACCATACTGTAAGCACTAATTGTATAAAACACACATACCTCAAGGTCACAAAGAGTCGCTCCTCGGGGGAAATGCAGCGCCGCATGTTTGTGTCCTGGTAGGTGATTCCTGTACGAATCTGCTCCAGCAGAATATCAAACGTGGCTACAGACATGCGGCAAAACCACCTACATTTTTCGGGGTGACGGCGGAGGTCATCATAGAGAGTATGAAAGTGCCCTTTGGAGGTGCGCTGTGCCACAAGCGGATGAACCCAAATCCTCCCTCTTCTCCGGGTTCCCTCCTGAAGCATGGGTCGGTGCTCGCCAAATCGCCTAGAAACCATCCACCATAGAAGCACACGGCACAGCAGAGTCAACGGCATAATTTGGCTTTTAGACGCCAACAAGCCAAGAAACACAGTAAACAACCCAAAGTATTTTGCAAGGTGCAAAAAGGATGAGAACATGTGCTCACATCAAGCAGGTGTTTGAGAAGGGTGCCTTTTTGTAGGCTAGCCTCTCCATAACTCCACCCTCCGTTTTTTTTACGCGCGTGAAAAACGTATTGCATACGCGCGTAAAAAAACGCAGAAACGCCGGAAAAACGCATGCCACACGCAACTACAACGCACGCGAAACGTCGCGTTTAATACGCGCGCAAAAACAACACGCTTGTGTGAATCCAGCCTCAGGCTGCGTTCACATCTGAGTTGTGGCTTCCGTTCTAGCGTACCCATCAGAGGACCACAAGAACAGAAATTAACGTTTCGGGCAAATAACCCATTGAATTCAATGGGTTTCATTTTTGCATCAGTTGTGCTCAGTTTGGCTCCGTTCTGTCATTTATCCGTTTTTTTTTGACAGAAGAAATACTGTAGTCTGCTATTGTTTACATCAAACATTACGAAAAGGAGCTTTCTGGGGTTTTTTAACATTGAAGTCAATGGATGACGGCAGGGGCGTAACTAGGAAAGACTGGGCCCCATAGCAAACTTTTGACTGGGGCCCCCCCTCCCCTGAGTGTCACACAACCCCCCCCCCTTTGTAGATAGTGCCTTTTTTACAGCCCACCCTGTAGATAACGCCATACAGCCCCTCCTCTGTAGATAGCGCCATACATCCCCCTGTAGATAACGCCATACAGCCTTCTGTAGATAACGCCATACAGCCCCCCTGTAGATAACGCCATACAGCCCCCCTGTAGAGAACGCCATACAGCCCCCCCCTGTAGGGAACGCCATACAGCCCCCCCTGTAGAGAACGCCATACAGCCCCCCCCTGTAGGGAACGCCATACAGCTCCCCCCCTGTAGGGAACGCCATACAGCCACCCCCCCCCCTGTAGGGACCGCCATACAGCGTCCCCCCTCCCAAAAAAATGCGACCTACAGTGTGTCCTACAAAATACATGTATCCCCTCTCCACAGGATATCCACAGGATAGGGGATACATGTGTGATCGCTGGCAGCGATAGGGAGAACGGGGGACTGAAAGTCCCCTGAACTTCTCCATGACTAACCTCAGACTTCCGGAGTCTGCGCAGCTCAATAAAAATGAAAGGAGCGCTGGTCACGCATGCGCACAAGCGCGACCGGCGCTCCATTCATTTCTACGGAGCTGCCGACACAGACCCCGGAAGTCCGAGGTTTGTGATGGAGAACTTCAGGGGACTTTCAGTCCCCCGTTCTCCTTATCGCTGCCACCGATCACACATGTATCCCCTATCCTGTGGATATCCTGTGGAGAGTGGATACATGTCCTGTGGAGAGGGGATACATGTCCTGTGGAGAGGGGATACATGTCCTGTGGAGAGGGGGATACATGTCTTTTGCTCTATTTTGCGCCTTCAGGACCAGACACCGTTTAGCCCTTTTTAGCACGTGTTAGTTAAATGGCTATAACTTTTTTATTTGTTGGGCTAACGACGTGATTTTTGTGACATTTTTCCGTAGACAATGCAGGTTTCATTTTTTATCGTTTTTATACACACCTTTTTTGCTATTTTAGAATTTTTATTCATAAAGTTTGAAAATAATAGTAAAAAAATAAGCTTTTTTAAGTTTCAGCTATTTTTTTGGGGTAATAACATAGTTTTACCCTAAAATAGACCTTTTATTTGTGATCGTCATTGTCTACCGTAAATTTTTATATATTACATGTCTATATTAGGGCAATTGGGTCAGTGCTAGTGTTACAAAAATGATTGGCGGGGGGGAATGTTTTTTTTTTGGGGTGGGTATTTTATGTGTATTTATTATTTAAATTTTTTTTGCACTTTACTTTATTATTTTTTTATTACTATGGTCTGTCCCCCAAAGATCAAAGAAGACCTTTGGGGAACTTTATATATATTTTTTCTTTCTTTTACACCATCTTTTCCACTGTAACTGGATCTGCACAGCAGCCCCAGTTACAGGGGAAATCAGCCCTCTCATAGTGACGATTGTCACTAATAGGGCTGTGCTGGGTCTAGTAAGACCCAGCAGCAGCCTGCCACTAACGGCACCCGGCGATCATGTGACCAGTCACATGATCACCGGGAGGAATAGAGACAGCGCCGCTGCTGCTGTCTATTCCTGTACACAGCGCGCATTCAGCGCTGTGTACAAGTGATCAGAGAAGACAGAAGCAGCGAAAGCTAGTTCTATCCTCTCCTCAGGGTCCCCGGCAGTCACTGACAGCCGAAGACCCGACATTCAGCTGCCCGATCGCGCGGGCAGCAAGTTAAAACCCGAGCCGTAGAAAGTCTATTGCTCGGGTTTTAAGGACCCTGACCACTGGCCATAAAAATACAGCCAGCGGTCGGGAACCAGTTAATGGCAGAGCGGGGAGATACCTCCCTGCTCTGCCGTAGTGTTCAGTGGCGTCCCGCTGTAGCAGCCATAGCGGCTGCTAGCGGAGCCTCCGGCCATGGTGGGGGCCCGTGCCGGCGGGCGACACGGGCCCCTTTATGCCGCGGGCCCCGTAGCAGCCGCTACTGCTGCTACGGCGGTAGTTACGCCACTGGATGACGGATACAAACTGATATGCCATCCGCTTGTATCAGCATTAAGTTTAATGGATCCGTTTTTATCTGCACATGCGCAGACTAAGGCTTTGTTAACATCTGCATCAGGGTCCCGTTCTGACGTTCCGTCGGAGCTTCCTGTCAGAACGGGACCCTGACTGACCCTAGGTTTCCGTTTGCATCACCATTCAAGGTGACGGATCCGGTGCCAATGGTTTCCGTTTGTCTCAAGTCGTGCAAGGGTTCCGTTGTTTTGACGGAATCAATAACGTTGTCGACTACGCTATTCATTCCGGCAAAACTCCAGAATCCTTGCACAACTGAGACAAACGGAAACCATTGGCATTGGATCCGTCACCATTGAAATCAATGGTGATGCAAACGGAAAACTGTGGTTTCCGTTTCTTTCAGTCAGGGTCCCGTTCTGACGGGAAGCTCAGATGGAACGTCGGAACGGAGCCCTGACGCAGATGTGAACGAAGCCTAAAAATTAAAGCAAGAAAGATGCAAACATAAAAACGGGTCCGTTATAACTGATGACAAACTGACACAAACTGAAAGAAAAGAGTCCGTTTTTTTTACGGATCTGGTAAACTGATCCGTCAAAAACAAACATGTTTTACCTTGCGTTGCATTCAGTCTGGCATCAGACAGCCAGTCCGTTTTTTATTTTATTTCAATTGATCCACTAAAACGGTTGCCACAACGCAGATGTGAATGAAGCCTAAGGGCCTGTTCACATCAGCGTTGTCTTTCTGTTCAGGGGTTCCGTCGGGGGAACCCCTCAACGGAAAGGCAAACGGAAACACGTTTCGTCACTATTGATCTCAATGGTGACTGATACTGTGCTAATGGTTTCCGTTTGTCACCGTTATGAAAGGGTTTTTTACGGAATCAATAGCGCAGTCGTCCTAAATTTACGCTGTTTAGGGCCTGTTCACATCAGCGTTGCCCTTCCGTTGAGGGGTTCTGTCTGAGGTTTCCATCGTGTTAACCCTTCAACGGAAAGGCAAACTGTAACCTTAGCTTCTGTTTCCCTCACCATTGATCTCATTAGTGATGGAAACATTGCTGAAGGTTTTCGTTTGTCACCGTTGTGACAAGGTTCCGCTGTTTTGATGGAATCAATAGCGCAGTCGACTTTTCAGTTTGCCTTTCTGTTGAGGGGTTAACCCGACGGAAACCTCTGATCGAACCCCTCAACGGAAGGGCAACGCTGATGTGAACACAGCCTAAGGCCCCATGCACACAACCGTATTTTTTCCCTCCCGTAAGTAGCGGCCGTAAATACAGATCCGTTGTCACATGTATTTATCCCGTATTTACAGACCCGTGCTCGTAAATACGTATTCCACCTGTATTTACGGACCCCTAAAAAAAGGGGGCTGGAAATGATGTCACATGATCGCTCAGACGCCATTTTCTCTGCTTCTCTTTATTCAAAAATTCAAATCCCCTGACGTCGCCTAGCGACGCTCCCATAATTACGGGTGCACACACGTAGCCACCCGTAATTACTGGAGCCCCATAGGCTTCTATGGGCCTGCCCGTGCCGTAATTACGGCCTGAAATAGGACATGTTCTATATTTTTCAACAGCCTGGGCACCTTCCCGTATGCAAGCGGGAAGGTACCCGTGGCCAATAAAAGTCTATGGGCCCGTAATTACGGGCGTTTTTACTGTCGTGTGCATGGGGCCTAACCGTGTGGTATAAATAACACAATAATTATTTAGCGGGTTGTTACTATTGCAACGATACCAATTTTATATTGTTTTCTTATGTTTTACTACCTTTACACAGTAAAAACACTTTTTTGAAATTTTTTTATTTGTTTTTGTGTTGCCATATTTGAAGAGCCATAACTTTTTAATTTTTTCGCCGATGCAGCTGTATGATGGCTTTTTTTTGCGGGACGACTTGTAGTTTTTATTGGTACCATTTTGGAGTAGATGCGACTTCTTGATCACTTTTTATCACTTTAAGGTAGGATGCACAGAAAACAGCAAATCTTGCATTGTTTTTTTATTTTATTTTTTACGGCGTTCGCCGAGCGGCTTAAATAATGTATTAGCTTTATAGTTGGGGTTGCCAAATATGTGTAACTTTTTTTGTTTTTTCATAATAAAGCATTTTGTAAGGGGGAAACAGTTTTTTCCGTATTTTTTACTTTGGATTTTCATTTATTTATTATAAACTTTTTTATTAGTCCCACTAGAGGACTTCACTATGCGATCATCTGATCGCTATTATAATACATTGCAATACTTTTGCCCCTGGCTGCTGTAAAAACACGTTGCACCCTGCGATCGCATTGCGGGGTGCCAGTGGGGTGAGAGATGGAGCCCACTCCTTCCAAAACCACTCTTATTGCGGCGCTCGCTATTGAGCGCTGCATCTGAGGAGTTAAACGAGCGGGATGGATACTGATATCTATCTCGCCCGTTCGAACTACCTCTGGTAGCTGAGAGGAGGGAGATTTTTCTGCTCCCCGCTGTGTTTATTTATTCCGATGCATCGCCATAAAAAGGCAATTGCATCAGAATTAGGGCTGATTCAGACGTGCGTGGCGTTTTTGCGCAGGCAAAACACGCGGTGTTTTGCCTGCGCAAAAGCCACTTGCCTGCTCCGTTAGGCAGCATCATATGATGCGCTACTGCGTGCTTTTCGCGCAGCCGCCATCATTATGACATGCCATTTGGATGTTTGTAAACAGAAAAGCACGTGGTGCTTTTCTGTTTACATTCATCCTTTTGACAGCTGGTGCGCGAAACAGGCAGTTCGCACGGAAGTGCTTCCATGCGACCTGCGTAGTTTTCACGCACCCATTGACCTCAATGGGTGCGTGATGCGCGAAATACGCGGAGATATTGACCATGTTGCGCTTTTTGCGCAGCGGACAAACGCTGCGCAAAAAGCACGGACTGTCTGTACTGCCCCATAGACTTGTATTGGTCTGTGCGCGGCGCGTGAAAACCACGCGGCCTGCACGGACGCAATACACGTTCGTGTGAATCCCCCCTAAAGCCCGTTAGTGACCACCATAAAAACACCTATGGATGGTAATTAACGGGTTAATGGAGCTGAGCTGCAGTACCAAACAACCCATGGACGGGTGTGGCGCTGTTTCTTGAAGAAAGCAGCCATGTTTTTCTATTTCAGAATAAACCCTTTAAAGATATATTCAGGCATTGCCCTATGGAGACTAGAGTATCTGCAGCAGCTATGGTAGCTTATACACCGTGTTCCAAATTATTATGCACATTGGATTTAAGTGTCATAAACATTTAATTATTAGTTTTTCAATTAAACTCATGGATGGTATTGTGTCTTAGGGCTCTTTGGATCATTGTAATCAATCTCAGACACCTGTGATAATTAGTTTGCCAGGTGTGCCCAATCAAAGGAAAACGACTTAAGAAGGACGTTCCACATTATTAAGCAGGCCACATGTTTCAAGCAATATGGGAAAGAAAAAGGATCTCTCTGCTGCCGAAAAGCGTGAAATAGTGCAATACCTTGGACAAGGTATGAAAACATTGGATATTTCAAGAAAACTTAAGCGTGATCACCGTACTGTGAAAAGATTTGTGGCTGATTCAGAGCACAGACGTGTTCGTTCAGATAAAGGCATAATGAGGAAGGTTTCTGCCAGACAAATTAATAGGATTAGGAAAGCAGCTGCTAAAATGCAATTGCAAAGCAGCAAACAGGTATTTGAAGCCGCTGGTGCCTCTGGAGTCCTGCGAACCTCAAGGTGTAGGATCCTCCAGAGGTTTGCAAGTGTGCATAAAGCTATTATTCGGCCACCCCTAAACAATGCTCACAAGCAGAAACGGTTGCAGTGGGCTCAGAAATACATGAAGATTAATTTTCAAACCGTGTTGTTTACTGATGAGTGCCGTGCAACCCTGGATGGTCCAGATGGATGGAGTAGTGGATGGTTGGTGAATGGCCACCATGTCCCAACAAGGCTGCAACGTCAGCAAGGAGGTGGTAGAGTCATGTTTTGGGCTGGAATCATGGGGAGAGAGCTGGTAGGCCTCTTTAGGGTCCCTGACGGTGTGAAAATGACCTCTACAAAGTACGTAGAGTTTATGACTGACCACTTTCTTCCGTGGTACAAAAAGAAGAACCGTGCCTTCCGTAGCAAAATTATCTTCATGCATGACAATGCACCATCTCATGCTGAAAAAAATACCTTGATGTCATTGGCTGCTATGGGCATAAAAGGAGAGAAACTCATGGTGTGGCCCCCATGTTCCCCTGACCTCAACCCTATTGAGAACCTTTGGAGCATCCTCAAGCAAAATATCTATGAGGGTGGGAGGCAGTTCACATCAAAACAGAAGCTCTGGGAGGCTATTCTGACATCCTGCAAAGATATTCAAGCAGAAACTGTCCAAATACTCTAAAATTCTATGGATGCAAGAATTGTGAAGGTGGTATCAAAGAAGGGGTCCTATGTTAACATGTAACTTGGCCTGTTAAGTTTTTTTTGATTGAAAGAGCTTTTGATTTCTGTAAATATGACCTCCTGATGCTGCAAATTCAACAAATTACCATTTTAGTTCTCTTTACAACCTTTAAAATGTTTTGATCTCTGTTGTGCATAATAATTTGAAACAGTGCATTTTGAGTTTTTTACTTCTAAATAAAAAATCTGTTATCATTAGGAGATTTGTTCAATAAAATTTGCATTATTCTCCAACGGTTGATGGCTTGAAGATTATACTGACTGTCATTTGCATAGACTATTTAGGAAAATCAGCGAAAACTATCATTTGCATAATAATTTGGAATATTAATGACACACCGCCAGCACTCCTGCCGCCAGGATTCGCCTGAAAAGATGACCGACAGCACCCTACTTAGGAGTGGGCAATGAAAGTATAAAATTTTTCTATTTATAAGTGTGATGCTTCTGGTCCTCACAGATATTCATTAAAAAAGCCCGGTGGATCGTACTGTCCACGTATTAATTCACATTTTTCCATAGACTTGTCTAATGGGACCTAAAGAAAAATCACTCACCGGGGATGATAAGCTGAGTTGAACGTGGAATCCTGGTATATGGTCAGCAAAAACTGGAGGTGCCGTCTGCTCATTGAAAGTTTTGTAAGTCAGGAGTCCAGAGTCAAAAACCCAAACAGGGAACTAGAATGTCAAGGCGGGGGTGTAGACCCACTGGGCCGTACCGCTGTTGCAGGATAGCAGCTGGCCAAACAGGGTACAAAGTCAATGTCTATAGTTCGGATAAAGGTACCTGTGGCAATACAGACAATAGCGATGGTTTAGGCTCGGATGGAACTCTGGCAGCAGACAGACAACAGGTGCGGTGAAACACAGCGGGTGTAGTAGGCGACACAACACGACTCCAACACTGTACAGCACAGGAACATGGGAAAAAGGATACAGGTAGCAGGAACGGGAACACTGGAAAATACTCAAGGGACCATTTGCAAAGACCAACACGGATATACAACAACAACGCTCAGGCAATGCAAGTAGGGGCATGGCTCTTCTAATAGTCCAGGGTGATCATGGGCTACAGGACACAGCAGGGTGAAGCGGAAGTGAGCCCTGGCGTCTCCTGAGGAGGAGATGCGGGCTAGCGCTCACTGATCCATGGCTGTGACCGTCAGGAGGTGAGTAATTCCGACGGTTCGCGGACATGGATGTTACATAGAAACAGCAAACTAATACGATCAATGGCATCATCTTGGTGTCAAAGTGCCGTAGCCATTTTTCGGATTTTTATTTTGCTTTTTCCTCCCCACCTTCCAGAAGTCTCATCTTTTTTATCTTTTCTTCTATTTAGCCGTATGAGGGCTGTTTTTTTTGCGGGACAAGTTATAGTTTTTCACTGCACCATTTTATGTACCATATAATGCACTGGGAAACTGGAAAAAATGTATTTGTGGGGTGGAATCTGGAAAAAACAGTGATTCCTCCATTGCTTTTTAGGTTTCGTTCTTACAGCGTTCAAAATGCAGTAAAAACGACATGTAAAATGTATTGTGCGGGTCAATACAATTACGGTGTTAGTAAATTTATATCGTTTTTTTATGTTTTTCTACTTTTACAGGGAAAAAATTATTGTTATAAATAAAATTTATTTTGTGTCGTCATATTCCTAGAGCCATAACTTTTTTTAATTTTTAAGTTGTTTGAGTGGTAGAAAGACTTATTTTTTGCGGGGCAAGTTGTAGTTTCTATTGGTACCATTTTGGGGTACATGAGACTTTTTGGTCACTTTTTATTCCATTTTTTGTTGGAGATGAGGTGACCAAAACACAGCGATTCTGGCGTTTAAATGTTTTTTCTTATGACGTTCACCGTGCGGTTTTAAATAACGTTATATTGTACTAGTTCTGACTTTTACGGATACAGCAATACCAGTTATGTAAATTTTGTTTTTTGTTTTTTACATTGGGAATAGTTTTTCTATTAAAGTTTCAATATTTATAGATATTTTCATATATTCAAATGATTTTATTTAACAATATTTGACTTTTTTTTATTAGTCGTGATTCTGACAGTCTCCTATTGAGGCTTAATAGGAGTTCAAAGATGGCAGACCTGGTGGCCTAAGGAGATAAACGAGCGGGATCCTGCTCATTACATTGAAGTGTCAGCGTCTTCAGAAAGCCGACACACTCAACTTACGGAGCATGCTCGGCCCATGAGCCCGCTCCATACTAGGCAGGGGCATTGTGGGGGAGGTGGTGGGTCATTGTGCCATGGAGGATGCCAACAAGCCACTGTGCCTTGGCCAGAGTATTTAGATACAGGACTAGGGAAGGGAACTGAATTTTGCCCCAGTTGAAGGAAAGCCTGGCTACAGCTGTGTGGCCAAGCATCCTTGCATAAAACCTGCGGACGGGTAACTTCTTTACAATAAACACAGTAGTGACCAGAAGAAGAAGCAAGCTGTAGTCTCATTAATACTCTATTGGAAAGTCTAGGTTTGAAGGTAACAACCTGTGGTCCGGACAGTGGAAAGAACACTTCTGTAATTGATTAAAATACATTTTAATGTCATTTGACTACTTGAAATGTTGTTAGAGAGTTCATGAAGAGGAATTTCAAGAATGTTTATAGGGCTACCTACTGCCTTCACACATTTTGCTAGATTTTTTTTGTTTAAACTGGCAGCCAGGCTGCGGAGATAAGGCAATGACCTGCTGGTAAAGACAGATGAACAGGACAGAAATGATAATGTTTTATTGTTTCCAATGAGTTTGAATAAACATTTACTTATTATCAGTCGCCTACCAAGCTGATAACAGTAGAGGGTAGTATGCTAAAGGTAAGCGCAAGTGAATATTTGCATTTTAACACATTCAAATGTGGAAATATTTAAAGAGGCTCTGTCACCAGATTTTGCAACCCCTATCTGCTATTGCAGCAGATAGGCGCTGCAATGTAGATTACAGTAACGTTTTTATTTTTAAAAAACGAGCATTTTTGGCCAAGTTATGACCATTTTTGTAGTTATGCAAAAGAGGCTTGCAAAAGTCCAAGTGGGTGTGTTTAAAAGTAAAAGTCCAAGTGGGCGTGTATTATGTGCGTACATCGGGGCGTTTTTAATACTTTTACTAGCTGGGCGCTCTGACGAGAAGTATCATCCACTTCTCTTCAGAACGCCCAGCTTCTGGCAGTGCAGATCTGTGACCTCACTCACAGGTCCTGCATCGTGTCGGACACATCGGCACCAGAGGCTTCAGTTGATTCTGCAGCAGCATCGGCGTTAGCAGGTAAGTCGATGTAGCTACTTACCTGCAAACGCTGATGCTGCTGCAGAATCAACTGTAGCCTCTGGTGCCGATGTGTCCTCGCTCGTCTGACACGATGCAGGACCTGTGAGTGACGTCACAGCGTGATCTGGCAGAAGCTGGGCGTTCTGAAGAGAAGTGGATGATACTTCTCATCAGAACGCCCAGCTAGTAAAAGTATTAAAAACGCCCCGATGTACGCACCTAATACACGCCCACTTGGACTTTTACTTTTAAACACACCCACTTGGACTTTTGCAAGCCTCATTTGCATAACTACAAAAATGGTCATAACTTGGCCAAAAATGCTCGTTTTTTAAAAATAAAAACGTTACTGTAATCTACATTGCAGTGCCTATCTGCTGCAATAGCAGATAGGGGTTACAAAATCTGGTGACAGAGCCTCTTTAATCTTGAATCAAAAGGTGTATTGTGCAATGTTTAGTATAGTAATAAAAAGAAATAAAAATGTAAATGTCATATAAATCAGTATATTTTTGACATGTTCAAACCTAGTTGCTATATCAGAATGATGCCGCAAGAGAAAAACTAGCCTATACTCACTGGTCTACAGCAGTGTTCCCAAACCAGTTACCTACAACCTTCATGTGGCTCGCAGAACATTTGCACATGGATCCCAGGGTGTTGGAACACCATGGGTTTTCAGTAGAGAAAACTAGATGACTGGCAGTGCAATACAGTAAGTACTACATATGAAAACTTGGAAAAAAAAGGCTGACGGGTTTCTGACCTCACTGGTCTTTAGTCATAGCATCCCAGAAAACACCAGGATACTCCTTCTCTATATACACATCAGTGACATTTATTAAATAGCTGGTGTATGTCACGGCTGTGGCGTATGTGGACCTACTCGGCCCCTTCGCCATAGCGGAAAAGCAGTTGATCAAACAACAGTCAATGATAGTCCATAGGACGAGAGTACCTGGTAGAAGACTTCTGCCGGACTGTCGGAACTTGACTAGTACCGGACTATAGAAAGCAGACTTGTGCTCGTTAACAGGACTTGTCGTGGATACAGATCACGGATACAGAAGTCGACACGGACACTTGACTTGGCACGGACGCTTAACTTGACACGGACACTTGAATTGACATGGACACAGAACACGGATAATTCAGTCGTCTCAGATACTCAGACAGAGATACTGGATACGGGATACAGTATACGGGATACAAAGGAACCATTTGCAGGACAAACATGGGTAGACACAACATTGCTCAGGCATGAATGGGCAGAGTTCCATTGGTAGTTCCTTGCATGCAAGCAGTGTCGGACTGGCCCACCGGAGGATCCACCCGTGGGCCCAGGCAGCGAGCTGCTTTTATCTTCTGCAACTATTCTGCAACTGTGCGCGCACTGGCCCTTTAAGGCCGTGCACGCGCGGGCGTGCGCGGCCTGCGGGAGACAGTCTCTGAACTAGGAAGTAAATGCCGACATCTCTCAGGAGGGAGATGCCGCCGAGAACTCACACGTCCATGTCTGCGCCATCAGAGGGTAAGTCAGAACGACGGTCCGCGGTCATAGATGTTACAGAAGTACATACTGCAATACCAGACTTTTAGCACCATAACTGTATTCTTCCTTTTTTACTTTCCACATGCTATACTGAAAAATCATTCAGATCCTGGCAAGCATAATGCAATAAAGTATTTTATTAAGTGTGATCAATGCTTGTCATCTATTTATTAAAATAACCTTGTGGGTTTGCTTTACAATGGAAAATCGTTCAGATAATGATGCAAAATAAGGTTCTTAGACGTAAAACATAAAAGTTTAGCTATGAAAAGATATATTAAATATACATAATTTCTGTTAAATGCCTATAATAAAAGTAAAACACTTGCAGCAGCCAAGCTTGGTAGGGACATTCATTACATATATTACATCATTGTGGAGCTCTTTATATGTATTTTTATTTTAAACAAAAATGTTAATGATATAGAAATATAATTACATGGTGCCAATCATTCTCAAATTAATGGACACATGGTAAACCCAGCAAGACACAGTTTAATACAAATCGGAATGGAATTTATTTTTGAGTTATGCTTTTTACTATATTATTATAACTTGGCTTGAGTTGGATTTACACGTAGTGATTTTCTCTATTACCCGACCAAAAATGTTTGATTGTAGTGATAATGGCTATGTGTAAATGGACTAAAGGTTTGGATACAAAATAAATGACTTGCTAAAAATTCTATACTCTAATCACTATTGTAGTGAGCTATACTGTAACATGACCCCATTATGGGGAACATCAGGATTTTATTATGATATGATAGAAAAATAGACATCTCAATGTACTGTAAATATCTCCAGTTACAAGTTTTATTGAACAAAAATTTTAAGCGTGCCGCCGGTAACAAAAAAAAAAAATGAACAGTGCTCCAAAATCTGCTTTTACAGTACCCTTGTGGAGTCTTTCCCTTTAAAGTTCAAATGCTTCTCCCATAGACCACTTCTTTTTCTGATTCACTAACCAGAAGTTGTTATCAGTGTCGGCCACATTACAGATACAGTGGAGCTGAAGCCGAATCATGGTCACTATTGCTACAAGCCTGCTAGCTCACATTATACACAGCACTCCTCCCATCTCCTCTCTCCTATTAGTAAACTATTACACACTGCTTGAATTGCAAGAAGGATGAGGGGGAAAAAACAAAAACAAACAAAAACAAAACAGAAATAAATAACTATCAAATATGGGGCCTTAGGGCAATAACTTAGTCCCTAATATCCAATTGGTCATTCCAACTTCTCCATCTATTGCAAAAATATTCATACCTTCCTTCTGAGAGATAGTATAATCTTTCATAAAGCAGAACTCCAAAAACTGTCTTTTGCATTCGATCACTACTGGTGGAATTTTTTTCCAAACCACTTTCTCAAAATTTGTAATCTTGCCAAGAATAACAACTGAATCACAAGATCACAGTCATTCCTCTGCTTCAGCCCCGGTACTTGTGAGGGATCTCCCAATAACATAAAACCATCAGTAAGCCATACATAAGATAGATTCAATGGTTTCAATTACCGAGAACCAATATCGATGCAGCTTTGGGCATTGCCACATCAAATGAATGAGATGAGCCTGATCTATATTATACCTAGGACAGGTATCATTCTCTCTGTATCCCGAACTATACAGACGTTTAGGAGTGAAGTACAGTCGGTGTACCAACATAAACTGGGAGAATCTATGTGAATAATTTAGTGACACAGTATTAATCCCTTTAAACACTTCCCCCCATGTGACTATATAATCCTTCCCTAAATCTTTAGCCCATTTTTCATTTAAGTTTGCCCTTACTCGGCTATCTCTATTCGTAGACCTACTTAACTCATGATACAACAAAGAATTATCCCCTTTTCTTTTCCCCCTTTTATAAAATTTCATAAATAATTCCTCTGAACCAAACGTAAAGAATTCTTTATCATGTGTTGCTTCCCACGCGTGAACTATTTGAAAATAGTGCAAATACTGAGGCTGCTGTAATCACAGGACTTTATTAACCAGCAAGTTCCCTCTACAGATACAACTTCTAATTCCATGTGAGAGTAAAATAAGTAACCTGAGCAATATTTATCTATCTATATATCTATCTAAAAAAAATAATAGTAACACAGCAAAAAAAACGATGTGCTTGCCACTAGACCTTGGCTAGAGGTCCAAGGAATGATAATGAAGGAAAAGGTTGGAAATAAGAAGTTGCCATATTTGCCCTTTACCAATATGGCTGTCTCAATATACTCTTTATGCTCAGATTGCGCTCTGTTATCCATGATACGGACGTCTTTTTTCTCTTACGGCGCTACACTTCCTGACATGTGCAGTTTGCGGTGCAGGATGCCTATTTGAATATAGTTATGCTGCTTTCAATGTATCTATGCTATGGTGTGGCTAGTTAATCACCTTGTTACACCTGTAATATTATTGGGATAATTATAACTATACCCTTATATGTATTTATATGCAATATTAATTATTTATACTTTGGTTGTATTTATACCTTTATATAGCTGTATAATATAATGCATACTAATGTTGAGTTATACATTTGTATACATTATTTCGCTAATTGCATGTTGATAAGCAATTGAGGGTTTATATACCCAACTTATTCATTGCTTTAGTAAAACTCCATTGAGTGAGCCAAAACGTTGCATATTTCCCTAAGGGTCCTCTTACATGGCCTGACATGGGCCATGTAAAAGAGCGGTGATCAACGACACAGCTCGTTGATCGGCGCTCGTTTGCTTTTTTTTTTTTACCAAGGAGCAATTCATGGGGACGAGCGAACTTTACTACAATCACACATCCCCATACATTTCTATCATGTCCGCAGCACGTCTTCCTGTTTACACAGGGAGATGTGCTGCCAACAACGATTATATTTCTGGCAGCATAAACGATACAATCAGCCGATGAATGAGCGTTTGCTTGTTCATCGGCTGATCGTTGCCCTGTTTACACAGCACAATGTTCGAAAACGAGCGTTCTGTGAACGCTCATTTGCTCGATAATTTGTCTTGCGTAAACGGGCCTTTAGTCCGGAGTGCTGCGTTTTATTTCGGTATTTATCTGTCTATCTATCTATCTATCTATCTATCTATCTATCTATCTATCTATCTATCTATCTATCTATCTATCTATCTATCTATCTATCTATCTATCTATCTACTCCTGCAGCAGGGAGGAAGAAAAGGACTGCAGTAATTCAAGACAGTGAATAATAGTTCATAAACAGCAGAGAGCACTAATTTTTTAATTCTAGATCAGCAACTTCAATTTACCCACTGAGCTACATATCCTAAGATGTTTTTAAGTGGATCACTGGAGGTACGCTTTAAAGAGGACCTCTCACTAGGTCATATAAGTTTAACTGGTTAACGGACCTAAATAGTGCGGTCTCCCTGATTCCAGCGCTTTTTTTTTTCCCTCGACCACCCGTTCCAGAGATATATGGCCCACTGTTGTGCTGATTCCCTACATGCTAATTTGCTGTAGTTAGCCCAACAGGGTGTGAACTACCCACAAGTTGCCAATTGCTGATTGGTCAGCTTTAGAGGCAGGGAAGCTAGCTACACCTTGGGAGAATGAGGGTAGTTCACACTCAATTGGCTAACTACAGCAAATATATAGAGAGCCAACACAACAGGGGGCCATATCTCTAGAGCGATGGAATCCAGAAAAAAAAAACAGCGCTGGAATCAGAGACAGCGCTATTCACATCAGTTAACAAGGTCAAATTTTATAACCTAGTCACAAGTTCTCTTTAAAGTGCAAACCCAATCCAAAGGATAGAAAAATATAAAAAGTATAAAAGCTGAAAATTATTCACTTCCTTGGACTCTGATGTTAATGTTAAAAGAAATCTTTACAAAGTGATCTACATTCATGAATGTTTTAAAAAAATAAATAAATAAATATGGGACGTACATTCATACACGTTCCTCAACCAGAAAAAATAGACAGATTTTAGGTTAAACAATTCCATCATGTTCTCCAGAAATATGAGGATATCTTGCCATTAATAGGCTATAGAGAACAGTATCACTGGGGTTAAATAGACAATGGGGCAGGTTTATTATTACTGTCTTAAACTTAGACAGCTTAAAGTGTACCTATCACCAAAACAGGGGACCTGTTTTATTTGAAAATCCATTCCCTTAAGAAATTAATAATTGTCTATATATGTGTAATTAAAAAATGGAAATTTACCTCTATTATAAGTGTACTCTTACTATGCAAATTAATACAGCCGTTAGCGCTTTTTGAGACAGAAGGCGAGATATCGCGACAATCAGCGAGATCTCACGTTCTGAGCTTGGATGCTGCGATGGGGTGCCGGGACACCACTACCTGGTAGCTCTGGACCTGACTCTTGTGGGGAGTCGGGTCATTTACGTAGTAAAAGTATACTTATACTGGAGGTATATATATATATAATAACATATATTTACACAATTATTCATTTCTTAAAGGGATAATGAGTTAGAAATAAAACAGGTCGCCCTTTTTAAGTGATAGTACTAGACCAGGCAAGCAAAAAATGCGCCAAATCTCCCCCAATATATATTCATTTGAATTATCACATTTTCAAGTATATCATCCTCATCCTCCGTTATATAGCTTTACCACCTGTGGAAATCTCTGACTAGTCAAATTATGTGTCACACAACACAAGGGGGAGTGAGTGTCGCATCTCTAGCCAGTAACTCAATAGGACCCGTCTCTTTCTGTATTCTATATCCTGCTTTATACACCATTTTGCATGACTTTGAAATCTCATAGACATAGGTAATTCAAATCTGGACTGAAGCTGTACAACTGAGTATAGAGATCCATTAAATGTAATGTCTGGTAGAATTAAAACGCCTTTTTCCAAACAAGTAACTGCAATGCAGATGATACTATAATGGAGTAGTGTAGGATTATGCCAAAGGGGTATGAGAGACCGAGGTAGATTGCTTCTCACTGGGATCACAAAAGATAATGTCCAAGTTGCAATATATACACAGAGTTAACTCAAGTTACAAGATTTTCAAGTTACAATGGTCTTTCCTGGGTCATCGTAATCTGAATCAGCGCACGTATTTCACAGGTAAAGTGCCTGTGAATCGGCACAAATCATTAGTAGCAAGTAGAACAAATCATCAGGCATGTGTATTACTGAAGTGCATATGTTTTTCCAAGTTTAGGTAGACATTTTGGTGGCTTCAGAATCAATTACTAGGTTTCCATAGAGTTACGGTCTCATGTAACAGTGGTCGTCTTGGAACAAATTAATATCGTAACTTGATATAGTGTTAATAGTACACACTTGTAACACACTATCTGGAAACCGAATGCACACTGTTCTCCAGCCTGATGAAGGGCATTTAGCAGCCCGAAACATTGCAAAATGAATGAGCAGTGATATGACGGCTTAAATAAATATGTATTGTGCTGCATAACTATCAGAATTTCTGTGTGACTTTAGACCCATGGGCAGAGGCGTTCCATGTGTGCTGCTGTGACCCCAAAAATAATTAATAATAAACCCTGACATACAGTACATGTCTACAAGAAATCCTGAAAAAGTACCATGTAGAAGTACATTTTATACTTTAGAATTATATACAGTATTTCTTCATTATTTCAACAGCAAAATATTTATCAATAAAATCCTCAATATCTCTGCTTATTATATACTGTCATATCATACAGATCTGCCAATGGAACGTACACAATTACCATTTAAGTCCCTAAAATATTGTGTTCTTCGTAGCAAACCTTTTCTGCTCTCTTTCTAAATTGTCCTCCAGTGAAATAAAGCATTTTTGGCATGTGCCTCTGCTTATCTTCATGGCAGGACACTAAGCCATAGTAATTACATAGAAGAACAATTGTACTTTACTGAATTCTTTCCAAGTTTCCTGTGTATTTTTTACTAGTGACCTCTTTAAATATTGATATAACATAGTACTATTTGGATTGAAAGGTGTTTGCACAACAGATGTGCCACAGACATTGTGATCTATAAATTTGTCTCCGAAAATACTAGTTTTGGCATTGTATTAATGCTCTTATTTTATTATTATTCGTTTATTCATTGTTTCATATTACTGATCCATTTCTGCTGTTTCACATTTAAAGTAAATCTGTCAAGTAAAAATTATTTACCAGGCTGTTATTTTAGTATTCTGTCACTGACTTAATCCATAATTTGTAGTTTTGGAATTATGCCATATATTTCCTAGAAAATGGTTACTTGTTCTGGTTACTTTGCAGTATTTTGCCTTTGAACTCAAGATTGTTTCCTCTTTGGATGATTTGTTATTGGAGCAACAATAGTTTCTCTGTGTTGTTGTAACATGTAATATTCATTGTACTGAGTTATGTAACCAGACAGGAAAGTGAGGTGTCATGTGTCCACAAATTATGGGGTGTCGATAATCCTCCGGTTCAATGTACGTCCCGTTTGCTTGCAGATCACTGCCTGGTGACTGTCAATTTTTTTTCTTTTGTAGCCCAGCAATGACTTCTCGTCATTTCTGATATCTGAGTGTGGGGATGTGCATAGATTTTTTTGTTTCTGGTAACATTTAAAATTTCATTAACCTTCATTTTACATTTATTGTTGGTTCAGGTATACAGCTGACAAGCCTGCACCACTAGTCATACAGTCTGGGCAAGTGAAACATAGTTTGTTATTGTTATGTTGCTAGTGGCTAGGTCCTCCTATAGTCCACTAGGATTCAGGACAAGAATGTGCAGATTCTCTTTCTTCAGCAATGCAGGATGTATATATGCGCCTCAGTAATACTGCACGACAGCGTATGCGCGCTGGGTTCTCCATAGAAGTCAATAAGGGTGAGGATGCACAGCACATGCGTTCATTAGGAAAAACAGCTTGCAAGCCTGCATGGAAGCACCATTGGTGGCGCAGGGAGACTATGGGAAATGTATTTTACATGATAAACTAAGCGGTCATGTCGGGAAGCGATGAGGACCGCCCAGTTTGCTTCTTCTACAGTAAAAACTTTGCAAAACTTCTGGGTCGATTAAGTGCCAAAAAAGACAAACAACCCAGAAAACAAAGGTGAAATGCAGTTGTAAGGTTGTTTTGTGAGTTGGGAAAGGAATAGGTGGGCTTCTGAAAATTGACTTTTGTGGGAAATCCCTTTTAAGGACCCGTGCACACAAAGCGGATTTGTAGCAGATTTTCCGTCTAGATTAGCAGGTGGTAAATCGGCAGCAGAAAACTGAAAAAGACTTTAAAAAATGTCATCCACATGCTGCTGAAAATGTACTGCATGGAAATCTGCAGCATGCTCATTCTGTTCTGGATGTTCACGGATTTCACACTTTTCAATGTAGAAGGGATGAAATCAGCAGCAAAATCTGCACATAACATATGTGGATTTTCTGCAGAAACGTTGCGGAAATGCTGCAACAAATCTGTTACATATGCAGGGGGCCTAAGGGTTAATTCAAACTCTGATGTGCTTTATTTACTCTGCCCTATGGGGAACCATTTAAACATTCCCCTTGACATGTCTGTGCTATTTACATTTCAGGAATAGGTGATTATTAAATGTACTTCCATATTAAACTCTTGCTGCATTTTACTATAAGATTCTGTAGACAAGTTTGTAGTAACTCAGTCATCCAAAGTGTTATTTCTTAGAAATGAGCCAATGGGTGAGTGAAGGAGGATGACAAAAAACATGCCACTCCTTGTAATAAGACACAGATGGCCAATATTTATCACATACGACAGGTTCTCTATGGCACGTTGACAAATCAGACAAAAAAGTAACCTTAGAACTAAAGCAAAATCCTGAGTAATTGTAGCAAAGAATAAAATAAAGGGAAACATTTCTTAAGCCAGTTGCAGTTTTGTGAAGCTTTACAAGACCATGCTGTGAATATTTCCTATGCCTACCACAGGGCACAATAACAGTGACAGCAAGAGGACCCACAAATACAGTGGCTGCCACAGAATCCCCAAAATCTGTAACAAATATTTAAAATTGACGGCAATTCTGCTCACCTTGTTCTGTTGTGCAACTCTGGTGACAGCGAGATAAGTGGTGTATTACCAGCTGCTTCTCCACCTCGTAGCAACAGGGGGTCCTCAGTCACTCAACACGGAAGTAGAAGATGAACAATCAAGGTAGCTTTGGCGCTGCCAGCAAGTATATTTATAGACGGTCTATCACTTCCTGTGACATTTTATGAAGTAATAGGAGCCAAAAATATAAAACTCTTCCTCAAATACACAGTGCTGCATAAAAGTTTTTGCCCCCTTCCCAATTTCTTTTGTTTTTGCATATTTGTTACACTTGAATATTTCAGATCATCAAACTACTTTTAATGTTGGGCAAAGATAACATAAAATGCTGGTTTTAAGTTATGATTTAATTTGTTAGAGGAAAAAATGCTCTTCAGCCCTACCTGGCCGTGTAAAAAAGTAATTGCCCTCTAAGCTACTAAATCAACCAGTTAACCAAATTCAATTGACATTTGGGTTCATCTTCACTAGCCACAACCGGACATGATTACTGCCAGACGTGTTGAATCTTAACATCACTTGAATAGGACCTGACTGGCAATGTGGAGGCGACTACAAGGTCTCAAAAAGCAGCACAGGTTGTCACGTTCTAAAGAGATTCAAACACAGATGCCAAATAACGTCATTGAAATCTACCAGTCTGGAAAGGGTTACAAAGCCATTGCTAAGGCTCTTGGACTCCAGCAATTCACAGTGACAGCCATTATCCACAAATGAAGAAAACTTGGAAAAGTGGTGAACCTTCACAGGAGTGGCCAGTCTACCAGAATTTCACCAAGAGCGACGACCCATCCAGGAGGTCATAAAAGAACCCAGACAAACGTCTAAAGAACAGCAAGACTCGCTTGTCTCAGTAAGGCTGGATTCACACAAGCATGTTCGGTCCGTAAAGGACGGAACGTATTTCGGCCGCAAGTCCCGGACCAAACACACTGCAGGGAGCCGGGCTCCTAGCATCATAGTTATGTACGACGCTAGGAGTCCCTGCCTCTCCGTGGAACTACTGTCCCCTACTGAAAACATGATTACAGTACGGTACAGTTGTCCCGCAGCGAGGCAGGGACTCCTAGCATCGTACATAACTATGATGCTAGGAGCCCGGCTCCCTGCAGTGTGTTCGGTCCGGGACTTACGGCCGAAATACGTTCCGTCCATTACAGACCGAACATGCTCGTGTGAATCCAGCCTTAAAGTCAATGTACACAAATCCATAATAAGAAAGACATTGGACAAAAATGGCTTATATGCAAGAGTTGCAAGGTGCAAACCACTACTAACTAAAAAGAACACAAATAATCGTCTCGAATTTGCCCAAAAAAATCTAGATGATGCCCAAGACTTTTGGGAAAATATTCTGTGGACTGATGAGTCAAAGGCGGAACTTTTTGGAAAACATCGGTCTTGTTACATTTTGCGTAATGCTAACACCGCATTCCACCAAGAGAACATCATATCAACAGTCAAACATGGTGGTGTCAGTGTGATGGTCTGGGGCTTTATTGCTTCAGGATAACCTGGACGACTTGTCATAATTGCTGGAACCACGAATTCTGCTCTCCATCAGAAAATCTTGAAGGATGATGTCCGCCCATTAGTTCATGACCTAAAGCTCATGCACAGTTGGGTTATGCAACAGGACAATGATCCAAAGCAAACAAACAAGTATACAAAAGAACCCAGGAAGACTGTGTTATTTGTCTCAAAAGAAACAAAATTAAGGTTTTGGAGTGACTTGGATCCCATTGAGATGCTGTAGCAGATCCTTAAACGGACAGTTCATGCTTGAGACCCCTCCAATGTATCCGAATTAGGACAATTCTGCAAAAAAGAGTGGGCCAAAATTCCTCAACAGCGATGTAAAAGACTCATTGCAAGTTATTGCAAATATTTGATAGCAGCTTTTACTGCACAACCAGTTATTAGGTTTAGGAGTGAAATTACTTTTTCACATCGGTAATAAGGGTTTTGAATGTAGCTTTATTCCTAATAAATGGAATGATCATTTAAAGCTGCATTTTGTGTTTACTCATGTTATCTTAACTTATATTACTTGGACGATCTGAAACATTTAAATCTGACAAATTAGCATAAATAGAAAAATTTGGGTGATTGGCAAATTCTTTTTCACAGTACTGTATATGATGAGAGAAAAAAATTTAGTAATAAAACTGTGGTACTTTAAAGGGAATGTGTCGCTAGAATGTATTTATTTTTTTCTTCAGTTAAACAGTTAGTATATAAGTGATTATACATTGTTTTAATTTTTTTAATTTTTTCACAAGTCAGGAAATATAAATTAGATTCTAATTTATAACATTTCCATGTGCTGGTCACTAGAGGGAGCAATTCCCAAAATTGCAGCATTGGCAATATGGTAAAGCAACATCATTGCTTTATGCTGCAAATTTGGGGTAGACACACTCGCTCTAGTGTATCACACAATCCCCCCTCCCTTATTCTGGCTAGTGCCAGGAGAAGGAGGGGGTTGAATCTTCAAACCTTCTACACTGTGTGCCGCCATTTTCTGAGCGAATTCACAGTGTAGGAGGATTAGATACAGTGGTAATCAGACAGTACAACACAAACATACACAAACTGTAATGATGGGGGGTAGGGAAACGGACAAGTGAGCCCTAATCTACCCGCCACTCTGTCCCTGCCTACTTGCAACGACCCGCCCTAGGCGACGGGGTACAACTGGGCGGCGGTCCCTACGCTCCGTAAGTGCACGAGACAAATGGACAAGGGTACACAAAGCTAAGGGAAAAGGGGCAGTTGCCCATGGCAACACCGTGAGCAACAAGAGTGGTGAACGAGCCGAGTCAAACCAGGAGTGTTCGAGGTACCAAACGCAGAGCAGGAGAGTAGTCAGTAAGCCAGGGTCAGTATGGAGCAGGTTCAAATAGTTAGAAGCTATAGCTGGGCCAGGAAACCACACGAGAAGAATCACAAGCAAAGGAGGAACAGGAAAGGCAGGTATAAATAGACAGAGGGCGGGAGCTAGCTCCGTCTGGCCAGGCTGCGATAGGCTCTCCCACTCCTAAGCCTGCCATCCTGAGTGGTGGAAGATGGAGTCAGTCTCAGAGACATAGACTCAGGTGCAGACTGATTACCTATGGGCGTATACACAGAAGTTGTGCCTGGCAGATCCTTTACACAAACATAATACACACATCACATACACAAACATAACTTACCTGCTCCTGCCGCCGCTGCCGCCTCCGCTCCTATACCTTGCGTCTTCGCTGCCTTGAACATATGGCCGGAAGCCGTGGCCGGAAGTCGTCATCTTACTGTCCGACCGCGGCTTCCGGTCCACATGAAAATGGCGCCGGATTTCGCTCTGCCAAAGACCTTCCTTTTGGTCTGTGTATGAGCGGCGCATGCGCCATTCCCACACAGACGGCGTACGCTATAGTGAATGGAACGGCTCCAGTTCGCTTTCTCTATAGGGATGTATGTGCCGTATTCCATCTCTGTATGTGTCGTTAATCGACACATACAGAGATGAAAAAAAAAATGGCAGCCCCCATAGACAAGTAAAAGTAAGAAAAAAGTAAAAAGTACAACACAGGAACACAAATAAATAAAATTTATTTTAATATCATACTAAAAGCAATATTATATAAAAAAATAATAATAATTTCGCGACACCTTCCCTTTAAGAAAGAGAAAAAAACAGCTTAAGTCGGCAGCAGTGAGCAGTCAAAGTCTCACAAGATTTGGACTGCTCTGTGGATTTCCTGCTACAAGCCATGAGAGTCCACTTTGTGAGGATACGGATAGTGTGCAGCTGTGTACAGGGAACATATCTGCTGTTATCTTACCTCATCCTGGATGTTGTATTAGCAGCAATGTAAGTCTCTGTACACATCCCGTCTGGGCTTTCCGTCTAACGTATGTCAGTAATATTGCTCGACGTATACCTCCTACCTCCCATCTATGCGCAGTTTGACGTAGCTTCCCCGGGTGTAAATCAAAAGCAGACGGTGACTCAGATTTCGGCCTTTCCCAGTTCTGAAATGCAATATGCAAATAAATTCATTTCTTATAACCTCCCCTCCTCACCAACCTTCTGAAGTACCAGTCAAACGATTATACAACATATGTAAGGAAATTCTCACGTGTGCCACTTGCGAGGCATGTGACATGGTTTTGCACATAATGTACATGTCATATTCTCTGTCTATAGTCTCTGCGTAACAAAACAACTGTGGGGGGGGTCAGTTACAGAGCTTTGGCGCAGCTGGTCTCTTCCACTTCCCTCTATTTGTTAATGTTTTATATATATATATATATATATATATATATATATATATATATATATATATATATATATATATATATATCACTATTAAATATTGGCAGCTTTATAGCATATTTACTGCATTTGGAAAGTCTTCAGACCCTTTCACTTTTTCTTATGTCGAGGCCTTGTGCTAAAATGAAAAACAAATTCAAGTTTTTCCCCATCATTCTGCACTCCATATCCTATAATGACAAAGTAAAAACAGAATTTTAAAAATGTTTGCAAATTTATTAAGAACGAAAAGCTCAAATTTCGCATGGACATAAGTATTCAGACACTTTGCTATGACACTTGAAATTCAGCACTGGGGGCCTCCCATTTCTCTAGATTATCTTTGAAATGTTTCTACAGATTGATTGGAGTCACCTGTGGTAAATTCATTTGATTAAACATGATTTGGAAAGACACACCCCTGTCTGTATAAGGTCTCACAGCTGACAATGCACATCAGAGCAAAAACCAAGCCATGAGGAGGAAAGAACTGCCTGTAGAGTTCAGATGTAACGGAATCACTAGTTGAGCAATTCCCCAGAGTGCAAGTTATGGAATTGCTCTGTAAGCGATTCCCCAAAGGCAGCTGTAGACTGTCTGGATAAAGCGTGCAGGTAATCCCCTACCTCAAGTTCGTCACTACTCTGATCAGCAGAGTCAAAGGCTACTCTATGGTCTTCACCAGAGCCCACTGCAAGGCAGGTTGGATTTGGCTGCATAGAACCCAGGTTGCATTAACAGAATACAGTGTTGGACAGGAGGTGCAACGCAGGCAATACGAGAATGGAACCCAGACCCAGAGGGTAAACAGCAAACTGAATACACTACCAAGAGGGACTGTAAGTCCAAATCAGAAAGCAGAAAAATACCAGGAGTTGCAGAGGTCAAAACCAGCCGAGAGCACAATATCCAAATCAGTGAGCAAAATGGTTAATCTAAAGAAAAAGCCAAGGTCCAGTTCCAATAATCGAAATAGTCAGGTGATACAGTGTATTCAGGAGCTTGATCAGATACTTGCATACACAAAGAAATTCACAAGCAACAATAAAAGAACTGACCAGACTTAAATACTCCACCCTAGAATCTCATAGGAAGAAGACAGAGAAATGAGATTGGCTCTGCAACTCAAATCAGGGCCACCCAAAAGCTAGGGGCCGCCGGATCCTTAAACCTTGGCCTAGGTTTCAAAGGAAACGTCAAATGAAAGACTTTAAACGATTAGCATGGACTGAATAGGCAGGAACACAAGTTCGTTCTTCTGGCCCATACCCCTTCCAGTGCACCAAGTACTGGAGAGTACCCCTGACCCTTATGGATTCTACAATCCTTTAATCCTCAAATTCCATATCTCGTTCTACCTGAATAGGAGGAGGAGGTTTCTTGAGTGGATTAGATGGTGGTACAATTTTTTTAAGTAGAGATTTGTGAAAAACATCATGAATTTAAAAGATGGAGGACACAACAACAAAACGTCCAATAAAATCTATGAAAATATAATTTACCAGATTCTGAAAAACCGCTGGAGCATTACTTAAACCAAAAGGCTTGACTAAATACTCATAATGACCATCTGGAGTATTAAATGTCTTCCACTTATCCCCTTTGCGGATACAAACCAAATTGTAGGCCCTGCGTAAGTCTAATTTAGGGAACAACCTGGCCCCTGAGATCTTATTAATCAGGTCTGGGATGAGTGGAAGAGGATATTGATTCTTAAAAGTAATCTTATTTAATTCACGGTAGTCCATACAGGGTCTTAAACCGCTATCTTTCTTTTCAACAAAGAAAAAACCTGCATCCACCGGACAAGTAGATGGACGAATATGACCCTTACGGAGACTGTCTTTAATGTAATCTTTCATGGCTTGTCTTTCCGGAAAAGAAAGAGTATAAATCCGCCCCTTAGAAAGCTTAGCTTTAGGGAGAAGTACAATGGGGCAGTTATACGGCGTATGAAGAGGGATAGATTCACAACCAATTTCAGAAAAGAATACACTCAGGCAACGATAGTGCGTTGCAAGATACGTTAGTAGTAGACAGAGACATGCAAGATTCATAACATTTAGGATTCCACTTAAGTAATCCCTTCCCAACATTTGACATATCCATATGTCATAGTCGGTTAGGGGAAGTATGGAACAGGCTCACGGAGTGAACCCGCTCCATACGATGCGAGTGTCGTCTGTATGTTACAGCCGAAACTTCAGAGTAACGAGCAATAACACGCTACAGTGCGATCCCACTCGTTTAGCTCGTTAAATGCTGTGGTCAATAACGACCGTGGTATTTAAATCGTTAGAAAGAGGGGGCGACCCCCTCTAACAGCTCATCGCGCCCCCCGCAATGCAATCACGGGGTTGCGATGGTTGCTATGGCTTCCTGGGGGCTTAATGAAGGCCCCAGGTCCACCATCTTTGTACTCCTATTAAGCCCTGCCTGTGACATATCTGCATATATCTAAAGTATTCCCTTAAGGCCTCATTTACACGAGCGTAATATACGCGCGTGCGACGCGCGTGCTTTTCACGCGTGTCGTACGCACCTATATTAGTCTATGGGGCAGTGTAGACGATGCGTGAATTTTGCGCAGCGCGAGTGCGTTGTGTAAAACTCACGACATGTTCTATAATCGTGCGTTTTTCGCGCATCACGCACCCATTGAAGTCAATGGGTGCGTGAAAACCACGCATGCCGCACGGAAGCACATCCGTGCGAACTGCTTGATTCGCGCAAGAGCTGTCAAAAGGATGAATGTAAACAGAAAAGCACCACGTGCTTTTCTGTTTACAAACATCCAAACGGAGTGTCAAATTAGAGATGAGTGCACCGAACTTCACCGGATTCGGCCGAACTCGTTTTGACCGAACCCGGCAAAAAATGTTCGGGTACGCGACGGCCGAGGCAGTCACTGTCCACGGTGCTGAAAGAGTTAAACTGGTTCAGCACCATGGACAGTGACTTCCGATCACAATATACATATACGTGTAAAAAAAACAAGAGGTTCTGACTTACCGATAACTCCCGGCTTCTTCCTCCAGTCCGACCTCCCGGGATGACAATTCAGTCCAAGTGACAGCTGCAGCCAATCACAGGCCAAGCACAGCCTGCAGCCAATCACAGGCTGCAGCGGTCTCATGGACTGCCGCGTCATCCTGGGAGGTGGGGCCGGATGACAAGAGAGGGACGCGTCACCAAGGCAACGGCCGGGAGACCGGACTGGAGGAAGCAGGAAGTTCATGGTAAGTATGAACGTCTTTTTTTGATTCACAGGTTGGTGTATATTGTGATCGGAACTCACTGTCGAGGGTGCTGAAAGAGTTACTGCCGATCAGTTAGCTCTTTCAGCACCTTGGACAGTGACGGGCGTCGACTAGCCTCATCTCTATGATGGCGGCTGCGCGAAAATCACGCAGCCGCACATCATACACGGATGACACACGGAGCTGTCAAATGCCTTTTGCGCGCGCAAAACTCAGCGTTTTTTGCGCGCGCAAAACGCACACGCTCGTGTAAATCAGGCCTAAAGGTATATTCAGTACATTTCTCAAGTCCTCAAATGATTAAGATATATTTTATTTATATACAGCAACATATTCCACATATTCCACTTAATAAAAAGGTTATAAAGTAATAAACAGATAAAATAACTAATAAGGAGTATATAGATATAACCTACGTAACAAGGTAAATACATTGCTTTGCTTATCTTGAGTTACAGCCTGTATTACAGCACAAAGCAACATGCATATCTTTACTGGTTGCTATTGGAAACAGTCAACAAGCTTCGCTCAGATTCTATAATGTAGTGGGACAATCAGATTTTACTACATCAAATTCCTATTCAGTGCCTGTTGTAAAAAATACACTTCCCAAATGCAAGTTACCAGGATAAACTATGGGCAGACAATAAGCCAGCAAGGAATACTAAAGAATTGTGAATGCAGCTCTGGACTAAAATACAATACTAGATAAGGAATTTAATGTCACAATGTTACTCAGCACAAGGCATTTTTTTTTGCCGTTTTTGCCAGTTTTTTATGCTTAATGAGCTTTTAGGTGTAATGAGAATGGAACAATTCAAAAACCACATAAAAAAACACTACACTAACTGACTTCCCATACAATTTGCACCAGGTAATATGTGTGTCTGCCAAGAGTAGAGCTGCACTGGTTGAGAGACTATATTATTTGTACGAAGACTCATAATATATTTGCCCTTAATAAATCAGGAATAGTAATATCTACTTAGTAAGCACTAAAACTATTTTTACAAAATATAGTTGTGGACATGGCGTCAGAGCTCCAGATAATATACAGACCACACCTCACGATTCTTTCATTCTGGAGATTAGTACCATCTCTGCAGTTACAAAAACAGCATTATCTTTGATATTTATTGATAGGGTATATTTTATATACAGATCCTTTGAAGGGAGAATATTCGAGTGGTAGAACAAAAGAGCTTTTCAGAGAGCCGGAAAACAAGCAGTGAACGCTATACACAGTGATTTCTACTATGATGGAAATAGGGGAGTTACTGTATAAATCGCCTAAGGGGCAGTCTGCAAGATATTAACTGGTCACCAACTGTCTATAGAGGAAGTCATGTAGTGGATGTATACAACATATTGTAAGGCACTAATAAACAACAGTTAAAAAGGACTTGACATTTATGACACATAAGACACAACTACAATGCACTTATTGATGTGGTCTGTAGAATTTACACAGATCAATTACTTATAACAGGGGTTTTGGTTCTGTTTGTTTCTCTTTTGAGATTTTTTTATATCTTTCACCATATTGTTCCATCAGCACTTTGATGCATGAATCCCAATGGAAACCATTTAATCTAGGATCAGGCAGTGGTGTAACAAGCAATTACCAGGGTCCAGGTTTGCATTCGGCCCCCTCACTGGCAGCAAAAAATAAATTTATAGCTCAATGCATTTTCATAAGATACAGACATTACCAAAATACACATACACAAACATAATACATATATATACTTATACATGTATGTAAGGTGCAGGTGGTCGGGTGACAAATGACTAGGCAGTTGTTGCGATGAACTCTTTTTTTTACTGAAGTGAATGTTGAAGACAACACATTTAACCTATATATCATTCCAGCAAATATAAAGATATTTTGTACCCACCCTAAAATAGAAAATGTATGTGTGAGTTTGAATGATCTGGAGTGGGTTTCCGCTGGGTGCTCCAGTTTCCTCCCACACTACAAAAACATACTTAGGTTAACTGGCTTCTTATGAAACTGACTCTGGAACATATACATGCCTGAAAAAAAGAAAATTAGATTAAGAGCCCCTTGGCTGTCAGGAATAGAAGAGAACGCCTAATCCGAGTGCTGCAGAATGTCATCACTATACAATAATAATAATATATTATAAAATAGAAATGAAATACATACATTTATGTTTTATAGGCTGAACACTATGTACAGTTACATTTATATCAAAGGTTTACATAGCCTTTAAGCATGAACCAATAAGCGTACTGTAGCTTAGCCTAGGTTCACACCACATTTAGGCAGCAGGACTATTTGTAATGGTCTGCTGCATGTATACCTCAGATGTATACAACTGTGTGCCTATGCAGTTGAATTTATATTCTGTTGACCATGAACATATCTCGGGGGAACCTGGGTTCCAGAAGGTGTGCCAATAAACCTTTCTGCCTTTTGCCAGGTTATTTAGATACAGGACTAGGGCAGCAAACTAAATATTTGCCCCCGGCGAAGGAAAACCTTACTAAGCTTCTGCCGTTGACTTCCTCTAGCAGGTTGGATGGGGGAGTATGGAGCGGGCTCAGCAGAAGTAATAGAATGAGCATGTCGGCTGTATCTTGACTCATTAGATGCCACGGTCAATAGCGACCGCGGCATCTAAGTGGTTAGAAACATGGGGGCGGCCCCTTGTAACATTGCAACAGCCCCCCCGCAACGTGATTCCAGGGTGCCGATGGTTGGCATGGCAGCCTAAGGGCCCGATGAAGGCTCCCAGGTCTGCCATCTTTTACTCCTATGAAGCCCTGTTTCTGGCAGGGCTTCATAGAAGCCTGTCAGTATAAGGATATACTGCAATACATTAGTATTGCAGTATATCATGCAACTGTTCCAACGATCACTGTTTCAAGTCCCCTAGTGGTGCTAGTTAATCATAGTAAAAAAATAAGAAAAAATAATAAAAAAAGTAATAATAAAAAAAAGAAATAAATATATATATATATACACACACACACACACACACACACATATATATATACATATACACACATATATATAAAATAATTCTCCCAAGCACAATGTAAAAAAAAAAATAATATTAACTGGTATCACCGCGTCCATAAAATTTTGAATTATTGCAATATATCATTATTTAACCCGCATACTGAAAGCCGTAAAAACGAATAAATTAAAGCGCCAAAATCTTTGTTTTTTGGTCACTTCATCTTCGACATAAAATTGAATAGAAAGTGATCAAAACGTCTCATGTAGCCCAAAACTAAACCAATATAAACTTCAGCTCACCCTGCAAAAAATAAGCCCTCATACTGCTCAATCGACGGGAAAAAAAAAGTCATGGCTCTCAGAATATAGTGACAAAACACAAATTTTATTTTTAACAGTCAGTTTTTTCATTGTTAAAGTAGTAAAACATAAAAAAAACTATATCAATTTGGTATCGCCATAATCATATTGACCCGCAAAATAAAGTTAACATGCTGTTTTTACTGCACGGTGAGTGCCGTAAAGACGAAACCTCCCCCACAAAAGTATGAGGAATCGCTGTTTTTTTCTATTCCTCTCCACAAAGATTTTTTTTCCAGTTTCCCACTGTATTATATGGTACAATAAATGGTGCCATGAAAATCTACAACTCGTCCCGTAAAAAACAAGCCCTCATATGGCAATAGTGATGGAAAAATAAAAAAAAGTTATGGCTTTTGGAAGGTGGGGAGGAAAAAACAAAAGTGAAAATCCAAAAAATGGTTGCGGTGGGAAAGGGGTTAAAAAAAATATACTGCGCGGTATATGTTTTTTCTTACAGTTGTATTGAAAGATTAGTTGACTACGTTTTTAATACAGTTAAGGCAAAGTTATATTGACTTATGGGCCCAACATATGCCAAAACCACACTTATTTAGCATACATATGACCAGTGGCGTCACGGGCCCCCCATGCCAGGTGGCGCCGCTAGCAGTTGCTAGTACATTCAATAGTATCTTACGATGCAGAAACTATTGAACACAATGTGAGAGCAGGGAGGGATGGGATCCCTGCGCAGGCTGGTGTGATAATGTCACTGGATAATGCTGGCCTACGCCAGGATCCCATCTGGGTTTATTCGTTCCTTCGTCATGAGTGAGTATGACTCTTTTTGTTTTATTTGTTTGGAGGTCGCTATATGGCGCTATCTACAGGAGGGGTGGGCTGTATGGCGCTATCTACATGGGGGCCGTATGGCGCTAGCTACAGGGGGGTCTATGGAGCTATCTACATGGGGGTCGTATGGCGCTATCTAGAGGGGGGCTGTATGATGATATCTACAGGGGGGCTGTATGGCACTACAGGGGGACCTGTATGGTGATATCTACAGGAGGCTGTATGGCACTATCTACCAGGGGGAGGTGGGGGCACTATCTACAAGTGGGTGTGACACTGTCTACATGGGGGGCTGTATAGCATTGTCTACAGGGGGGATGTATGGCACAATCTACAGGGGGGCTGTATGACACAATCTACAGGGGGCACTATCTAACAGGGGGCACTATCTACAAGGGGAGCTGTGTGTGGCACCTAGGGGAGGGGGGGCCCAGTCAAAAGTTTGCTATGGAGCCTGGTCTTTCCTAGTTACGCCCCTGCATATGACTAATTTTAGCCTATGGGTATGTATGTTAGCCTAGGAGGAAGTTCTCTTTGACAGAACAGTACACTACAGAGGCGTACGAGTGAGTTCTTCACTAGTCCAGGGCGCTGGGCGGTGAATAAAAGCGTTACCCTGTTACACTCACAAGAAGCAGGAGGCCAAAGGAAGTAGATCTGTTGCAGCGGAAGGCAGGTGGGGGAGGTAGACTGCAAGCAGAGACAGCTTTTGGGGGATCCACAACAACGGCACAGGGCGGCACTGTGGTGGTGAGTGCTACAGGACAGATACGGAGGTGCTCGGGCAGGCATCTACTCTGCTTCAGAACCTTGTGTGTGCCGGGGCAATGAGTTCCTGACATCAGTGCCGGGCTCTGAAATACCTGATATAGCAGGGGGGCCTATGGGCTCCCTGGAATATGGAACTGGATTGCAACTGCGACTGCAGCGATCCCTATAGTTACGTCACTGCTCCTGTAGTCGATAGCGACTCTGTGCCACATCACAGTTCAAAGCCTTACGGTATATTTTTTTACGTTTATGTTGTATTATGTTATAATTAAAAGTATGAGAACATCATTGTAGCGTCTGTAGGTCCTCCCTGTGCTTGCGTGAGTTTTCTTGGGTTCTAGGGTTTCCTCCCACATTTAAAAAACATACTGATTGGTTTCCTATGAAATTGGCCTGTGAGTGAGATTTGGGAAAATTAGATTATGAGCCCCACTGACGACAGGATGTGATAATAGTGATTACAATCTGCATGCAGCGCTGCAGAATATGTTGGTGCTATATAAACAATGACAAATGAATATGACATTAGATCTGGTTTATGTATCTTCAGAAGTTAACATCAACAGTTCTGAAGTACTGTACAATTACCTCATGTCACAATGTCTATTACGCTAGGAAAGATAGCAGGAGGCACTAAGAACTCTATGTGACTTGCCTTTGATCACCATATATAATTAACCATCAGACCATAATTTAGGTGTCCCTAATTTCGAAACATTACTGGGAATAAATGGTAGTTACGTATTTAGACCTTTGTACATTTTGGGGAGAATTCTGCAGCTGCGGTAACGTGGTGCTTAGTAAAATGGTTACATCCTGGAATCATGCGGGATAAGAGGAAATATTGTCGGACTGTTGTAGCGATCAATCAAAGACAAAAACCCAGCTATGTAAACTTATGAAGACATGATCTTTCCTACTTAGCAAATGAATATATTAAATTGAAGTGCCACTTTAAATATTGTAATAAGAAATTGTATTTTTACAATTAGTTCCCTAAAACATATCTTTTACCAGACGAAGGCAAATGATAATATAGCAGGGCAAACACAGGAAATCTAAATTCTGCGGAACTGCAGAAGCCAAATATAGGAAGCATTTATAGCAGCATGTATTCTCTGAATCGAAGGGACATAGGGGTTGTCAATGAATTTGGTTGCATGACTTTACATAATGTGTTGCTAGAAACTGATCAATGTTGTCTATGGTTACAAGTCTTTGAATATTTTATTAGAACTTACTTTACATGAGTTTTAAGAAATGGTAATAAAAAATTGTTTCCGAATATATTGTTATTAATCTCTATTATCTGATATTTTCAGATTGCCCGAAAAATCTCTGCAAAATACATTCACAGTGATTGTCCATTCATTTTTATGAAGAGGGATGCACATGCTCGTCCTGGTCTCCAATCGAGAATGGGGATTTAGAGCCTCTTGTTCTCAACAACGGTGGGGGTCACAGCAGTTGGACCCCCATTTAAGTTACTTTTATGACTTGTCTAAATGATGGGATGGTCCCACAACATGGTCAGAAAACCTCTGCTATTAAGGTGTTTAAAAGCAAATTTAGAAGACAGAAGACTTAATAGCACTTGATTAGAGGTGCCCCACATAGCAAAAAGCAAACAGGATTTTTTGTCCCCACCACTTGCCATACCTTGTAGAAGACAAGAGTGTCATGACCTCAAGTCAGTTTCCTCTGTCTGTTTTGCTACTATTGTCGTGGGGAGAACACTACACCTCTAATGTAGAAGACAGATGTTGCCAACCTCAGCTGAGGCCACTTCTTTCCACAGATGTCATGGCAGTAGCATTGGCTGTAAAGTCCACGGCCATGGACTGTCCTTCCTAGTCACCCTTGCGAGTGCTGGCTGGCATCTCCTTCCTAGGAGACGCCAGCACTCACTTCCGCTCTGCTCTTCAGTGTCCAGTAGGGTGCCCGCAAGATTGTGTCCGGCCTTAAAGGGCCAGCACACGCACATGTAAAATATTGTTAATTAGCCCTAATTACTATGGACCATAAAAATGGCTCTGCCCTTTCACTCCTTGCCTGAGTATTGTTTGTATTCCTCCGTTAGTCTTGCAAATGGTCCCTTAGTCGTATCCTGTTCCCAGTGTTCCCGTGCCCTGCTACCTGTATCCTGTGCTATATTTGTTCCTGTGCCCTCTCTAGTGTTGGAGTCGTGTTGTGTCATCTAATACGCCTGCTGTCTTACACCCCATCTGGTGTTATCTGCCATGCCTGGTACCTCCTGCCATGTTTTGCATTACTTGCGCTCAAAGTACCATCTGTGCCTAGCCTCACTACTGTCTGGACTATAATAGGTACCCTTGTGCTTGGACTTTGTATAGACTCGTTACATTGTTGTTTGGCCAGCTGCTACTCCGCTATGGCGGTGCGCCCTATAGGGTTCAAATACCCACAGATCGTGACAGTATGCTCAGGCCATGGACTCCGCTTGTCAACCCAAGCCCTTGACCACATCACAAGTCATGCAGGCGGATATGCGAGACCTTCGGTCACGACAGGACCAACTCCTCCAGGGGGTGAACGCTATTTCACATCGGCTGGATACGCAAACTGCAGCCTTCTTGGCACCTGCTCCTATTGCTCCTGCTGTTCCTCCTACTACACCTCCTGGCAGTACCGATTCTCTCTGCCACTACCTCCTCGCTACGACAGAGACTCGAGGACCTGCAGTGGATTTCTGAACCAATGTCAGATCCACTTCAGTCTACATACCAGAGAATTTCCTTCTGAAGATGCAAGGATCACCTTCAGGCTGGGTTCACACGACCTATTTTCAGGCGTAAACGAGGCGTATTATGCCTCGTTTTACGCCTGAAAATAGGGCTACAATACGTCGGCAAACATTTGCCCATTCATTTGAATGGGTTTGCCGACGTATCGTGCAGACGACCTGTAATTTACGCGTCGTCGTTTGACAGCTGTCAAACAACGACGCGTAAATGGACTGCCTCGGCAAAGAAGTGCAGGGCACTTCTTTGCCACGTAATTTGAGCTGTTCTTCATTGAACTCAATGAAGCACAGCTCATGATTTACGAGCGTCTCAGACGGCTCGCAAAATGCGAGGAGGAGCATTTACGTGTGAAACGAGGCGGCTGTTAACAGTCTGTCTTTTCACACGTAAATGCCTCTCATCGTGTGAACATACCCTCATAGTCTCTCTTCTTACTGGCATCACCTGCTGTCAAAGTACCATCTGTGCCTAAGCCTCTGTTACTTTCTGGACTATTGCAGGTACCCTTGTTCTTGGACTTTGTATAGACTTAGTACACTGTTGTTTGGCCAGCTGCTACTCTGCTATGGCGGTGCAGCCTAGTGGGTCCACATACCCACAGATTGTGACATTGGCTGCCTATACTTATAATGTACAATTTGGACACGCCAATTCAGGACACATAATATTGTAAAAATATAGGAGTTTGAACACAATTTTATTACCTTTCAACAAATGTAATCGATGTTCATGTTAATCAGAAATTCCAGTGCCAGTGTTTAAAAACTAAAGCTTCCTTTTCCTTTAAAACTTTTCAAAGTTGGAATAAAATAATACAGATAATTTCCATTTTGCTTCCACATCCAAAAAGTACTCTTCCAAGAATTTCCATGACACGTGACTTAGCCAGGGGAATTTGTATAGTTATTTCTTTCAATCCCAAAGTTTCAGATTACCAACAAGAAAACTGGCAGAGTTGCTCAATTACTTCTTATAAGTTCCAGTCAAGAACAATTTCAAGACACAGAGGAGAAAACTGCTTGCAATAACAAGAACCTCTGACAAATTAAACTGTAAATAAAGTTTGAAGAACTTTTACATATTATATCCAGAGAATTTTGTCTCACTGTACGAGATGTACTTGGAGCAGGAAATGTGCGCTCTCGGCAGTCTACCAACACTTGTTTCAGCCATGATAAACTAACAGAAATACACTCTCAGTATAACGGCAAAATAATCACAATGGCTAGTTTGAGAAACGGGTTTGAAGGGTAGAAGTTCCTTCAAGGCCTCTCAACATGTTTAAGCTTATTCAGTTCAAGTACAAAAGTTATCAAGGGTTTCTATAAATAACATCTAGTTTTGGTGTCCATTTGGAACCCCATGTAGGAAAGACCTCTTAAGGTGTCCTGTGGTAACTGGCACCAAGACGTTAGCAGCAGATCCTTTTCCTTTAAGTCCTGTAAGTTGCGAGGTGGGGCCTCCATGGTTAGAACTTGTTTTTCGAGCACATCCCACAAATGCTTGATTGGATTGAGATCTGGGGAATTTGGAGGCACCTTGAACTCTTTGTTCTTTTCCTCAAACCATTACTGAACAATTTTTGCAGTGTGGCAGTGCACATTATCCTGCTGAAAGACACCATTGCCATAAGAGTATACCGTAGCCATTAATGGTGTACTTGGTCTGCAACAATTTTCAGGTAGGTGGTGCATGTCAAAGTAACATCCAAATAAATACTAGGACCCAAGTTTACCCAGCAAATTGCACATTGTCCAAAGTATGATACTATATCTGCTGGCTTGCACTCTTCCCATAGGGCATCCTGTTGCCATCTCTTCCCCAAGTAAGTGAAGCACACTGACCCGGCAATCCACATGATGTAAAAGATTCATCGGACCATGCCACCCTCTTCCAATGCTTTATGGTTCCGTTCTGATGCTCACATACCCATTGTAGGTGCTATTGGCAGGGAACAGGGGTCAGTATTGGCACTATGACCAGTCTGCGGCTAAGCAGTCTCAAATGCACTGTGCACTCTGTCACCTTTCTATCATATACAGCATGAACTCTCAGTATTTTTCTACAGTAGCTCTTCTGGGCTATGCATCGCTCCCCATGTGCATCAATGAGCTTAGGTGGTCCATGACCCTGTCGCTCGTTCACCAGTTGTCCTTCCTTGGACCACTTTTAGTAGGTAATAACCACTGCATATGGGGAACACCCCACAAGACTTGCAGCTTTGTGCTCTGACCCAGTTGTCTAGCCATCACAATTTGTGCCCTTTCCAAAGTCACCCATATCATTATCCTTGTCCATTTTTCTTGCTTATAACACATCAACTTCAGGAACTGACTGTTCACTTGCTGCCTAATAAGTCCCCCGCCTTGACAGGTGCAACTGTAACATGATCAATGTTATTCACTTAATCTGTCAGTAGTTTTAATGTTATGGCTGAACAGTGTGTAGTAACATTGTTACTGAGGTAAAAAAAAAAAAGACACAGGTCCATCAAGTTCAATCTTTCCCAGATCAATTATACTTTATTTATTTATTGCTAAATTAGTTATAACTCTTAATATCCATTGTCACTAGATAAGAATCTAGCCCTTTATTTAATACTGTCATAGTATCTGCCATTACTACCTCTTGGGGTACATTCCATAGTTTAATTACTCTAACAGTAAAGAACCCTTTCCTATACTGATGTCTGAAATGCCTTTCCTCCAGACAAAAAGAAAGTACCCTGGTCCTTTTAAAAGTAATTGGGAAGAATAAATCACGTGCCAGTTCGATGTATTGAAATCACATATATTTATACAGGTTAATAAGATCACGTCTATGGTGTCTTTTTTCCAAGCTGAACAAGCCTGATTTTTCTCACCTCTCATTGTAACAGAGATTGTCCATCTCATTTAAAAACCTAGTCACCCATCTTTGAACCCTCTTTAGCACTCCCATATCCTTTTTACATTGGTCTTACTTATGTAAAAGAGATGTGATCTTATAAGTGATATAAATAAGGGGAAACTTACATGGGGGTCACAGGTTTTTATTTTTATGTTTCTACACCCTAAAATCTTATTTGCTTTTGCAGCTGCTGCTTGACATTGTGCTCTGCGGCTTAGCTTACTTTAACCAAAATCCCCAGGTACTTCGCTTATACAGTATATTATGTTTGACCACACAGTGCTCAGATCGACGATACTCAAAGGAAGCCATACAGCACTCATTTACTGTATGCAGTGCAAACATAATACATACAGTAATAGTGCCATATCTAATCCATGAACATAGTGCATACTACAAGGTTCCTAGTGCCATACTTTTTTTTAGATAGTGTCCTAGATAGTTCTCGCATAAAGCCAAGCAGTGCCTTGTTCACAGAGAGCCATATAGTGATCACAGTGGCAAACAGTGCCAATTTCTGCCTGTTCTGTGCCCACATAGAGTCAAACAGTGTTCATATAATGCCAAATGGTGACTGTGTAGAGCCATAAACTGAATACAATACTGTCTTAAATTTAGACCACTTAAAACTAGATCAGGCAGGCAGAAAATGCACCAGATTTATCAGAGTGGCACATGTTGTATGAAAAATCTAGTGTATCTTGCTAGATATGTTAAACACTTTTGTTTAACTATGCTACCTCTTGGTTGATTTAAATTTAGACCATTTTTTGTGCTAAAATTTTGCCACAATTTGGCACATTTTAAGCCACGTCCCTTTTCACACCCTGGTTCCTAAGCCACACCCACTTGTCTAGTGAGGCGCATGTAGTCTAAAACACTTCATAAATTTGCTGCACAGCATTCTGGCGCACTATGAATAATGTGCCCCATAGTGCCAAACAGTGCAAACTTTGCCCACATACTCATACAATGCCCACACAGTGCATTGACTAAGGTGCCCAGAGAGTGCCATACTTTGACAAAGTTCTCCCTCCTTTCCCTCATTTCCATGCAAAGAAAGAACTACTGTATAGTGCACAGTGCAGGAGAAGTATGCTGGTCTAAGCTACAGGAGACACCAAAAGGCTGACAACAATGAAAGTCAAGACGGAGACCCTGTGGTGGATGACTTTTCAATTGACAGGTAGCAGAGTTACTTGATGGGGAATTATTTTTCTGTCGTGTCTAATTACCATGTCACAATTTCATTGTACTCTTCCATGGGGAAACATTTTTCTCTCTAGCAGATTACATTTTCATTGACATGTAGCAGAGTTACATTACAGGGAAGAATGATTCCCCATCATGTAACTCTAGCACCTGTTACCTGTCATATGTGACCATGGTCATGCTGCGTTCTCTAGACCAGTGATCCCCAACCACGGGCCGCAGGACCAATACCAGGCCGCGGATTATTTGGTAGCGGGCCACAGTATCTGGTATACGCCCCGGTGGCTGCAGGGAATTTCAGGCAAAAAAACGCACCAAACTGTGGTGTCGTTTTTTGCCTGGAATATCCGCTGCGGAAAACTATGGAGCATTTAGCCGGCCTCAAGGGATGACGTTTCATCCCAGGAGACTACTGCAGCCTGTGATTGGCTGCAGCGGCAGTCACATGGTATGAAACATTCTCCCAGGAGGCCGGCCCTCTAACGTCATCTAGACCGGCCTCCTGGGATGATGTTTCATCCCATGTGACCGCCACTGCAGCGGTCACATGGGATGAAATGTCATCGCAGGAGGCCGGCCAGGAGGAAGAACACAGACTTCTTGGTAAGTATACGTTTTTTTCTGAGTTGTGTTTTTGCAGCGGAATCTGATATTTGTTGTGGGTTTTACCTCCCCATTGAATTTAATGGTGAGAAGCTGCAACAAATAAGCAGCGTTTACGCAAATACAATTGATATGCTGCAGAATAAAACTCTGCATCACATGTCAATTTCTGAGCGGTTCTTACGCTCACTATTTACGCAGCGTGTGGATGAGATTTGATCTATCTCATCCACTTTGCTGCTACTGTATTATGCTGCGGATTTTCCGCAAACAAATTCTGTGGCGGAAACTGGTCCTTGGTGCAAAAATAGGTTGGGGACTGCTGCTCTAGACCAAGAGCCACTCTTTCCTCTTTTTGATGTCTATATGACCTAATAGGGCATGGACAGGGGTTGTCCAGTTTGGAAGACCACTTTGCGCCAATGGTAACTTTGGAGTCCTAATAAGAACAGATCCCTGAATAATCTCTCCTACCACAAAGGGTAGACATGTTTTAAAATCAAGCACCCTGGGAGGCTGGTGAAAAAATATGTGTTTTTAGCAAGCTTTAGGGAAGTATATCAACAGACTACAGACAATTTTATGAAAAGTCGAAGATCACTGCATTTTGTGGTTGTGGAACTTAATAACCCAAGAAGGGCTTTTTGGCTTTTATATTAGCCAATTTTCTTCATATATACCAACCATTCTACTATCAAGCAAGTCCTAGTATACCAACTGGATGAAAGGAGATTGTCTGAAGTAGCTGGACCGCAATGGGACCATAAGGGGGACAAGTTACCCCTGCTCTAAATCAAATCCATGGCTTTACCAGTGAAAGGCAGTTATTAAACCTAAATATAAACAGTAAAGACCACGGTTTCGAGAAGAACACTTGTGAACCAGACCAAATTTTTCTGTGATGGATTTTTAATTATCTTGCAATATATATGGGCCCCTTAGAGCAAGTCTGAAACATAGCATTTGGGTAAATAAAGGATCCTCCTCTTTTTCAACACTTTGGCGTGCTGACTCATTTCGATTTGCTATAGAATTTAAGGATACTGAGTCAGCAGTACTGGGAGTAATTGCACCAGATCTCTAGATTTTTGGTGCTGCTGCTATATATATACAAAGTTGAGTTACATTATTATGGCCACCACCTTTTATCCAGAGTAACTGCCATGTGTAGCATGAACAGCAGGTAGACGGGCTGGGAGTGACTCAATAAGGTGTTGGGAGGTTGTCTCAGGTATCTGGAGCCATGCTGACTGCAGTGCATCCCACATTTGCTGGAGGGTGCGTAGGGGAAGATCCATAGAGCGAACAAAACAAGTGAGGTGGTCCCACAGATGCTCAATTGGGTTCAAGTCTGGAGAATTAGGGGGCCAGGGAAGTACTTGGAAGTCTTGGTCATGCTCTTCCAACCACTGTTGTATATTTCTAGCCGTGTGACATGTTGCATTATCTTGCTGGAAGATTCCATCTGCCCCAGGAAAGTCAAACAGCATGTATGGGTGGACGTGATCTGCAATGATGGATTCATACACAACCACATGGATGAGTGGGCCCAGAGAATGCCATGAAAAAATTCCCCAGACCATAGTGCTGCCGCCACCAGCTTGTGTTCTTCCAGCAATGGTTGCAGGGTGTTTGTTCTCTGATGTTTTCCGCCTGACACGCCAACGTCCATCCGTTTGATGAAGCAGAAAACATGACTCATCAGAGTAGAGAACCATTTGCCAATCATCGGTGGTCCAACTCCGATACTGCCGTGCAAATTGAAGCCTTTTTTTTCCGATGCACCTTTGTTAGCATATGAGCAGTGGCCATCAGTCTGCTTCTGAGCCCCATACGCAGTAGGGTTTGCTGAACTGTTGTTTTAGACACACGTCTGGTAGCCCCGCTGGTTGATTTTTACGGTGAGCTGCTCCACTGTAGCGTGTCGTTCGGCCTTTGCGCACCTTCGTAGCCGACGTTCAGCTTTCACATCAATGGCACATAGTGCTCCGTGCTCCATTTTCCACGCTCGTTATTCCCATTTATGCCATTTGTCCACTCACGATACACTTTCACCACAGCAGCACGCGAACAGTTCACAAACTGCGCTGTTTAAGAAATACAGCCACCCTCGGCCCGAAAGCCAATAATCATCCCTTTTTGCAACTCTGATAATTTTCCCCTTTTACCCATGGCAACAATGGGTGATGTGTTCAGACAGCCTACCGCACATTTTATATACCAAGCCAGCACGCGGCACATCACTTCCTTCATAAGCTACGCGCTGCCGACGTCGAAAGTAGGTGGTGGTCATAATAATGTGACTCAACTGTGTATATATATATACTGTATATATAGTTCAAAACAAGTAGGGAAAACACAGCACTCAAAGCAAACTGAACATCAGGCCATGTGCACGTTACAAGTGAAAGGATGAATCAACTCCTTGGTATAGAACAAACAGTAGGAACAGAGATCAAGTAACCGCACCAGGACTTCAAAATTGCAGAGAGGTTGGTTTATTCACCACAAAGTGAAAGGAATGAGCAACGTTTCGGTTCACCCCTGAACCTTTCTCAAGCTTGTCTACACATTCACAGTATATATATATATATATATATATATATATATATATATACCTTTTTTTTTCTTTTTTTCTTAAATGACCACACCTCTAAAAAAAAAACTATTTTTTCTGCAATTTGGGATAGTGATCTTAACCCCTTCCCCCTGCTTGCATTCTGGGCCCTAATGGCCAAGCCATTTTTTTCATTTTTTTCCATTGTCACATTCGAAGAGCTATAACTTTTTTATTTTTGCGTCGACATAGCTGCATAAGGTCTTGTTTTTTGCGGGACAAGTTGTATTTTTTAATAGCACCATTTTGGGGTACATATAATTTATTCATTAACTTTTATAAACTTTTTTTTGGGGGGGATAGAAGAAAACCTGAAATTTTGCCACTCTTTTTTTGCGCCCTAAATCTACGTCGTTTACCGTGTGGTATAAATAACACAATAACTTTATTCAGCGGGTTGTTACAATTGCAACGATACTAAATTTGTATAGATTTTGTATGTTTTACTACTTTTACACAGTACTTCTGTATTGCAGTGTATTACTGCCTGTCCGTTTAAAACGAACAGGCATCTGCTAGGGCATGCCCCTGGCATGACCTAGTAGGCATCATTACAGGCAGACCTGGGGGCCTTTATTAGGCCCCCAGCTGCCATCAGAGACACAGACACTCGGCGGGAGTCAGTGGGATGAGAGGGAGCTCCCTCCCTCTCTCCAAAACCACTCAGATGCGGTGCACGCTATTAAGCACCGCATCTGAGGGGTTAAACGGGTGAGATCGATACTAATATCGATCTCACCTGGTCGAGCAGGGACGGGGCTACATCTGGCTGCTGAGAGCAGGGAGATTTCACGGCTCCCTGCTCTGTTTACTTTATTCTACAGCGCCGTGGAATGGCGGCGCTGTAGAATAAAGCCCATTAATGACCGCCGTGAAAAGGCTTATCGGCGGTCATTAAGGGGTTAAAGGGGTTTCACTGTATAAATTAAATTTAGTATGTAGTCTGTACATAAGGAATTTGAATATTTCAGTTTTTTTTCCATCAGACACGTAGTAAGTTAGAGGTTGGGTACAGCTGCTCTTGGCAACAAGTGACATTGATGAATGAGGAGATGCTTGAATGACTAAACTAATTCTCACTCGGAACCAACAGGACATGTAGTATCCAAGCAGCTGTCAGACTAGATAAAGATCCTGCTCAGTGAAGCTAATGACATTTTAATGTCATTGATCTTTGCTTACTTATAAATGCTTGATAGATGTTCTTTTGACATATAGAGGGGGCACGTGAATTCAGAAAAGTATTAAATAGTAACATTGTGATGACTTACAAACATCCCTATAGTTACTATGTTGATTCAGTGGTTCAACAGGCACGTGCTGATTTCAACATAACATAATTTTTTGTTAACAGAAAATGATTGGTAAAAGTGAAGCACTAGTTCAGCTTGATGCCAAAGTTTAAAGGTGGCCGATGCATAGTGATTTCAGATGTCCGTTTTCTAAATGACTTGCTCGTGTTTGCTCTGTGAAGGTTTTCATTTTGGACGACAACTCCAAAAGTTAAAATGACTAATCGCCCATCACCACTTCTATGGATGGGATGCAGATCTGTCCTTTGGCATGAACCACTGTCCAAGGACTGCATTTGACAACCACCGAAGAACTCCAACACAGCAGATCAACTTTTCCACAGATATCTGTCTTCGTTAAAGGGTAGCTAAATGTTCAACAAACTTCTGACATGTCATAATGACATGTCAGAAGTTTGTATTGGTGGGGGTCCGAGCACGGAGACCCCCACCAATCGCTAGTACGAAGCACCTGAAGCGTACGTGTGAGCGCTCATCTGCTTAGTTTCTGTTCGGCTTTTTCCGGAAAGCCAATGTATCGGAGTACGGGCTCATAGACTTTCTATTGAGTCCGTACACCGATACATTTATTTCTGGAAAAGGCAGAACAGACAAGAAGCAGCTGAGCGCTCATACGAGCACTTCAGCTGCTTCGTTCTAGCGATTGGTGGGTGTCTCAGTGCTCGGACCCCCACCAATCCAAACTTCTGACATGTGACTATGACATGTCAGAAGTTTGTCGAACGTTTAGCTACACTTTAAGTGTCTGTCACACTCATTTGAGTCATGAAAAGGTGTTGACAATTGGCAGCAAATGGTCTAAATCAACATCTGTGGCTGTCCAAAATCTATAGTGTATGGTCAGCTTAATAATTCAGTAAAGCGACTGATTTATAAAGATTATAGCCTGATTCTTGGCTTTTCTGATGGGTCTCTTTAAACATTTCTATGAGACTTTAAATAACATTGTATTTGTAGATGTGAATACATGGTATGGAACTGGCAGCAACCTTTATTAAATGGGTTGTGTTCTTTGGACTATTGCTCTTTGTTAGAAGGATCCCACTAACGATAAGTTGCTGGAACCCCTAACGATCAAGTGGAATCCTTTGGGAACCTGGCAGCAAGTGTTCAATTGCCCCGCATGCCACCCTTGGAGAAATGTAGCATTACACAGTTACCATTAAAATCAACAGGCTGTCAGTGTAATGCATGGGAATGTTAGTTTCTCCAGAGCAAGATATCCCTTTGTAGCCACTCTTCACTATAGCTAATAGATCAGCGAACTATACAGACCCTCTCAATTAAATTAGAATTACCTAATGGGGTATTTAAAAATATGTTTTCTAAACCAAAATACCCCTATAACAATAATCTCACCTGTCCATTTGCACAACACTTCTCTTCATGATATGGTGTATGGACCAAAGTATCTCTTTATGAAGCGCTACTCATTTTTGTACTAAATAAATTGTAAACATTATATGACTTACATGTAACTTACATGTAATGTGTTTTTCTGAGTCTATATTTGAAGCGAACCTGCACATTAATAGGGAGAAAGCTGTCAATCAGTAGCCGGGTGAGCAGCAGCTCATGAATATGACATACTACTTCCTCTCAGCACGATGCGAACACTGCAACGTTTAAATTCTAAGTTTTCCAATACAACATAACATTCCCCCATAAGTGACAGACTGCTGAATTCAGCGTGTCTCTCTTTTAGGATTCGAACCCAGAGACAGCAGCGATTCTCGTTGAGACATTTGAAATGCTGGACAGTTCTGCTACTGAATCTGTTGTCCATTTTCTTTTGACTTTTGCCTCTCTGGATTCCTTTCCGTGATTGGTCTCACCTTTTTAGCTTCCTTTATAAGCCAAAACCTTGCACTTCCACTTTGCTAGACTATTGAGCTTCCTGTCTATAGTATAGTTCCTTTCTGCCTCTCTACAAGCTGTTGCTGATCATTTGTGTACAGAACTTCGATTGTTTCCTGACCACGTCTCTGCCTTATGCTACAACCTGTTTACGCTTAGCTGTGTACCAAACTTGGACTGTTTTCCTGATCACATCTCTCCCTCATGCTTCAACCTTTTGCCACTTATCTGTGTACTGAACCTGGACTGTTACTTGACTACTCTTGCTATTAGCACCCTCCTGATTGTTTCAGCTACTGGACTCCGAATCTGCAACAGACGTTGACACTGTGACAACTTTATGTTGCCCACAGAGAGGGCTGCATAAAGTTGCTGACATGTTCTTTATAAACATTTTATATAATGTATCCTGGTTTTCACCCATTTTTATTCATGTAGTGAATCCATGGAAATAACTTTTCTGTAATATTTTCTATAACGGACCCACTCAGGTAAATGGCAAACATATAAACATTTACTAAATCTCAATGGACGAGTTAGGATAAAACCTGCATTTAATTAGAACCGAAGTGTTACATAACTTATGTATGTGGTGCCACTAAGATTCAGCAGGATTACATCAAATACACCCCATTTAACCTATAACTGTTGCCACACAAACTTTGATATTTGACTGACCTGGACAGATTGGGTTAACTACAGAAAACATATTTTAAAGCGTAAAATAAATTCAGAATTGATTTACTGGAATACTATATGTATTTATGGGTAAGTTAAGTTTTCCTAAAGGTGATATTGCTTTTCAAGACCACTTAAATGGACACTAATTTTTCAAACAACTTATGCTAATCTAATAGTATACTTGATAGAGAACAACTTTGTAATTTACTTACTGTTAACATTTTGTTGTTTTATCCATGCAAATTCTTTGTGAAGTTACTGCCAATAGGTGTCTCCCTTCCTGTAATCTGCTGTCCACCCCCTGTTGTCAAGCAAAATCCATCCCTGGTTACAGAGCAGAATTGACGGGATATCATAGTGCCTCCTCATGCAGTATAATTCTCCTATAGTACCCCCACACACATAATAATTCCCCCATACAGTATAAAGCCCCAATAGTGCCTCCCTACACATAGTACAATGCCCTGATAGTGCCCCACACAAACTATAACGTCCCCATAGTGCACCCACACATTATAATTCCCCCATCATGCCACCTCACCGTATAATGTCTCCATAGTGCACTCTACATATTATTTCCCTCATAGTGGCCCCGGACACAGTTTGGTGCCCCCAAAGTGCCCCAATACAGTATAATGCCACCATAGCGCCTCCCCATATAGTATAATGCCCACATAGTGACCCTTAAAATTAAAAATAAATAAATACTGACCTAGCCCAGTTCCCACAACAAATAGAGGCAATCCCTCTGCAGGTCTCCTCTGGTCTATGGCTAAGTGCAGGCAGGCATGACGACATTACTGGATCATGCCTGCCTGCACCAAGCTGCTCACGGCCGGCGTCATATGGGGAAAGATAGAGCAGAGAGCAGAGAGCTGACAGCTCCCTGCTCCACCATTGTATTCAATAAGTATGCAAAGTTGAAACTGGGACATGCCGCCGACCTATCAGGACAGTTGGACATCGATTGGAATCTTGGACTGTCCTGCTGGATCTGGGACAGTTGGAGGGCATGGATAAGGCTTGTTGTGGTGAGAAGATTATTTTCTGTTATGGCTTACTGCCTTTAACTAATTGATGATTCTCTTAATTGTTAAATTCTGCAGTATTGATTACAGTATTACAAGTGGACTAATAAGACTACAAGTATTACAGTGAAGAAGCAAACCTCAAAACATAACAATTCTTTCCAAACCTCTTTCATTCCAAAAATTTACATGTATTGCCAAAGTACTAAATTAAAAGCGTAAATAGTAAGAAAAAAACAAGTAAAAAGAATCCTTTATTTCAGCACTGTGTTAAATAACAGCATTGGTTGGTGGATTTGTGCCATAGTAGACGTGTGGTAGATCATTACATGATTACTGACACATGTTTGAGCAATAAATTGCCCAAATCCTGTTATTATCCTATCATATTCTACTTCGACACCAACCCAAAAAACACATGGTAATAAGCCACTGTCCCTAGGAGAACTCAAGTCCATGATAATCTGATCTACCATACAATTTTATTTGTATGTTTTTCTAGTAAATTGGTTTTCATCACTGGTGAAATGCTGGGGGGTAAGGTGAGGTATAAATGTATAAAAGTACTAAAAGATTTGATCTTTCTCAAAAAGACTAATTTACAGTAGATGAGGACACAGATAATTTTGACAATATGACTGATTAACCCCTTAAGGACACAGTCATTTTTTTAATTTCGTTTTTCACTTCCCGCCTTCCAAGAGCCATAGCGTCTTTATTTTTCCGTCAATAGAGTGGTGTGAGGGCTTATATTTTGCGGGAGGAGTTGTAGTTTCAATTCGTAGCATTTAAAGTACCATATAATGTATATGGAAGCTGAAAAAAAAATATTTGCAGGCTGAAATTGGAAAAAACTGCGATTCCACCATTATTTTTTGGGTTCCGTCTTTACGTCTTTCACCGTGTGATAAAAACAACAACTTAACTTTATTCTGTGGCTCAATATGATTAAGGTGATATCAAATTTATATCGATTTTTTTAATATTTTACTACATTAAAAAAACAAAAACTTTTAGTTAAAAACCAAATTGTTTTGTTTCACCACATTCTGAGAGCCATAACTTTTTTATTTTTCTGTGCATTGTGCAGTGTGAGGGCTTATTTTTTTGCTGGACAAGCTGTAGTTTTTATTGGCACCATTTGTTGGTACATATGACTTTTTGATCACATTTTATTACATTTTGTTTGAGAGCTAATGTGACAAAAAATCTGCGATTTTGGCAGTTTCCAATTTTTTTTTACGGCGTTCACCATGCGCATTAAATAATGCTATATTGTAATAGTTCAGACTTTTACGGACCCAGCAATACCAATTTTGTTTACTTTTTTTATTTTCTACATTACTTTAAAGAAAAAATGGGAAAATGTTTTTTTTTTAAACTTTATATCACTTCTGTTTACACATTTTATTAGTCCCCCTAGGGTACTTGAGCCACCGATCGTTAGATCGCTGGTACAATATACTGCAATACTATTGCAGTATATCGTAATTTTTACAGGCATCTGTTAAGCCCTTGCACAGGCAGGGCTTAAGAGAGGCAGAGTGAAGGCAGCCCTGGGGGCCTTCATTAGGCCCTGGGCTGCCATAACAACCATCATCACCCCCTGATCTCGTTACGGGGGGTGATGAGCTGTCAGAGGGGGGTGCCCCCCGCTTTTCAACGCCTCAGATGCTGCGGTCGCGAATGACTTCAGCATTTGAGGGGTTAAACAGCCAGGAACAGCGTGATCGCTGCTCCTGGCTGTTAGTCCTGGGTGTCGGCTGTAAAACACAACCGCCACCCGCAGCATATGGAGCGCGCTCCAAACATCACCCCCCGCACTAGGATATACCGGTGCGTCCTGGTGCGCCATGGGGTATTAAAGGCTATGCACACCGTTGAAATTGTTTTGTTTGTTTTTTTTAAATAAAAATGTCTATCAGTGTGTTTGGTGCAACGTTCTAAGTACTTTTTATTTAGAAAGTTGACCTGACAGATACAGGTTTCAGCGCTAGATACAGCTTCTCTGTGTACAGGATACAAAGCAGTTGTATCTAAAAAGTAAAAATAATTTGAAATAAAAAGTATTTAAAAAGTTGCACCAAACACACTGATAGACATTAATATATTTTTTAAAAATACAAGGATTTGAATGGTATATATAGCTTTTAAAAGCAGCAACCATAGCTATAATTTTTTTAGAATATTATTTTATTGAATTTATATTGCGATCAAAATGTAATGGAAGTGTTGTGTCACAGCAATTCTATAATGTGAACAACTGTTAGAAACAATAAATAAAATGATCACATTATCTATCCCGTGTAAAGATCTGTATCACACTGACTATACTATTCCTAGTGTTTATAATGATAATTACCTTGTAAATAAGGAAAGCAATCAATTGAATGTTCATTAAAATGAAACACTCTCCAATATATAGTAGTTTATCGTTACACTGAGGGTTTTATGCATATGACCGAATTACAGCTTCTTTTGTACATCGCAGTGATAGGGCTTCCATAAAGGTGCATGAGCCCTCTACTGTACCTCCGATTTCATATGGAGGCATGCAGAGGTTATTATCTAAGAATCTGTTTCATCAGATGCCATATACATGGAGGAATTCTCCTCTAGAAGCATTGCTTCTAGGGGAAAATATACAGTATTCGTACATATGGCACCCAACAGAACCTATATGGCAACAATCAGTGGTTGTGTGGCTCTGTGCTAAGGAGACATACAGCCTTATGGGGGAGAGAGAAGAGAGAGTGAATTATGAGTGGCTCTTTTGAGTGTAATGCCTGATCCACAGGATTGACTGTGAACTATGGCAATTAGGACTAAATCTGGACATTACAAGGCACTACACTGTGCCAGCGATAGTGATGCGCCACTGCTGTGACCCGCGGAAATGCCTTGTCATTGTCTGATTCATTTAGCATGAAACACAATGTAATTAAAAGTAAGGTGGTATCACCTCCTCTGAATGTGCTATCTGGCAGTGGGTGGGGTCCACTATAACGCTCAGCAGGACACTGTTCAGTGGCTATAGGTGCACGTGATTCTCGCCACAGACGGACGGTGGGACTCCCATGGTAGCTCAGGTTCCCAGCCTCGAAAAGAAAGACCACTCCTGATCACTTCACTTACCGCACCTGCTTTCTGGCAAAAAAGTTTCTTGATAATTCCTGTCTTAGCTCCACCTTCTTTCATGTGAACAGGACATACCCCTTTAAGTTAGAGAGGAAACATATGCAATCACACGGAGAATGTTAAAGTGAATCTCCACTTTTAATTATTATGTCTTTTTAGACCCAAAATTCTGTGCTGATTCATTTCTTAATATATCTTTATAGAGATCAGAGTCATATTTTTGTAATAAAGTGGTCCAAATCCCCTCCATTGACATAGATTAAAAAAAAGATAACATTCAGGCTATCTGGAGCTGCCACTAGAGGGAGCATAGAAGCTTAGTGCATATTGAGTTAAATGTATAAAAGTATGCAGTTAGATCCTAAGCTCCCTCTAGTGGTGGTGGCAGGTAGTCAGCATGTTTTCTTTGAAATCTATGTCTATGCAGGGGATTTAGAACTCTGTATCAGAAAAACTGAACTCTATAAAGATATATTAAGAATTTATTCAGTACAGATTTTTTTTTAACCTTAAAAAACAAAATGGTATTCAAAAGTGGACTTTGACTTTAAGAGCAGATGATGCCCTGTTCGGATTCAAAGCAATACAAAGAATCAGGGGTAATCTTTAAAAAAAAAAAAAACAATTGTAACAATAAACATATTTTCCCAAAACGAACAAGTAGTATCTCCGGCTATGGACATTCAGGCAGTCAAGTTCAAACAGTGTTGAATACCAACCTCTAGGTGTCAGCAGTGTGCAATGATCAGAGAGGTAAAAACAACATTACATATAACAATACCTGCAATAAAAAGCAGTAATACAATGCTTACTAGAAAATACTAAATATTGGTTTATGGTTTTATAATTTCTGCACTAGTTTTATATTTGGTCTTTGGTATTTTGATTTTTGTCTACAATTCCAAATGTCTAGTTTGCATTGGCCACAATTAAATTTCCTGATGTTATTAATTAGACTGGTTTAATTTTGAGTGCTATTGAATATTTTGGCATTATTGAAAGGTGTAAATAGTATAAAACTGTACTACAAAAGAACTCTGATGAGTTGAAGCAGCTCTCCAAGGAGATCCAAAAACAGCTTTAATCACCCAGTATTCACAGCAACGTTTCACCTTCTTATTGAAGTCATTTTCAAGGCTGGCACTTGCCATTCAATGCGGCTCCTATTTTTGGGATTGGATAAAACTGTACCATGTTTAAAGTGTACCTTCACTGTTGAAAACAATATTACAGTTTATTTATAAAGTTTACATTAAAAAAAAAAACTAAGTTTGGCTCGTCCAGACTTTGGTAAATTGTACTGCAGAGCATTCACAGATCTAGTTGTGGTTGGAAATAGATGACAGGATTGTTGACAGACACGCCTCTAACAGCTGATCAGAGCTCATATGGGACAAATACTTGCCCCTACATGAGATAACTATACAGTCCAGCTGTACCTCTATTCTAAACAACCAGAGCATTCAATGTGCAAATGTTGAGTTAAAAGAAATGCTGGGAGAATGTAGTTCTGAAGGCAGCAGATCTGTGAATGTTTCTAGGGCCACATAAAGTTTCAGAAGATTAGTAAATCACGTAACATTTTGTGTATTAATGTTGTAGATTAACTACAAAATGATGTCCAAAGGTTTGTAATAATTTTACTGGTGAATTAAAACAAAAACTGTGGTGATAGCCCATAGATAAAGAAAGATGTTTTACTGATTCTTTAAAATGAAGACTAGGAGAATGGAATTGCATCTCAATTTATGTCTTTGAGGCTTTTTTGATAAAGATGAAGTTAGAAAAGCCAGAGAGAGGGACATTGACAAATCAGGAAACATCAGTAATCAACATGTATTCTTCACAAAGACTACAATATACCCTAGACTGCTATGGCCTACGCTGTACCTCTGTGTACTTCTCATTTTATACAAAGCCACACTGAGGTTTTTTCATACAGAATTACGTAGACCGTTTCAGCAAACCTAATATTTCTGCAACCAATTCTAATTGAATTAGTGGGGCAGATTCCATGCAGGATTTTGCTACTGGAGTCTACAGATCCTATTACAGATAGGTGGAGGGGCGGTCAACCGGTCTGGCATTAAAGGAGTATAAGAATTTATAACCTATCCACTGGATTGGTGATGACTGTTAGGTCAGTGGGAGTCTGACCTTTGAGACCTCCACTGATCTCTAGAACGGAGTTCTTGTGTCCCTTGTTCCCCCAGGCTTCAAGCCCGCTGCCAGGAGCTGTCAAATGGAGTGCAGTTCAAGCATGCACCCTTCTGCTCCATTCAAAGTCTGAGTCTAAAAAAGATAATACACATATATGGTATCACCGCAATCATAACAAACCATATAATGGGGTTAACATGTTATTTAACCCCTTAATGACCAGCCTATTTTAGACCTTAATGACCAGGCTATTTTTTAAGTTTTTCCATCGTGGCATTCCAAGAGTTATAACTTTTTTATTTTTGAGTCGACATAGCTGTATAAGGTCTTGCTTTTTGCGGGACAAGTTGTATTTTTTAATAGCATCATTTTGAGGTACATATTATTTATTGATTAACTTTTATTAACTTTTTTTGGGGGGGGGGATAGAAAAAAATCTGAAATTTCGCCACTCTTTTTTGCGTCCTAAATCTACGCCATTTACTGTGTGGTATAAATAACACAATAAGTTTATTCAGCGGGTTGTTACGATTGCAACGATACCAAATTTGTATAGTTTTTGTATGTTTTACTACTTTTACATAGTAAAAACACTTTTTTTTCAAAATTATTTGTTTTTGTGTCTCCATATTTGAAGAGCCATAACGTTTTTATTGTTCCGCCGATGCAGTTGTATGAGCCCTTTTTTTTGCGGGAAGACTTGTAGTTTTTATTGGTATGATTTTGGAGTAGATGCGACTTTTTGATCACTTTTTAATCAAATTTTTTAAAGTCAGGATTCACAGAAAACAGCAATTTTTCTGTAGTTTTTTTATTTCATTTTTTACGGCGTTCACCGTGCGGGTGAAGTAATGTAATAGCTTTATAGTCGTGGTCGTTACCGACGCGGCGATACCAAATATGTGTAACTTTTTAACTTTATTTTGTTTTTTTAATAGTAAAGCAGTTTGTAAGGGGAAAAAGTGGGTTTTCCGATCGCTATTATAATACACTTTTGTATTGCAGTGTATTACTGCCTGTCCGTTTAAAACGGACAGGCATCTGCTAGGTCAGGCCTGCGGCAAGATCTAGCAGGCATTCATTACAGGTAGACCCGGGGGCCTTTATTAGGCCCCCGGCTGCCATCGGAGAAACAGACACTCGGCGATTTCATCGCCGGGTGTCAGTGGGAGAGAGAGGGAGCTCCCTCCCTCTCTCCAAAACCACTCAGATGCGGTGCTCGCTATTGTGCACCGCATCTGAGGGGTTAAACGGGTGAGATCGATACTAATATCGATCTCACCCGGCAGAGCAGGGACGATCCCAGCCCTCAGCTACTTCTGGCAGCTGAGAGCAGGGAGATTTGACAGCTCCCTGCTCTGTTTACTTATTCCGATGCCGCGACGTAAAAAGTCTATGGCATCGGAATAAGGCCCGTTAGTGACCGACATAAAAAGACTATGGGCCGTTCACTAACGGGTTAAACCCCAAAGGTAAACGACGTTAGAAAAAACACACGAAAAACAATGGCGGAAAATTAGGTCTCTTGGAATACGGCAATTTAAAAATGATATATTTTTTCCCATAAAATCTGCTATTATTGGGCAAAATTAGAAAAACCTAAGAAAACTATACATATTTGGTATTGGGGTAATCGTACTGGCCCATAGAATAAAGTTAACATGTAATTTATGCCTTATGGTAAATAGAATAATTTGAAAACACAGCAAAACAATGGCGGAATTGCAGTTGTTTTCAATTCCCCCCAGAAATAGTTAATTAAAGTTAAGAGTCAAGTTATCTGTATCCCAAAATGTATCCCAAAAGGTGCCATAGAGGTCACCTTGTCATGGCGGGTGGGCTCACACAATTTGATCAAAATGTGCGCTAAGAACCTCACTATTGTAAGTAGATTCAGTAGTAATGCATATTTATTTATATTTAGGGTATTAGGTAGTCTTGGCATTCTCAGAGTGTTGTAGCAAAGTTTGTTTCTTCTTGCCATTAGAAAATACAACTTAACCGACAAGAAAAGCAATCCCTCATATGGTTACATCGATGAAAAATAAAAAAGTTATAGCCCTCATAAGCCAGGGAGAGAAAAAACAAAAAATATTGCAGTTTCAGAAAGGCCAAAACTGGCCATGGCAGGAAGTGGTTAAGACCAAAAGTGTCTTGGTCCTTAACAGGTTAAATGTAAGTCACAATATGCAATTTCATTTTTTATTACATATATACATTAAATATGTCATAATATGTGTGTGAATATTATTTATTTAGTGAGTGGAAACAGTTTACAAAATAAAATAATAACACATTTTCCAAAATATTTACTATATAAGAAAACACTCAAAAACAAACATGTAAGTCTTCGTTCACATCTACGCTAGGGTCCCGTTCCGACGTTCTGTCATAGCCTTCCATCAGAACGGGACCCTGACAAAGAAAAACGGAAACCAAAGATTTCATTGGTGACGGATCCGGTGCCAATGGTTTCCATTTGTATCCGTTGTGCAAGGGTTCCGTCGTTTTGTCGGAATCAATAGCGTATTTTAACAGTAAGTAAATTACAAAGTTGTATTATATCAGGTATACTAGTAGATTAGCATAAGTTGTTTGTAAAGTTAGTGTCCATTTGAATTAGATAAGGTCTTGGAAAACACATAACAAATTTATCACATGCCATGAATTCTTTAGGCAGTTTTTACAATCTAAATCTCCCCCAATGTATTCAGGCACATGCTAACACTTTAATTTCCCTGTCTACTGGCATGCCCCACCAAAGAATTCATCAAAGGATCCTTCTTCACTGCCGAGATTGGGAAGAGAAAATTAGGATTGATTACATCATTATTGAACAGGGCAGCCCAGGCTAAATGCCATAATCATACCTATTGAAGCACTATCCGAAATAATTCTTTATTTTATTCTGAATCAAGTGGGTGGGGAATTGGTCTGGTTCAATGTCCATCCAAAACTATGTCTTCAGATTTTGATTGCTAACTAATAGTTCAAATACCTGCCATTGATTCATAGTAGCTACCAAAAACCCTTCCAACCAAAGTTTTGGATACTAAAATGCTCTTTTAAAAAGAGGGTGTGCAGCTACAAAAAGTCAAAAACAGTAAACAAGTAACGCGACAGCAATTAGGAGTGATTTACACCTTCAAAATGGCACTAGCATCCAGCGCACATAGTGAATGCGGCTGGAAAGATCTCCCGGCGCTCACACAACTGTGTTGACTAATTACTTTCGAAGGGAATGGAGCCTTTTATAGCTTTCATTAAAATACTGAAAAGAATCGCCGTTATTTCACTTGTATTGGGGTAGAGCACAATGGTTCAACAATCCATCAAGTGCACTTCTCAAAAAGCAGTGTTTGTTCTTTAGGGCTCTCTCGTGATTCCACTAAGTAAACTGTTGGAAAATGCTCAAATAATTTCATTACATCATGTTAAACGTGAGCAGAAATACATAAAAATCGCCAAAGTCACAATGTAAATAGTAAATGAGGTATACTACAGGTATGCAATAATCCTGATGTGGTAACTCCACAGATATATAGACTAATTTAAATAGATAAGTATGTGGAAAATGTGGAATTTAGTCCTAGAGACATATGGGGGGTTGTAAAGGTTGAGTTGCCCATAGCGACCAATAAGCTTTCAGCTTACATTTTTTAGGTGTCTTTTTTTTAAATGTAAACTGAAATCCGATTGGTTGATATGGGCAACTGCTCTAGTGTACTTATTCTTTGCACAAGTTTTGCTAAATCTCCCCCACTGTACTTCTCATTTTCTTTAAGGCTATGCTCACATTCGTTTGGGCTTTATGTATGGTACATAAGCAGGGAGAATCTGACGGCATATGAGCCAATTGTAAAGAACAGATGTATGCCACTATATACCATACAGTAGAAAATGTCACCTATAGGATCCCATGTAAAAAAACAAACAAAAAAAACCGTATAGTGTACGTTACACCTTTTTTTGCGGGATGCAAAGAGAACTATGCTTTTAAGTACAGTTTTTAAAAAAAGGCATGGTGGCGCATACCTCCAAATGTAAATGGGACTCTATGCATTTGGTGGATGTACTGAGAACTTTGTCGGTGCATAAGCCAAACATAGAGTAAAAACTCTAGGTGAACTCAGCTTTATCTTGAAGGACCACTGTTTGACTCTCTCTGTAACTCTTTTATATTATTATTCTTTTTATTATTATTAATGGAGATATCCAGTCTGGGCAACCCATTTTCAGGTAACAGTTTCCCTAGAGATTAGATAATTGTCTGTGCTATAAGCTATTATCAGTGGGGAATTGCTTTTTATGTGCTAGTTTTTCCTACAGGAGAATTACATGATGCCCATTCATTTCAATGCACATTAAGGCCTCATGCACACAACCGTAGCCGTGTGCACGGTCCGTTATTATGGCACACAGGGCCTGAGAAGTGTCATCTGCAGGCCGTCCGCAATCACAGACGTGCAGACACATGGGTGCATTGAGTTAAATGAGCCGGGACCGAAAATTCGGCCTGTAAAGTGACATGTCCTATATTTTTGTGGTCTGGGCTCTGGGCAATGCATGGACTGTGGAAACCACGGTCGTTTGCACTGGCCCATAGGATATAATGTGCCCTATACTACAAGCAATTGCAGCTCCGCAATTGCGGATAGTATGCAGATGCAAATGCACAGTCGTGTACATGGGGCCTAAGAGACAAGCTTGATGCGACTCTCAACTAGTTAATAGACAGGAATGATTATTGATGAGGGAATCCTCTCAATCAGATAAACATGAACTAATGGGGCACCAGTTAAGGGGTTTTCTAAACTTTACGTCCCTCCTATAGAAACTCTTATGGAAAGCCCCCGCAGATTGCAGCATTGCTTACTCATGATACTGGCATTAAAATATCTCATAAATGAGAACATATAGTAATTTCCTGGTATTTTCTTAGGAAGAGATTGTCTTTAAAGGCTATGTCCACTTTCACAACCATTTTTTTTTTTAATCCATCAAAAAAGGAAAAATGACGCAACTGTGCACATAGTTTTGATTAGAAATCTGCTAAGATCTCCATAGTTACAGACGACAAACAAAACCCATGTAGTCTGATCCTGCAATCCTACTTCCTTCCATCTGTCCGCAAGAATGTACAGAATGTAAGTTAGCAAGAAGAAGGGGACAGATGGAGAAACAGGACTGCAGGATCAGACTATACAGAGTTTAATTCTTGTATAGTGTGAGCTTGATGAGCTGTTTCCGTAACTCCCATAGAAATGAATTGGAGTTATGGAAGTGTAGAACGGTGACCTACAATGATTCCAGAACTCGGTACCTACAGAAGCACCGTAGCTCACCGTGCTACACTGTTTCTGTAGCTCTCATTTAATTCTACGGGAGTTATGATAACACTGTAGCTCAGCGAGATCGGCTGTTTTCGTACACCTGGCCACCTCGTCAGACAGTGGCCGTTGGCCTGAGCGCAGCGGGAGGGGGACAAGGTAGGATGCGGTCAGGGGATCCCGTTCTAGAAATAGATGCGGGTCCCAAAGATGGGACTTGTATCTCTCTGACGTTTAAGGCATATCCTTTGGATATGCCATAAATGTCAAAGATGGAAAAAACCTTCAAAGTGGCCTAGCTGTTACTGTGGTATATGTCTGTTAGATTTCACTCTGAAAAGTTAAAAAGGGTGGGCAAATAAGCAGTGTATAAGTAAATAGAGAACGATTAATAATTCTGAGTGGGGTTACCTTTTAATTTTCTCATATTTCATCAATGTAATGCAAAATAAATCAAATCAAATCTGATTATAAATTTAAGCCCCCAAATATTAGGCATGCTGAGCTTATGAATTAACAGTAAAAAAATATTTCCTAGTTTGGTTTTATTCCTTTGAAAGGTATATGGTGATTTCTATCACTTCAAAATTCCTTTTGAATAGAGATTTCAGTACAGTAACAGTGTCATTCATATGCATTTAGATACATTTCAAGTCTGAATTAGCAAAGCTTCACTTAGTGCTCCAACTGCACACCCTTATCTGACAGATCTAGGAATGTCCTTGTCTACTAACCCGGAACAAATGGCTCAATATAATTATCCACCAATTTACAGTTATTTTGCAAAATATAAAGAGCTTCTATTTCAGAAAAATTTCAAACAGTGTTTTCCAAAAAGGCTGATTTTATCGTATTTTAATCTAAAAAAAATACTGAACTTGAATTGCCTGATAAATGCCGGATGCATACCTATGAATCAGGGGCATATCGTCTAAACCTCGCCTCTGGTTCTGGGTGTAGGGCCGGACTTCCTCTCCTAATTTATCTGTTTCAATGCCAATGAGCGTCTCTAGTTCTAGACAAACACATAGAACTGTGAGCATCTCACTGCTCTAAAACACTTGCACAACTTGGGTTTTTGTATATAAAAATACTGTATAAGTAAAGAATATTAAAGAGAACCTGTCATATTCCATTTTGTTTTAACTTCCAGTGGTCTAATGATGAATTTTACCCTTTTTTCGTAAAATAATATCCACAAAGGTATTTTCTGTGCTTTTTATGGATATACTGGATTTCAACAGTTTCAAAATATCAGTGCTGGGTCATTGCCAAAAAAATAGTGCCTGTCCTGCCCAGCTTCTTCTCTAGTGTACTCCACGACAGTACATACATAGAAATAATGGAAATTAAAAATGGAATGTGATACTAGTTAAAGAGTCAGTATATTACTGACTATACTATACATGAAATAGAAACAGAATGTATAAATTCTAAAGTCTGTTCTCATTACTGGCAAATTCTTATTACGCTCCATAAAATTTTTGAAAAATGGTGCGTAGTTAGGATGTCATGTCTTCTGTCATGTTCTTATTGCCAAAATGAATCCCATATTTGAAGGGGTAGTTGTAATTATCTTCTAACATAAATCAGATATGTCAGAAGATAACATTGGAGGGGTTCATAAATGGATATTCTCACAGATTCTTACAGCAACAATGCCGTAAGGCAAAATAAAAATTCGGAATCAATTTTAAAAACTTTGTATCAGAGAATGTGATATCAGAATACCAGAAATAACCGGTACCAGCTCAGATATGTATGATAGCTAATATAAAAATGTCTGTCGAGGTTTTTGGCATCTTGTACTTTAAAAAAAAAAAACATAGACGCTAAACTAATAAATTGCACCTGTTTAGGCTTCCCTTTTATTTGTGAAGTGATACCATGTACTGAAACTAGCTAATGAATTGTTTAGTATGGTTATTACCTTGACACACGGTATGTGTCTGTAGTACCTGCAGGAATGCCACCATTAGCATATGAAGGTGATAGGTGTTTGATGCTCAGGCCATGGCATTGGGACTGTCAGGCCTAAGTAAAACAACTGTGTAAACAGAACGAGCCAAATTGAGGCATCTAGTTGAGCAAAGTCTCCATCAGCTGAACAGAAAGTGCATTACAGAGAGGTACCATATATGTAAGCAGAATGAAACTGGTTGTTATTGGTGACAATGCAAACATTCCCACTGAACCTAGCTTCCCAGATCAACACTGACCCTATTCAAAACCTGAAAACTCAGATACATGCAGTTAACCTTAATATCCCACTACACCCCGGGCACACAGAGGCCCAGGAACCTGAGATATGGGGAGCTATTTTGTGAAACTTGGTAATATGTTCCCCATAGAGTCATCAGCTATGATTCTGTATGTTTTAGGGTGTATTTACGCATTGCGTTCATATTGCAGTTTTTGCAGCAGAATAAAGCGGTATGACCAGAATGTGTGCCTTATCATTGTTTTATTGGTGTATCAATACATAATTTCCAAATATGAATTTAGTTCAGTTTATATCACAATTCAGTTGTGAATAATAGGAGTGTTAAGATAAGATAAAATAAAGAATGCCTTTATTGATTCCAAGAGGGAAATGAAGAATAGTCAGTTTGCCACATAGAAAGACATCAACAATACATATATAGTACATTTATAACAAAGTTAATACCTAAAATGACATTGATTAAGAAGTAACAATAATACTATAAAATATTAAAAAGTACCAATTAATAAATAAAATAAAAAACAAAAAACAACAATTTAGGTCGTCACTCTATTAAATAAGGATATAGAAGTAAGTAAAAATGACCTCATATACCTGTCTTTAGTGCACTTTAATTGCAGATAACGTTTACTAAAGGAACTCCTTTGAGATTTAACATAATCATATAGGGAATGTTTAGGACAAGGAGCAATCCTATTAAATTTCCGCCACCGCACTAACCGGTTCAATAGCACCTCCAATAATATGACTCGCCTTCTTGACAATCCTGTTTAGTCTATTAATGTCCATGATCCTTGCATTACCGTACCAACAAATCACAGCAAAAAATATTGCACTCCCCACCACGGAATTATAAAACATTTGTAACATTTCTGAGCAGACATTAAAAGATCTCATTTGGCGTAAAAAGTACAAACGACTCGAGCCCTTCTTATACTGTAAAGTATATCACAATTTAGCTTCCAGTCCAATTTATTGTCAATAAATACTCCCAAATACTTATAGTTCTCCACAATTGACACCTTCTGCCCATTGATACACAACTAGTTTATCTCCCTACGCTTTCTCCCCAATTCAATAATCACCTCCTGAGTTTTACTAACGTTCAGTATAAGTGAATTTGCAGCTGTCCATGCACAAAAATTTTCCACTTGCTCGCTATATTCTAGGTTATCTCTGTTAGTAATACACCCATCAACCACCGAATCGTCAGAGTATTTTTGCATATGGCAGGTGGCAGAGTTATATTGGAAGTCAAGAGTGTAAATTGCAAAGAGAAAAGGTGCAAGCACCGTACCCTGTGGTGCTCCCACATTACTCAGAAGCGGTGCTGACATAGTTGTCCCTAGTCGAACACACTGTGGCCTAGCGGACAAATAGTCAAACACCCACTTCACAATACCTCCCTCAATTCCCCAAATCAGCAGCTTGTCCCTTAACTGGTTGCCGACACGGGACGAGAATGCTCATCCTGAGCGGCGAGTACTTTGCGCATTAGGACGAGCATTCTCATCCTGTGTGACAGCCGTCTGTGCGCGCGATCGAGATCGGGGCAACGGCTGTAATACACAGCCACGGCCCCGCTCTGACAGCGGAGAGGAGAGAAACATCTTCTCTCTGCCGTTAACCCTTTGAATGCCGCGATGAAAGCTGATCAGAGGAGGGGGGACTGCTCTTTGATCGCGTCACAGACGATAACTGTGACGCAATCAAAGCCCATAACTTGTATGGCCAGACAGCCCAGGGTCCATTGAAGGACCCCAGGGCTGTCTGAACATATTTCCTGTTGTTAGGGCATACTGAGGTATGCCCTAACAACTGCCTGTGTACAATCAGTAACAGGCGAATGTACTGGCATATAGATCTATGCCAGTACATTACAGTTACAAAGTAAAAATAAAAATGATAAATCCGTTTATGGGATTAAAAAAAAAAGTTAAATGAATGTAAAAAAAAATTATGTTAAATAAATAAAAAGTTTAAAAAAATACACAGAAGCACACATTTTTTTTATAATAAACTTTTAAAAAAATAAAAAAAAATGAAATTATATAGACAAATTTGGTATCGCCACGACCGTAACAACCTGTACAACAAATGTATAACATTATTTATGATGATCGGTGTATGGTGTAAAAAAAAGAAAATATTAAAACTTCTGCGGAACGGCTTTTTTTCTGCATTTTCGCCAAAATAAAAATGTATGTAAATGAAACTATAATGTATTTGTACCAAAAAATGGTACCTACATAAAGTACAACTCGTCCCGCAAACAACAAAGAGATGCAAAGAGCGAAATGCAAAAAAATTGTTCTGTCCTCAAGGCCAAAATTGTCCGTGTCCTTAAGTTAACAGACACTGTCTAATAGTGTTAAATGCACTGGAGAAATCGAAGATGGTAATTCTAACTGAATTTTCCGGTGCTTCCAGATGCGAGTATACCCTATGTAATAAATAAATAACCGCATCCTCAACCCACATTCCTGGGCGATAAGCGAATTGTAGCGGGTCAAGATATTGACTTACTACCGAGGCCAAGTAGGACAGCACTAGCCTCTCAAACACTTTCATGATATGTGACGTAAGGGCCACCGGACGATAGTCTTTTAATTCACCATGGCTACTTTTTTTTAGGCACCGCTACAATCCAAGAAGTCTTCCACAAGATCGGGACAATGTTTGAAGTTATGCTCATGTTATATAATTTAGCCAAAACTTCTCCTAACTGACCTGCACAAACCTTCAACACCTTAGAACATCCCATAGGCAGGATACACTGTGGAATTTCTGCAATGTAATCCTGTTTGCAAATTCCGCAGCATTTACAGTAGCAGAAAAGAGATTGATATTTTGCCAATCTCAGGCCCACACTGCTGGAAAAGTCTTACAGAAAGTGTTCTGAGGTGCGAGTTTCAAATCCGCAGCATGTTACATATTTTCCCTGTTAAGCCACGCCTCTAAACCACCCAATTCCCGCCCATACACCCCCATATCAGCCCACACAGTATCATGCTCCCATGGTGCCTCCCCACAGTTTAATGCCCACATATAACCCCCGACACAGTATAATAACCCCATAGCTGCCCCCCCAGTATAATGCCCAATAGTGCGCACCACACAGTATCATTCTCCCATAGTGCCTTTACACAGAATAGTGCCCCATAGTACCCCCACATAGTATTATACTCCCACACAGTATAAAGCCAAATAGCTGCCCCATAAGGTATAATGCCCCATAGAAGCAATCCTACATTATAATGCCCCCATAGCTGTCCCATAAAGTATAATGCCCCCATCGATGCAATCATTTAGTATAATGCCCACAAAGATGCCCCCATACAGTATAATACCCACACAGGTACCCCCATACAGTATAATGCCCGCATAGCTGCCTCCATATGGTATAATACCCATACAGATGCCCTATACAGTATAATGCCCTATAGATGCCCTCATACAGTATCATGTTCATGTCCTCATAGCTGCCCCATACATTATAATTTCCTCATAGCTGCCCCCAAACAGTATAATGCCCCCATAGTTGCCCCCAAACAGTCAAAAATTCCCCTTAGCTGCCCCCATACAGTATAATGCCCCCTAAGCGGGTGCCTTTCATACAATATAATGCCCCCTTAGCTGCACCATACAGTATAATTCCCCCATAGCTGCCCCCATACAGTATGTCCCCTAAGCAGGTTCCCCCATACAGTATAATGCCCCTTAGCAGGTGCCCCCATACAATGTAATGCCCCATTAGCAGGTGCCCCTATACAGTATACTGCCCCTTAGCAGTAGGTTAGGATTATTTTCAAATTTGCAATTTTTGCGGCGGATTCACAGCTTTTCCGCTGCAAACATTTTCAAAATGTGCTATTTGTTGCGGCTTCTACGAACTCAATGAGGAAAAAGCCGCAACAAAAACGATTCCGCAGCATAAATTTAAAAGGTGCGGATTAAAAAAATGCACGCAGATCAATTTATGCACGTTTACTCAGAAAATTTCTTCGATAGCGTGTGGATGAGATTTGTTAAAATCTCATCTACTTTGCTGCTACTGTAATACGTTGCGGATTTTCCCAATGAAATCCGTTGCGGAAAAGCCACATCTTATCCGCCACGTGTGCACATAATCTCAGCCACACGCTGCGAGAAAAAAATGCAGAAAAGTTGTGCATAAAGTGCTCTGTGGTGCGACTTTCCATTTGGCAGCATGTCAATTTTTACTGCGTATTTAGAGCGGAGATGCTGCAATTTTGGCCCGTAGATTTAAATCGGTGGCATAATTTCCGCACTTAAATACGCAAGTTGAGTTAAATATGCAAGTTGCTAAAAACTGCAGCTTTTCCGCAGCAATATGCGCAGCAAAAATGCACCATTTGGTGTGGATTACTGTGACAGATTCACCAGCGTTTTTTTGAGACTCTGCTGCATATTTTCTGCAGTGTATCCTGTATGTGGGTACATACCCTAAATGCTGCGGAATTTTCACACAAAATTCCGCAACATTTACAATATGGATATGTCCACAAGTAACATAAATACTGTGAATTTTCCGCAACATGTTTCATTGCAGGAAAATCTGCAGCATAATACAGTAGCTGCAGAGTGGATGAGATTTGAACAATTCTCATCCACGCGCTCCGTAAAAAATCTGTTCATGAATTGAACTGCGGTTCTTTTTTTAATCCGCAGCATGTCAATTTATGCTGCGGAATCGCTGGTTTTCTCTTGTTGATTTTCTCCATTGAATTACGGAGGTAAAACTCGCAACAAATAGCAGATTCCGTCGCAAAGATTATACTTTTCCCACATCTCTCTTCTTTAGCGTCCAGTCCAGCCTCCAGTAATGACGTTTCATCCCATGTGACTGCTGCAGCCAATCACTGGCTGCAACGGTCACATGGGATGAAACGTTATCCCAGGAGGCCGGGTTGCAGGACATCACAGGGCTACGGGTAAGTATACAGTTTTTTTATGTGCTGTTTACATATTTTGCACAGCACACATTCTGGTGGAAAAACTGCTCCCCAATTGAATGCGGTTTTTCAACAGGAATTCCCTGCAGGGACCAGGGCGGATATGCTGTGTACTATTATGCAGCGTATCCGCCCTGTGTGAACATACACCATGTGGAAACCCAGCCTTCACACACGTTCAGATGTGGGGGAAGTTTTCCGCTGCAGATTTTGCGGCAAATTCACGGCAATTACGCAACGAACTTGCTGCAAAATTTGCATATTTGAATGTTCATCCAGACGTGGCAGATTTCACAGTGAACTTACAGAAGATTTGAGCCTTTGCATTGTAAAGGCCGGAATCCCCAGTAGTTGCCTGAGCGTTGTTAGTTATCCCAAGTCCGTCTTGCAAATGGTCCCTTAGTGTTTCCCGTTCCAGTTGTTACCCGTGCCCTGTTACCTGTTCCTGTATCCTGTGCTGTTCTTGTTCCTGTGCCTACTAGTGTCGGAGTCGTGTCACGTCCTGTGTCATCTGCCACGTTCCAGAGGAATTTGCCGTGTCTGGCGCAACCTGCGGCACCTGTGTCATACGTCACGTTTGGCGTTACCTGCTGCACCCATCTCCATCACTGCCAGAACTGCAGCCACTGCCTGGACTATCCAGGTACTCTTGTGCGGGACATTGTATTGCTGGGGTTCCCTGTTGTTTGGCCAGCTGCCTCCCCGCTACGGCGGTACAGCCTAGTGGGTCCACAAACACGCAATGTGACAGCATTGATTGGACAGTTTCAAAGTATGTAGGGCATTGACAAGGAGAACTGTAACATCCAGTTGTCAATTTATACATTTCCAGGAGGGATAACATTGGTGCAATGCAATGTAGAGTTCTACAAAAAGATGCTCCAGAATTGAGCAGAAAATACAAAAAAGAAAAAGGCAGGTGGCCAAGGATAGTAATGAAAGGCAGGTGGCCAAGGATAGTAAAACAAATCCTAAAAAATTCTTCAAGCATATAAATGCAAAAAAGCCAAGGTCTGAACATGTAGGACCCCTAGATAATGGTAATGGGGAGTTGATCACAGGGGATCAAGAGAAGGCAGAGTTACTAAATGGGTTCTTTAGTTCTGTATATACAACAGAAGAAAGAGCAGCTGATGTAGCCGGTGCCAGTGCTGTTAATATATCAGTTGATATACTGAATTGGATGAATGTAGAGATGGTCCAAGCTAAATTAAATAAAATAAATGTGCACAAGGCTCCGGGACCAGATGGGTTACACCCTAGAATTCTTAAAGAGCTTAGTTCAGTTATTTCTGTCCCCCTTTTCATAATATTCAGAGAATCTCTAGTGACTGGTATAGTGCCAAGGGACTGGCGCAGGGCAAATGTGGTGCCTATTTTCAAAAAGGGCTCTAGGTCTTCCCCGGGTAATTATAGACCAGTAAGCTTAACATCCATCGTGGGGAAAATGTTTGAGGGGCTATTGAGGGACTATATACAGGATTATGTGACAATAAATAGCATTATAAGTGACAGCCAGCACGGTTTTACTAAGGACAGAAGTTGTCAAACTAACCTAATCTGTTTTTATGAAGAGGTGAGCAGAAGTCTAGACAGAGGGGCCGCTGTGGATTTAGTGTTTTTGGACTTTGCAAAGGCATTTGACACTGTCCCCCATAGACGCCTAATGGGTAAATTAAGGACTATAGGTTTAGAAAATATAGTTTGTAATTGGATTGAGAATTGGCTCAAGGACCGTATCCAGAGGGTTGTGGTCAATGATTCCTTCTCTGAATGGTCCCCGGTTATAAGTGGTGTACCCCAGGGTTCAGTGCTGGGACCACTATTATTCAACTTATTTATTAATGATATAGAGGAAGGGATTAATAGCACTATTTCTATTTTTGCAGATGACACCAAGCTATGCAATATAGTTCAGACTATGGAAGATGTTCATGAATTACAGGCAGATTTAAACAAACTAAGTGTTTGGGCGTCCACTTGGCAAATGAAGTTTAATGTAGATAAATGTAAAGTTATGCATCTTGGTACCAACAACCTGCATGCATCATATGTCCTAGGGGGAGCTACACTGGCGGATTCACTTGTTGAGAAGGATCTGGGTGTACTTGTAAATCATAAACTCAATAACAGCATGCAGTGTCAATCAGCTGCTTCAAAGGCCAGCAGGATATTGTCGTGTATTAAAAGAGGCATGGACTCGCGGGACAGGGATGTAATAATGCCACTTTACAAAGCATTAGTGAGGCCTCATCTAGAATATGCAGTTCAGTTCTGGGCTCCAGTTCATAGAAAGGATGCCCTGGAGTTGGAAAAAATACAAAGAAGAGCAACGAAGCTAATAAGGGGCATTGAGAATTTAAGTTATGAGGAAAGATTGAAAGAATTAAACCTATTTAGCCTTGAAAAAAGAAGACTAAGGGGGGACATGATTAACTTATATAAATATATTAATGGCACATACAAAAAATATGGTGAAATCCTGTTCCTTGTAAAACCCCCTCAAAAAACAAGGGGGCACTCCCTCCGTCTGGAGAAAAAAAGGTTCAAGCTGCAGAGGCGACAAGGCTTCTTTACAGTGAGAACTGTGAATTTATGGAATAGCCTACCGCAGGAGCTGGTCACAGCAGGGACAGTAGATGGCTTTAAAAAAGGGTTAGATAATTTCCTAGAACAAAAAAATATTAGCTCCTATGTGTAGAAATTTTTCCTTCCCTTTTCCCTTCCCTTGGTTGAACTTGATGGACATGTGTCTTTTTTCAGCCGTACTAACTATGTAACTATGTAACTATGTAACTATGTAACCCCACCCCCCCAATAATATATAAACTACACCAGACATTGTTCCCCATGCCTTCTCCAGCCGTGCTCATGCACTGATGCCATGCAAGACATGCAAGTCCCACCATATCATGCAGTCGTAGCTAGGCTTTTATTTATTTTTTCACCCAGGGCAAAGATTCCGTTTACTGCCCTAGCCCTGTAATTAAAGGCTATGTAAACTTTTGACAACTTTTTTTTTTACTAACAGTTTAGTTTTTAATGGAAATTTGTAATTTGTTTTTCTTAAAAAAAATGTTAGAGACAGCTTTTTCAGAGACAGCTTTTATGTATCCTGGATATATAGAAGCTGTATCCTGCGCAGAAACCGGAATCCGTCAGGTCAGCGGGACTGACGGCTTCAGTGACATTAGGTCCTACGTGATCCACCTTTTATCGATAACTTAGATGTGATTGATAACAGGTGGATCTAACGAGGACCTTTTGCCACCAAAGCCGTCAGTCCCGCTGACCTAATGGATTTTGGTATCAACACAGGATACAGCTTCTATGTATCCAGGATACGTAGAAGCTGTATCTCAAAAAGTAAATTTTTTTTTAAAAAACGAATTACAAAATTGCACTAAACATTAAAATACACTGTTTTTGTAAAAATAAGAAAAAAAAAAAAGTCGTCTTACATAGCCTTTAAATATGCTGGTCAAAACAAAGTGGTTTGTTGCCACCCCCGAGAATCTACCACCCTGTGCACATGACCACCCCTAGCTAAGCCCTTGATGTATGACACCTATGACAGTTATTACTCTAAAATTGATGGACTAGGATTTTTTAGATAAGAGAAACATTTATCTGTTATAGCCTGTTAGTGACCAAATCACATATTCTTCATGTCCTACCCAGAAACCAGGCACCTCCAACACGTTATTTTTAAATACTGCAAATATCTTCTGTTTTTTTTTTCTTATCAAAAACCACCTGCAAAACACACAGTACTTAAAGAAATACGATCGCTTTCCATTCTATATGTTCGCGCAAAGACAGAGACATAAATTACATCTTTTATGTTGCAACTAGGACTGTGTTTTACAAGTTGCATTCCACCAGCATCTAAAATATATTCATCATTTCCATTTTGTTTAACCTTGTACCAGGCAAGGAAGTGTCTTTTTCCAAGTTTCTGAAACTTTAAATAAAGTGTCTAGGAATGAAACATCTTTGAAGGCTGCAGCCATCCTGGACTGGGCCATCTTCAGGGGCCCCATATAAGCCGCATGGGCTGCCTTTATGCCACATACTGTATGTACTTTGTTTTTAACTAGAAGTAGCACTACTCTTGTTTATCGGCTGTATGAACCTTACCCCAGCGCCTTTCTAGTAAAAGGAGCTGAGCTGCTATACCAGACACAGCCCATGGTGGCGCTGTTTAGGCAAATAAACCATTTTTACTTACCTCCTACAACTCCTTTCATTAAATGTACCACTGATGGTATATCAACTGTAAACCGAAACGCAATGATGTAATAACAACTACTGTACTGAGAAGTCATTGGATACATTGGCAGTGATTGTTTTGCCTTGTAGAGCAGATGTACTTTCTATCGAAGAAATTAAATATAAAGCTATAGGAATATAAACAAATAATAAGATATTATGTTTTTGTTTTTTTATCTTTGCTAAACTGGTAAATAGAAGCTGGTGCCTGATTGATTGGGGTGGGCAATTGTTCCAATTTTTGTCTGATCCAGTTTTTCCAGTAGTGCAATTTATATAGTTCACAAGTTAGGCCTGATAATGTATGGATACATGGCAGGTAGTCAAGAGTAGTCACCAGAAGCTCACTGAATTCCGCAAATCATTAACTCTACGTTCTGCAGTCATGACATTGCTATAGCTTAGTAATTCAACCACCAATTACTGTTGTAAATGTTCAGCTTGGCATAGATCACATGAACAATCTGATATTGTGCACTACTGGATAGTTCATCCAATGACATTATACATGCAAAGACATCTTGCTATGATCAGCATGATGTTCCCATAAAAATATTTACAACTTTAGCAAAAATTGTAGCGTATCTGGTTTTATTGTTGTTGTTTTTTTTAAAAAACACATTATTTCAGCTTTATGTCAAAGTTTTCTCAACTTTTTTTTATAAGGGTATGTTCACACAGCTTATTTTCGGCCGTTTCTCGGGCCGTAAATGGACGAAAAACAGCTGAAAAACAGCCGAAAAATCTGAAACAGTACAACGCCCACTTGGTCTAAAGTAAAAACATGCCCACTTGGGCATTAAGAAACTAATTAGAATAAAACTAAAATCGCTCCGAACGTGGTAAAAATAGATCGTTTTTCTAAATAAAAAGCACTGCTGTTACCTACATTATAGCGCCGATCTTCTTATGTAGGAGATAGGCCACTTATAATGTGGTGACAGAGCCTCTTTAACATATTCCTCGTTTCCCTCTACTCCTTCCCTATGCAGTTTTCATCCATGGCTAGCTGAACACCCTACTGCTACAGCCCGATCAAAGTTGGTGGGGGCCCCTGGGAAAATAGTTTTGTGAGAACCCCTTCCCCAGCAGCAGTGTTATATATTGCATGGCTAAGTTACGCTGGTCGGCTATGTCTTGCTGCCAGCGGTGCCTGGGAAGGGCTAGAGGGAACTGGGTAGTGGGGGCCCATGGGCAGTTGCCTCTTTTCCACTCCCTATAATCCGGCTCTGTCAACCACGTCTGTTTGTTAGGGTATGTGCACACACAGAGTCAAAAACGTTCAAAATACGGAGCTGTTTTCAAGGGAAAACAGCCCCTGATTTTCAGACGTTTTTTGAACAACTCGCGTATTTTGCTGCGTTTTTCGCGGCTTTTTCACAGCGTTTTTTACGGCCGTTTTTGGAGCTGTTTTCATTGGAGTCTATGAGAAAACGGCTCCAGAAACGTCCAAAGAAGTGTCCTGCACTTCTTTTGACGAGCCGTCATTTTACGCACCGTATTTTGACAGCGACGTGTAAAATGACAGCTTGTCTGCACAGAACATCGTAAAACCCATTACAGGTAATGGGCAGATGTTTGTCGACGTATTGGAGCCGTCTTTCCAGGCGTAATTCGAGGCGTAAAACGCCTCCATTCCGCCTGAAAAGAGGTCGTGTGCACATACCCTTAGGGTTTACCTTCAGCTCCACTTCCTTATATATTTGTTTTTTGAAAATCCATAATTTGCGCCAGTGCCTTGGAAGGCCTGTTTCAGACAGGCACATTGGTAGACGTCCATAATACGGATCCGCAATTTGGAAGTTTTACGGATTATATTGCAACAGTATGTAACCAGTACATTATCAGTATTATAGATCCGTAATACTGACGGCCTGTGTTCTAGGGAGATAACAGAATTACATAAGACAGCCCATTTGAAAAACCAATGCAATATAGATGCATCCGTATTTTATTCTCTCCACAGACTTCGATGTGCTAAATGCAATAAAATATGTGAGTCGTGTATTTTACACACATCCCATTGAGTGTCGGTGTAAAGTCCTGAAATACGCCATGCAATAGGGTGTATTACGATTTTGAAAAGCGTTCACATTGAAAAATGAGTGTACGCCAAAACTAATGACATGTTTGCCGTTTTTACACGACATATTACGCTCGGATTTTAAATACACTCATCTGAATGAGGCCTTAGTAAGAGAGATGCTCTTTGGAGCCGCTCTGGCTAATACTTTAGGGTTCTGAAACCTTTCTAGTTAATCCGAGCTCCCTAAATTTTTTGAAAACAGGTTATGACTGTGAAAACGATATACGACTATATTAAAACTAGTGCAGATGAAAAGTTCAGCAGTTGCTCATAGCAACCAAACAGATCACTTATCCTGACTGGATTTTTTGGGCAACTGCTACGCTCCATGTTACATACAAGTTAGCGCCGCCACTCATGACATCAGCAGCATGGTGGCGGGGAGCGCACATGTACGTCTCCCCTCAGAGAGCTCTACATGTGAAGTGTGGCTGGTGACGTCATCCAGAGCTCCCACTGGAAGTTGTATACTTGTATGTGAGTGTGTCAGGCAGCCAGAGAGGGAGCTCACTCAGCGCTCACAGTTTGGTCCTTGCAGCTAGCGGTTCCCGGGCGCTCTCCCTGCCGCAGCTCTGTGTATATGGTTGGGCGCTGGAAGCGCTGACTTTGGCGCATTTGTTCTACGGTACGATGGCGGCTCAGTGCGACTCCATGAGCGGATACATGAACCAGTCAGACCCGGGCTCCAACAGCGAGAGAAGCACCGACTCCCCGCTACCCGGCTCTGAGGACGACTCTCCCGCTCCCCACGACCCGGAGTGGGGAGAGGAGAGGTTCCGAGTGGATAGGAAGAAGCTGGAGACCATGTTACAAGGTAACGGAGAACTTTACCAAACAATGCAGCCTGGTTATCCCGGGTACAATGTGACTCATCCACCTCAGCACTCGCTACATAAGATCCACAGCAGTCACTGGTATTATGTGGGATCCTAGAAACTCTCTCTATGGGATGCACAGCATTCACTTACTATACGAGAACCTCAGAACTTACCGTGTAGGATCCACAGCATTCTCCGTTACTATATAGGAACCTCAGAACTTACTATATAGAATCCCCAGCATTCACTGTTACTATATAGGAACCTCAGAACTTACTATATAGGATCCCCAGCATTCACCATTACTATATAGGAACCTCAGAACTTACTATATAGGATCCCCAGCATTCACCATTACTATATAGGAACCTCAGAACTTACCGTGTAGGATCCCCAGCATTCACTGTTACTATATAGAAACCTCGGAACTTACTATATAGAATCCCCAGCATTCACTGTTACTATATAGCAACCTCAGAACTTACTCTATAGAATCCCCAGCATTCACCTTTACTATATAGGAACCTCAGAACTTACTATATAGAATCCCCAGCATTCACCGTTACTATATAGGAACCTCAGAACTTACTATATAGAATCCCCAGCATTCACCGTTACTATATAGGAACCTCAGAACTTACTATATAGAATCCCCAGCATTCACCGTTACTATATAGGAACCTCAGAACTTACTATATAGAATCCCCAGCATTCACCGTTACTATATAGGAACCTCAGAACTTACTATATAGAATCCCCAGCATTCACCGTTACTATATAGGAACCTCGGAACTTACTATATAGAATCCCCAGCATTCACCGTTACTATATAGGAACCTCGGAACATACTATATAGAATCCCCAGCATTCTCTGTTACTATATAGAATCCCCAGCATTCTCTGTTACTATATAGAATCCCCAGCATTCTCTTACTATATAGAATCCCCAGCATTCTCTTACTATATAGAATCCCCAGCATTCTCTGTTACTATATAGAATCCCCTGCATTCTCTGTTACTATATAGGAACCTCAGAACTTACTATATGGAATCCCCAGCATTCACTGTTACTATATGGAATCCCCAGCATTCACTGTTACTATATGGAATCCCCGGCATTCACTGTTACTATATAGAATCCCCGGCATTCTCTGTTACTATATAGAATCCCCGGCATTCTCTGTTACTATATAGAATCCCCGGCATTCTCTGTTACTATATAGAATCCCCGCCATTCTCTGTTACTATATAGGAACCTCAGAACTTACTATATGGAATCCCCAGCATTCACTGTTACTATATAGAATCCCCGGCATTCTCTGTTACTATATAGAATCCCCTGTATTCTCTGTTACTATATAGAATCCCCGGCATTCTCTGTTACTGTATAGAATCCCCGGCATTCTCTGTTACTATATAGGAACCTCAGAACTTACCACGTAGGATCCCCATCACTCATTGGGCTGCTGCATAAGAGCGTCTGCACTCACAATGTTATTATATAGGGTCCCCTGGACTCAATATGAAATGTTATAGGTTCCTCACAACTCACTCTTGTACAATATAGGGTTATCACAACGCACTCTTGTACGATATAGGGTCCTCAGCACTCTGGTACTGTATAGGGTCCTCAGAATTCATTACATTATATAGGGCACACGCTTCTAATCTATCATCGACAGCACAATTCTCTGACTCCCATGATGGCAAAACACTTTCTACTACTGACTCCTTTTGTCCTAGGTTAAGTTGTATCCTGAATTGTCCATCACCTGGTTAGAACTTCCTCTGTCTGGAGGCAGATCTATATGGCAGAAACCTTCAAGTTATTGTTAGAATTGCATTATGTGTAGTCGGGCCCTAGTACTTACCAACCTATATACCATGTAATAAAAGTAATATAAAAGGAAGGGGTCAGATCTTATTGACCTGGAGCAGTTATCAGTATGAATGCTCTTTATGGTTCACTTTGCCCCGCTAACGACTCGCCCTAACATTTACCACCTACTGAAGAATGATGTATTATATAAAGTACTAGTCCCTATCAGGGTTGACCATTTAGGCCAAAGGCACCTGAAATTTTGTAGCTTGAGCCACATTCATGAATATCAGGTGGTGTTGATACTGCTAAAGGAAGTAGTTTTCTGAAATGATCAATGTCCTATTAACAGTTTACCACCAGTTACTAATAAGGGTAAGGCCACACGTAGCGACAAACCCTCGCTGCAATCCGGCTTTACTGCACATCTGCCCAGTCTTAAAACTGCTTTTCACCTACAAAAACGGTGCAGACATAAACAAACATTCCAAATCCACGTGGGTTTGCCTTTAATTAAAACCACGTATCGGCATGGTTTTCAGACGCTGCGTGAGAAAACATCAGGGAATAATGCCAAGTGGCAGTGACGCTATGGAGCCCAATTCTGCCCAGTACCAGTATATGATCCTAACCGCGGAACCCAATGCCGATATAATGGTGGTTAGTCCAGTGTCTGCTGGCAGTCATATGGTTCTGACCCTGCTGTTACCTGCTGACACCATCAAGCTCCTGATACCATCTGCAGCTAGGAAGCTACATGCCTCCGACCCGAGAGGCATGCATTTTACCATTAGCCTGTGATTGAAGAAATAAAAGGAGTATCTCAGGAGAACTGCACAAAAAAAATAGATTTGTCTTTATTGCTACTTGGTATTACTAACGAAATAAAATGGTGGTTTCAGGACTCATCCAAATTTAATTGATGGGCGGCACCACCTGTCAACGTAGCTATTAGACGCCTTATGAATAAACATAACTAGTGTATAGATAGCAGTGGTTCTCTAGTTGGAACAAAACGGCATCTCCTAGCCTGCCCCAGAATGCTAGGGGTTGTAGTTTTTTCTATGACTGGAGAGATACAGGTTGTACACCATTGTTGTATAGCATAATCCCATTGCTGCAAAGTAAAATAATAAAAATGCTGCTGTCTCCAAATGGACCTTATTTGCCATTCATTTATGTAGCCCACCATTCTGTGTACAGCACCAGTCTCATCTCCCTCTTGTATACACATTAGGACCAAATAGACTATTATTTGCATAAACAACATTGTGCTTATTTTGGTAGTCATGTTTATTTATTTTTCATTTTTTTTCTTACTACAATTTCGCCAATGTTTTATAAACATGTATGTGAATATACTAGTAACATGACATCAGCTTGAATCCTTAGGGCTCATTCAGACAAGCGTGATTCTCGGACATGCGTGAGTTTTGACGCAGCCAGCGTCCACTGAGTGAAACTAGTCGCCCCGTTGAAGTCTATGGCTGCGTGAAAACCACGGACAGCACACAGACGCACATCTGTGTGCTGTCCGTGTTTCACGCATCAATTACATAGAAATTCAGAGAATTTAAAATAAAAAAAAGTGATTGCACGGACGTTAAGGGTATGTGCACACGCTAGCTTGCTTTTACGTCTGAAAAGACAGACTGTTTTCAGGAGAAAACAGCTGCGTCGTTTCAGACGTAAAAGCTCCTCCTCGCATTATGCGTGGCGTCTTTGACGCTGGTAAATCTTGAACTGCTCTTCATTGACTTCAATGAAGAACGGCTCAAATTACGTAGCAAACAAGTGTCCTGCACTTCTTTGACACGGCAGTCATTTTACACGTCGTCGTTTGACAGCTTTCAAACGACGGCGCGTAAATTACAGGTCGTCTGCACAGTACGTAGGCAAACCCATTCAAATGAATGGGCAGATGTTTGCCGACGTATTGTAGCCCTATTTTCAGGCGTAAAACGAGGCATAATACGCCTTGTTCACGTCTGAAAATAGGTCGTTTGAACCCAGCCTAAAAATGCATGCCACGTGCAAAGCTCACTGATATGAAATGTAGGAAAAATGCTGTGTTTTTTTACGCGTGCAAATTGGACACGTCACGAATCGTCACCCCTCAGCAGGTGAATAAGACTTGAGGCTTTCTACAAGTACTTTCCATTTAAATTTTATAGTTACCTAGAGAGAATGCAAAGGAAATTTTATCCATGTAAACATGGCTTTGTTTACTAGAGCAGTTGTCCAGTTGAGACGATTCCGATGTGTTCATTTCATTCATTAACTAGGTGTGGTCAAATTGCATTTTGTTTTTACCTTGATTTTTACAAAATTGCACCAAATAATGCGATTTGACTGCTCTGTCTGAATAAACCCTAAGGGTGGATTCACATCACCATGCAGATTGTAGTGCAGTTGTTTTTTTTTAGCTAATGTCAGAAGTAGATAAAGGAGAAGTATACGTTTTTCCTTTAGATTTCCAATTACTTTTAAAAACACTTCTGGCTTTGGCTAAAAAAAATCGGCAACAACAAATACTTGATGTGTAAATCTAGCCAAAGTGCATTAATTAAAGGGGTTGTCCCTGTCTATATACCCAATTAGGTCATTTAAATGGTTGCATGTAATGCTACAATTCCCTAATCGCAGATGCAGCAGGGGATGGCAACTTGTGACCACCTGATTGCTGCTGTTCTCATATTAATGGGATTGTTTGTTATGAGACAACCCATTTAATGGGACATTACTGCCAGAAAAGGAAATCTTAATGGGAAAACATATCTTTATTTTTTTAGAATTGTTTGTTTTTTACATTTCGGCAGTACTATGCAATTTTAAAAATGAATTATTGATCAATGAGCACAAAGGGCTACATCTCCTGAATAGTAGGGCAGACTATTTTCAGTTTGCAACCTGTTGCAAGATATAGTGTAGCACATGGAGCAATATAGGGCTGTATTTGGCATAAAGATGGCCAGATGGGACAACCCCTTTAAATCCTTTAATGTTACACTCTAAACTAGGTTTCTGCATATACATTTGGGTTTGCCCCCTATTGATAGATTGTGTACAGGTTCTTCATTACACTTAATTTTTTTATAGGCAGGAAGTATCTTTGTCTGCAATATACCTTTTTGAAGGTGTTGGGCAGTCCTAAGAAATGGATGGCCTATCCTCAGGCTAGGCCATCAATATCTCATCTATCGGGGTTAGGTTCCTGGCACCCCCCCGGTCCATCAGCTGTTTTGAAGGGGCCGCACTGCTCATACGAGTCAGACCCTGACCGATGAGATATTGATGGCCTATCCTGAGGATAGGCCATCCATTTTGTAGGACTGGACAACCCCTTTAACCTGGAACCAGCAGAAATTTGCTATGTGTTTTCAAGATTACACTTTAATATGAAATATATTTAATTCCCTTGACATCAGGTCTTTTCACAATGCGGAGCACATAAATAATCCCATCACAATAGTATACAAATGAAAATCTCTGCAGGAAATAATTGTTACATAATTGTCAGTTATTATATACAGGCAGGGAATAGGAATGATTTATTTGTTCAAGGAAAGTTGTATTGTAAAGGTTCAGAAGATGTAGGAGATAATTTTTCAGGCTCCTCTAACTATAATTCTGTTTATTGTAGATGTTATGTTCTGTAATATATTACATGTAGCAGTTCTGTTCTTTCCAGTTCCTGCAGCCTCACTCAATCCTCCATGTTTGTGCTCTGCTATGCACTTTTGCATTGCTGTACAATCCTTTTTAATGTATACAGAAGCATCTTCAGTTAAAGTAAAGAGCAAGGATGTTAAGAAAAAAATTTTTTGTTAATAAATGGAGTTGATGGGACCTAAGAAATCTATTTACAACATCATCATTTCCAAAATAAAGAACATCTGCTTTCGAGTTAGAAAAGAATGTAGCCGTTTCCGATCTTTGCTCAGCACAGATGAGTAAGAAAGTGACTTATATTACAAAGGTGGTGGGCTAAAATGTGAGTATTTATGTAAAAGTGCAAGTTGTGGGGGTGGCGGGAGACGTAACAAAGACAGATCTTAAGTGTTTCCAGTGTCAGGAAGACTGAGGCTTTCTGGGAGTTGAGTGAATCATTTTGCCTGCCTATATATACTGTGATTTGAGGCTGGAAAAGGGATGAATAATCTTCCTCTGAGCTGCCAAAGTCTGAAAGGAAAATCTCCTCATTTCATACTGAAGAACTTCCTGTATTGCGACCTCCTCAACTCTGATCCAAGTTATATTTTAGTTGTAGCAGAGTTGTGCGGATGTTGTGGATGCTGATTTCCACATCACGCTGGATAGTTTTGCTGTTGAATTTTAAGTAGTTATTTAGCCAGTTGCATCATGGTCGTCTGGTTTAGGAGATCCATTTTATATACCCTATTAGGTTAGGGTTAATAGAGGGGGCTCTCATTCAGGAGTGTCACCAGCCAGAGCATAGAGTAGTTAGGAATAATGGGGGAGATTTGCTAGGATAAATGCACCAGAGTTTTGGCTCAATGTGTGCTAAAAAAAACAACTGGTATACATACCTTGCTTCATATTTATTTTGTGTTTTAGACATCATTTTTTTTTTTTTTTTTTATGCTCCTCACTAGACTAAAGTGTCTAGAAAAGGGCCATGGCTTAACAAAAATGGTATTAAACAAATGTGCTGAAATGGCACTAAATATTGGTTAAAGTAAGCCAACCAAGTGATGGTGTAAAGGAGAGAAAGTCTAACATGCCTAGCAAGATGCAAACAAATTTATCATGCAGCATGCGCCACTGTGATAAATTTGGCTCCTCTTCAGCCTGCCTGGTCTAGTTTTAAGCTTAGTTTAAAGGGGTTGTCCATGACCGGACAACTGATAACCTATCCACAGGATAGGTTATCAGTATATACCGCATGTATTCTATCTGTGTAGCAAAAACATTGCGCTGTATTGTCAAATCACTGCTGCTTTTAATTGTACTAGTATTTAGATATGAAGGAATTGCTGTGTTTGCAATCTCATAATGTGTTACTTTAGGTATTCCTACAATTTTACTTTTTTAATGAAACTAATGCACCGTCCCCACAAGGCCCTGGCCATATGTACGGCAGTATTCTTCCATAGAAGTATTGTTTGTAGGAGAGAATAGCTCCGTACACACGGCAGCCAACAGGGCATGTATGCCACAGGAGCATTGATTGTATTGAAACATCTTCCAATATAATGTCAGATTCTCTGTGAATTCCTGGATATCCTCAAATTGTCATTCTTTAGTGTGTACATTACATAGATGATATACGCTGATCAGCCATAAGATTAAAACCACCTGCCTAATATTGTGTAGGTTCCCCGTTGTGCTGTAAACAGCTCTGACCCATCGTAGGATGGACTCCACAAGACCTCTGAAGGTGTCCTGTGGTATCTGCTACCACGCAGATTCTTTAAGCCTTGTAAGTTTGCGGGATGGGGCTCCATGGATCCGACTTCTTTTTTCAGCACATCTTACAGATGCTGGATCAGATTGAGATCTGGAGAATTTGGAGGCCAAGTCAACACCTTGAACTCGTTCATGTCCCTCAAACCATTCCTGAACAGTTTTTGCAGTGTGGCGGGGCACATTATCATGGTAAAAAAGGCCACTGCCATTGGAGAACAGTGTTGTCGTGAGGGGTTGTTCTTGGTCTGCAGCAATGTTTAGGTAGGTGGTACGTATCAAAGTAACATCCACATGAATACCAGGACCCAAGGTTTCCTAGCAGAATATTGCTCGTAGCAGCACACTGACTCTGCTGACTTGCTTTTTTCCCATAATGCATCCTGGTGCCATCTCCCCAGGTAAGCTCGCACAGGCACCCGGCCGTCCACATGATGTGACAGAAAATATGATTCATAAAATTGGGCCACCCTCTTCCGTTGCTCAACGGTCAGTACTGATGCTCACGTGCCCATTGTAGGTGCTTATGGTGATGGATGGGGGTGAGCATGGCACTCTGACAGGTTTGCGGCTATGCCACCCCATATAAAGTAAGCAGCGATGCACTGTGTTGTGACACCATTCTCCCAGAGCCAGCATTAACTTATTCAGCAATTTGTGAATCACAGAGCCTTAGGCGCCTATAAACCTGTTGCTGGTTCACATATTGTCCTTCGATGGACCACCGCATACTGGAAACACCCCACGAGATCTGTTGTTTTTGAGATTCTCCGACCAAGTTGTCTAGCCATCTCAATTTGGCCCTTGCCAAAGTCACTCAGATCATTATACTTTGGACATTTTTGACTGTTCAATTGCTGCCCAATCTATCCCACCCCTTGACTAGCGCCATTGTAGTGAGATAATGTTATTCACTTACACAGTTACTGGTTTTAATGTTACGACTGACCACAGTGTATATGCTAATATTAAAAATGTATACATTATTGGAGGATCAATATTTTTACGTGAGTTATCGGTTTTGTTTAATTATCAGTCTAGAAATGTCATGTCCAGAATGACATGTTGTGAGTTTTACGCAGCACACATACGCTTTGTTAAAATCACGGACTGTCTGAACGGCCCCATTCACTAACGTAGGTCCGTGTGACACGTGTGATTTTCACGCACGTATCACGGACATAATACACGTTCGTGTGAATAAGCCTAAGTGGTAATTCTCAACAAAAGTCTCAAGGCCTCCTTCACACACAGAATTTTCCTGACAGTAAAAAAGGTTTTTAAAAATGCTATTGATGTTAAAATGAAACTTGCGTTTTTATGTGGTGTCGTTTTGTACGTGCTTTCCCCTTTTTTTTTTTTTGCATTTTTGAAGTCTTGTAGAGACCTTTTATAAGACATACGCCATACCCATGCTGTGTAAGGGCCAGTTCACACAGAGTATTTTGACGTGCTTTTTGGAGCGGAAACCGCTCCGCCAAACTCGTCAAAAACCGTCCGAAAATGCCTCCCATTGACTTCAATGGGAGGCGGGGGCGGTTTTCACCCGCGAGCGGTAAAACCACCTCGCGGGAGAAAGAAGGGACATGCCCTATCTTCGCGCGTTTACGCCTCTGACCTCCTATTGACCTCAATGGGAGGCAGAGCGTATTTCGTGGAGTTTTTTTTGCCCGTAGCACTCAATGGCCGCGGGGCGAAAACCGCGGAAAATGACGTGCAGGAAGTACAAAATCTGCCTCAAAATGCCAAACGCCATTTAGAGGCAGAATTTTCCTCCTGCAAAAAACTCAATGTGAACACAGCCTTAGGCCTTATTCACATGAACGTGTTATACATCCGTGTTACGTTCGTGATTTTCACGTGCGTCGCACGGACCTATGTTAATGAATGGGGCAGTTCAGACTGTCAGTGAATTTCACACAGCGTATGTGCGCTGCGTGAAACTCATGACATATCCTATATTTGCCTGTGTTTCGCGCTGCACGCACCCATTGAGGCCTTATTCACACGGACATGTCCGTTTTGCGCGCGCAAAAAACGCTGCGTTTTTCTCGCGCAAAAGGTTTGTGTGTCATCAGCATATGGTGCGCGGCTGCGTGATTTTTTTCGCAGCCGGCATCATTATGACACTCTGGTTTTACGTTTACAAACAGAAAAGCACGTGGTTCTTTTCTGTTTTCATTCATTTATTTTCCTACTGTGGGTGCGTGCTGCGCGAAACACGGCCAAATATAGGACATGTCATGAGTTTCACGCAGCGCACATACTCTGAAAATCATGCGCGTAGCACGGACGTATATCACGTTTTGTGTGAATAAGGCCTGAAGTCAATGGATGCGTGCAAATCGCGCTCGGCACACGGAAGCACTTCAGGGTGATGCGCGCTACAGTAGTAAAAACTACCACGTGCTTTTCTGTTTGTAAGCATAAAACCAGAGTCATCATGATGCCGGTTGCTGATGACACACGGACATTTTGCGCTTGCAAAACGCAGCATTTTTTGCGCGTGCAAAACGGACATGTCCGTGTGAATAAGGCCTTAGGCTGGGTTCACACACCCTATTTACGGACGTAATTCGGGCGTTTTAGCCCCGAATTACGTCCGAAAATACGGCTCCAAAGCGGCAGCAAACATCTGCCCATTCATTTGAATGGGCTTTACGATGTTCTGTTCCGACGGTCATTATTTTTTACGCGCCCGCGTCAAAAAGTGCCTGTCACTTCTTCATATGTAATTGGAGCCGTTTTCCATGGAAAAACAGGGAGGCATTTTCGAAAGTTTTTTGGCGCGTTTTTCGACGTGGTTTCCTCGTTAAAAAACGAGTAAAAAAACTGTGTCAACTGGGCCTTAGGAAAATAACGCCACTGATTACAATATTGCCTCAAAGACTCCACAAAGAAAACCACAGTTGCATGTAGTACATTTGAAATTTTACTTTAGACGTTAATGTAACATCTGGGTGGGGATCAGCTGCAATATCACATACAACCTGTTGACAGGTGTGGCACTTTTTTGTTTTTCTATAATCAATGAAAAATGGCTCCAAAAACGGCGCAAGAAGTGACATACACTTTCTCACTGGCGTTTTTTTTTTTTTTTTTTTTTTTTTTTAAAACTGTCCGTCGGAGCAGAATACAGTTTTTTCCAGTCAATGGGCAGATGTTTGGAGGCATTCTGCTTCCTATTTTTCGGCTATTTTGCAGTTTACGGCCCGAAAACGGCCGAAAATAAGCCATGTAAACGTGCTCACAGGCCGCATTCACGCAAAGCGTATTACATGCAGATTTTCCTGCGGCAACTCTGCAGTGTGATGCAATACAAGCAAAGTAAACGAGATTTCATGTAATCTCATCAACACGTTGCAGAATTTTTCCACATGTAAACTGACCTGCTGTGCGTATTTTACGCAGCATGTAAATGTATCTTACATTTCTATCTAAGAATTGTATCTGACAAGTTTATGAAAAAAAGCATGAAAATCTGCACAAATAGTATGCATTTAAAGAGGCTTTTAAAGTATGCATTTAAAGAGGCTCTGTCACCAGATGCTGCTGCAGAATCAACTGTAGCCTCTGGTGCCGATGTGGCCGTCACGATGCAGGACCTGTGAGTGACGTCACAGATCTGCACTGTCAGAAGCTGGGCGTTGTGAAGAGAAGTGGATGATACTTCTCTTCAGAGCGCCTAGCTAGTAAAAGTATTAAAAACGCCCCGATGTACGCACATAATACACGCCCAGTTGGACTTTTACTTTTAAACACACCCACTTGGACTTTTGCAAGCCTCATTTGCATATCTACAAAAATGGTCATAACTTGGCCAAAAAATGCTCGTTTTTTAAAAATAAAAACGTTACTGTAATCTACATTGCAGCGCCTATCTGCTGCAATAGCAGATAGGGGTTGCAAAATCTGGTGACAGAGCCTCTTTAACCTAAAAGGGTTGTTCGTTTTCATCAAATGAAAGTTATTTTTGGGATAATTAAAAGTTATACAATTTTCTAATATACTTTCCCAGAATCGACAATTATCACCTAACTGAATCGGTGGTAATTGTGGATTTTGGGAATACCCCTTTAATTCTCTGCTTATAATTCAGTAGGAACATTCATTGTTTACTTCCAGTAGATACAGTTCTAGCTATGGTCATGTGACGGACACACAAGTGCTGGGAGAGTTAGAAGACAAAGATCCATATCGTACACCTGTGAAATGTTATAAATTAGGATCTAATTTATAATATTTCCTGACTTGTGAAAAAATTAAAACAATGTTTAATCACTTAAATACCAACTGTTTAACTGAAAAAAATAAAAATTTCTAGCGACCTAGAAAAGGGCACCTCATGCATTACTAATCTGTGTGCCGCGGCATGGTCGTGTTTTCCAAGCATTTTATTTTCCCCTAGAAAAAAAAATTGGTATGTTGTATTATGGAGATATTCTCCCCTTGAATTTTGTCTATCATAAAATCCTGTGTGCCTCCGTGTAGCATCCGTGATACATGGGGTAAAGTATGAGCCTATCGCTTCAAATGGGCACCACCTGCTTTGAGAGTAAGAGCTCATTAAAGGGAACCTTTCACCTGCCCATACATGTGCAGCATGTAATAGCCGGGCTTCACAAACTCTCACTTTACACTTTTTTCCTATCTTCCTCAGTTATTTTCATATCCGTGGCATTCTATTTGGTGTCCGATATGTAAATAAGCCCCTGAACTGTCAATGGGGCATTCCTATCTAACTAAATGGCAAGGGGGCGTGATGTCTTCGCTCTGACACTGTCCAATCAGCTACGGACAGTGTCAGAGCGGCTTGCACTGTCATCCTTCCCAGGAGAAGAACACACACTGACTGATGGTTCTGCAGAGAGCGCTCTTTGTCTGTGTGTGTTCCCGCGGGAGGGAACACCGCGCAAGCCGCCCTGACGCTGTCCATGTATTGGCAGGTGAAAGGTCTGTTTACACAGTGTGGTCAAATAGCAATTTTTACACGCTTCACCAGGTATTGTGCAAAATGCTCAGATTTTGATGTGTTCTTAGATTACGTAATTGGTATACACAGGGATTAAGGCCTCATGCACATGACCGTAGCCATGTGCACGGCCGTGATTTTCGGGTCGGCCGGCAGCGGACTGTCAGCCGCAAGCCGCCCGCAAATCGCGGGCAATGCACATGGCCGTGGCCATTATTTTCAATGAGCCCGGACCGCAGAAGACGGCTGTAATAAGACAGGTCCGTTCTTTCTGCGGTGTGGGCTCCCGGGCCGTGCACGGACAGTAAAAACTACGGTCGTGTGCATGGCCCCATAGAAATGTATGGGGCCGCAATTCTCTTGTGGATTTTCGGGGGGAATTGCGGCCGCAAAAGCACGTTCGTGTGCATCGGGCCTAAGGTAGAATTTTTTATTTTTTTTTAAAAAGTAGCTTTATGAGATTTTGGTTTTTGATATAAGTAAAGATCTATTCGCTTTTGGTCCTTACATTTAGGAAGTCTGGAGTTTTCTGAGTGTATAACCTAGCACTAAATCTATTTCATACCATCTGTGTACATCTGCAAAAGTAGTTCTATCAGAACTGCAGCGAGGGAGGGAAAACGCAGGTCCCCAGTGACTAGAATTGGATGATACTTGGACAAAGCTGTTGAGTGCTGTTTTCATCATCACACCTCTTGTTTATTAGGGTATATTTACACATAGCAGATTTGTTCCAGAAATTTCTGTACATCTGAATGGGGTTGTTGCTTCAAAAATTTCGGCAAAAAATCTGCCATCTGCTCGAAATGTTATGCTTTTCTGGCTCTGAGCCATTGTATGAAATATTTGATTTTAACTTAAAGGGATACTTTGGCCTTTTTGAAGGGCTTGACTCCAGAACATTTAAACGCGTGCGATAGTCACATGTGCATGGTAAATTGCACTGCAATATCGTTCGATGTTGCATGCAATGTTACTCTATGGGATCACTTGTACGTAAAAAAGTTACATTTTTTTTTGTGATTTAGTTCGAAAGTCATTGCTAGAGTATCGAATGGGAGTTACTGCTGTAATCTCACGTGAAATGCAGAGCAACACATCGTGCAGGAGGTTACAAATCAAACCTGGAAAGTTGCGCTACCACAAGTCTGTGTACCCTCATTATCGTGTTATGTACATTTTTGGGTGTACTGTGCTCTGATCATTGGACTTGCAGTGGTGCTAGTGGTAAAGCTGTGAGGAGAGCATGTATATAATTTGTAGTATTCTGGTTATTAGGTAATTGTTGATTAAAGAGGCTCTGTCACCACATTATAAGTGCCCTATCTCCTACATAAGGAGATGGGCGCTGTAATGTAGGTGACAGCAGTGCTTTTTATTTAGAAAAACGATCTATTTTTACCACTTTGAGTGATTTTTAGCTTTATGCTAATTAGATTCTTAATGACCAAGTGGGGTTGTTTTTACTTTAGACCAAGTGGGCGTTGTACAGAGGAGTGTATGACGCTGACCAATCAGCGTCATACACTTTTCTCCATTCATTTACACTGCAGATAGCGATTTAGCTATATCGTTATGTGCAGACACATAAACACACTATAACATTACTGCATTGTCCTAACTATGAATATACATTGCCTCCAGCCAGGACGTGATGTGTATTCAGAATCCTGTCACTTCTGTAGCGTCTGCGTGATAATTACAGCAAGGCAAGCGTAATCTCACGAGATTACGCTGTAAACTGTCATTTAAAACGAAATTACGTTTGCCTTGCTGGAAATCTCACAGAAAAGATTCAGAAGTGTCAGGATTCTGAATACACATCACGTCCTGGCTGGAGGTAATATATATACATTGTCAGGACACTGCAGTAATGTTAGTCTTTGTGTATGTGGCTTCACATAACGATATAGCTATATCACGATCTGCAGTGTAAATGAATGGAGAGAAGTGTATGATGCTGATTGGTCCGCGTCATACACTCCTCTGTACAATGTCCACTTGGTCTAAAGTAAACACGCCCACTTGGGCAAGAAACTCATTAGCATAAAGCTAAAAATGGCTCATAAAGTGGTGTAAAAATAGATTGTTTTTCTAAATAAAAAAAACACTGCTGTCACCTACATTACAGCGCCCATCTCCATCTCCTTATGTAGGAGATAGGGCACTTAGAGAGACTCTGTCACCACATTATAAGATTAAGCTATGCTTTTAGAATCGGGCTCCATGGCGACATTCTAGTCGTGGTAATATTGGGTTTCTGTGAGCGTTGCACGACTTCAGTGTTTCCCTATGAGGAAATACACTGATACTTTCGTGCTGCTGAAACCATTCTAACCCGTTGAGGCATTTACTCCACAAAACCTCAGGTGTTCGGTGGTATCTGGCACGAGTAGTTAGCAGCAGATCCTTTAAGTCCTGTAAGTCGTGAGGTGGGTCCTCCATGGATCAGACTTGTTTTTCTACCACATTCCACAGTGTAATATTTGGAATTTGGATACCAAGTCAAAACTTTGAACTCTTTGTAATGTTCCTCAAACCATTCCAAAACCATTTTTGCCATGAAGGTGTTGATCTGCAACAATGTGTAGGTAGGTGCTATCTGTCAAACGAACATCCTCGTGAATGCCAAGATCGAAGGTTTCCCAGCAGAAGATTGCCCAGAGCATCACCCTGCTTCCACCAGCTTGCCTAGTTCCCATAATGCATTTTGGTGCCATCTCTGACGCACATGTACCCGTCCGTCTACCTGATGTAAAATAAAACATGGTTAATCAGACCAGGCCACCTTCTCCCATTGCTATATAGTCCATTTCTGATCCTTGTGTGCCCATTGTAGGCGCTTTTTGTTGGTAAACAGTTATCAGCAATGGCACTCTGAGCAGTCTGTGACTATGTAGCCCCAAATGCAGCAACCTGCAATAAATTGTATGTTCTGGCACCTTTCTAACCAGCAGTAACTTTTTCAGGAATTTGTGCTAGAGTATATGTTCTGTGGGATTGGATAGATAGATGGCTTTTGCTCCCCATACGCATCAGTGAGCCTTGGGCGTCTATGACCCTGTTGCTGGTTCACCATTTTGTCCTTCCTTGGACTACTTTTGGTAGGTACTAACTACTGCATGCTGGGAGCACACCACAGGGTTTGCTGTTTTGGAGATGCTCTGACCCAGACCTCTAACCTAGTTTTAGTGTTAGGACTGAACGGTAACATCTAATGCACAGGACCGGTGTGTGCCGGCCTGGTCCCGTAAGTAAGCCATGGAAAGATTGGACATGTCCTATCTTTTCACGGATCAGAGAATCGGGTCTGTTTTTCATGGACCCAATTCATCCGCTAAAGTGAATGGTTCCGTGAAAACTATCGGGTGCCATTCGAATGCCGTGAAAAACGGCCAGAGCAACACTCTGTTGTGGGCAACTGCGCGAAGTCCTGCCATAATTTCAAGACTTCTGAAATGGGGAAACGCCAGAGTTATACGATTGCAGTGAAACCCCCCCCCCCCCCCCCACCACACACCTTTTACTGCAACCAAACATTGCTGTGGTTTCCCACCTTAAGGCTGGAATCACACGTGGTGTATGTTTAAGCCGCAGATTTGGCAGCGTGAATCTGTTTCAAATCTGCATGCCGAACAGGCATATTTTGCGGCAGATAGACTGACCAATGATGTGGCGTCAAAATACACCACGTGAATATAGCCTTAGAGTTTAGATAATTTAGGAAACCACTTCATATAATTGATATAAGGGTTGTTCAAATTTTCTATGCTCCTATTATTTTCAATACTGATATGGGACACACAGAAAATTGTTCTCATTGTCATCCTGTGCGGTTCGTCTTGTGGTGTTGATCTTCAGTAAAAGGTTAGATCAGTTGTCTAGGTATCAGTCTTGTATACAGAAGCATCTGGGTTGTGTTCCAGCTGCAACAACTGAGATTTATTGTGTCCGAAGACAATGGAGAGCAGCTGAAATGTCAAGTCTCTAAACTTCAGTGGCAAGAAAGCTCATCTATTGTGCTCCTAAATAAAATTGATTCGATCCATCATTAACGTACTGGTTTATAGTTTGTCATTCGAGTGCAGTTACTATTTCTATTGAGTAAAAAGTATAATGTGATATTCCTAACTTGGTAGAACTGTGATGGAAAAACAAAGTAAAGTGAATGGTCCTCTTGATAACAAGAACACAAGTTCCTTATATTATTGGTGTTTGGTCCTAAAGAGCACTCCAATAACATTTCAGAAAAACCATCAGCAGGCCCAGGTTGCTGTTTACTGTACCATGTATATTCCTTTTTCACTGACTAATACCCATCAGCATGTGTCTACAGTACGTTTACGTATCCAGATTATGGCTCCGTACAACTTTTGAGTTTGTTTTACAGTCGTAATAAGATACACAGTCTTCTATGGGGCTCTATTGTAAAGCGTATTTTTACCAGACGTTTTTTAATTCAACAGAGTAAAAATACACCTCGTATGAACTATACAGTGTATTTCCTATTTAAAGCAGTGGGAAGCCGTTTGCAGGAGTATTTGAAATGTATTTTGGAGCATAATACAAGTGGTTTATTCTCTGAAAATATGTGAACATCGCCTTAAAGGCTATGTAAATATTTGAAAGTATTTTTTTGTATTTGTTTTTAAATAACGTGTATTAGTGTGTGTTAGTAAACTTTATACATACGTTTTATTAAAAATTCTGTTTACTTTTTTTAGATACAGCTGCTCTGTTTTCTCTCTACAGAGCAGCTGTAGCGTGTGCTAAATCCTGTTCCCGTCAGGTCCGCGGGACTGACGGGTTGAGTGTTAACGGGTCCTGCGTGTCTCTGGCACCCAAGATCCACCTGTAAGCTATCGCATCTAAGTTCATTTAGATGTGATAGTTTACAGGTGGATCCTGGATGTAATAATTTACAAGTGGATCCTGCATTTTTTTTTTTTTTTAATAATAAAAATGTGTATCAGTTTGTTTTTCAGATAAAGCTGCTTTGTATCCTGTATACAGAGCAGCTGTATCCTGCGTTAGACCCGAGTCCGTCAGGTCAATGGCACCGACTGGTTCAGTGAAAGTGGCACGCAGAAGCGGTTAACGATCACATCTACGTTCATAACTTTAGATGTGATCGATAACCTGTGGATCCTGCATGTCCGAGACACGCAGGACCCGCTGACACAAACCAGTGAGTGCCTGACGAATTCAGGCTTCGGGCGAGATACTGCTTCTCTGTATAAAGGATAGAAAGCAGCTGTGTCTCAAAAAGAAAAAAAATAATTTTTAATAAATACTTAGAAAGTTGCACAAAACACAATATTTTTTTAAATAAAAATGACGTTCAAATGTGTACATTGCGTTTTTAAAGGCTATAAACGTTATAATAATAAAAAAAAAACACAATGTATTTTTTTTTTATTCTAACCCCTTTTTTTGTTAAAAGAAAATATTTTTTTTACTTTTTAGGTAACTTGGATGTGGTCAGTTTTATGTGGATCCTGTGTTTCAGACACACAGGACCCGCTCTCAGCTGAGCTGTCAGTTTAGCTGAACTGACGGAATCGGCTGATAACTATACAGCTTCTATGTATATGGCATGGAAGTCTTGTAAAATAGTAAAAAAACAAATGTTTAACCGTAAATGAAAAAGTGTTTTGAATGAACAAAATACATTGATTTAATAAAACAAAAGCAACCCAAAGATTGCCAAACGCACACTATGGGTATTTCGTGCATTTGCAGCTTGCGTCTTTCCTGCGGCAAATCCGCAATGTAATACAGTACCAGCAAAGTAAATAGAATTTCAAGTAAACTTCTCTACACGTTACAGATTTTTCCACACATTTTCCTGCGGTGAGTATTTTAAAATCTGAAGCATGTCAATTTATTTTGCGTTTCTGTTTACAAATTTTATCTGACAAGTTTATAAAATAACGCACCAAAATCCGCAACATAAAACCGCATTTCCGGATCAAAATGTTAAAACTTTTGCAAAAGGCAAAGGCCGGGTTCCCACGTAGAGTAAACGCTGTGGAATTTCTGCAATGGAATTGTGTGTGGTAATTCTGCAGCATATTCAGTAGCAGCAAAGTGGATGAGATTTAGAAAATCTCATACCCACACTGAGGAAAAATACGCAGTGTAAAGGTTACTAAATTGACTTGCGGTGCGGAATTTAAATCCGCAGCATACCAATTTATGCTGCGTTTTAATTAATTTTCCATTGCGGTTTCTCCCTATTTAATTCAATGGGGATGCAACTCCCGCAACAGAGAGCCAAGTTTTGCGGCAAAAAAAAATCAGAACTACGGAAAGAAAAAAACATACTTGCCCAGATGTCTATTTCTTCGTCCAGTCCGGCCTCCTGGGATGACGTTGCATCCCATGTGACCTCTCTAGCCAATTACAGGCTGTAGCGGTCACATGGGCTGCAGAGTCATCCAGGGAGGCCAGACCGGAATGCACAGGAGGGACTCGTCGCCATAAAAACCGCCTAAGTAAGTGAGCGTTTTTTTTGTTTTTTTTACCGCTGCTTTCCGCAGCGGAAAATCCGTCCGGCAAAACGCACCAGATAGTGGTGCGGTATTTCGGACGGAATGTACTGCGGTTTTCCAGGTCCGATACGATGCAGTTTTTACGCAGCCTACACGACCCGTGGGAATCCGGCCTAAGAGGGCTTTTAGCTTAATTTTGTTCTTTTTCATTGCACCCAAAATGAATGTATACCAGCAGGATGGTGGTAAACCCCTTCCCATATCGCTGCCTTTGCTGGGGTTGCAGCACATTTATATAATGTAGGCTGACATAAACCGAAACCAGTTTCCTGTTGATCGCTCCTACAATTACTAAAATCCCTTTCGTGAACCATAAGGTAGCATCTGTTTTACTTAATAAGCAATATATTAAACTCTGGTTACATAGCTTTTGGGGATTTTATCTAGTTTATCTTTACTGTGGTCAGTTGTTGGAAGATGCAGCCGAGAATTCCTTTTAGTGAGGCATATAAAATAAGGGCAAGGTGTCCTCCACTACATGTTGTTGTAGGGTCAGCTTAAACATTCTCTGGTACTTCAATGATGGTGACTTTTTTTTAAAATTTATTTATACACCTTGATCACTGATGCAGAATTGGGAGATGTATAAATATTGGTGTAAGGGAAAAGTATAGGAGCAATTAATCATGTCGCTGCTTTTTTTTTTTTTTTTTTTTCCTATGCCCACAAGCATGCCACATTTTTCTTTCACTGTCAGTATTGTATAAAAAAAACTGACAAATACTCTGTATGAAATTGGAGGCATAAGGGGGTACAGTAGCAGCCTCATGCTTTGTCAGCCTTATTATAGCTGTGTTTCTGGTGGCGTTTTTCAAGACTGTTTATTGGTTTCATTAAAGTCTATATTTAAATATAAAAGGCACTACATGCACGTTTTTTTGGGTTCGGTGGCTTTTTAAAAAATGTATTTTCTTTAATGTAGCATGCTCTTTGTGTGGCTTATTTTTTTTCTGGTGTTTTTCCTTTTAAGCTTCTCAATGGAATTTCAAAAACACCTGAAAAGACACTAAAATACAAAACACACTAAAAACGCCACAAGAATAACCGCTTGTTACAGATATAAATCAGTTTTTTATTGGAGTTAAAAACACCAGAATAGATCACTGTGTAAAGGAAGCTTTAGAGATGTTTCAGATTAGGCCAGCTATGTGCACAAGACTGAAGACTTGAGCAGAAAAGCGTCATTGATTACTATAGTATTTACTTGGAGTATCGGTGTCTGAGGCTTCCCGTAAAACACAATCTCAAGCCAGGCAGCCCGTGTGCCTAAATGTATTTTATTTTTTTTTGTATATAATTGTATGACTTGGAGTGGTCAAACCTGATCTTAAGGTCTATGGTGATTAGTCCACTTCTGACCAATTTGTGGCAATTCGTTAATGACTTATATTGCAGGCAGCGAACCATTTTATGAATGAGAGAATCCCTGCCTATTTCTCTACTCTTAGCCAATCTGTTTCTCCGCTTGAGACCATTGTGTATTCCCTTAATCTACTCCTATTTAAATATGAGGAGGTGGAAACTGCCACCCACTTGATCTAAAATTTCCACTCCCTTGTGGTTTAAAGACCTCCTTTCAGATGCCTATGTAGGTGTTGTCTGGTTTCGAAAAAACACTTTCATATACTCTATTAGGGAATACTAAGTTAACAGAGGGGGTCCTCCCTTTAGTACTCTTGTCGATTTTCCGAAGCATAGAGTGGCAAAAACGTCTCTATTTCTGGAGGATCTAGCATGTCCTTCATTACTTGGACATTCTATGAACTATATAATGCTTTTTCATTTAAAATTTTTTTTTTCTGGTGGCCCTGATCTCTAGAAGTCCCATGAGCAGGACACTAATAATGTTATTGTCAGAGGACTGCTCTAAATAGGTTGTCTGCGTTGGGGGCAATACTTCTTTAAAGTGGATCCTTCTGATGGTAGAGACGCTTCATATTAGACCTCCATACCATTTGCAGCAGGATTGTTGATATTACGTCCTCTATATCAATCCCTCTGGTAATAGTATTTATTGTAAACACATTTTTCTTTTACCCAGTTTTGTCACTTGAGTAAAATGAATAACTTAATTTGCTTCTGCTGTTTACATAACACGAGGTCATACAGTATAACTAGAGAAATACATTTTCCCTGCTTGCATGGTCACTTTCTGTGCAGATGTCTCCAGGTTTGTGTGAGGACATCATGTTGAACAAGCTTATCCCTCTGTTTTGCTCAGTACATTTCTGAAGTATGTGTTTTAATTGCAAATTTAATAAAATGTAACATAAGCCTAAACGTTGCGCTATTGACCGGTGTTACAAACAGAGCTGTGTGTTTGGCATCTTGTCTTGGCAGTGAGTTTGTAAGATTATACTCAAACTTTGCCATTCAACCTTACATGAATTAAGGTTTTTACTATTAGAGGCTGTAACAAGGAATTGTACATCATGGGGCAGATTTATGAATACTATACTACCACAGGGATAGTATTGGCACCATGTAAAGTATGTTTACATCTGTGTAACCCCCCCCCCCCCCCCAGTCCCAGGTATAGGTGGTCCATTTGACGTTCCATACATGATCATGTGATCTTTTACTCCGAATGTTCGTGGAAAGCAATAGCAGAGGGACAACATAACCAAGTGACTTCAGGGATGTGAAATTGCAAGGACCACCGATTACTTCCTGCGTCTGTGGGTTTTGCTCTGTAGGGACTGTGGGCAGGATTGGTACACATTGTATTGCTGTTCTTTACCTGTAAATTTTTTGGAGAAAATAAAGCTTGTAGTAGACATTACAAACTTGCCCCTGCCAAAAAAAAAAAGACCTAAATCCAAATAGACATAAGCTAGGGTTACTGTTGCATGACTAGTGGTGCATTGCGAAGTTGCATCTAAAGGTGGCCCATAGATAGAAAATTATTGGTGTGTGGATAGATAGATATAGAATCCAGCTTCACAGGCTTAAATGAAAGGGGGTTGCAAGCCTTAGGGAACTGACCACTGTCCCTCTAGACAAAAAGCAGTAAATAGGCAGCATTCACAAAGAGGGTGCTTTTATTGACCCCAAAAGTGCGACGTTTCGGCTCACACAACCTGAGCCTTTCTCACGCCTTGAGAAAGGCTCGGGTTGTGTGAGCCAAAACATCGCACTTTTGGGGTCAATAAACCACCCTCCTTTTTTTTTTTTTTTTTCACTATAAGACTTTGTGAGTGCTGCCGATCTACTATATATATATTTTTATATATATATATATATATATATATATAATACCACGTACGTGCGTGTTTTTTTTTTTTTTCAGGGGGTGGGAGATTGCCTCTAAACCCTGCTGCAAAGTGGTGTTCAACTACATCATCATGCAACTAAAGATTTTATTCTAATCTGTCTGGATTGTAAATGAATAAACTACGTGCCAATGTTGCATTCTAATTGTGTGTAAATGCTATATGCGACTAGAGGACATTTATAAGGCTGGATTCACACGAGCATGTTCGGTCCGTAAAGGACGGAACGTATTTCGGCCGCAAGTCCCGGACCGAACACACTGCAGGGAGCCGGGCTCCTAGCATCATAGTTATGTACGACACTAGGAGTCCCTGCCTCTCCGTGAAACTACTGTCCCGTACTGAAAACATGATTACAGTACGGGACAGTTGTCCCGCAGCGAGGCAGGGACACCTAGCGTCGTACATTTCTAGGAGCGCGGCTCAATGGACTGTGTTCAGTCCGGGACTTGCGGCTGAAATATGTTCCGTCCTTTACGGACCGAACATGCTCGTGTGAATCCAGCCTAACACTACAGCTGTTGCGCATTGAATGCTATTGTGTGCCCTGAGAAGCTTAAAAAACCTAATCTGTCTGATAGATGTGGCACAAGTTACCTGTGACTATATTTGGGTCCTTCTTATAACAGTTTTACGAGACATTGATAAATCTGTCATCTGTTTTGTGACCCTGATAAATGTTCTTTTGTGGTCCCTTTTGTTGTTTGTGTGCTAATGGGTTGAATCCCCCTTCGCTTGCTTTGTGTGGGGTTTGGTGGTTTTGCTATTGTCTCAGCTATTCATGGGATGTCAAGGAGTATGAAGCAGTTGTTCTGGAATTGATAGTTGTCTCCACATCACCATGGTACTTTGTGTTGGGTGTTGTGCCAGCAACACAAGTATGACACTAAAAAATGTCACAGTTTTTAAAGGGGAGATGTTAGTCTTCCCTTTTTGCCTGCGAATAAATCATAGGTGCTGCATGGAGAGCCTCAAGAGTTTACAATATTTAGTATGGTAAGGAGAGCATTTGCCTTTGACAATCGTTTATAAAATGTTACCTGATGCGTTTTTCCTAAAAGATGGTGGTATCAGGAATTATGTTAAGGATCTAGCTGTTCTCGATCATATCTGTGTTCATAACTTAGATGTGACAGGTGTCAGACATGCAGGACTCGCTCTCCCCAACGCGGTCGGTCCCGCTGACTTGATGGACTCTGGTTTCAGCTTAAGATACAGCTTCTATGTATCCAGGATGCATAGAAGCGGTGTCTGAAAAAGTAAAAACCATTTTTAGTAAAAACAAATTGCGAAGTTGTATAAAACAAACTCTCAGGCCTTGTTCACATCAGGGTCTGGTTCCGTTTAGGGTTTCCGTACATCCATTCCATAAGAGGAACAGATGCACGGGAAGGCAAATGGAAACCATAGCTTCCGTTTGCATTACCATTGATTTCAATGGTAATGTTTCCATTGCAAATTTTTTTTCAGTTTTCTTAGTGGAAACAATATTGTAGTGGACTAAAAAAAAATAGAAGCCATTTGCAATGGTCATGAAAACGGAAGCTATGGTTTGTTTGGATTTCCCTTCATCTGTTCCTCTGACGGAACGGATGAACGGAAACTCCAAACAGAACGAGGCAAATGAGGCCTAATACATTGTTTTAGTAAAAAAAAAAAAAAAAATCTTCAAAGGTTTACATATTTTTTTTAAGCTGCAACAGCTTTACCTGATTGATAATATAGTCTTTTACGCTGGAGTGGTGAATGCAGGAGGATTGTTACTGTAACTGCAGCAATTGCTAAAACGGTAGTAGTCCATTAAAGCGGATCGGTCTCCTGAATATGCTTCAATATTTAAGAGCAGCATATAAGGGTGATTTCATACACGGCAGATTTTCGATGCGTTTTTAAAAACCCCATCCACATGCAGCAGAAATACTCCACAGGGAATTAAGGGCATGCAGCAGATTTCACCGTTAGCAATGCATAGGGTGAAATCTGCATATAGCCTGTACTGATAGTGGATTTGTTGCAAATTTGCTGTGAAATCTGTGGCAGCCCCGCTCTATTAGTCCAAACCGCGCAAAAAAATATAGTGCTGTCTGGCTAATGGAGCCTAACGAGGAATAAAGTGGATGATGGTGGTGGGATTTTGGATATTGAGGTTAAAGGGAATCTGTCTTCAGGATCTGAGATGATCGGATCTGAGTCTGTTGTGGAAAATCTCCTGTTTCCTGAAACATGACTGGGATCTTCCCTTTTTAAATTAAGTGAATGAAATAAACACTCGTCAGAAGGTCCTTGTAATTTATCGACCTCTAAATTTTGGCCCCAGCACTGCTTCCAATTTCTGATACTCTATGAAACTTGGGCATGAACAGAGAACATCTTGATGGGACTTCGTGCATGCTGTTTTTCTGGGTATTTTTGAAACAAGGTAGTGCGTTCTTTATTTTATTTTAAATTCCTGATTACTTGTCCCTCTACTATCAAATGTTCAGTCTTTAAGGGAGTGTTCACACAGGCAGCTTTTATGGTGTTCTTGTTAGTGCAAAGTCACAGCAAAAAAAAACCAACCACGGTTGCAAAATGTTGTGCCATTTTTGTGGAAACGTGTTTTTATTTTTATTTTGCGGTTTTGTTATACTCTGCAAAAAAGAATCAAACCTACAAACCTGCCTATGTGAATACACACTGAAAGGTCTTCGTATGTATGCAGAGTATGCATTGCATTGCCTGGTTATTAGCAGCTGTGGAATTTGCCTCAAATGAGCAGTCTGCTGGGGGTGAGTTAATCTTTAATAGGTTTGTATTTTTGCTTGCTGCAGGAATTTTACTTTTCTGCTTTTTCTACTGTGGATTCTATGGAAAAACTTCTTTATTGTATGCATCATTTTTTTCCTTTTTTTTTTTTTTTTTTTTTAATAGATTTAACCTACTACAATTTACTTCCAGCTTACACACATTGGTGGTAAAGTCACAAAAAGTACTCACATTATTTGTAGCATTTTCCAATGTCCAAATATGGTGCGTTTTTATGTTTGCGGAAAAAGACCATACAAGCAGTCATGGTAAAGCCTTTATTGGTGCTGGCGTTTCTCGACTTGTAACATCCACGTAACTGATAATGATCAAAATTATTTTACAAACATGGCTGATGAAAATGACGGCACAAATAACCATGTAATGGATGTCAGTGGTCACTTCCTAGAGTTTAAGGCCCCATGCACACGAACGTGCTTTTGCGGCCGCAATTCCCCCAAAAATCCACAGGAGAATTGCGTCCCCATTTATTTCTATGGTCCCGTGCACACGACCGTGGTTTCCACGGCCGTGCATGGCCCATGAGGCTGGACCGCAGAAAGAACGGGCATGTCTTATTACGGCAGTGTTCTGCAGTCCAAGTTCAGAAAATAATGGACGTGGCCATGTGCACGGCCAGCGATTTGTGGGCGGCTCGCAGGTGACAGTCCGTTGCCGGCCGACCCGAAAATCACGGCCGTGCACATGGCTACGGTCGTGTGCATGAGGCCTTAAACTAGCTGCTACAGATCTTGCAACATTCTAGTCTCCTCTAAATAGTGTATTTGAATACGTGTGGCATAAAAAAACGCCTATGGTTTTCTAAGCTTTCAAATGGAAAATCATTAAGTGTTAAAAAGGATCTGTCACCAGTTTATTAATTCCCTATCTAATCTAATAGGCGCTATGATGCTGATAACTACAGTGTCATTATTTTTTTCAAAAACTTTTATTTTCAAAGTTCTGAGCATTTTTGTAAATATGCTAATTTAGCTATACTTGCCAAATGGGAGGTGACTCTTTCTTTTCACTCTCGGCGGTGTAATGTTTTCTGTATGACTCTGTCCAATCAGCATACAGCTTCTCCCCCTTCTCTGCCCAGCAACACCGTGTGATCATATAGTATACAGCTTCCATTCCCGACTGTTTTCAGCTGGTGATATCTCCGGTTGTGTCACAGCTAGTACTGCGATCCTGGTGTCATATGAAAGATTAGGATCTTATCTTTCATATGCTGCTGTTCTAGGTGGTCTGCAGCCCAAGATATGGCTGTTTTGAAGTGATCCCCCTTCCCTTCAGCCTCCGTTTTTCACACTGTATGAAGCCACTTCATGCTGATAGGACAGCGTCAGAGGCTGTGAGGAGGCTCCACCTCAGGAGAATCGCTGCTGTTGACACCCACTTGTCTAGTGTAGGCTCATTTGCATATTTTAGAAAAAAAGCGTAACTTTTAAAATAAACTTTTTGGTACACAATTTTCACTAGCGTTATCCGCGTGACAGTGCCTATTAGATCATCTAGGAGCTAGGGCATTACTAAACCAGTGACAGATCCTCTTTAAATAAAGCGTTCACACTAGACCACGGACTGACGAAGCCTTTACAGGAACCGATGTCCTGCAGCCACCACTAGATGGAACTTAGGAGCTCTTTGCATTCTACATCAATATAGAAAAGGGTTCTTTACAGTTACAGTAGTCAAACTATGGATTCCCTACCCAAAGAGTTAGTAATGGCCGATATTCTGTCGGTATATAAAAACAAAAAAAGATTACTTCTGAATCGCATTGAGGGTTAGTTTATCAGGCAATGAATGTAGTTGATTTAGAGGTTAAACTTGATGGACCTGTCTTTTTCTTTTTTTTCTTTTAAGCCTATAACTATTTTATGCAATAAGAATACTGCATGCAGTAAGCTCCCTCTAGTTGTGACTGCAGGTATCCAGAATGTAATCTCTTTAAATCTATATTTATACATCGGGGCTTCAGGAAGAAGGGGTCGTCATGTATTAAAAAAAAAACATGGCTGCTTTTTCCCCAAAAATTGCACCACACCGGTCCGCAGGTGTCATTCACTTCAATAGAGTTGAGCTGCAATGGATGAGGCTGGCGCTGTTTCTGAAAGCAAGTAACCCAGCTTATTGTTTTTGTTTTCTGTGGCGTTTTTCTAATGTGTTTTTATAAATGCGTCTTTTATGGCATATTAACAAAATAAAAATGTAATTAAATTCCGTTGATCATAACGCTGTATGTCTACACAAATATACTTTTGATGTTTTTATTCTACAGATGAAAGCGGTTTGCGCCCTTCAGTGCTGTGAAAAGAAAATTAATTCTCAAGGGTATATGCACATACGGCATGTTTTGTTGCAGAAATTTCTGCGACTGTTGCATTTATTTCAACGGGGCTTGCAGAAATCCATGCACATGTTGCAGAAACAACCCCATTCATGTGCATGGAGTATATTTTTTTAGTTGCGAATTTCTGCCACGTAAGTACATAGTCTAAGGGGAAACCTCTGTATACGTATTAACTTGACGTAGGGGGAAAAAAATCTGGCTCGAACATAGTCTAATATAAAACTATATATAGCCAAGTGCGCTCCGTATGCAGCATTTTGCAGCTGTCACCCGGGACTAACAGCCAGGAACAGCCATCATGCTGTTTATGGCTGTTTAACCCCTCAAATGCTGCGGTCAATCGCGACCGCAGCATCTGAGACGCTAAAGAGAGGTGGGTGGCCTCGTCCGACAGCTCATCTGCGCCCCCACAAAACTATCAAGGGGTTCCGATTGATAGCCCCCAGGATTGCCTTTACTTTGCCTCTGTAATTTTTACAGGCCACACGCAGGGCTTAACAATGTACTGCAATACATTGGTTTAAGTCCCCTAGGGGCACTAATGAAATGTGTAAAAAAGTGAAATAAAGTTTTTAGTAGCGTAAAAAAATATATTAAAAGTTCAAAAAAATCCCCCTTTTTTTCCCATTTTTCCTTTTTAAAGTAAAAAAAAAAAGTGAACAATTTTATATAGCTGCGTCTGTAAAAGTTTGAATTATTACAATATAGTGTTATTTAATGCACACGATGAACGCTGTGAAAAAAAATAACCATTTTAAACTGCCAAAATCGCAGTTTATTTTGTCAAAATTCTTAATAAAAAGTGATCAAAAAGTTGTACGTACCAAAAAATGGTATTTGATAAAAACGACCTTGTCCATCAAAAAATAAGCCCTCAATCGACCCAATAATAAAAAACGTATGGCTCTTGGAATGTGGTGAAACAAAACCAATTGTTTTTTAAATTTTTATTTTTCTTATAGTAGTAAAATAGAAAAATTCTATATGAATTTGAATCTTATTGAGCCACAGAATAAAGTTAAGTTGTCATTTTTACCGCACAATGAAAGCTGTAAATATTTAACCCGAAATACAATGGAGGAATCGTATTTTTTTTCTAATCTCGGCCCGCAAATTTTTTGCCAGTTTACCAGTACGTTCTATAGTACTTTAAATGGTACCAATAGAAACTTCAACTCCTCCCGCCAAAAATAAGCCCCGTACCACTCTATTGACGGAAAAATAAAAAAATTATGGCTTTTGGAAGGCGGGTGGGGGGGGGGGGGTGAAAAACTAAAATCCAAAAGTGGCTCAGTCCCGAAGGGGTTTTAATCTATTGGCCTCATGCACACTAATGTAAAAACGCCCGTAATTACGGGCCCATAGACTTCTATTGGCAATGGGTACCTTCCCGTATGCTTATGGGAAGGTGCCCGTGTCGTTGTAAAAAATGGAACATGTCATTTAGGGCCGTAATAACTGCACGGGCAGGCCCATATAAGTCTATGGTTCTCCCGTAATTACGGGTGGCTACGTGTGTGCACCCGTAATTACGGGAGCGTTGCTAGGTGACGTCAGGGGATAGTCACTGTCCAGGGTGCTGAAAGAGTCAACTGATCGTCAGTAACTTTCAGCACCCGGGACAGTGACTACCGCTGGAGTTAGGCCCCATGCACACGACCGTATTTTTGTCCACCCAAATATGGGTCTGGTGTCACCCGTTTTCCACCCGTATTTATGGGCACGTTTTAGTTGCAAAATTACACTGCAGTAATCGGCAGCCCTTCTCTCTATCAGTGCAGGATAGAGAGAAGGGACAGCCCTTTCCGCAGAAAAAGAAAGAAATTCATACTTACCCGGCTGTTGACTTGGTGACGCGTCCCTCTCGACATCCAGTCCGACCTCCCTGGATGATGCGGCAGTCCATGTGACCGCTGCAGCCTGTGATTGGCTGCAGCGGTCACATGGGCTGAAACGTCATCCCAGGAGGCCGGACTGGAGGAAGAAGCAGGGAGTTCTGGTTAAGCATGAACGTCTTTTTTTCTTTTTTTTTTTTTTTACATGTTGATCTATATTGTGATTGGAAGTCACTGTCCAGGGTGCTGAAAGAGTTACTGCCATTCGTTTAACTCTTTCAGCACCCTGGACAGTGACTATTTACGGACGTCGCCTAGCAACGCTCCCGTAAATACGGGTGCACACACGTAGTCACCCGTAATTACGGGAGCCCCATAGACTTCTATGGGCCTGCCCGTGCTGTAATTACGGCCTGAATTAGGAAATGTTCTATATTTTTCAACGGCACGGGCACTTTCCCTTAAGCATACGGGGAGGTACCCGTGACCAATAAAAGTCCATAGGCCCGTAAAAATGTGCCGTAATTATGGCCGTTTTTACGTTCGTGTGCATGGGGCCTTAATAGTATTAAAAATTAACTTACCTGCTTCTTCCCACGTTTCATCCCATGTGACTGCTGCAGCTAATCACAGGCCAATCACAGGCTGCAGCAGTCACATGGACTGCCGCTTCATCTAGGGAGGTCAAACTGGATGTCAAAAGAGGGATGCGTCCCCAAGACAACGGTACGCATGAACTTCTTTTACGTTCAATCGCTGCGTAAACTCTGCCCGAAAGGGCTGCCCCGTCTCTCTTTCCAGCACTGATAGAGAGAAGGGGCTGCCGATTAGTGCAGAGAAAACTGGTCCGTATTTACGGGCACGGTTCCGCAAATACTGGTGGAATACGTTTGACAAAGGACCCGTATTTACGGGAGGAAAAAAATACATTCGTGTGCATGAGGCCTTAGCTAGTTGTCGTAGTTTTTAAAATTGTGTCAAGCATAATGGTAATTTCCAACATGTTTGGTTTGAGTGAAGGATGAGCTTGATCTTCCTAAGGATAGCTTGTTTACCCTGTTTTTCTGAATTTAAATGCATCTGCTTGTAAAACAGATGGTTATACCCCCCCAAAATAGTTACTAGTTCAAATTTCCCATATGTCTACTTTTAGATTGGCATAATTTTTTGAACATTCTTTTATTTTTCTTGGACGTTACAAGGCTTAAAACATAAACAGCAATTTCTCATATTTTTAAGAAAATTTCAAGGCATTTTTTTTAAGGTACCTGTTCCGTTCTGAAGTGGCTTTGAGGGGCCTATGTATTAGAAACCCCCATAAAACACCCCATTTTAAAAACTAGACCCCTCATAGTATTCAAAACAGCATTTTGAAAGTTTTTTTTAACCCTTTAGGCATTTCACAGGAATTAAAGCAAAGTGGAGGTGAAATTAGCAAATTTCATTTTTCTTGCTGAATTTCAATTTTATTCAATTTTTTTCTGTAGCACAGAAGGTTTTACCAGAGTAAAACTACTGAATATGTATTGTCCAGATTCTGCAGTTTTTAGAAATGTCCCACATGTGGCTCTAGTGTGCTTGTGGACTGAAACACAAGCCCTAGAAGCAAAGAAGCACCTAGTGCATTTTGAGGCCTCTTTTTTTTATTAGAATATATTTTAGGCAGCATGCCAGGTTTGAAGAGGTGTTGAGGTGCTGAAACAGTAGGAATACCCCAAAAGTGACCCCATTTTTGAAACTACACCCCTCAAGGAATTCATGTATGGTTGTTGTTTGCATTTTGACCACAGTTTTTTCACAGCGCGTATTTGAATTTGGCTGTGAAATTTAAAAAATGAATTTTTTTCCCAATAAGATGTCATTTTTTTTAATCAAAATTTCTTATTTTCACAAGAAATAAAATACCCCATTTTGTTGCCCAATTTGTCCTGAGTGCGGCAATACCCCATTTGTAGTGATAAACTGCCGTTTGGGCCCATGGGAGGTCTCAGAAGGAAAGGAGCGCTATGTGTTCTTTGGAGTGCAGATTTTGCTGGATTGGTTTTCGGGTGCCATGTCGCATTTGCAGAGCCCCAGAGGTATCAAAGCACTGGAAACCCACCAGAAGTGACCCCATTTTGGAAACTACACCCCTTAAGGCATTCATCTAGAGGTGTACAGAGCATTTTTATCCCACAGGTATTGTCTAAAAGATAATGCGCAGCAGATGGTGCCGTGTGAGATTTGCAATTTTCTATATATGTATGCCATTTCAGTGTCCAATATATTGTGCCCAGCATGCGCCACCGGAGATATACACCCTATAAATTGTAATGTGGGTTCTCCTGGATACGGCACTACCCTACATGTGGCTGTTATCTGCTGCCTGGGCACACGGCAGGGCTTAGCAGGGAAGGATCACCATTTGGCCTACTGGAGCTTTTCTGGTGCAAAGTCATGAATGCAGAAGCCCCTGAGGTACCAGCACAGCTGAAACCCCTGAGAAGTGACCCCGTTTTAAAATCTACACCCCTTAAGGCATTCATCTAGAGGTGTAGTGAGCATTTTGATCCCACAGTTATTGTGTAAAAGATAATGTGCAGCAGTTGGAGCAGAGTGAGATTTGCAATTTTCTATAAATATACAGTATGCCATTTCAGTGTCTGTTATATTGTGCCCATCATGTGCCACCAGAGATATACACCCCTTAAACTGTAATGTGGGTTCTCGTGGGTACGGCAATACCCTACAAGTAGCTGTTCTCAGCTGCCTGGGCACGCAGCAGGGCCCAGAGGGGAAAGATGGGGAGGATAAGCTGTGCGGAGTGCCTCTGGGTAGATGAAAAATCGAAGGGATCTATGATAAATTTTAAAACACTCTATGATACAGAGCCCTGGTATTTCGGGACACGTGTCACATTGATATATTGTGTCCTTCCTTATCCCCCTCTTATAGCAGACTTTGCACCTCTTTTGACTTTTTCCCTTCTTGCCAGTTTGGGGAACTTCTCCTGGAAAGTGTTGCCCTGGTACGATGCGTGCGGCCTCTCTTCCAGAAGTACTGGGTGCCCCCCTTCTTGGTCCCTAAAGATTAGGTTCTTGATAACCACCTCTTGAAATTTCAGTAAAGTTCCCCTCTGGCCTGCACATCGATGTAGCACGTACGCATTGTACAATGCCATCTGCATGATGTGCACTGCCAGCTTCTTATACCAAACCCTCGTTTTCTGCATGGTGATGTAGGGCTTCAGGACTTCATCTGAGAATGTACCTCCCATGTACCTATTGTAGTCCAGGATGCAGTCTTGTTTGGGGGTCTCTGTACTGGTACCTCGTACAGGTACATGGGTACTGGTGTGGCCATGTATTGTTGTCAATACAAGGACATCTCTCTTGTCCTTGACACAATATGTTGCTGCTAGATTGTGCCCTGCTCTCACCCCTTCTGAGTGTTTGCCCAAGCAGAGTCTTAGGGAGGCCTCTCAGATTTCTTCTAGCAGTGCCGCATGCCGCAGGACTTCTGGAAGCGAGGCAGTTGAAGAGTGGGACGCTGGTATAAAAATTATCCAGGTAGAGGTGGTAAACCTGGTCCAGCAGTGGGTGCACCAAATCCCACACAATTTTTGCATAACTCCCAGTAAGGGGGGGCATTCTAGGGGCTGAATACTGGTGTCCTTCCCTTCATATATCCTACATTTGTAGGTATAGCCTGATGCACTCTCACACAGCTCATACATCTTCACGCCATACCTTGCCCTCTTACCTGGCAGGTACTGGTGGAATTGAAGCCTCCTTTTAAAATGTACTAAGGACTCATTAATAGAAATACACTTCTCGGGAGTGAATGCTTGGGCAAACCGGGCACTGAAATAGCCTAATAGGGGTCTCCATTTATGCAAACGGTCAAAACTGTGGTCATCTCGGGGTGGGCACAGCTCATTATCAGTATAATGTAAGAAGCGAAGTATTGCCTCATTTATTTATTTTTTAGGTTCCAGTTCAGTTCTGAAGTTGCTTTGCGGGGCCTATATATTAGACACCCCCATCAAACACCCGATTTTAGAAACTAGACCCCTCAAAGTATTCAACAGCATTTAGAAAGTTTATTAACCCTTTAGGTGTTTCACAGGAATTTAGAGCAAAGTAGAGGTGAAATTTACATATTTTTATTTTTTTTGTCAGAAAATCCTTTTTATTCCATTTTTTTTTTCTGTAAAACAGAAGGTTTTACCAGAGAAACGCAACTCGATACTTATTGCCCAGATTCTCCAGTTTTGAGAAATATCCCACGTGTGGCCCTAGTGCGGTAAAGGACTGAAGCATCGGCCTCCGAAGCAAAGGAGCACCTAGAGGATTTTGAGGCCTACTTTTTTTTAGGCACCATGTCCGGTTTGAAGAGGTCTTGTGGTGCCAAAACAGTGGAAACCCCCCAAAAGTGACCATATTTTGGAAACTAGACCCCTTGAGGAATTCATTGCAGTTTTCATGGTGTGCATGCGACTTTTTGATCAGTTCTTATTCTATTTTTAAGTGGCGTGGTGACTAAAAAACAGCAATTCTACTATTGTTTTTTATTCTATTTTTTTTACAGAGTTCACCGTGCGCTATAAATGACATATTCACTTTATTTTGCGGGGTGATATAGTTTAGTGTTCTTTTTTTTTTTTTGTCGTTTTCACAATAAAATACTTTTTGTAAAAAATAATTTTCTTTTTGTGTTGCCATATTCTAAGAGCCAGAACTTTTTTATTTTTCCATCGAGAAAGCCGTGCGAGGACTTGTTTTTTGCGTAACGAACTTTCGTTTCGATCAGTACCATTTTTAGGTATATGTGACTTTTTGATCTCTTTATATTCAATTTTTCGGGAGGTGAAGTGACAAAACAATTGTGATTCTGGTATGGTTTGATTTATTTTATGGCGTTCACCGCGCGGGATAAATAACGAAATCATTTTGTAGATCAGGCCGTTACGGACGCGGCGATACCGATTTTTATGTATAGTTTATTTGTTTATTTTTATTAATAATAAAGGACTGATGAGGAAAAAAGTGTTTGTTTTTTTTTTTTTGTTTTTTTTTTACTTTTTTTCTTATTTTTACACAACTTTTTTTTTACTTTTTTACATTGACTTGGGGGCAGGAGGCCCTGATCGCTATTCTAATACACTGTACTACATGCGTAGTGCAGTGTATTAGAACTGTCAGCTACTCACTGACAGCAAGCATAGTTTGTCAGGACCCACTAGGCTTCCATAGATGACCTAGCCGGACGCCATTGTTAGGCGTCTGGTTGCCATAGCCACCATCACCGGCCGCTATCGTGTAGCAGGCCGACGATGGCAGCTTAACCCCTAAAAACCCGCGATCGCTATTGAACGCGGCTTTTAAGGGGTTAATCTGCGGGGACACAGTGATCTGTCCCTTCAGTAGGAGCTGCGGCAACTGCTGTACGCGACAACAGCTGTCACAGCTCCTGCATGTGTCGGGAAAACGGCCGAAATGGCCGTTACTCCCGTGACTTACTATTAGGTCATGGAGCGCGAACGATACAGCTACCATGACCAAATAGTACGTCCAGGAGCGGGAAGGGGTTAAAGAGCCAGCGCACGCACCTGAATTGTATACCAAATTAGCCCATGATCACCCTGGACTATAAGAAGGGCCCTGCCCCTTCATTGCCTGAGCGTTGTTGTGTTTACCCGTGTTAGTATATGCAAATGGTCCCTTAGTGGTTTCCAGTTCCCAGTGTTCCCTTTCCTGCTACCTGTATCCCGTGCTACCTTGTTCCTGTTCCGTAAAGAGTTGGAGTCGTGTTGTGCTCTATACTACGCCTTCCGTGTTACACCGCGCCTGGTGTCTGCCTGCTGCCAAGATCCCATCCGAGCCTATTTACGCTACTGAAGTTACCACAGGTACCCTTATCCGAACTATAGACTTTGACTTGGTATCCTGTTGGCCAGCTGCTATCCCGCTACAGCGATACGGTCCAGTGGGTCCACGCACCCATCGTGACAACCTAAAACCTGTTCTGTCTGTAGTTGGTAGGTTGGTAGGTTGCAAATAATTCAACGTTTTCTAGCTTCGAGAAGCTTATCCCAGTGATCTTGATGAAAGTCTAGACTTTTCTGGCAGATGTTTAACTCAAAATAAATAAATGAAGTGGCATTTTTTTCTTAACTGTTTTATATTTTGTATCTCTTTAAAAGCTCCCATCAGGAAGCTGTGCATTTGATACTAAAACAAACAAAGTTGTTCAGCTGTTCCTCAACCGATTCCTATCAGGGAAAATATTTATTTTATGCCCCAGAAGTTTTAGTGGCAAGTGAAATCTTGCCAAGGCGTCGTCTTTGTTTTATATGAATTTATTTTTGTGGCGTTGCAGCAGTGTTTATTCACTTTGAAATATGACTGTTTTGAAGTATGGTGGGTAGAGTTCATCAGTAAATAGTCTAATTAGTTGTAGGATTTAGAAGGCGCCTGTCATTTTACATACTGTATTAGAACTTTTAGTTCACACGAGATAGATATTCTGCGAAAAAGCACGCAGCGTATCCTTCCTGTGCGCCGCAGGGAATTCCGAGTGAAAAACACCAGCAAACTCTGGTGCTGTTTTTCGCCTTGAATGTCCGCTGCGAAAATCTGCAGTACCAGCTGGCCTTCTAGCAGGCCGGCCACCTGGGATGAAGCGTCATCCCCGGAGGGCGTCCTACTAACGTCACCCATGCCGGCCTCCTGGGATGACGTTTCATCCCATGTGACCACCGCTACAGCCTGTGATTGGCTGCAGCGTTCACATGAGATGAGACCTCATCCCACGAGGCCTCGCTGGGGGAAATGACACAGACTTCTGGGTAAGTATCTGGCCTGTTTGTTCAATTTCATCCACTTTGCTTCTACTGTATTCTGCTGCAGTTCCGCAACGTGTGGACAAGCCCTTAGGGGGGATTCACACGCAAGTCAGGGAGTGACACCCATGGCCAACTCGCAACAAATTCGGCACGTAAAACATTCAGGTTTTGCAGTAGATTCCCTGCAGACAAATCCCTGTCGTAAAAATACGCCACTTGTGAATCCACCTGCTGTGAATTTAGTCATTGACTACCGTTTTCTATAAGCTGCAATTGCAACAATGACATCATGTTAAGTGGTCTATATTTTGAAAGAAAAGTGAAAAAAAAAAATTCTACACTACTCATTCAGTATGAGAATTGCAGTGTATGCCCTAAACGGACTGTTGTAGTAAGAAGTGCATGTACAATCCATTAGCATTGTGTGTGTACATAATTATTCGGTTAAGAGCAGTGTATGTATGGAGAAAATAAAATGCTTGAATTTTTGATGAAGCCAGATATACCGTCCAATTAAGTTATCCCTTTTGGCACGTTGCACATTCAGCTAACAGCTTACGCAATTTCAAGCTCTTATCTCATGCTATCCTCTATCCAAGATGGCGCTGAACCAAGGAAATGTACAAATTGACAGATAAAATGAAAAATGAGTATCCTCGTGGAATTTTTACATCATTAGTTTTGGGAAAAGAAATATGCTAACAAAAAGCTGTTTTTAACAAATAGACTTGCATTTTACACTACATTTTGTCTCCCACATCTAAAATGCTGATTGCACTATTGGATAACAACTTTCGGAACTGATTATCTTAGCAGAAAATGAGTGGGAGATAGATCTGGATCCACTAAGTGTTTTGTGGAATGTGTTTTTGGCATAAATGTGCAGTATTAGTACTGGAAACATTGTCTTTATAGCTCTAAACAATCCAAGTGCTATGTAGATTAGGAGTATTGTTTCTTACATTTACCCAGGCTCTGCCAACTCGTGTGTGTTGTGCTATTGTTTCCGGTAAAACCACGGACACTGACTAAACACATTAAAGTCAATGGGTTCCGTTGGCCGCCGGTGGTGTCCATCGTGTAACAGAACCGTTGCTTTTGGTGTGCCTTTGTTTTCTGCTCCTCTGGTGGAGCACAAAAATGAAAATCCGCAAAGTGTGAACCCAGCACTGAAGACTTATCTATAAAGTTTATATTGAACTCCATAATCTGTATTTTATGAAGCCCTCTCTAAGTGGTGGCTGCAGGCAGACTGAATTTTAATAAAGGATTCATTTGCAGGAATACTTTCTAAAGACACTGCATGCCAGTGATGGACAAATAATACCCTCACCTTCCAATACTTTGGATCTATTCTATTTTGATTTCCATCAGACAGCTCAGATGCTGGTTGGATGGTAGTTCCAGACTTAACGCATTATGCCAAATTATCTATTGTGCTTCGTAAGAAAATTACATTCATTTCTTTTTTTTAAATGGATGGTTTTTAATTACCTAATTAGCTTTTGTAGTGACACTCAAAATACATCCAGGTCCATAAAAAGATTGCAAGAGTTCAAAAGTGAAAACTTTTAGTTATTTTTTTTTTTAAATCTTTTTTGTTCCATCTTTAAGCACTAAAGATGATTTATCCCGGCAGATAGAACAGGTGGTGCACTGGTGGGTGACTATTTTCTTCACTCTTATTGGCAGTCTGCCAGTGACTTGGGGATTGATGCTAGGATATGTACTTATTTTTTTATTTTTATTTTTTAAATATATTTACGTAACAGGCTTCGCTATTTCCCACCATTGTTGAAGGTTATAGAAAAGTAAAAATGGTTAAAAAAAAAAAATTTGCTTTCATTTTAGTCATTTACTGCTGAATGGGTCTAAAAAAATGCATTTCAAAATATTCAAGTCACAGCTTGTGCACACCACTACGGTCGTGTGCATGAGACTTAAGGGTATGTTCAGATGCTTACTAAAAAAACTTCAGAAAATGCAGAGCTGGTTTCAAGGGAAAACCGCTCCTGATTTTTACCTGGTTTTTGTTTGTTTTTTAGAAACTCACGTTTTTTGCGTACATTTTTGGAGCTGTTTTTCTATAGTCAATGAAAAGACGGCTCCAAAAACATCTCAAGAAGTGACATGCACTTTTTCAAAACGGCTGCATAAAAAACACCCCATCGGAACAGAACGCTGTTTTTCCCATTGAAATCAATGGGCAGATGTTTGGAGGCGTTCTGCTTCAGATTTTTCGGCCGTTTACGGCCCGAAAATAAGCCGTGTGAACATACCCTAAGAGGTTTGTTAATTGACACTTCTTATTTGTATCCAGAAACTGAAAACTATAGAAACCTAAATACTTCCGGGGTTTGCTTCCGTACTACAGTGTTAGTTTAGACAATACTCTGCGAAGTAGTTCTTACCTGCACTGATGCAAATCCTTAGAGGAGATAAATTTGTACAGCTTATATATTAAACTCACATACGATTGCTTAGACTAATACGATTGCTTAGATCAATTACAGCAAACTCTCATCTGTGAGATGTATTAGATGCTTTTTCTGCCCACTGGTTGGACTAGATGTTTCTATTCAATGGCAGCAAACATCTTAAAAACAGTGCGTTATTGTAACACAAGTATATTGGAAGCCTGTATAATTTTTCATTGTACAAAAATTTTTAAGCTAGACTCATTATAGTTCTCTGCTTAATTTTAAGTGATCTATATACCTTTCATTTAAAGTAGGTCCCTTTTTGTGCTGGACACTAGGGCGTATTTCTCAAAATAAGGAGTTTGACAACAAAGTTAAGAACCGCAAATTCTTTAACACGTTAATAAAACATAGTCTACAAAAAATACACAATTTGCAATGAATCATGGCCACCAATCAAATTTTACTCAGTCGTCTTAGTTCATTTGCTTTTTCATCTGTAATATAATTATAGTTTATAAAGTCTGTGCCCTGTTTATAACTTCACCGTTTGTCCAAGCAAACAACAAGAGAACAGTCCAGGTATTTGAAACTTTCTTTTTTTTTTTACATAGTTTCATCTTAGGAACACCATGGGAGGTAATCACGACTAGCTGCGTATATATGCTGAGAGAGACATTTTCCCGGATCAGTCTAAACATTTAAACATGAAATATCTCTTGTCCGCGGGTCATTTAACATGTCCTCAAGTTAAAGCTAAAACGTATTTCTTGATTAATAGCTGCAATGTAGTTATTCCTTTATTAATTAAATTAGGTTTGGCAACGTTCTACGTTCTGTATTATAGTTAATTTATCAATGTTACAGAATGTCCTTAAACGGACCTTTCCATGAAAAAAAATTGTCCTTTCCTTAGGATTGGCCATCAATGTGTGATAGTTGAGGAGGGTCCACACCTTGGGACCCCCACCAATCAGCAGTACACAGGGCAAGTAAATAGAGCTGAGCTGCGGTACCGGGCTCAGCTTCATGTATGGGTGAGTCACACTGCCTGGATAAACAATAAGGGGGCCACAGCCCCTTCATTCTGTTGATTGCTGGGAGTACTGGGGTAGTACCCTTACAAATCACATTTATGGTTTATATGTATTTTTTTGTCATTTCCTAGAATACCACTTTTAGATTTTGTACAGTTGTTTTGCAACCATTTTATTAATTTTTTTGCTTCAGTGTTTGCTTATATTTAACCTCTTAACGACCGCCCACAGGCGGTGCACGTGCTTAGTCTGAAGCATCGTCTTTTGGAGTCGCTGTAAAAGAGACTGATGAGCGCTCATCCTCCTAAGCAGGAGCGGTACCGACCAGCTCCTGATCTTAGAGAAGCCTGCTGAATACAGCTCGGGCCGGAAAACATTCGTACCCCAGCAGTTTAACGCTTTCATCGCTGTGGTCCGTGACTGCAGCAAGATCAAAGGGAACTCCCATCTTTGATTACAGGTGACTCGATCAAAGAGCAGGGAATCCCTCTGCAGTCAGCCCTGGGGACCAAGAAAGGACCCTAGGGCTTTCTGTTCAGTTTGTCTGCTGTTAGGACACGCCATGGGCTGTTAGGGCACACTGTGTGACACAGTGTAATGTATTAGCAATACAGGAGTAGTAAAAAAATCGTTATAAAGCTATCCCTTAATGGGATTTAAAAAAAAAAAAAAAGTAACAAAAATAAATAAGTCATTATTTTGCATAAAACCAAAAACCTACAGATATTAGTTACCTAAACGACCGTAATAACCTGAAGAATTAATCTAACTGGTTGTGAAGCGTGAATGGGATAAAAGTAAACGGTTTGAGGTGTGAGTGGTAGCTGTGCTATTCTTCTGAAATGTAAAGCCTTCTCTTCCAGTTCTATGTTCTGGTTTTCATCTAGGAGAAGTCTACATTCTTAAACTTAACTGCTTTCTTGCCTTAAATGTCTTATGTGTTTTGTATTAAACAAGTAGTGCTGATGCTGTCAGATATACATACACACTGCAGCATCCCATACACTGAATCATTGTTTTAATGTAATAGAGGTTGCAGCTAGTACCAGATTTCCATTTTGGGAATCTGTAGACACAGAGGCCATTTACTAGGCAAAATGCGTTCGCATAGATAGCTTATCTGAAATTGAGGTGTTTTAGACTTTTTTTTTTTTTTTGTACCTTTTCAAAAGGGACTAGAAAAAGGGGTATGGCTAAGAGGTCACAATGCGCCAACTTTAAGGTGGCTTTAGGAAAAGTAAACTGTCTTGTAACTTGTACAAAATGTATCATTCTGCGTTGACCAACTTGATAAATTTGCATCATTTTTGCTATTTTTTTTATCAATTTTAATACTATTGATAAATTTCCATCAGTATATTCTTTAGTAAAGATTCTGCAGCCATAGGCATGGGCTTCTTGTGTTTTTGTCCTGAACTATTATTAATTATTGAAGGAAGGGGTTTGCAATGTCTGGGGTATATAGCTGGGAGTTTATCTTCCTTCTTATAGATTTGACATGTAATGTTAATTGCTTGCAGTCACACTTTTACCGCTTTGCCTGCCAGAATTTTGTGAGCTGAATAAAGTATTACCGTCCGTCTTGTGTGTTGATGATCAAAAGTGCCTATTTATGTTTCCTAAAGCAGTCTTTACTCTCTGTCCTCGGTTTCTTGTTGAAATTGGTTGGCCTGTAATTTATAGAAAGCTCTTGGCGAACGTATTCACAAACCATTTCTGTACAATTTAACGCATAATGAAACGTACAAACAACTTGAAATGGAAACTGTAGGAGATTTGTTTCTGTAAAGTGGGTTCCTAAGAATTGCATCCATATATTTTAAATATCTGAACAATAAATATTACTGATGTTAGGAGTTGGTTGAGAATTTTGGGGCAAGGGATAAATACATGCAAGGTTGTCTCGCATAGACTACCTCTATCCATAGATGTCAGAGAGAGGAGGTGTCCCCCTTTGAGCCAAATCCTGCTTATTTGAATGGCTGCCACGTAATACTACCCTGCTCCTTCAGTTTCTGTTTTGGGGTATCTGCAACCAGAGAAGCAGGCTTCAATTTAAGTAGGGTTTGTCTTCATGAGGCAACTTCTTCCATCCCTGTGGATGTACTATACTTAAAGGGGTTTTCTAGCTTCTGACAACTGATGACCTATCCACCGGATAGGTCATCCGTGGGGGTCTGACAACCAGGCCCTGCACAGATCAGCTGGCTCTGGCCACGGAATAGTGGCCGTACTGCAGCTCTGCTCCTATTCAAGTGAATAGGACCGGACCTGCCGTTCTGCAGCACGGCCGCTATGCTATGTACGGAGCCAACTGCTTCCGGGCTCTGTAATATGTGCCACAACATCCGGTGCCCTCAGGCCCCCTGTAGCGGCTTTTCGGTGCGGGGTCTGGGTGTCTGACCCGCACCGATAACATACTGATGACCTATCCGGTGGATAGGTCATCAGTTGTCAGAAGGTGGACAACCCCTTTTAAATGAGTCATTTGTAAAAATTCCCTTCACAGACCTGGTCCTTAAGATTATTTTGACTAAATGTATGTTTTCCGGGGGGGGGGGGGGGGTCTAAATTTTTTTTTTTTACATTTACTATAGTACTGTAAGTTGATCTAATTGCTGTTCCTATAGGTTTACATAGCTGTACCTATTTATTTGACTTTTGATCTTTCATGTCTTCTCTTTGCTGACCTTCCTATTGAAGGACACAAAGGTTAGGATCTATATATGACATATTCCCACCGCTTTTGTTAAACATGGATTAATCCAGTGCCATACTGACTTATTCTGATGTATCTATACATTTTAAACACATTTTTGTGAGTCTGCTGACTCAGCACATTGGGGATTTAAAGTTAAGTGGATTTGTAAAATCCTCTTTTTTTTTTTTTTTTTTTTTCTTGCACAACAAATGTAAATAATCACACTTCCTTGAATTTCAGGACTGAAATAACTACACTATGCTATCATGGTTTGGCCCCAGAATCCAGGTTAAATATTGCTGCTTAGCACATTCCACTTGGTTACATTGTAATCCTTTCTTCCAGTGGAAAGTATGCCACTTTTGTACTTGTCTTTTGAGTCGGTCTGTTTCTGTCCTCCACGCTAGTTTAGCATTGAAACAAAAGAATGTGTGTTTTTCATTTGATTATGCGTTAGATATTTAGAACTAAATTCATTTATAAAGCTGGACCTCTGTTCATATGTGCGAGTTTCTTTGCTTGACAAATCATGCTTTCTTTCAAACCACAAAAATGTATGATATGTGCATGCGTAAGATTAGAAATCGGGAAGTGGCCTGCATTTAGTTAAAATAAACACATTGCCAGAGTCCTCATTCTGAAAAGTGACAGCAAATTTGTCTTGGGGATAGAGCTGGTTTCCTATGCAAGCTGTGGATGAGATCTTGACGCTAATTTTTATGTTTGTTTGATCCCAATGGAAATTGTCCTTCGTTGTTTTAGTGTTTAGGGAAGACTCCATAGTATATCGCTATAACTGTAGAGATTGAGTTGTAAAACCTATATGATCTGAAACCTGTTAAGCGTACCTAACCTTTCAGGTGACTTTTCAGAATAAGCTGTCATATATGTGTGTACATGGGGAATAACACTATTTCTGGACATTATATGGCTTGTATAATGCGCTGTTTATTTGATCCTGCAGAGGGAAATCTACTATCTCTAATGTTCGGTTTTCTTTGAGTTAGTGGGAGGAGCCTAACGGCTATCATGTCTACCATACACCGAACACACAGAGCAGAGAACATCTTGATCCTCGATCTCTCTCTCTGTAGCACACCCTTAGAAGCAGAAGCAGCATGGAGGACATCATACAGCAGTAAGGAGTAGGGTGACTGAGAATCCAGCGCTGGGGTGAAATCTAACTCTTGCCAGCAGCCTGTTTGTGTGCGTCTCTCTCGCGCTTGCTCTCTCTCGCGCTTGCTCTCTCTCGCGCTTGCTCTCTCTCTCTCGCGCTTGCTCTCTCTCTCTCGCTTGCTCTCTCTCTCTCTCGCTTGCTCTCTCTCTCTCTCGCTTGCTCTCTCTCTCTCTCGCTTGCTCTCTCTCTCTCTCGCTTGCTCTCTCTCTCTCTCGCTTGCTCTCTCTCTCTCTCGCTTGCTCTCTCGCTCTCTCGCGCTTGCTCTCTCTCGCTCTCTCGCGCTTGCTCTCTCTCGCTCTCTCGCGCTTGCTCTCTCTCGCTCTCTCGCGCTTGCTCTCTCTCGCTCTCTCGCGCTTGCTCTCTCTCGCTCTCTCGCGCTTGCTCTCTCTCGCTCTCTCGCGCTTGCTCTCTCTCGCTCTCTCGCGCTTGCTCTCTCTCGCTCTCTCGCGCTTGCTCTCTCTCGCGCTTGCTCTCTCTCTCTCTCGCGCTTGCTCTCTCTCTCTCTCGCGCTTGCTCTCTCTCGCTTGCTTTCTCTCTCTCTTCTCTCTCTCTTCTCTCTCTCTCTCTCTCTCTCTCTCTCTCTCTCTCTCTCTCGAGAGAGAGAGAGAGAGAGAGAGAGAGAGAGATCATGCTTGCTGTGCTGTAAGTCCCACACAAATGTTACCGAAGTGTCGGGATTGTGAATAGACATCCCGTCCTGGCTGGAGGTGATGTCTATTCTCTGTCAAGACACTTCAGTACAGTTAATGTGGGTGTATGTGACCGCACAGCATGATCTCGCTAGATCACGCTATTCTGAGTGTGAATGGAGGGAAGTGTATGACGCTAATTGATCTCTTCCACTTGGTCAAAAGTTAAAAAAACGCCCTGTTGGGCGCCGATCTCGTTATGTAGGCGATAGAGGTTCTGTCACAACATTATAAGTGCCCTAAGTATTCAACAGCTTCTCAAAAGAACACTCTGGACAAAATTTATACAGTGATTTATGCCTAGCATGGAGCGTGAGGGGCGGTGCATGGCACATGAATTAAAAGCACACTCAAGGAGAGAGTCGCTGTGTCATGAACCACCCCTCAGACTGTGCCGTAGGCATAAAACACTGTCCTTTTTCCTGAATTGTACCTTTAATTGGTTATTTAAAATGGATATCTGAAAGCTCTTTATTCCTGACATAAGAGTTACTGTCGTGGCGTTCATTGTTCAGAAAAAACAAAAACATTAAAGATCTAGCCCTGGAAATCAGAATGAGAAAAATCTATTTTCTGGCTGTATATAGAGAACTGGACAGTTTTATGCTGAATAGAAAAAAGGTTTATATTAAAGTAGCTAGTTTTGATGCTGCTACGTACAAGACCTTTTAGAGTTCAGGTCTGTAAATGTTTAAGCTGGTTACTTAAGATTGCCAGGAAAGATGCTAGTTCACAAGTAGAAAACCAAAAGTATTTTTAACCTTGAAACATGTTTGAGCAAATCATGAGTTGTATTACTGTTTGGCTTTGTAGTAGAAGAGGCTAAAGTGTAATTCCCCCTCACACGGTAAAATTTGAGTCCCGTTCTTCATCTCCTATGGAAAATTTCTTCTGTTTAGTTATTGTCTTGAAGTCTACAAAAGCAAGGAACGTTTACAAATCTTTGTCCTAATCTGTGCTCATTTAGAGGCCCGGGCTCATCTGTTCCTGCTTTTTGTTTTCCATTCAATAATATTAATTTCATCCATGGATGGTTTAGTTATATAATACTTATTCCTTATTTTATTGGAATATTGGCAGCGATGATTAAAGCAGGGTCTAATCTGTCTTCCACAGAGTGCAAAGATAGAATGAATCCTCCACAATTTAAGTTTTGTGCTGCTAACCTTTATTATCCACTATTCAGGAAGATCTTAAATGCATATCGGAACATGAACCAACCTGGTTAGGTCGCAATGTATGTTACAAAATGTTTAATTTACCAAAAACATTGTAATTTTTGCGTACTATTTCTGTTCCCATACCTTCCTCCCTTATGAAGTTTCAAAAACCGCTGAGAACATTTGTCTTGGGGGGGGGGGGGGGTGGTCGACATTCGAGAATAGCCGCATCCACACTGATAGTGCATGGTCGTAGCGAGGGGCCTGGGAATGCCAAATATTCTGTCCTATCATAAAGCTTTGACTTATGTGCATGGATTTCCCTAAGCTCACTATCTAACTGGACCTCTATAGAGCAGAATCTTGCTGGCAGCAAATCCCTTAGAAATGTTCTTTTGGCTTATGCTGTCAAACCATCCCTTTTCCCTTCCAGTGGCACCAAGAATAAGGGTTTCTGTACAAGCTTGGCTTTCTCTTCGGTCAGTCACCTCTACCACCGTAAGGGGGGCACCTGTTCCTTTAACTGTTCTTGAATTGCTGATTCCAAATATGAAGGTGCAGACCTGGGTGGGGTGTGGTATCCATTATATTTCAGAACTATACCATGGAGGTAGTCTTAGATTATTTTCAGATTTTGTAGCTACATATCATGTACCTTTTATAGTGACTTGTTTAGATATGTCCAGATTGCATCTTATTTAGCTGCTTTTCCTGCTACTACGGTTTCTTTGCCAAAATTTATATGTACTAATTTTTCTAACCCTAGCAAAGGGGACTTAAACTTTACTAAGTGTATATATGACTACCTCAACGGAGATGTGGAGATTACTAAGCGGGCCCATTTTCTAGGTTCGGAGCGAGACTTAGGAAGGATATTTACCACTGAGCAATGGGCTGCGGCAATCAAGTGGACTATGAAGTCCTCTTTATGCATGAATCTATTGGAAGTATACCATAAAATGCTGATGAGATGGTATTATACACCTTCCAAGCTAGCCAGAATTTATCCCCACTCGTCGGCCTAGTGTTGGGTAAGATGTGGCCAAATAGGTACTCTTTATCATATATTTTTTGGAATTGCCCTCTTATATTAACATTATGGGATGATGTGTTTCAACTTCTCATCAGTGCTGGGTATTACTATCATAAAAGATCCGGCTTTAGTGCTTATCTTTAGGAATAGAGGACCTTCCAACTAACTTTAGACGTCTGGTGGGCCATGTGTTTCTCACTACTAAACTTATGATTGCCAAAGCTTGGAAATCCTCCACGTCTCCATCTTGTATTGAGGTGATCGGGAAAGTGTCTAACCATTGTGTTTATGAATGCCTATTTTATTTGAGGAGTAACAGGTATGTTCTCTTTTCTAATGTATAGAACCCATGGATACGTCATTTTGTGGACTGTAGAGACAAATGACCTACGTCAGCCTAATTCCCATATCCCTTCCCTTCCTTTCCTTATCCTTTTACCTTCTGATAAGTAGTGTCACATTTTGTATTTATCTTATGAACAGATGTATATTTTATTGGATGTCCTAGTGTTCCGATTTTGTTCACTGTGTATGACTTATATTGTACTATATTGTGATGCAAATTCAATAAAAATTTTATTGTTGAAGTATGTTTTGTGCTGCTGTATTGAGGTTCAATCTAGTTATTGAAAGACCAGTAGGCCTAAACTACAAAGCGTATTTAAGTGCAATTGCAAATGACAAAGTGCCACTGGGGCCGTTTTTTACGGCATCCGAGTGGCACCCGATGGTTTTTACGGACCCATTCACTTTAGCGGGTGAATCGAGCCCGTGAAAACTAACCCAACTTTCCGATCCGTGGATGGATAGTGTCACGATGGGTGTGTGGACACACTGGGCCGTACCGCCGCAGCGGGATAGCAGCTGGCCAATAGAATACCAAGTCCGTGTCTATATTTCGAATAAGGGTACCTGTGGAAATTCAGACCGTAGCAATGGTTAGACTCGGATGGGACCTTGGCAGCAGGCAGACACCAGAGGCGGTGTAAAACAGCAGGCGTAGTATATGGCATAACACGACTCCAACTCTCTATGGCACAGGAACAAGGTAGCACGGGATACAGGATAACAGTAGCAGGTAAGGGAACGCTGGGAACTGTAAAGCATTAAGGGACCATTTGCAAAGGCTTACACGGGTAAACAACAACGCTCAGGCAATGAAGGAATGGCAGGGCCCTTCTTATAGTCCAGGGTGATCATTGGCTAATTTTACATATTTTTCAGGTGTGCTCGCTGGCCCTGTAAGGCCGGGCACGGGCGCGCACCCTACGGGACACAGCAGAGTGAAGCGAAAGTGAACGCTAGCGTCTCTTGAGGAGATGCGGGCCAGCGATCACAGATCCATGGCTGCGGCCGTTGGGAGGTGTGTCATCCGAACGGGCCATGGGTGTTAGATAGGACATGTCCTAGCTTTCCACGGGTCACGGATGGGACCCGGCCGGCACACACAGTCGTGTGCATGAGGCATTAGAGTTATGAGTGATGGAATGTGGGGGTGGGTGGATATTCATCTAGACTTCTTGATATTCATCAACTTTTGGTAACCTTATTCATGAGCACTACAGTCCATCTGTCCTGTTTGACATGGCTGCTTGAGAACAAAAATATTTCATTAACCTGCACCGGAAACATGAGGCAGGGTAGATTTTATCACTTCATGATCAGTGGGTGTCAGAACAACCCCCAGCCGATCCCGATGCACAATCAGTGGATGGAAGAATCGGTGTTAAGAGAAAATTTGTGAAGATCAGTGGGGCTCCTGCAGTTGTAACCACACAATAAGAAACTGATTGCTTATCATAGCAATATATCATACGTCTTTCTGGTGGGAAAACCTATTCAAGAACACTGTTTTTTTCTGTGCACTTCAAACGCTTTGTTGTAGTTGTGAACTCACAATTGTGTATTAAAGACAAAAATAAATAAATTCTAATCTAATTAAATACATCAGGTCTGCGGGACTCACGGGTTAAGTGACCGGGTCGTCAAACTGTTATCTATCACGTCTAAATTTATAACTTAGATGTGATTGATAACAGGTGGATCTGCTTTCACTGAACTAGTCAGTCCTGCTGACCTGGCGGATTCAGGTTTCAGTGCAAGATGCAGCTGCTCTGTACATGGGATGCAAAGCAGCTCTATCTGAAAAAGTAAAAATAATTTTTAATAAAAAGTAATTATGAACTTGCACTAAACACACTGATGCACAATTTTTTGTTTAAATTTCATAGGTGTACATAGCCTTTAATGTTACCGTACTTCTAGTGAAGTTTATTTTTATGATGCCGATAAAAACCGAGGCATACGCGGATATTGTTTTGAATTCTAAAATATAATACTGACTTGTCTGATGATATTAAGGCATCTGACATATTGACTGGATTTCCCAATGTTGAGAATAAATTGTCATCGTTCAGATTATTCTGTAAATCATTCTGGCATGGCACAGGGTTTAGTGTTAGTTGGCATCACTGTGGATGTTGTCAGCTTATGTTCTATGTAAAGACTAGTTTGAACTCTCAATTAATATATTATATGACCAAGCTAATAAGCATCTGCTCCTCCATATGTTCAGAATATTTGCATTCTAAAATATCAATTTGCTTAATTTCCAAACTGATACGGAGGCCTGGTTTTATCCATGTTGGTAAACTTGGACAGGTGGCGTTTATCGGCGCTCCGGAAAAAGAATTGACTTGTACTGTTACGATCAGTACATTTGAATGTGAAGATGAAGGCCATTCAGGTGCAATAAAATATACTTCTTATTTAGTTTATCAACATTGAAAGGCAGAATGATCGTGAGTGTTCACAGATGTTGTACTGTAACAGATGCCTATTGCGCATACTACACAGTACAGGTGGTATTGGCTTTATGGTTGTAGCCACCTTTTACATTATCACAACTTTTCATGAATATTTGAAATTACGTTTTCCATTGACACGCCTGGCTTCACATATGCCTGTGTTTCTTATTTAAAGACCTTTACATTTCGCAGTTTGTATCTACATAAAATTTAGAGTAACTTTGTAAATACATCATTTTCTTGTCTTCTACTGCTTTTGTGTATTTAAAAGTGGAGTTGTGCATTAAATAAAAGCCAACATACAAAGGGAAGGGATTCTGATCATTAAAAAAAAAATATATATATATATCGCTAAAAAAGACCACTTTAAATGAACATATCAATGTGATAAACTCACTAGTATATAGTAGTTCTATGAGGGTAATTGGAGCTATGAAAAGGCCAAATGGGGGCCTCAAAAGCACTTCTAAAGAGTAACCGGCTGCATCACATCATTTTTGGAGCTGATGAATAGCTGAGGGGGTTCATGCGATTACAACATGTGACTCCTCAAAACCAAGAAGTGCTTTGGGGGATGTTTTGCTGTAATTTTAGTCACTAGTAGAACTCTATTAGAATATCATTAGATTGTCCATGAGGCGTAATATTGATCCTGTACAGAAGTGCACAGGGGCTGTATGGCTCCCTAGTACGAAGTCGCACGGCTACAGTGTGCTGCCTTACATGCTCTGTCAGGTGCCATATAAATTAACATATTCTCCCCTCAGAGAACATCTCCACAGATTGGGTGGTAATTTTCCAGTACATTTTATGGTACTTTAAGTGCCAATAGAAAAGTTATGGCTCTTGGAAGGCGGGGAGTGAAAAACGAAAACAAAAAATAACTTGGTTCTAGTAGGGATTAAATATTTTTATTTATTTTTTTTATTATTAATCCCTACGTTTTTTGCTGTGAATGTGCAGCTTTTCCTGTAGATTTTCACTACCCCATTGAACTCAATTTCCATGTAGATATCCTGCTGCATGCATCATTCAATACATGATATCTGATGGCTTTGCTGGAACAGAAATGGAATTTCCTGCAAAACCGCACCTGTATTATAGGATTGCTCCTGCCACTGAACAGCGTGATTCTAATAATATATTCTGTAAACTTAGACTCTCCGTGTTTTCTGAATCTAGGTCTTATATGTGCTGTATTTGTTTTGGCAATGAAAATCTAGTAGAGTTAGGCCTCCTGCACACGGGACTGAAATGCTGCAGAATTTGTCTAGCAATTCCGCAGCGTATTACAGTGGTGGCAAAGTGGATGAAATTTGAGCAAATCTCATCTACACGCTGCGGGAAATAAAACACCGAGAACGTGCGCATCGCAAGTACACTTTCGAATTCTCATTCTGCAGCATGTCCATTATTCTTGAGCAAACGCTGTAGAATTGCTGTGTGGCAATTCCACTACATTTCTGTCCTGTGTGCAGGTGGGCCTTATGGTGGGTCATTTTATGTATTTATTTGTTTATACGGCCTGTGGCTCAGTGTAAATCCAGTGAGAATGCAAAGCAATAGTGTAGATATGCTCCTTATTTTCCCTGGTTTTCCATAGGAAGCCTCCATGCACTTGTCACCGTTGGAACGTTGCAGCATTTACGTCCTGGTATTTTTTATTGTTTTTGTTCAGTGAGTGCTTTTTGATACGCTGAGATTTGGCAAAATGCTATTCATGTGTTTCCTGAATTATGTATAGGATGATTCTGACCACGGTTATTTCCTAGTTAGAATATTTTAGCATCCTACTTACAACAGTACAAATAAACAGTCGGAAAGTGGTTAAAAAAAGGAACCATATCAAATCCAGCTGGGGGTATTTGCAAGAAAATGGTAAAAAAAAATAAAAAAATCAAAAGGTTGGGAAAAAAGATGAAAAGAGAAATAAATACAAAGTATTACTATTCAGTTACACTACTGCCCCTTTATTTCTTGATGTATCACATCATCGGGAGAAGTATTTGGACCTGCAAATCAATTAAATGCATCCATGGGCCACACAGCTGTGTTTTGTTTAGGCCTGCACTCAGTCATATGGATTGCAGAAAAGCAAATTACGGTAGTTTTTTTTTTTTTTTTTTCTTTCCTATACGGTCTTTGCTCTCAGCTGTACAGCATATGCAACATGGCCCTATCCTAATTTTCAAGCTGGTACTTATAAACATGCATATCCAGTGACTGTCACAAGGTGGCATACTCATGATTTATAACGTTCTTGTGTTATCAGGTGTGCACCAGTGTGAACCAGGGACTTCCAAGATTATTTTCTTTCTAAACCTAAAAGACTGCAAGATTGTCAAATGAGATCATATAAACCTGAGACGTACCTTCTCCACAAAATAGTGATGTAAAAGTGAAAGATTACAAATGATCATATGACATTTTACGTAAAGTTTATTCTAGGGCTTTTTGCACACTCAAACATTTTGGCCCTAATCTGAAAAATCTTTTATAATTTATTATAAGGATGTTGATCTTAGTGGGTCTTTAATACACAAGGATAGGTTCTGTTAACAAGAATAGCATGGTCTGCAGCACTATTGTTGCTGTCAGAACTGCCAAATCCCTACCGAAAACTTGACGGACCCCATTTTAAATCAATGGGCTCTGTTTGGACATGTTTGAAAATGGATGGATCATAGTTGTTTTGCCCCATTTAAAAAAAAGAACCATAATGCTACTGGAAACAAAAATATTTTGCTAGACCCTGAACACGCTATTTTTTCTTTTTATTATTATTATTATTATTATTATTTTATTTGTTTTTATTCTTTTTTTTTTTTTTTTAGGACGCGTTGTTACCTTTTTAATAAAGTAAACCCTGCACTATCTTGTAAAGAGGTTTTCCTTCCCAACTCTGATTTTATAAATGAGGGAATTAAGTTACATTCTTTTTCCAATATTTAAGTATGTTATATAAACAGTTTGGATCATTCAACATTTTCAGGCAGATCTAGATGAAAACCATAAAGAGAAGGCAAAGCCTAAGGGTACAGTAACCATTCTGGCTGACCACTATAGTTTTAATACAATTACATAATGTGATCATGGGCCATGATGACACAACTCCTATTTTCTTGACATGACATCATCACCCTCTACCCTGAGGGCCTACTTTGCTTTTTCATCAGTGTTCTTCTAGCCATAAAGTTGTCTTAAGTTGAAGCAAGTACTACTTTCATATCGATCTGTCCCAGATTAAACGATGCTCATGTCGTGTTTGGCCTGTTTTAGTTAAGGTGTATTAAAAAAAAATTGCTTCAATGCATTGAAAACAAAATATCAAGTAACTTTGCAAATATTGCACGTTAAATATCTCCTACCATTTTGTATCTACAGCTCCTATACTTTCCCGTGGTTACAGACTACAAACATGCCCTTTATGTAGTCTGATTCTGCAATAATATGCCCTTACCTTTTAGCCCTACTTTTTAACATACACTCAGTAGGCTAAGAAGAAGTTAGAGGCTCTGTCACCAGATTATAAGTGCCCTATCTCCTATATAAGAATATTGGCGCTATAATGTAGGTGACAGTAATGCTTTTTATTTAGAAAAACTATCTATTTTAAACCACTTTATGAGAGATTTATAGCTTTATGCTAATGAGTTTCTAAATGCCCAAGTGGGTGTGTTTTACTTTAGACCAAGTGGGCGTTGCACAGAGGAGTGTATGACGCTGACCAATCCGTGACCAATCGGCGTCATACACTTCTCTCCATTCATTTACACTGCACTAGCGATATAGTTATATCGTTATGTGCAGCTACATCCACAAACACTAACATTACTGTAGTGTCCTGATAATTAATATACATCAATACCAGCCTGGACGTGATGTTTATTCAGAATCCTGACACTTCTGAATCTTTTCTGTGAGATTCCAACAAGGCGAGCGTAATCTCGTTTGAAATGACCGGTTACATCGTAATCTCACAAGATTACGCTTGCCTTGCTGGAATCCCACAGAAAAGATTCAGAAGTGTCAGGATTCTGAATAAACATCACATCCAGGCTGGTAAGCTAAGAAAGAGTAAAAGAGACACGGCGCCACATAGTGCAGGTAAATGATAATTATGGTAGAGCTACTAAATATTCATTTGGCCTGATGAAGATGCCGGTCCGGTGTTGAAACGCGTAGCCCTGTCCTCGTATACCTACATAAAATTTTAACCTTGTATAGCCTTTTGCCTTCATTAGCAGCGCCCTTTGGTCCCCCTTTTACTCTCTATTTGCGTCCATGCTGGTAGTGATGTATATTCATGATCAGGACACTGCACTAATGTTAGTGTTTGTGTATGTAGCTGCACATAACAATATAACTATATCGCTAGTGCAGTGTAAATGAATGGAGAGGAGTGCATGATGCTGATTGGTCAGCGTCATACACTCCTCTGTACAACACCCACTTGTCTAAAGTAAAACACGCCCACTTGGGTATTAAGAAATCATTAGCATAAAGCTAAAAATCACTCAAAGTGGTTTAAAATAGATCGTTTTTCTAAATAAAAAGCACTGCTGTCACCTACATTACAGCGCCCATCGCCTTATGTAGGAGATAGGGCAGTTTTAATGTGGTGACAGAGCCTCTTTAAGGTGTCTTTGTGAGACAACCCTTTTCATTTTAATTGTTGCATCCTAGGAGTTTGAAGACAAAATCCGATTTAGTGTGTATCTGTCCAGCACTAACTCCCCCCCCCCTCAAGGTACTGTTTCATAATTCTTATGCGTCTATATATTTAATGTTTTAGGCTTGGGTTAGGCAAAGCTGCTTTTAGTAAATTTAGAAATGTCCACGATTAATGAGAAAATCCCCAGCTGAAGGTAAATTGTGCATCATCAGCTAGCCAAATATATTCCCAGTGAATCCATATTACCTTTTTGTTGAGATGTTTATGTTGTAGAATAAATTAGTTGCCAAATGACTAATTTTGTGGAAAGCATCAGTATTGAAACTTGTGTCTTTAGTACTCACTTTTTATTGCAAATATGCGTTCACAAATATTCCATAAGGTTTGTATTTTCTATTCTCTACTCTTTGTAGCCAAAACCTTTAATGAGAAGCACAACTTCAGAAGAGTGAGTCACAGCTTTCCAGAATGTTTTTATTGAACACATAATATCTACAATAATTGAACATAAAGTCAAGTCTTTCTTTACGTACGCTTTGTTAAGCTGTTTGTTACATTTTTGTTTTCCTCAATTCCATGCCCCCAAAGCCCCATTCACTTGTTTTGTAGTGGATTTACGGTGCTGAATGCCCACCTAAAATGTTATGCAAATTCGCCAAATGTGAATATTTCCAGTGCAAAAATGTGAAATCCCTAGTATTTATGAACCTTGTGCAGTTTTTTACTTTTTGTTACTTTTTGGCCTTGTACTTTCAGAGGAAAATTTGAAGTTGCTTTTTGATCAATTACTTGACATGACCGCAGTTCTGCCAGTCAACTCACTTTACTTTTACCGCATTGTGGTCTTTTGAAGCATTGTCAAGTCAAAGGAGTTGTCTCGTAAAAACAGCCCAAGTCCTTGTGCCCTGTAAGGGCATATGGGCGTCCTAGAGGGACTTATGGGCTACAATGGAGAACCTCTCTGGCCACTCTGGTCTGTCCATGTATTCCATGGTCAGCTATTTATTTATAGCCAGATGTGGCTTGCCCACCGCTATAACAGCTGATCGTCAGGGTTTAGAAAAGCTGGACCCTTAGTGATCAGCTGATAGACCAGCTTGGATTTTTTTGAAAGGGGCTAAAACTAGTGCAGTGCAGTTTCTTCTTAGAATTTTTAAACTCTTTTGTATAATGTTTTTTGTTGCTCTTCAAGCAAATTGTAAATTTTAAATTTTATTGTCTTCAAATTGATGACAGAGAAACAGATTTCAATTAAATACGTAACACATTGTGTTGTCCATCGATGTTTGTTAGAATCCCTTTTTCAATGCTGGAACTTTTGGGTCTCTTATAAAAATTGTTAAGTCCTAAAATGTTTGAATAGGCCCATTTTTGACCGTTGTTTGTTAATTTAGTAATGAAGAATGAAAATCTGTTTTCAATTAGAGGTTCTGTGTGCAGAAAGTGCTGTCCTGGGCAAGATTTTTGAATACTTCGGGGCTTGATAAAACAAAACCTGAAAGTGCACATGTAAAATTTCTTTTCCGGAGTTTTGATAAAATATAAACGGGAAGAAAAAAGAAAATTGTTGAATCAGAAGTATGTGTGTTTTGGAACCTGGCAATGCAGAAAAGCTGCTGTTCTGTGTATTTTCTTATTTTTTTTCTGCTCTTTCTTCTTAACTATTTCTGGGCAGTAGACCGTTCAGTTTATTTGTATTAATATTTGATAACGCTGTATGGTCTTTAAATCTGTAATTATTTTGTGGTCTTGCATATAGACATTTATGGGTTATGGCATGGATAATTTTCTCACTATTCATATATATCACCTATCCACAGGATAGGTAATGTATGATGACTGGGGTCCCCACCACTGGGACTCTCGCTCATGACTATAATGGGGGCACAGAGCCCCTGTTCCTCCTTAATACACGATCGCAGTGAGGAGGATTTTGAATGAAGCGGCGGCCGTGCATGTGCTCTGCCGCTCCATTCAATTTTCTATGGGGCTGACTGAAGCAGCCAAGCACTGAACTCCGCTGTCTCTATTGGCCCCATAGACATTAGATTGGCAATGCGCAAGGGTGACCACCGCGCCATCGAAAAATCCCCCTTCTGCGATTGTGTAGTGAGAACGGGGGGTTGATAAGTGGGGTTCCCAGTGGTCTGTCCCAAAACGATCATACATTTATCACCTATCCTGTGGATAGGTGATATGTGATCTTGAAGGGATCTTTAACATTTTTATGACCAATTCTTAGGAAAAGTCATCTATATCCTGGCAAACCCACCAAGCAACTGATTGAAAGGGCTGCGGCGTTCCAGTGAATACTGCAGCTTCTTCTACCGGTCACAGCTCTTTATATTCGGTAGTGGCTGGTACTGCAGCTCTTTGCCGGTTAGTCTCATTCAAGTGAATGAGACTGAGCTGTAGTACTAGTCACACAGCCACTACAGAATATATGAAGCTGTACCTGGTGAGCAATCAAGACTGCAGCCCCTTCAATTAGTTAATTGTTGGGGTTGCTAGGAGTCAGAACGACTCTGATCTTGATAAACTATTCAAAGGATAGGTCAATATCATCAATCTCAAAGTCCCAGAAAACCCCTTTAAGGGGCATTTGTCAATCTCCCTACATCAGTTCTGTTAGGCTGGGTTCACACGACCACATTAACGTCCGTAATGGACGGACGTATTTCGGCCGGAAGTCCCGGACCGAACTCCGTTCAGGGAGCCGGGCTCCTAGCATCATAGTTATGTACGATGCTAGGAGTCCCTGCCTCTCTGCAGGACAACTGTCCCGTACTGTAATCATGTTTTCAGTACAGGACAGTAGTTCCACGGAGAGGCAGGGACTCATAGCATTGTACATAACTATGATGCTAGGAGCCCGGCTCCCTGCAGTGTGTTCAGTCCGGGACTTCCAGCCGAAATACGTCCGTCCATTACGGACGTTAATGTGGTCGTGTGAACCCAGCCTTACTCTTTTAGTTTCCAGTTTGGCTCTGCCTTGTTTGCCTGTATCAATTGTTTATGTAAATAGCTTGCAGCATGATTGTCTATAAAAGGTTATCTAGGATATTCTTTTTATTTATTTTTAAAATATAGTTGTATAGGAATGTACCATCAATAAATAAAAAAAAATTTTTCGTTTTTTTTATTGTAAATCATAAATGCCTTCATTTTGCAGAACAAGAAACATAAAATACTCCAGTTGTTAAAAATAAATTAATTTAAATGTCATATACTTGTATATAAAGCTGCCCATATATGTTAAGATGTGGCCATGATGCAAGTAAGGCACCTTTCACTCCTGCACGTTTGACGTATACATCAGGAAATCTCCCAGCACATATGTTAAATGTACACATAGGCTTCCATTATATTGATGGTGGACAAAAGTGCCCTTTTGACCACTGTCGTGCGGTAAACGCAATGGGCGGCCTTTTTTTTAATTTTTCTGACTCATTACCTAGGCAACCACACTATTCTATTTAGAGGCATCCTGCAAAAAAAAATGTATACGGTGCGGCATTTTCTTAATTTTTATTTTTTTTCCTTGGTGCTTATTGTTCAAGTATGGCATCTATTAAATGTATACGTCCTAAGCTTTTCTATAGCGTTTCATGACATATACGTTATGCGAATTACATAAGTCACTATAGGCTATTATGGGATCTGCTTACTGAATACATCATGGAAAGGTCATGAGGGTTTGACATATCCGTTAAGCAGATCCCATATTAGTCGATCGGTGACGGATGACGCTGTTGGGCATCCATCACAGCCCCCGTTTAACCCCTTCCCACCGCAGCTATTTTTCGGATATTCACTTTTGTATTTTCCTCCCCACCTTCCAAAAGCCATAACTCTTATTTTTCCATCAATATTGCCGTATGAGGGCTTGTTTTTTGCGGGACGAGTTGTAGATTTTCACAGCACCATTTTTTGTACCACATGTAGTGGGAAACGAGAAAACAAATATATGTGGGGTGGAATAGGAAAGAAACAGCGATTTCTCAACCTTTTGGGTGGTTTTTGTTTTTACAGCGTTTACCGTATGGTAAAAACGGCATGTTAACTTTATTTTGCGGGTTAATACAATTACAGCGATACCAAATTTATATAGTTTTCTTTGTTTTACTACTTTTACAAGGAAAAAACTGATTGTTAAAAATAAAATTTGAGTTTTGTCACCACATTCTGAGAGCCATAACGTTTTTATTTTTCTGTCGATTTAGCCGTGTGAGGGCTTTTGTTTTGCGGGGCGAGCTGCAGTTTATATTGGTACCATTTTGGGGTACGTGAGACTTTTTGATCACTTTTTATTTCATTTTTTGTGGGAGAAGGGACCAAAAAACCAGCAATTTTGATGTTTTTTAATTTTTTTATTTTTTACGGCGTTCATAGTGCGGACTAAATAATGATATATTGTAATAGTTCAGACTTTTACGGACGCGTCGATACCAGTTATGTTAGCTTTTTTTTTTTTTAACATTGCGCATATGGGAAAAGGTTTTTGTTTTTTTTGAGCTTTTAATTATTATTACTTTTTTTTTTTACTTGTCCCCCTAGGGGACTTTAACCAGCGATCGTTAGATCGCTTGCACAATATACTGCAATACTAATGTAGAGAAGCAGGGCTTCATAGGAGTACAAAGATGGCGGACCTGGGGATCTTCGTCAGGCTGCCGTGCCAACCAACGGCTCCCCCTGATCTCGCCGCGGGGGGACTTTACAGGGGGTCACCCCCTATTTTTAGTCATTTAAATGTTGTGATCGCTATTGAACGCGACATTTAACGGGTTAAACAAGCGGGATCCCGCCTGGTACCCGGAAGTATCGGCTGTTACACACAGCCGACACACTCGCTCTATGGAGTGGTCTCAGCCCGTGAGCCCGCTCCATATTCCCCCACCCGGCGTGCAACGTATATATACGGCGGATCTCGGGAAGGGGTTAATGTACATGTCAGTAGCGTTTCCTGGCATATGCGTCCAACGATGACCATAAATGCAGATTGCTTACCTTCATTTTCATATGTTAAAAAAAAAAAAAAAGTTTACCACGATACGATAGAAACAATATATTGAATTTCACTTTCCTTCCTTGCCCTTTCTTGGGCAACCGTGAACTAGAAGCTTTGATTGTAACGTTTCGCTACTGACAGAGACCCATTTTGAAGCAGAAAAGATCAATGTAATGACCAATTGTTTAGTCAGAAGCTATAGTTTTTGCTTCAACCGCTATCCAACCAAAAATTGGTCAGAACTTTAAGGATTTGTTACGTTTGTGGCCCACATTACAAATAACTCTCCATGTCATTGTGTAAATCGCGATTTTTAGTTGTATTTTTTTGGTACTCTTGTGTAGATTACGTGATTTTTGACTCTTTTGGGGGAAAATTGAAGAAAATGAAAAGGTAGAGCCATGACTGAGGCCATCTAAGTGCTGCCAACGGAATGATAAATGTAGGAGCAGAATTTGCTCATTTGGAAAGTGATTTCTGCTGATCTTGAGAGAAACCTTGCTTTTATTTCATTTTGTGCTAAAATGTTTTGGCGCATGAAATCTTTCTCCGTTTTACTTTTGGCATGAAATTGCAGCACAATTAAAAGCACGTGAAGGATAAAAAGCATACAGCATGTCATCCTATAGTTTTTGATGGACATTCCTGGGCTGTTCTTGCCAGCTTTCTTATATTAGATGGAGTTACACTTGTCTTCCTTTTATTTTTAAAACTTGTTCTATGCCCCTGATTGTAGAGTACTCCCTTGTGGAATGTATTGGACTTGCTGTCACTCATTCTCATGTTAACTGTACTGTCTGCACCACTAAATATGTGGGTGTCTTTCAGAAGCTAAATGAGCAGTTGACTTTACAATGGCAAAAAATATCAATATCGAAATTTCAGGTAACATATGGCTCTATGATTCTGTGATTTGTATTACTGAGGTTAGGGTTGCTTTTGTGAGCGCTCGCTAAGCAAATGAGCAGACACGGAGTATGTGAGATTAGGAGCTCATGTACACAAGCACATTACAGCTGAGGACAACCTGTGCGTGCAGGAATCTGTAAAACTGCACCCATTGTCTTCTATGGGGCTATACTGTCCCTCTGTATGCCTCTGAATTCATGTTGAAATCATAAAAAATCTGACAGAAGCCGCCTCTGTATCTCCACAAGTGGTTCTGATGCTGTATTATGCAGTTGTGATTAATTCCACAATATGCACCACATGGAGCACCATATAGGGACTACTTAGTCTATGTGCCTGTGGCGTGAGATAAAGAATTAGGCCTCCCAACCATGTATAAAGCAAGCTTATAAGTATCCTGTAAAGTGCGGAAGTGTTAAAATGTTAGAACTGCATTTGACCGCACAATATGGTTTTCTATGAAATCTGTTTCATGATACCAATGTTATTGCTGTATTTAGTGTTCTGCCCTAAAAAGTACAGATGATCAAATTGTTTCACCTGATTTGCTGGTTCGCTCTTTGTTGATTCACTTCACCATAGAATATGAAGAAATTGTTAATATTAGCTTAAGTTTGGCAATAACCATTATCACACCTAATGCTGCATACACATTTGAATATTGTTGGTGGTTCTAGTCGACTGTCAAATGTTTGATAGCTTTCTCAATGTGTCTTAGAAAGCAAAATAGGCAAGTTGGATTTCAACGTACCAGATTTTGTCCCGACAGTCTGCCAGAGGTTTCGATCCCTCTTTATTGAAACAAACATGGCTGCTTTGCCATGCTAAATGTGTATGTTTATTGAGAGGTTGGAGGAGATGGCTGTTTTTACAAATTTGTGTCCCCAGATGGCTATCTTATGGCTCTGACCAGTTTCACACAGTGTAGGAAAATCTCTCCACGTCCGATGTAAGGTCAGGCGGAAGATCGCAATTGGAGATATTAACTTTTTGCACACGTTTGTGCGGTGCCATTCTTCTTGAACACTAGAATTTTTCCTCTGAACCTTCTTGCTTTGTAGCTACTTTATTTGCTAGACATAGGGGCTATAAGAAATAGGCTAGCATTTGGAAGATGTAACCTATAGTAAAGTATCTGTGTACCGTCAACGAATGTCAGGTTGATTTAAATTTCAAGTCATTTAAAAATTAGACTGGAGCCGAAGCTTATTTATCTGTCCAGCTGGTTTCAGTTTACTGTGTATTAGATCTGTAATGTTTGGAAAGTTTGCTATCCGGTTATAAAGTCAGATTGGGAAATGGCTTGGATTCACAGAAAAATATTTAACAGTTCCTTTCTTTAACTGGTAAAAAATTTACAGAAGAGCCGTAACTCTATGTAGAGGAAGTGTTGGACTGCTCAGTTTTCACAATAATAAAATGTGTATGGTTTCGGATTTTGGATCCATAATAGAGACAGAATGTCTTCAGAGAATATATTGTCAGGAATCATTCCGTTGTGTAAGGAATTTGTGAGATGTGGTGTGATTAAAGTTGATTAATTGGCCTGTATCCTGTAAGGAATATAAAAACCTTAACCAAATATTTGAACAAGGCTTGGTTTCCATTCTTGTTGTTCCCAATTTTAGCTTCGTAAGAGCCGTTCAACTCCAAGCTTGAGACAGGATTAGATTCCATGGTAATGATCCGCCTCTTGACCGTATTTTTCAAGCACACCTTTCTTTAGTGGTTTCTTGTTTTCACACACATACATTCATTAAATGTTCCGTTACCAGTATGACTATATAAAGTTTTTATAATAGGTTAAGTGGTTGACATTTTGTGTCTGTTAGTGGCGCTAATTTATTTTCCACAAAATTAAAGGTTTCATCAAGTGAAAAATTTTAACACTACAAATATTTAAGAGAAGTCGCAAACTATTTAAATGTTGCAATCTGTGGGAAAAATGTTGATTATTGTACAGTTTACACCAAGCTTGCAAAGGTGTTTTTTTTGTTTTTTTTAAGTAGGTGGAGCTTAGTGAAAAGGGATGGTGGTAACCTGCGGCACAACAAATTTGTTATATCATTTATAAATTATAGTGGAACTCTACACCAGCTTCCAGTAGCCATGGGTATAACTGGGCAGTGGCAGGCCCACCCCCATGATCGGACATTAAATTAACTCACCTTTCTGCTTCACCAACCCTCACCACCAGATCTCCTCAGAATCCCACTTTAGGCCACGGTGCATATAGGACTTTGTATATGCCATGGTCTGATGTGGGTGCCTGAGGAGATCTGGGGGGAAGGAGGAGTGAGGTGAGTAATAAATGTGAAGCATCTTAATCCAACAAGCGGTATATTTAAAACTGGCATATGGAACCCCAATCTTAATATATCTTTCCAATTGTTTTTAAAACATTGCAAGGACATGATTTAGGGCAGAAGTCCCCAACCTGTTGTAGGTCGTGTGCTATTTCCAAATAAGACAGATCGTGTTGAGCCACATTGCATATTAATAGCAAAAAAAAATCTAGTATAGCATTGACCAAATTATATGGCTCTTAACTAGTATTAACTGCACCTGATGTGTTTTTGGAACTGGTTCCAAGCTCTAGTAATGCTATTGCCTCCCAAGTGCGGCTAGGGCACAATAGGATTTAGAGCTAGGGAGCCACATGTCATCCTCTAGGTACTGGCTGGGGAATTCTGATTTTGGACCTCCATTTAGGCCCCCTGCACACAGGTCAGATTTACTGCGGAAAACTCTGCATTAAATTTGACCTAGATACTACAGGGAATAACGTTAAAGTCTGCATCAAATCTAGAAGCTGATGTAGATTTCCACTATAATTTACGCCAGTTTTCTGATGTAAACTATAATACATTAGTTTGGCCGCAGTGGCCAACCCCCTTATGAACCACGCCCTTTAAAAAACATGAGGGCGGCGTAAAAGGCCGAAAACTCCAATCTTTAACGCAAATATCAACTTTTTGGCCAGTAGCCGACTTTTCTAAAGGTTGATAAATTCATCCCACTGAGTTTTAACCATAAGTCGAAAACCCTTATCCTATATAACAGCATTTTATACCTTTTAGCTATGGCAGTGTTTACATCATATTTAGCTCAGTTTTTTGTGTTTGTTTTTTTTACTGGTATAACAAATATTACATATGACAGGTTTGTGTAATCATTGTTAAATTTAGTATAGAAACGAATGGGCTGAAGAATCCAAACCTATAGCATGGTTTCACAGTACAGTCCTGGCCAAAAGTTTTGAGACTGACACCAAGTTTGTTTCAGTTTTTATAGTGGCAATTTGCATTAATTCGAGATTGTTATGAAGAGTGATCAGATGAATTGCAAAGTCATTCCTTGCCGTAAAAATTCATCACAAAAACACATTTCCCCTGTATTTCATCCTTGCCACAAAATGACCTGCTAACATCATTTCAGTGAACTTCTCGTTCGCTCAGGAGAAAGTGCTAACTAGTACAAGGCAGGTGATATCACTGTCATGCTGATTGAATTATAAGATCAGACTGGTTGATTTAAAAGGGGAATGGAGCTTGAAATTATTGTCTTCTTCTGTTAACCATGGTTACCTCCAAGGAAACATATGTAGTCCTCATTGCTTTGCATGAAAAGGGCTTTACAGGCAAGGACATTGCTGCTTGTAAGATTGTCCCTAAGTCATCCCTTTATCGGATCATCAAGAACTTCAAGGAGAGAGGTTCAATTGCTGTGAATAAGGCTTCAGGGCACCCAAGAAAGTCCAGCAAGTGCCAGGACAGTCTCCTAATGAGGATTCGGCTACAGGATCGATTTAACACCAGTGCAGAATGTCATGCCCGTGGCTGTGGGCCGTCAGGCTCACTCACCTCCTGACGGCCGCAGCCATGTGTCTGAGTGCTGGCCCCCATCTCCTCCTTAGGAGACGCCAGCGCTCACTTCCGCTTCTCTCGGCTGGGTCCCGTAGGGTGTGCGCGCACGCTCGTGCCCGCTCTTAAAGGGCCAGCGCGCGCACCGGAGTTAAAGTGCCAAATTAGCCCATGAGCACCCTAGATTATAAGAGGGGCCCAGCCCCTTCCTGCCTTGCCTGAGCTTTGTTGTAGTTACCCTAGTTTGTCTCTGCAAATGGTCTCCTAGTGTCTTCCAGTGTTCCCCGTTCCTGCTACCTGTAACTTGTATCACGTGCTATCCTCGTCAAGTGCCGTATTTAGTTGGAGTCGTGCTGTGCTGTGTACCACGCCTGTCCTGTTACACCATGCATGGTGTCCGCCTGCTGCCAAAGTCCCTTCCGAGCCTGCCTCGCTATTGTCTGAAGCTACCACAGGTACACCAATACGAACTATAGACTTTGACCTGTGTCCTGTTGGCCAGCTGCCATACCGTTCAGGTGGTACGGCCCAGTGGGTCCATATATACAACGTGACACAGAACTTGCTCAGAAATGGCAGCAGGCAGGTGTCTGTGCATCTGCACGCACATTGAGGCAAAGGCTATTGGAGGCTGACCTGGTGTCAAGAAGGGCAGCAAATAAGCCACTTCACTTGAAGAAAAACATCAAGGTCAGGCTGACATTCTGCAGGAAGTACATGGTTTGAACTACGGGTAAAAGTTATTTTCTCTGATGAAGCCCCCTTCAGACTGTTTGGGACATCTGGAAGAATGATTTTCAGGATAAGAAAAGGTGAGCACTACCATGAGTCCTGTGTCATGCCAACAGTAATGCATCCTGAGACCATTCATGTGTGGGGTTGCTTTCCATCCAAGGGAGTGGGTTCACTCAAAATTTTGCCTAAGAACACTTCCATGAATAAAGAATGGTATCTAAAATCCTTCAAGATCAACTAATCCCAAAGATCCAGGAGCAATTTTGTGACGAACAATTCTTTTTCCAGCATGATGGAGCACCGTCACAAGGCAAAAGTGATAACTAAGTGGCTTGGTGAACAAAACTGACATTTTGGGTTCATGGCCAGGAAACTTCCCAGATCTCATTCCTATTGAGAACATGTGGTCTATCCTCAAAAAGCGGGTGGACAAACAAAAACTCAGGGTATGTTCACACACAGCGTATTTTGGGGTGTAAACACCTCGAAATGTGCCTTGGAAAATGCTAGTGAAACGCCGACCAACCGCTTCCCATTAAAATCAATGGGAAAAACAGTGTTTAGTTCAGACGGGACGTTTTTTTTACACTGCAAAAAACGCAGCGTAAAAAGACACCGCGTAATAAGGAGCATGTAAATTCTTGAGCCGTTTTTGGAGCGTTTTTTCATAGGGTCAATTAAAAAACCGGTTCCTAAAATAGGTTAAAAAAAGCCTCCCAACGGTTTCTGCTGCAAAAATGGCTGAAAATCAGATGCTGGTTTCCCTTGAAAACCGCTCCGTAATTTTCAGCGGTTTTTAATTTGTGCGCGTGAAATTGTGATAAACTCCAAGCCCTGATTAGGCAAGAATGGGTCGCCATCAGTCACGATTTGGCCTAGAAGCTAATATCCAGCATGCCAGGGCATATTGCAGAAATCTTGAAAAAGAATGGTCAACATTTTAAATATTAAGTCTTTGCATAAACTTGATGTATTTGTCAAAAGTCTAAAAAAACTTATGAAATAATTATAATTGTACTTCAGTGTTTTTATCTTTCAGTCAGATGTTTCTATGGTATACTGGAGCAGCAAACTTCGTGAAAACCAAAATTTGTCTCGGTCTCAACTTTTGGCCAGGACTGTATTCTTAAAGGGAATGTGTTGCTAGCAAAAAATGTATATTTTTTTTTTAGTTAAACAATTAGTGTGTAGGTGATTAAACATTGTTCTAATTTTTTTTATTTTTTTCACGAGTCAGGAAATATTATAAATTAGATTCTAATTTATAATATTTCCCAGTGCTGGTCACTAGATGGAGCAATTCCCAAAATTGCAGCATTGCATGTGGTAAAGCAACCACATTGCTTTATGCTGCAAAATTGGAAAAAACTCACTCGCTCTAGTGAGCTCTCACAATCCCCCCTCCTTTATCCTGGCTAGTGCCGGGAGATACGAGGGGATTGAACGGTCAAACCTCCTACACTGTGTGTCGCCATTTTTTGAGCTAACACATAGTGTAGTAGGTTTACATACAGTAGTAAACACACACTGAAACACGAACATACATAGAAATAACTTACCTGCTCCAGCCGCCGCCGCTCCCTCCGGTCCGTCCGGTCCGTCTGCTGCCGCTGCTCCAAGTGCACAAGTCCGGAAGCCGCGACCGGAAGTAGTAATCTTACTGTCCGGCCGCGACTTCCGGTCCAAAGGAAAATGGCGCCGGACGGCACACAGTTCAACTAGGACTGTGTGGGAGCGGCGCATGCGCCGTTACCACACAGACGGCGTACACCATAGTGGATGGAACGGGCCACGTTCGCATTCACTATGGGACTGTAGCTGCCGTATTCCATGTCTGTATGTGTCGTTAATCGACACATACAGAACTGGAAAAAAATATGGCAGCCCCCATAGGGAAGAAAAAGTTCAAAAATAAAAAAAAGTAAAACACAAACACACAAATAAATAAAAAAGTTTTTAATAAAACACTAAAATCAAACTGATATAAAAAATTTTTTTTTGGGTGACACTGTTCCTTAAGTGCCCCTTTAACCCCTTCCCCCTGCTTGCATTCTGGGCCCTAATGACCATTTTTGAATTTTTTCCATCGTCACATTCGAAGGGCTATAACTTTATTTATTTTTTCTCTCGACTTAGCTGTATAAGGTCTTGTTTTTTGCGGGACAAGTTGTACTTTTTAATAGCACCATTTTGGGGTACATATAATTTATTTATTAACATTTATTAACTTTTTTTTGGGGGGATAGAAGAGAACCTGAAATTTCACCAATCTTTTTTTGCGCCCTAAATCTACGTTGTTTACTGTGTGGTATAAATAACACTAACTTTATTCAACGGGTTGTTACGACTGCAAAGATGGCAAATTTGTATAGATTTTGTATGTTTTACTACTTGCAAGAACAAATATTTAAAAAAAAAAAAGTGTTTTTAATGTGTGTCTCCATATTTGAAGAGCCATAACTATTTTATTCTGCCGATGCAGTTGTATGAGGGCTTTTTTTTTTGCGGGACAACTTGTCGTTTTTATTGGTACCATTTGAGAGTAGATGCGACTTTTTGATCACTTTTTATCACTTTTTTTTTTTAAAGTCAGGATTAACAGAAAACAGCAATTTTTTAATTGTATTTTATTTTTTACGGCGTTCGCCGTGTGGGTTAAATACTGTAACTGCTTTATAGTCGGGGTTCGTTACGGACGCGGCAATACCAAATATGTGTAACTTTTGTGCTTTATTGTGTTTTTTTTTAAATAGTAAAGCATTTTGTAAGAGGAAAAAGTGGGTTTTTCATTATTTTTTTTTTTAACTTTTTTTTTTTTTTTTAAATTAACTTTTATTCAACGTCTTCTTTTTTTTAAAACTTTTTTATACTAGTCCCACTACGGGACTTTAATATGCGATCATCCGATCGCTATTATAATACACTGCAATACTTTTGTATTGCAGTGTATTACTGCCTGCCCGTTTAAAACGGACAGGAATCTATTAGGTCATGCCATCTTATCGCCGGGTGTTAGTGAGATGAGAGGGAGCTCCCTCCCTCTCTCCAAAACCACTCAGTTGCGGTGCACGCTATTGAGCACCGCATCTGAAGGGTTAAACGGGTGAGACCGATACTAATATAGATCTCACACGTTCGAGCAGGGAACGAATATAAATCTCACACGTTCAAGCAGCTGCCTCTGGGAGCAAGGAGATTTGACAGCTCACTGCTCTGTTTACTTTATTCTGATGCAGCGCCGTAGAAGGGCTATTGCATCAGAATAAAGCCCACTAATGACCGCCGTGAAAAGGCTTATCGGCGGCCATTAAGGGGTTAAAAGGAAACCTATAATCAAATCCTTATGTATTTATGTTTAGCAAACATTGCAGTTGTATTAAACACTAGAGTGTGAATTGAGCCTATCTTCTGCCCATGTCTTTCCAGGTTTTGCAATAACTAGCCACCGTTTTGCCACCGTTCTGTAGTAGTCAGTCAGAACATGCCTAAGGGAGAATTTCAGTGGAAAATGCACTGTACCATGATACAATGCGTTTTTTTAAGTTTTTTTTAATAAGAGTACAAAAAAAGTGGTTTTACAAGTTAGAGAACCTTTCACCTCCCCATACATGTGCAGCGTGTAATGGGCAGGGCTGCACAAAAGCTGGGGCACTTTAAAAAAAAATTCTATCCTCCCCCGTTATTTAGATATTGGTGCCATTATATTTGGTACCCGATATTTAAGTAGTCCCCTAAACTGTCAATCGGGCGTGTACTTGCAAGTGGGTGTGATACTGTCCAATCAGATACGGACAGTTACAGCAAGAGCGAGGATAGAGGAGAGAGTGTGCGCACGCTCTCACTCCAGCATTCAAGATCAGTCTTCCGCCGAGCTGGCAAGGGGGCGTGTCACTGCTACGGACAGTGTAAGAGCTGTGGAGAGCATGCGTGCTCATCTCCAGCTCTTGCGAGAGATCAGTCTTGTACAGTGCAGCCGTCCGTAGCAGTGATATGCCCCCTTGCCAGTTTGGCAGAAGACTGATCTTGAAAGCTGAAGAGTGAGAGCGTGTGCGCGCGCACAACCTCTCCTCTATCCTCGCTCTTGCTGTAACACTGTCCGTATCTGATTGGACAGTGTGACAGCCATAGTAACACGCCCCCTTGCCAGTACACGCCCCATTGACCATTCAAGGGGCTATATTAAATATCGGGCGTTAAATATAATGGCCCCAATATCTAAATAACGGAACATGGTAGAATTTTTTTTTAAAGTGCCCCAGGGTTTATGCAGCCCTGCCTATGACATGCTGCACATGTATGGGGAGGTGAAAGGTTCTCTTTAAGGCTCATTCATATGGCAGAGCCATGTACAAACAAGGAGCCTGTATGACCGCACACAGAGTCCCTTTGGCTCTGTTCTATGGATCTTTAGGTACTCCATTTGCTGCAATATGGTGCCTCCTTATTAAGGAGATCTTCTTATTCTAGGGTACAATATGTTGAAATGGAGCATTCAATGATTGTTTTCTCTGTTGGAATCTGTATCTGTCAATGAAATCCTCTGTTAGCATCCATATAAAATTGAGGGGATGCCTTCAGAATTTTTGAGGCAGATTTTGAAATGACAGCGTTTTTTGCGGCGTTTTAGTTTTAGCCTTATTTATAAATTGAATCCAATGCAAAAACTGGGGAAAAACGCTTCAGATAAGCGGCTTTTTTCTTTCTCCTATTGATTTCAATGGAGGTTCAGAGGCACATACCGCTCCAAGAAAGGGCATACCACTTTTTTTAAATTTAATGGGGGAGTTTTGGCGGCGATTCCGCATCAAAATTAGCACCAAAAAACCCTGTGTGAACTGGCCCTTTGGGTGCCATATTACGGCTCCCTACCACACAGTCGCCATACGGCTGCGTGTATAACGTGTTAAAGAGGACATGTCGCTTCAACAGCATCAGTCTATATATGTGACTGCTTCCGAGTATGTGGGCTGTTCTAACAATGACATTGTAAATACATAGAAATATAACCGGATTTATATGTGATCGGTTATTGGCTTTTATAACAAAAACTTTTGTCCTGTTAAATATATTTTCATCTGCTTACAATGAAACTCTTCAGTGGAAACTTTTAATATGCACTTTGCATGAAGTGAATGCATTTTTCTTGTTCTGTATTGGAAATAAAAAAAATCCAGCTGCTTTCTACGCCTACTGTGAAGAGATCTTTAGGGAACAAGTTTGGGTTCTTTTGAAAAATCCATAATACATTTCAGGCTACAGAGGCAGACATTTAGCATTGCAGAATTTGTTGATGGTAGATTTCTTTTCACTGCTGTTTCCAATTTCGTGAATGAATGTCTGGATAGTATACTATCAGGAGTGTTTTATATTGTTGCCATGAATATAATAATAGGTTCTGGGTGTTTTGTGGTCATTCAGACACTAACATAGCACCCTTACTTAGTGAAAACCCAGTGCCTTTTATTTATTTTTTTCCGATTTTTGGAGACCACTAAAATAAACTTGGTCTTTTGTGGCATCTGAACTTAGTCTTAAAGTGCAAGTGAAATCCACAGTAAAGCGTTTAGGGCATACTACAAATTTTAATTTCCAGAGCAGATCCAGATTTTAGAAAAATAATTCACAAAATATGTAGACTTTCCGCAGCGTATGCGCCGTACCCTAAAAAATAAAAATCTCATTTTTGAAGTTGACTGAAGACTACTATAGCGATACAAAATGGAATATTGGCCAGGATTATTATATTGTGTGTGTGTTTTTGACTACTGGAAATCGGCAGTAGACTGACTGCATCTTGTATATCAGGGGTCATGTTCTAGGAGTTAAAACTGATTTATTTTGCCCCCTTAAAGAGGCTCTGTCACCAGATTTTGCAACCCCTATCTCGTATTGCAGCAGATCGGCGCTGCAATGTAGATAAGAGTAAAGTTTTTTTTTTTTTTTTTTTAAACGAGCATTTTTGGTCAAGTTATGACCATTTTTATATTTATGCAAATGAGGCTTTCTAAAGTACAACTGGGCGTGTATTGTGTTCGTTACATCTGGGCGTGTATTGTGTATGTACATCTGGGCGTTTTTACTACTTTTACTAGCTGGGCGTTGTGAATAGAAGTGTATGATGCTGACGAATCAGCATCATCCACTTCTCTTCGTTAACACCCAGCTTCTGGCAGTGCACAGACACACAGCGTGTTCTCGAGATCACGCTGTGACGTCACTCACTTCCTGCCCCAGGTCCTGCATCGTGTCGGACGCATCGGCACCAGAGGCTAGCAACCATTTCATTGGACGCATAAATGAGTAGATCAGCTGATGAGCGAGCGTTTTCCTGGTTCATTGGTTGATAATTGCAATGTTTACACAGGGCAAAGATCGGAAACGAGTGTTCATATTGTGTACTGTAATTTTCTAAAAGATTTTTGTGTGACGGCAGTGCCAGACTGGGACTGAAATTTAGCTCTGGCATTAGAAATCAAATCGGACCACTGGCTGGTGAACATGAAATATGTTTATATGCTTGCGGATTATGGCTGATCGAGGTATATATTCCATTTACAAAATGCAAACTGCTGTAAACTGCACTCGACAAAACTGGAGTGACACCATGTGGAATTTGAATCTCCCTTCAATAGCTTTTTTTTTTATTGCTGTTGATGGCAAGTATGACTTGCCGGCCTTCTGTCGAGAGCAATGAAAATGTACTGTTCTATAAGGGTATGTGCACACACACTAATTACGTCCGTAATTGACGGACGTATTTCGGCCGCAAGTACCGGACCGAACACAGTGCAGGGAGCCGGGCTCCTAGCATCATACTTATGTACGATGCTAGGAGTCCCTGCCTCGCAGCAGGACAACTGTCCCGTACTGAAAACATGATTACAGTACGGGACAGTTGTCCTGCAGCGAGGCAGGGACTCCTAGCATCGTACATAAGTATGATGCTAGGAGCCCGGCTCCCTGCACTGTGTTCGGTCCGGTACTTGCGGCCGAAATACGTCCGTCAATTACGGACGTAATTGGTGTGTGTGCACATACCCTAAATGTAAGGGTATGTTCACACGCTTAACAAAATACGGATGAAAATACGGAGCGGTTTTCAAGGGAAAACAGCTCCTGATTTTCAGCCATTTTTTAATCAAACTCGCGTTTTTTACGTCCAATTTTGGAGCTGTTTTTATATTGAGACAATGAAAAACCGCTCCAAAAAACAGCTGAAGAAGTGATACATGCACTTCTTTTTACGGGGCGTCTTTTTATGTGCCGTTATTTGAAGATGAGGCGTTAAATAACGCCTCGTCGGAACAGAACGCTGTATTTCCCATCGAAACCAATGGGTAGATGTTTGTAGGCGCTCTGCTTCCGATTTTTTAATTTATTTTTTTCCGGGATGTTTATGGCCCAAAAAAACAGCTGAAAATAACCCATGTGAACAAACCCTAAATGCAAACTATTACAAAGACAAAAGGGTGCATGGCATAACCCCACAACATTACAATACAGTACACTGCGCCCCCTGGAATAAATAATAAAATATACGGTGTCACATAATTAATACCCCTGAGATAAATAATCCAATACATTTTGCCCCTTGAGATAAATAATGCAATACTATGCCCCCTGAGATTAATAATGCAATACACTGTGCCCCTGAAGTAAATAATGCAATACACTGTGCCCCTGAAATAAATCCAATACACTGTGCCCCTGAGATAAATAATGCAATACTATGCCCCCTGAGATTAATAATGCAATACACTGTGCCCCTGAAGTAAATAATGCAATACACTGTGCCCCTGAAATAAATAATCCAATATACTGTGCCCCTGAGATAAATAATGCAATACTATGCCCCCTGAGATTAATAATGCAATACACTGTGCCCCCTGAAATAAATAATCCAATATACTGTGCCCCTGAGATAAATAATGCAATACTATGCCCCCTGAGATTAATAATGCAATACACTGTGCCCCCTGAAATAAATCCAATACACTGTGCCCCTGAGATAAATAATGCAATACTATGCCCCCTGAGATTAATAATGCAATACACTATGCCCCTGAAGTAAATAATGCAATAGACTGTGCCCCTGAAGTAAATAATGCAATACACTGTGCCCCTGAAATAAATAATCAAATACACTGTGCCCCTGAGATAAATAATGCAATACTATGCCCCCTGAGATGAGAAATGCAATATACTGTGCCCCCTGAAATAAATAATGCAATACCCTGTGCTCCCTGAGTTAAATAATGCAATACCCTGTGCTCCCTGAGATAAATAATGCAATGCACTGTGCCCCCTGAAATAAATAATGCAGTACCCTTGTGCTCCCTGAGATAAATAATACAATACAATGTGCCTATAAAATAAATATTCTACACTGTGCCCCTTGACCTAAACAATGCTATAAACTGCGCCCACTGAAATAAATACAATACTGTGCCTCATAAAATAAATACTATACTCTGTGCTCCCTAAAATACACTGTGCCTTCTGAAATATAGTACACTGCACCCCCTGAAATAAATATAATCCAGTTTGCCCCCTGAAATCAATGCAATTCACTGTGCCCCCTTAAATAATATAATAGCTCTCCAGGGGCAGCACACCTTCTGTGTACTGACACTGCAACATGCAGAGAAAGGAGGAGGAGGAGGAGGAGGAACTACAGCAACCTGCCAGGGAGGAAGAAAAGCGAGACTGCAGGGGCCTGGTAACTGACTGTGTGACCCACTGCAGATACGGATTACCTGATGGCCAGTCCAGCCCTGTGTGGCAGTGATGGTTATTTTTTATTTTTTTTTACCAGCCCTGCTCTATAATTGTAATATGTAACGTACAGTATTTGCCAAGCTGAACTTCATTACTGTATCAGCCATGTATTCTAACCGTTTTTTGTTTTTTAATCGTTTCTTTATTAGACTGATTTAGTCCTTAAATACTTGGTTATTTCACCACCTATTTTTTTTTTTATTTGACCTGTCAAAAGGGCATACAAGTATGATTAATGGGGGTCAGCCCCACTCAGTGGCATAGATATAGGGGTCACATTTGAGACTGGGCCCCCAAGCCAGGGGGGGCCCATTGCCCCCGTACAATGTCTATAAAATGTTATTATAGTAACTGTGGGCTGTATAATAAGCTACACGGGCCGCTGTTACTATAGTAACGGTTTACTTACCCTCCTCGTTCCCAGCGCATCTTGCTGCACCATGATGTCCCCACGCTGTGCGCTGCACACAATGTCGCGACACTGGATGGTGTCAGGACCTCCGCTACGCTCGGAGCTGAAGAGGCGGGTAAGTATATCATCATTGTCTTCTTGGGCCCAGCAGAAAGGATCACATATGATCTGTATCTTTGTATTTTCTTAACTTTTATTACTACCGCCTTAGTAATAGCCGCTGGCTGACCGTGTCCATTAAGGCGGGGCTTAGTGTTAGCCAGTGAAAAGGTTAACACCCCCATTATTACCCCGATACCCAATGCCACCAGGGGTGCCAACAAGACCGGAGTACGATCTAGTTCCCAAACATCTGTAGCGACGGGGGGGGGGGGGGACGGACCCTGCGTAATGTCACTTAGGAGACCCAGCAATGCAGCGGGCCTGCGGCCATGAGAAGTTGGGGGGTGCCCCAGAAGGTTTTTTGCATTGGAGCCCATGAGCCTTCAGCTACGCCCCTCCCTGTGGGTCCCGCTTCCCAGCTGGAGAGTTGATCGGAAATTTCTATACATATGATTTATTACATAATGAAAATTATGTCTAATATTAAACCATTCAATCTTCGTGTTTTTATGCCTTATAAGGGTTACAGAAAGATATCAGAGTATTTAAAAGTGAGGATAATTTTCTGGTTTGTAGGTGTTCATAATGGCTCTTTATTTTCGATGTGTGCTCCATTTGTAACTATTTTCTATAAATATGTAAAGAAAATGTCTTATTTTCATCTTACCATTTGAAAATCACAAATCATGACTGAAAAGAATATTTTTTCAGCTGCTAACTTTTACAAAGTTTTTCCAGTATGGTCTGCACTTCTGGTGCTCTTTGTTCTCATTACTTAAACAATGATTTCATTTCCTTTTTTGAGTATCAAGTCCTTTAAGGAAAAAATCTGAAACATCTAAATATTCTACTTTGCGAATTACCTTATTCCTTCATAGATGATTTCCAATACTTAGTTTTTCTTGTTCTGGAAACCGTAAAAATCAAAGCTTTAAGTTTTTGCTTTTCATTGCTTAGTTTTTGGTCATGATTTTTAATACACAGTGAAAACTCTCCAAAAGACCACCTCTATCAGAAGACCAACCCCTTCTCCAGTCCAGATTTCCTGTTCCACCATATGTTATGCATATTGGTCTTGTCTTGTTCTTTGAGAAGACCACCCTACTTTTTAATGCAATTTTGGATGGTCGTCTCAAAGGTTGCACTATATATTGAGTTAAACAAGGAATTATTGTAGCACACTTTGGTTTTATGACTCTATAATCAGGTAGTCAATAAATTACATTATAATCTATCTACTATCTACAGAAGTTTGTATAGCGGCAGAGTTTGTTGAGGAATCAAACTAAAACTAATGGGATAATATTTTGGAGCTTTTGAACCATGGGGTTATTAAAGTTATGGTTAGAACTAGCTACATGCTATTAGTAGTAGTAAGTATTCGTATCTTCTATTATTAGAAGGGCAGCAGAATGAGTGGTGAGAGTTGTATTAATGAGAGTTTAGATTGATTTTAGAAAGATTTTACAGTGGCTAAGATCTGAAGTTTTGGTAAGTTAGTATGTTGTATAGGCAATACCAGTCATGCTGCTGTTTGTGGGCAGTTTGGGTAGTCCTGACTGCATCACATTCGCTCTTTGGCGCCCCACAGTCACTTCAGTGTTTTGTCCATACGTGATGCTGTGCCGTCTACTGCAGCTTAGCCCGTTTTACTTGAATTGTGGTCCCCTCGTTCTGCAGATCTTTGGAGGTTTGGAAACTTTTTTCAAGTTCAAAATTATTCAAAGCTTCAGATTCGCTGGGGCATGAAGAACATACACATGATACGAACCTTTTCCTCCTCCTTTTTGAAGCGATTTTGGCCGCATATAAAAAGAAATGACTAATTTGGACCCTGCTCAGCATTTCTGTGGTGAAGTACCAGACCTGGCTTTGTAATTAGTCATAACATAAAATAAAAAATAATTGGGATTAGTGGGGCACAGATATAGCCAGATCTTTTAAATGGATTAATGGGAATCTTGTTGTTGTTGCTATGGATGGGCCCCCCCCCCCCCCCGAGAATTGGTTGTTGTGTTGTAGAGACAGTCCCCTATTTTTAGACTTCTTGTATCAGATACAGAGAGAAATCTGCTTTGGGTAACAGAACGCAAAATTTGGACATCTGTTAGAAAAGGTGAATTACTTTATAACACAGGGTCTGACTATTTCCAGATGTCCGATGCTGCTTGTAAAGTATATACCCCATTCACTCAAAAAGAAAAGCAGGAAAATTGCTGACTTAGCACGTTTTTTTCTAGAGTGGTTTTAGCAAGCTATCAAATCGGACATATTGACCTCTCATGTGTATCAGTAACTATTAATATGATTGGAATTGTATGCTCTTTTTGTTTGTTAGAGATCTTTTGTAATGACTCACTAGTGTGTAATTCCAGGAATTCTGAACTCTTGAACTTGGTGTAAATACATAAAATCCCAATGGGATGTAACTGCACATTTCTCTTTTAGGAAAAATGTAGACTTTGTTAAAGTATATTCAAGGTGTTTGTTTTTATTGTAAAGTATATAAAATAAAAAGAACATTCATGCATAAAATATAGACCTCATTTGAGTGTTGAACATTATCTTACACCAAATTTTGGATATTTAAATATGCTTTAGGTAAAGGGGGTTTTACACTGGGCGATTATCGTGCAGATAATGTGTAAATGGGGAGACGCGCTGCCGACATGATGATAATGTATAGGGACGAGCGATTACAGTAACGACCGCTTGTCCCCATCCATAACTCCTTGTGACAGGAGCAAACGAGAGCTGATCAACAGTGTCTCGTTGATTGGCACTCGCTGCATCGGCCGAATATTGGCAGGTGTAAAAGGGCTTTAGAAGAGATGCATTGAAAAATTATTGATAAAGTCCCCTTTTTATACACAACCATTTTTTAAGCAACAGAAGAACAATTGAGTCGAAAAATCTTTGAGGTGTGATGCAAATTTCCTTTATTACAGTCCCTGCTGCTAGTAGGAATAAGTGTCCTCTTGATGCGATGGGGAGCGCCGTTGTTACTTTTCAAAGGCTTATACATCTACACATCATGCATATTCTATTCATCAATTATCATTATCTTAAGGCTGTTATCAGACAGACGTAAGTGGTGTGCATTTTATAAGTCAATACTCCAACTGAGATCACCATAAAAGCCTTGGGCACTCTAAGGGTATGTGCACACGAGAAGTGGCTTTTACGTCTGAAAAGAAAGACTGTTTTCAGAAGAAAACAGTTGCCTCGTTTCAGACGTAAATGCTGCTCCTCGCATTTTGCGAGGCTTCTCTGTCAGCCGTAAATTTTGAGCTGTGCTTCATTGAGTTGAATGAAGAACGGCTCAAATTATGTCTGAAAGAAGTGTCCTGCACTTCTTTTGACGAGGCTGTATTTTTACATGTCGTCGTTTGACAGCTGTCAAACGACGATGCGTAAATGACAGGTTGTCTGCACAGTACGTCGGCAAACCCATTCAAATGAATGGGCAGATGTTTTGCCGACGTATTGTAGCCTTATTTTCAGACGTAAAACGAGGCATAATACGCCTCGTTTACGTCTGAAAATAGGTCGTGTGAACCCAGCCTAAATCTGGTGCAGGCTAAACTGTGCTGTTTTACAGATGTCTGACATCCGTCTGTGATCACACTGGTGCCATGGATTCAGATTTACAGGATCCATGATTCATAACATTGATTTTTATGGTATGTGCACACGATGAGAGGCTTTTAAGTCTGAAAAGACAGGCTGTTTTCAGGAGAAAACAGCTGCCTCGTTTCAGACGTAAATGCTCCTCCTCGCATTTTGCGAGGCTTCTCTGACAGCCGTAAATTTTGAGCTGTGCTTCATTGAGTTCAATGAAGAACGGCTCAAATTACGTCTGAAAGAAGTGTCCTGCACTTCTTTTGATGAGGCTGTATTTTTACGCGTCGTCGTTTGACAGGTTGTCTGCACAGTACGTCGGCAAACCCATTCCAATGGGCAGATGTTTGCCGACGTATTGTAGCCTTACGTCTGAAAATAGGTAGTGTGAACCCAGCCTTAAGCCTGACTTAACAGTTGGTGGGGTGAAGTCTGCAACATCATTGAGATACTGCGGATATTAAAATGCACAGCTTGCCCTAAACTACGTTCATATTTATTTTTTCAGCTACATGGGGATGGGGCTTTGAAAACTGCATCCACATGTATCGTGCTGTACTTAATTATTTTTCTTTTTTGTCGGGGGCAACACAAACCAGTTTTTCATTCCATTAGTCATATTCTAATATGTTATATTTCTAGAATATGCCGTAACATTAACCCCTAGGACACCTGCCGAGAACAAAGGGCACAAAATCTCTGTGCCATTTGTCTTGCACATTGGCGCTCTCTGCATTGAAGTGAGGGGGGCTGTACTGCGGTTTCAGGCAATGTGGGTGACTAAGGCTGCCTCTGTGCAAAGAAAAACACTGGGGCCACAGCACTAGTAAATGCAAAGGCGTAGCTAGTTTCACTGCAGAATTTGCTTTGTCCCTTTGGACATTAGTGCATTTGTCAGAGTTCCAAATTGATGCTCTCATATTAAGCACTTTCAGGTTCACACATATAAAGATATTAAAATATTTTTGACACTAGGTTCTCCTTCACCTGGGACAAAGATTCAGTTTGGTGCACCTCCCCCCCCACCCCAACTTCTTTCTCGACATCTCCTTCCCCCTCACCATGTTTGCTTTCTCTACCAGTCCGTGTCATTTATTTATTTTTTAACTTTTAAAAAAAAATTAAAAATAAACTCTAGTATAAAACCATTTGTACATTTTACATGCAACATAGTTATATAAAGTAGTTAATCTAACAAATTAAAGAGGTCAATGTGCCTGACTAAAACAGATTGTACAACTGAGGCTAATGAGACTATGTGGTGACATAATGAACAGCCCCCCCTTGTAGATAGTGCCACACTTCACCCCCCCCCCACCTTTTGAGGCAACCTCTAGGAGTGGAATCCCCAGCCAGAGCGTTGCTGACTCTCTGGCTGGTAATTCCGCTCCAGCAGGAGCCCCTGAAGTCACTGTCCATATCCAGGAGGAGTGAATGGCAGAGCAGGGAGTGGATAGTTTTCTGCTCTGTCATGATATACAATTGTATCTGTATCCTGAGGATGCAGATACAATTGAGTATTGCAGTTGCCGTGGCATGTCCGGGACAGTAATTTACTGGGACTGTCTGTGTAAATTCGGGACTGTTGGCAACTATACCTGGCCCTGCGCTCTCACTTTCCTTCCCTCCTAGATGTGCCCAGGGTACATGCATCGCCTGCCTGCCCCAGCGACGGCCCTGGTTAAAGTGTTTCTAAGAATTTGGTGGGGGTCTTCGCAGTTGGACCCCCAATGATCAGAAAGTGGGGGCAGACCCTAGCTATATCCCATCACTTTCTATGGAGACTTTTTTTAAGAATGCAGATGAATTGCTCTACCTATTTTATTGTGTTTTAGTGATTTTGCAAAAGGATTTGCTGATCTCTAGTTATGGATTTCGATTTTAACTAGTGCAAAACACTTTAATATAGTGCAGATTGTCTGTGTAATGTTAGTGGTCCTCCTTTACTGGTTGATAGATATTTGTCAGGCATCCCATAATGGGATGTGTTAAGTGATGCTCCAGATTTTTGTTTGTAGTGCGTTCCTAATAGATGAGGTTTGTGCCATTATTATTGGGATTGCATAATTGTGTACAATGTTTATATAGTTAGTGCATTTATTTTGCATAATTGTCCTTTTGCCGTCATGTTTATAGACCTGAATCACATGGAAATCCTCAAATTTGTTAGATGAATGGGGACGAAGCAGGGCTGCACAAATCTCATGAGCCATTTAGCCAATGCCTCTTGTATCATATCGTAAATACTGCAAGTTTTCGGTCTGGAATTTTTTGTGGAAATACCGCAGTGTTTTACAGTAGCAGCAGAGTGGATGAGATTTAACCGGTTCACGACCGCCAGCTGTGTATATACGTCTGGCGGTTGGGGTCCTTAAAACTTGCGCCATAGTGTATTTACGGCGTGAGTCTTCGCTTGCTGCCAGAAGGATCGGGCAGCTGAGTTTTGGGTATCCGGTAGTCAGTGACTCCCAGAGACCCTGAGAAGATGAAAGCAGCTGATCTCTTCTACACAGCGCTCGATGGTTTCAGTGATCTTGTGACTGCTGACTACACTGGACAATAGTCACTATAAGGCCTCATTCACACAAACTTATTTTTTATTGTCCGTAAATACTGGCGTAAATACGGGTCCTTGGTCACACGTATTCAACCCGTATTGCACTAGTATTTACGGACCCGTGCCCGTAAATACGGGTCTGGTGTCACCCATATTCCACCCGTATTTACGGGCACGTTTTCGCTGCAAAATTACACTGCACTAATCGGCAGCCCTTCTCTCTATCCGTGCAGGATAAAGAGAAGGGGCAAACCTTTCCGTAATAAAAGTAAAAGAAATTCAAAACTTACCCGGCCGTTGTCTTGGTGACACGTCTCTCTCTTGACATCCAGCCCAACCTCCCTGGATGTCGCGGCAGTCCATGTGACCGCTGCAGCCTGTGATTGGCCTGTGATTGGCTGCAGCGGTCACATGGGCTGAAACGTCATCCCAGGAGGCCGGACTGGAGGAAGAAGCAGGGAGTTCTCGGTAAGTATGAACGTCTTTTTTTTTTTTTTTTTTTTTTTTTTTTACAGGTTGATCTATATTGTGATCGGAAGTCACTGTCCAGGGTGCTGAAACAGTTACTGCCGATTCGTTTAACTCTTTCAGCACCCTGGACAGTGACTATTTACTGACGTCGCCTAGCAACGCTCCCGTAATTACGGTTGCACACACGTAGTCACCTGTAATTACGGGAGCCCCATAGACTTCTATGGGCCTGCCCGTGACATAATTACGGCCTAAAATAGGACATGTTCTATATTTTTTAACGGCCCAAGCATCTTCCCGTAAGCATACGGGGTGGTACCCGTGGCCAATAGAAGTCTATGGGCCCGTAATTACGGCCCGTGAGTACGGGCGTTTTTACGTTCGTGTGCATGGGGCCTTAGAGGGCTGATTTCCCCAGTTACTGTAGAAAAAATTTGATGTTAAAGACAACGTCCCACAAAGGTCTTTTCTGAGGCACAGATCATAAAAATAAAAAATTAAGTTAAAGTGCAAATAATTTTTATAATAAATACATAGAAAATAACCACCCCCCAAAAAAAAAACACGTCCCCCCCCCCCACCAATCATTGTACCGCTAGCCCTGAACCAATTACCCTAAAATAGACTTGTCCTATATCAAAATTTACGGTAGACAATGACTATTATATGTGCGGTGTCTGAGGGGGATATGGGCTAAAGAACCAAAGAAAGCAATGCATGATGCAGTATGCCAGGTTTGTCTGGAGTGTTCCTTTTAAAAGTAAGCGTTAAAGGGGTTGTCCGGTCACAGGGTGGTTTTTCATACAGATCCCGCACCAATCAGCTGTTCCGTCTGCTCCCAGGCAACGGATGTTATGCAGTGTCTGGCGTCAGAAGCAGATTGCTCGGTACAATGTATAGTGGCTGTGCTGCAGTTTTTGCTCCTATTCACTTGATTAGGAGCAGAGCTGCAGCACGGCCGCTACACTGTGATCGGAGTAGTCTGCTTCCGGCATCGGCCCTGCATAACATTCGGTGCCCGGAGGCAGCTGGAACTGCTGATCGGGGCCAGTGTTGGTCCCCCACCGATCATATACCGACGACCTATCATGTGGATAGGTCATCAGTATGAAAAACCGCCCTGTGCCCAGAAAACACATTTAATTAGATTTGCAGTAAGTAGGAATACATGCCATGTAAATTATTTTTGTTAATTTGCCAATTTTGTAATCCAGAATGCAAAGGTTATGCATAGTAAATTGTGCAAGTTGGCATATCTAAAAGGTTTACACTGTAATACGATTGCTTTAATGTCTGTCTTCAGTATAATAAACACCATCCTCACTGTTGCTTTTGGAATGGCTTTGCATTAGGTTAGTGGTAAGGAAGGGGATTCCAATGTTGGTTTTTTGCAGATCTGCACGACAGCTGTGGGACTTCCTGCATACTCTCCGAGAACATGAGTTGGATATTAAGTCATGGTAGGAGGGTATGGTAGACTAATAGTAAATGTGCACCAATATGCCTGTGTCAGTCTTGCACCAGAATTCTGTCCAAAGCTGTATTTTTTTTTTTGGTTTTGTTTTTTTTAATGTTTTATTTTTTGGCGCAAATCATTTTATACAAATGTATCCATGAAATGCACCTATAAGAACAGAAGTTTGCTACTCTAATGAAGAAAGGGGCGTGACTTACAATGTGGCCAATTACACCAAAATGTCTCTAAAAGAATAGATGAACATAAACTGACTACTAAGAGGTGGTATAAAGGAAAACCGTGTCTAAAGGTGCGGTGCCAAGTTTAACATCAAGCATGAGCCCCTGTGATAAATTTGGCGCATCCAGTCTAACTCTAAGCTGTCTCAATTTAAGACTGTATTAGAAAATCTGCGCCATTTTCTACAAAGTTGATACATCTTTGATAATGTTGCTCAAACTTGAGCCGACTGTGTGTTTATACAGTAAATGACCTATGTCTGGATAAACTCTTATTGAAAGCTACTCTTAATTTGGGATTAAGTGTAAATAAAGGTGTGTATGAAGGCTGACATTAAATTTAAGTCTTATGTAATCCAGTACATCATTTTAAATTGTGTGAATGTAACTAGAGTATGTATTATTGTTGGCATAGTTTTGCCATCACTGAAATGGTTTTTAAGTGCTTCTCAATGTTTAACACAAGTAATTATTGGTGAGATGGCATTCAGTTAATATGAGACTTCATTATTTTCTAATTATCTGTCTCGAGTGAAATCTGGGCTTGGGATTTTAGGTTATACCACACACTTTTTTTTATGCTACCCCTCCCACCAATCTTTTCAAAATAGTATTTAAAGTGTTTGTTTGTAAACCATTAACTACCTTGCTCTTAGGCTTGGTACTAACGCTGCAGTTTTGGTACATTAAATGCCGCGATAACCACAAAATCACGGCAAGACGCTTCGGGTTTGCATTTTTGCAAAACTGCAGCAACGTTTCAGTAATTGCAGCAAAGTAATGCAACGATACAGAAGCGTGAGAACCCAGTCCTGAGTAATCTACATTTCACTTGTCCCACTGCGTAGCCAGCTTTTCCACCTTACATTCACTTCTTCTGACTACAATGAGGGAAGTACGCACAGTTGCTCAAATCCTATTTTTTTTTTTATTGTGTTCTGGACAAGTTGGCCAAAAATCACGAACTAATTTTCAATTTATTGGAAAACCGAAAAAAAACTTTGGATCATATTACTAATGTGAACACATTAGCAAAATTCACTATGAATTTGATAACTTGCACAAGCAAATGTCTCCTTTACGGTCTGTCAATATGGGGATGGTGGGTAACCTGAAAATACTTAGTGTCCTACACGTAGAGGTGTGAATTTTCTCTTGCCAAATAGATATATGATGGACTGGTAGTTTTATGAGCAGGGTTTATAATATTCACTCCTGCTAAGTTTGTGTGTGTGTGTGTGTGTGTGGGGGGGGGGGGGGGGGGTCTGCCTTACCAAGAATCTTAATCTAAAATGCCTCTCTTTTAATGAAATCTAGAGGTTTTTGGTGAAGGACCTCTGGTAAGGTTATTTTACCCTTTCACCTATGGCAGCACCCCTGGTGAGACCTCCCATTTGCTAGACAGGAAGCCTGATATAAAAAAATAACACGCCCCTCCACACAACCAGTCAGGTTTCCTGTCCTCCAAATAGGATTGTCCTAAAGTCAAGACGCTCTCTCCAGGATGGTAGAGCCTCTAGCAGGTACTCGCCTGTGTTCCTAGGGGTAATATCAAAGTATAAGTCTCTTAGGGAGCAACTGGAAGCCTGGGGCTGGTCACTCCCTCCTCTCCTGGTCACCGGTCTTCCCTCTGCTCACCGGTCTGCCGTGGGTGGGATCTCAACTGGGGGGGGGGGGGATTGCAACTGTCGGACTCATGGCTCAGCGTTGCCCGCTTCCGGCGCACAGCGGTGACTCCTTCTGGTCACGCGTCACTTCCAGCAGAGGTTATGCATCTACGTCCTAGGAAGCGGTGTTCCTGTGGCCCACAGCAGTGAGGAGGGGCTACAGTGTGTAGCCAGGGAGCCTCCCCAGCCTATTTTGGACTTCTAACCTTCTGTATCCCGGCCATAATGTGGGCACAGTTCAGGTTCAGACCTCTGCAGCGGGACATATTCGAGAAGTGGGACAAAAGTAAGTTCTCCTTAGATCGCTACCTACACCTTTCATCAGTAGCCAGACTCTCGCTCAGGTGGTGGATGGAGGTAGAGAATCTCTGGAAGGGAGTCTCATGGGTAATGTCTCTGACCCTAAACATAACAAATGCAAGTCCTTGGGGTGGGGAGCCCATGTTAAGTTCTTCTCCCTTCAGGGTCATTGGGATCTTCAGACCTCCATAAGATCTTCCAATTACAGGGAACTGGGGGCAGTACTTCAAGCCATAGAGGTCACCATACCTATAGCCTCGAGGGGAAAAATGTAAAGATTTTCTTCAGACAATAAGACTACAGTGGCGTACATAAATCATCAGGGAGATACATGGTCAAAGCTGCTGATGGAATAATCCACAAGATTTTTTTCACTAGCATAGCTTCATTTATTGTGTGTGACAGATTTACGTGCTCAGATTTACGTAAATCCGTCCGTGTGTGTTGCGTTTCTGCATCAATGTGCATTTCATGTGGCATGTGTTTTTCACGCACTTGCAAGCACTTTTTATTTTATTTTTTTTCAATGTAATTGATGCGTATAACACAGGCAGCACACGGATGTGCATCCCTGTTCTGTCCGTAGTTTTCACACACCCTTTTACTAAAATGGGCGACTAGGTGCGTGAAAATGCACCAATATAGGACATGCAGTGAGTTTCACACAACGGACACTCGCTGCATGAAAACGCCCTTCCATCAAGATCAGGAAATGTATTCTTCCCTCCTTCTGTGACTCTCCAAAAGAGCAGGAGTTTAATGGATTAGATGTGAGGAGTTGTTTAGTTCACTACCTAGAAGTCACTAAAGACTGGCGGTCTTCCGAAACGCTTTTCGTTCAATTTCAGGTTCCAAATAGGGGTTCTGCAGATAGCAGGCCGGCAATAACAAGGTGGATTAAACAGGCCATGCACTTAGCCTATGTGGACCAGAACAGTAATCCCCCAGAATTCTTTGGATCTTATTCCACTAGAGCTGTATATACCTTTATTAAGAATTATTGGTTACAGCTGCATTCCGCCCTCGACCTGGCTTTTGGTTGGAAAGTTCTACAAGCTGTAGTCCCACCCTATAAACTGGGGTTCTATTTTACAACTCCAGGGCTGCTGTCCTCGATCAAAGGAGAAAAGATTTATTACTTACCGTTATTAGTTTTTTCATGAATCTATGACCGCACCCCCATAGTTTCCCCCCCGTTCAGTTCCTTCCTTTCATGGATTATGAACAGATCTCCGGATCTACTTGAGATCCAGATGGAATTCCTGTGTATATATGGTGTATACATTTATGGTGTGGGGTAGCTCTTCACTAAGGTGGCGCAAAAAAAATAAAATGTTATTCCCATCCCGATTTCTTCCTAAAGACTGGGTGTGTGGAGAGATGTCCTTTTTTTTTTTTTTTTTTTTTTATATATATATATATATATATATATATATCTCTTCAGACTTCCTGTCCAGCGAATGGGATGCCTCTCCAGGTGTGTTATGGATTCAGGAAAAACCAATTGCTGGTGAGTAATTAATCTTTATTTTTTTGGGTACAGTCCCACATAGCGGCAGCCGAAACCATACCCACATGCAGTGGCGAACGTCCATAGACCACTGCAAGTGAGCTTTGTTTCCGCCACATGCGGACTCTGCTATATGGGACTGTAGCCTTTCTGTAAAGGCAACACTGTTGACCTTCAGGTAGTCGGCTCATGTCTACATGGTGTGCATGTTGTTATAACTATAGTTTTCCTGTTGAATTGGTTTTAACACAAGCATTATATATTCACACGTAGCGGTTGAGGTGCGTCAAAACTGCAAGAAAAAAAACGCATGGGTGTTTACTACTATTTGGTGCTTTGCTTTTTGTTTTTTTTTGGGGGGGGATTTAATGCAGTTGCTGTAAAAAATGCAACATTGAAAAATTCAACAAATCATGGTTAGAATGCATGTGTTTTTTTCAATGTAAATTTTTATGCAATTTTTAATCACGCCATAACTGCTTATTGTGAATATATCCTTACTTTTGTATTGGCAGTTATCATTTATTAATAATCTTTCCTTTTATGCCAGCCACTGGCATCAGTACTGTATATGAATTTCATAAGGACCGATATTGCTGATTATTAAACAGTTCAGATAGAAGACTTTTTGGGGGTTTTGTTCATTATTTTTTTTTTGGGGGGGGGGGCAAGCTTTGAAAGACTAAGGGGTAGATATACGAAGACTGGCGTTTCGTATGAAGCTGGCAGAGGTAAGATACTGCTAGTTTATTACGAGACGCACACTTCTTATTACATTTGCTACATCTCCTGCTGTCTGTAGCTGCCATAGATTTTCCTTTCTGGTGCACAAACTGGCGTAGATTTCTCCTATTATTTAAACCAGGCTCTGGCGTAAATTATAGTAAATGTGTTGGGCCGCGTACATGCCCCCTTTAGTTTAGTCGTACCCACTTCTTCTAAAGTGGCGGGAGCGGTGTAAATTCATCTGCACTTTTTATGCATTTGTGAATTTTCTACCCCAGAAAACGGTCTTAGAACACTTAATAAATTCCCCTCTGATTTTTTTTATTTTTTATTGATGAATGAGTCTAACACTTGAGGTGGCCATACACATTAAATGTATGTTTGCTGAACCCTCCGATTTTGGCAAGACTTGCCGGCTATCTAATGTGTATGGCGGCGTCCCCACTTTCTTCCTACGGCAGATGTTGGGGGGAGTGAAGGGTCGGGCATGTTGGCTTCCAACATTTTGTTTGCAATAAGATAAACTACTGCCTGAAGAGTCTAGCGGTGGCGTTACTCCACATTGTACATTTGGACGCTCAGTCGAGCGTGCGTGTGTGTATAGGGGTATAGAGAGAAATAGGTGTCGGGCGAGCGATCATTCGGTCTACATCTATCTGAAATCTATCACTAGCTTTTCTTAGTTTGTGTACTAGTTCATGCATTATTCAGTCTCTATTGTCTGAAACCTGACCTGTCATTATATTATATTTTCCTAAGAAAGTATGCTTTTCTACAGTGCGGTCATTTTATTCTGGAATTGCATAGTTTTCAATTTAATGAAATCCTACCAATAGAAGTCTGGTTTTGGCAATTTGCATCTCTGGAAATTATCTGGCTGTTCTAGAAATAAACTAAAATGATACTTCTACAGTGGGATGAACAATAGCATACTATGCTGATGGTGGTCCTTCCATTCATATTTATTATAAAGAGTTATTTACCAATGAAATGGTATAATGTGAAATTGCCATGATGGACATGGGAAATCGGAACTTGATAAAAATAGATGGGAAAATAATGGATTTTGTAATATGTTAGTTTTTTTGTTTGAGGGTTAACTGTTTGAGGATTTAATTCTACACCTCTTTAATCATTCATACCAGTGATTCTAGCGCATGTAAATCAACCTGATCGAAGACTCCTAAAGAGGTTTAAGACATTTAAAAAATGTTAAATACTTGGTCAACTTTCATTACTCACAGACGTTCTAGTTAATGGATGATCTAATCATTTCAGGTCCCCCAGAAACTTGTCCACAATCAATGAGTAACTTGGACTGCTAACCATTAACATATTAAACTATGTGAACAGCAAATGTCTTTTTCCAGCTACTGACCAGTGTGTTACATAAGAAGCACTAGATTATCGTGATATCACCATTTACCATGGATTTACTGCTGGCGATTTTAGATTTGTGTAAGCAATCTTGATACAAGCACATTGATACATAGAGACCCTGATTCACCTATGCGATATAATCTTCTGCAGGTGTAGGGGAACCTAGTCGAATGTGCACGTAGGCCTAGAATGGCAGGTTTACCTATTATGTGATTTTATTTTTCCATCCTTGATCAGCTGAAAATTTTTTAGATAAAAAACATGGCTAAATTCTACCAAAAATTGTGGCACGTTAGTCCATGGGCTGTGTTTTGGTATTGCAGGTCAACCCCATTCAAGTGACAAGAGTGCGGTTTCTGGAAATCCTTTAAAGAGGCTCTGTCACCAGATTATCAAATCCCTATCTCCTATTGCATGTGATCGGCGCTGCAATGTAGATAACAGTAACTTTTTTGTGTGTTTTTTTAAAAAACTATCATTTTTGGCTAAGTTATGAGCAATTTTATATTTATGCAAATGAGCCTTTCTAATGGACAACTGGGCGTGTTTTCTTTTATTTCCAACTGGGCGTGTATTGTGTTTTTAGCAACTGGGCGTGTTTACTTGTTTCACTGCACAATCACACTGTGCTGTGGTCACTGATTGGTCAGCCTCATACACTTCTCTTCACAACACCCAGTTGGTAAAAAGTAAAAACACGCCCAGTTGTCCATTGAGAAACTCATTAGCATAAATCTAAACTAGCTCATAACTTGCTCAAAAATGATCGTTTTTCAAAATAAAAACCACTGCTGTTCTCTACATTACAGCGCCAATCAGATTATATAGGAGACAGGGCACTTATAATCTGGTGACAGAGCCTCTTTAAGGCTGTATTCAAACAGTGCAGTAACCAAGACAATTTAACATACCCAAGGAAGCAGAGTGGTGTGCACACAGACTGTAAAGTGGCATATGGGAGATCTCTATGGCTCAGAAACTGTAGGCTTTCCATATGGTGTGTCTATACGACACAGGTGTGTTTTTTTTTGGATTCCGCATGAATCCAACAGAAAAAACCTTTGTGTGAAAAGTGAGTCATACATAGCTACAGTATGGCCCCGAACAATTCTATGGGTTCCGTATTATAGGTCCGTAACAATAGATCCACAATATGGTCGTGTGCATGAGGCCTTACTAAACAGTCTTTACTACTGTGGCTAAGTAGTTCACTCCCATATGCGTTGTTTAGGTTTCTGTTAAATATAGTCATGAGCCCATTTAACAATTTTTGTATTAAAGAAGTTAATAGTTTTGGGGTTACATGGTTAGTACGGTTGAAAAAAGACACTTCTCCATCAAGTTCAACTAAGTGTTTTTTTTTTTTGTTGTTGAATGTTTGAGAAATCGGATAAGTCCCCTTTTATAGTCCTTGTGATGAAATCCACCTCTACACATGCTTTCTTTTGTAATTAAGAAAGTCAACTTAAAGGTAATGTGTCGCTAGAATTTTTATTTTTTTATTTTCTAGTTAAACAAGTATTATTTGAGTGATTACACATTGTTTACATTTTTTTAATTTTTTTCACAAGTCAGGAAATATAAATTAGATTCTAATTTATAACATTTCCATGTGCTGGGCACTAGAGGGAGCACTTCCCAAAATTGCAGCATGGTCAATGTGGTAAAGCAACCTCATTTCTTTATGCTGCAAATTTGAGGTAGAGACACTCTCTAGTGTCCTCACACAATCTCCCCTCCCTTATTCTGGCTAGTGCCAGGAGAAGGAGGGGGTTTGAATCGTCAAACCTCCTACACTGTGTGCCGCCATTTTCTGAGCGACTGCACAGTGTAGGAGGATTAGATACAGTGCTCAGCAGACAGTATAACACAAACATACACGAACGTAAAACACACATCACATACACGAACATAACTCACCTGCTCCTGCTGCCGCCTCTTCTCCTATTCCTTGCGCCTTCGCTTCCTTGAACATAGGGCCGGAAGCCGCGGCCGGAAGTCGTCGTCTTACTGTCCGGCCGCGGCTTCCGGTCCACATGAAAATGGCGCCGGATTTCGCTCTGCCAAAGACCTTCCTTTTGTTCTGTGTTCCCACACAGACGGCGTATGCTATAGTGAATGGAACGGCTCCCGTTCGCATTCTCTATGGGCTTGTATGTGCCGTATTCCATCTCTGTATGTGTCGTTAATCGACACATACAGAGATGAAAAAAAAATGGCAGCCCCCATAGAGAAGTAAAAAGTAGAACACACAAACAAAAATAAATAATTTTAATTTTTTTTATCATACTAAAAGCAATATGATAAAAAAACCAGTAGATCTTTTCATTGGAGCACACATCAGTAATTCAATAGTTCTTGCAATGAATAGAACTGAAAGCATATATGGCATGCTAGTAAAAGAATATTTGAAAATAATTTTATTCAGCTTTGTTAAAATTTTCATCCGAAGTAAGGGCTTCCTAAGAGCCAAGTGGATGTCTGGGGAATATGTTTATGGTACAAAAGAAATCCGGAGGATGGTATAGTTATTTTTGTTTATATACCCAGCAATGAGTTTGTCTACTATTAACAATTGTATAAAGTATTGGTCTAAATTTCTTCGAATGTATCCTTCAGGGCCTGTTCACATTCGTGTTGCCCGTCCGTTGTGGGGTTCCGTCTGAGGTTTGTCTGGTAACCCCTCAACGGAAAGGCAGACGGAAACCTTAGCTTCCGTTTGCATCACCATTGATCTCAATGGTGACGGAAACTTTGCTAATGGTTTCCGTTTGTCACATTTGTGAACGGGTTCCGTTATTTTGACAATAGCGCAGTCGACCGAAGCTATAGAAGTTAAGGTTTCCGTTTTGCCTTTCTGTTGAGGAGTTAACCCGTCGGAAACCTCTGACAGAACCCCTCAACGGAAGGGCAATGCTGATGTGAACAGGGCCTAAGAGGTTTTCTCTTTCTGAGAGACATGGACTTCAAAAGGTCCACTCCTGGTCAAGGCTTACAAAAACAGATGCAAAATACTGAACAAATGCTGAAGTGTGACTTCGATTTCTGATTTTAAGGCAGTTCAGATGTTTAAGAAGAAAATAAAAAGTTTAGGACTATTGTGTCCTGAGCTTAAAGAGAACCTGTCAGTAGGTTTGAAGCCACTAAACCCCAATTGCATAATTGCATGCTGGTGGTTTAGTGTTTTAAAAATGCCTACCTCAAAAATGTATGTTAAGGGATTAGACAGTAAATGACAACATACCGAGATGGGAGCGGCATCTGTCGCATGCGCAATCCGCACATGAAGCCGAGGACAGTACACTGCGCATGTGCCCAATGCTGCGGGACTCCTCTTGATTAGTTGTAATTTACTTTACTAACTTTTCTCTAAACGGCCGTGTTTGAGGAAGACCGATTGGGAAATTGAAACCCCGGCTGCATAACTGCGTACCGTTGGTTTAGCGGCTCCAAACCTACTGAAAGTTTCCCTTTTTTAAGAATTTATTTATAGATTATAGGTAGTACTAATTGATAGTAATCGCTAGAAAACCTGATTTTGTTTTTTAAATGTGTTACGAATCTCTTCATCTCCTCTCTCAACTACCTGGAGAACTCTGGGTCTGTGTTTTTTTTAAATTTTATATATTTTTATTTTTTTTGTACTTGTTCAGTTGGGGGTGCTTGTTAAGTTTATTGTAGTTTGTATTGATATTGTTATTCTGACCTATAGACCTATATCAATCATCTCTAAATCTATTTGGTTTTCTAATTTGTCCGTCTGTTATTTTTAACAACTTTGTCACCAATAACAAAAAGGTAGGTCACCACCCATTGGTTATTCCCTCCTGTGGCTGTAAGATTATACACACAGCCACATACTTTTCAAGGACACTATCCTGTGAAGTGTAGAGTTAACTACGAAGAATGTAAAAGCATGTGTGGTCCCCAAGTTGATTTTAAAGGGGTTTTCCCATAAGGGACATTTATGACATATCAACAGGATATGTTATAAATGTCAGATAGATGTGGGTCCCACCTCTGGGACCTGCACCTATCTCTAGAACGGGGCCCCCTAATCCTTCAGAAGTGAAGAAGCCTTACTTGGCCCCTGATGTGCATATAAAACTTACATGGCTGTCTTCTCCTTTTTACAGCAGCGGCAGAAGGAAAAGGCAAAAGCGGTGAAGATTTTTTTCAGAAGGTGAGCTTTTATTACCTTTTATTGCAAATGTTGCCTTTTTGTTCCTTCCTCGTGACTTTTCTTTGAGACTGTGCCTGCGTTTGTACTTTTGTTTTGCTACAGTTTTCATTACAGTAAAGTGCTGTTGTTGAACATTCATGACCATTTGACTTCCAATCTCTTGCTGTGCTTTCCTGAAACCTTTCCTTTATTAACATGGGTGCCAGACATAGGATGTATTATTTTTATGTTTTACTCAGATAACATCAGCTTCCTAAACTGAATCTCAGACTCCTACTTTAGCCAAGTAACCTCAATATATATTTTTTAAAACGACTGTCACACAAAGAATAATGCCTGGCTATAAACCTTTCACTCCACAAATTTTTTTTTTCTCTACTTATTTTGAGATGATTCAAAAGCTTTCTACATTATGTTCCAGATGTTTCTCGGTTGGGTATAGCTGCAATCCTAGATGTACCCACTAGGCGGCCAGGGGAAAAAAATAATCTACAAAGTGAATTTATTATGTGAATGAGAATTTTTGTATTCAGATACTAAATAATCTATTGCTGATGATTTGCTTCTCTTGTATGAAACCGCTCTAATTTATTTGTATCTTTTTCTAGAATAGCAATGTTGTATTGCTCTCACTGATCAGAACAGCAATCTATTGACTTTGAGTTTGTGCTGAGCAGCTAGGCTTATAGTTCGATTATAAAAACAAATCTATTTTTCTCTTGCCGTGTTTAGTTCTAAGGCTGTGTGTAATGGATCAAATATTTACATATGTAAAAATTAGATTTTTTTTTTTTTGTAGTACAGATCAGACCCATACTGATCCAGAGAATGGAGACACTTTGTATTATGGTCTATAGAAGCTACCCTCACAGCCAAGTGAGTGCACTCAGCTGTTTGTGTGTCTCATAGATTTTGGGCCCTGTTCACGGCATGTTTGTGATGTACGGTTAGCGTGTATGCCGGGAAAGCTCTATCCATAGGGTTACATTAGACCAGGGGTCTCAAACTCGGCAGGGTAAGTGGGCCGCATATAGAAAAAATGGGCCGCATTACTTTAAAATTTGATACAACACAAAATTATTGTTAATTACTTATTTGAACTACTATAACACTATATTACTATAATAATAATACTACATTACAATAAATGAATACTACATTACTATAATAATACCGCTAGGTTTAAAATTTGAGATATTTCTCCACGTGCTTATTTCAACAATCCAGTTTTCCAGTTTAAGTGTTGCTAAATGCAGTCCGGCTCAGTTGGCAGCGTTTGGCAGACACACGTCAAGATTGGGCAGCCCCTTTTTAGATAGTGCCGCAGTGCCCTCTGTGGATGCTGCCGCAGTGCCCTCTGTGGATGCTGCCGCACTCTGCCTGGGTTTCCAGCTCTGCTCCTGACATCACTGTCCATATATGGATAGAGATGTCAGGGGCAACCCCAGAGCTGGAGTCCTGGGCAGAGCGCTAGTAGGCTCTTCCTTGGACTCCAGCTGTGGTCCTGACATCACTGGGACTCCTGCTCTAGGGAATTCCACAGAGTCCCGGAGCAGAGCCTGTACTAGCGCTCTGCTCGGGACTCCGCTCTGGGGAAGACCCTGACACACTGTCCATATATGGACAGCGATGTCAGGGAATTCCACAGAGTCCCGGAGCAGAGCCAATACTAGCGCTTTGCACGGGACTCCTGCTCTGGGGAAGCCCCAGACATCGCTGTTCATATGTGGACAGCAATGTCAGGGAATTCCAGAGTCTAGCGGCTCTGTGTCCCGCGGGCCGCAGATGACAGCCCCAGGGGCTGCGTGCTTGAGACCCCTGCATTAGACTGAGGCCAAAAGTGTGTACTTCTGGCCTCCATCTGGCTGGAATACGTCAGTATACCATAAACGGTTTGGAATAGCTTATTAGGCCATGCTATTCTATATATTGGTATCCATTAAAATAACCTATACCACCCAGTAGGTTATATTTTTTTTACAATGAGACCTTATGGGTGATTGAAGCCACTGTATGGCATTTAACATATGTGTCGGGAGCTTTTTCCAGCATATGCATTAAACGGAGACCATAAATGTGATGTGAACATAGCATTTAAGAAATCCTGAATCTAACAATGAATACTAAAGTACACAACCTGCAAAATACCTCTTTCAAAAACCAATAGAAAGGGGCCCCTTAAATAACAAGTAGATAACCTATACGCAAACACAAAAAGAGCACAAAAGCCCAGGAATGGCAAAAATAGTAAATTTTTCATATATAATAGTCAAAATACAATACATATTAATAAAGCTGTTAAAACAGGGCCATAATTAGATAGAGCAAGGGCAAGATGGAAAACATACCATGTGGTATACAGTAAAATTACCTTCAGACACCGCACGGGCACTATAGTAAAAAAATAAAATCCAAATATATAGGTAATGCAAACATGAAATATTACATAAACATCCACACATACAAGACCAATAAATAAATGTATGGGCTTTGGACCGAAAATAGTGTACAGGGCAGGTTACATAAAGAACGCAAGTACAGAGGTCAGATAGGTACTGACCAATGAATGTGAAATCCCAATCACAAGATTGTAAGTAAAAAAATAAGACCATAATACCAAGGGATATTAGGCAGAAAGGCCCTTAATAAGGCAAAAAAGCTAACATACCCTGAAACATAGTGAGCCTAGTGACAGGCGGCGGCGTGGGTAGGCACAGAGACCACGACGCACGTTTCGTCAAGAGGGACTGGATTCGTCAGGAGGCTTAATCTAGTAAAAAACAAGGTTTTTATAGAGGAAATGGTAACTAGAAAACTCTTCCTCACCTGTGCATGTAGACAAATCGGCGCAATACCAGCATGACGCATGAACCGCATCTACATAGCGCAACACGGCCACCTACAGACGTCACACGTAGTGACGTAAAAAAACCGATGCGGGGCGGTAACTAAGATTTGAGCGCATACAGCGCATGTGTAGGATCGCGTTTGTGTCCAATGCACAGGTGAGGCTCCCTCTACTGGGGAATGACTGAGAAATGGTGCCGAAACAGATAATAAAAAATACGCCGCTAGAAGTACATGTATGACACAAACGTATATCATAATAACTCAATGTATGATTGTACATAGTGTGTGTGTGTGTGTGTGTGTGTGTGTACCTACCTGTACACAGAAAATATTATAGTGCACAAAAATATAAAGATCACATGCCATATAATATATAGAATATGTGCCCAACCATAAATGGTCAACCTAATTGTAGGGCCTATAATGACATACATACTGATCAAAGGGAATGGGGCAATTATAAGCACCAATAAGGGACTAAACTAGCTAGTGAAAAGGAACAAAAATATGCCGAGATAATTTAATCTTGACATATACTAGTATATACTGTTAATATAGCTTTAGGCTATCACCGTATAGCATATATAGCAAGAAAATTTATGGCACAATATATACCTAAGAAATTTCCGAATACAAAGTAGTCATAAGATATGAAAATGTTATATATATATATATATATATATATATATATATATATATATATATATATATATATATATATATATATATAGATCTCTCGGTAGACTAATGGATCCAGCAGCACCGGTATAATATGGATGCAAGACAGCGAGAGCAGACCAAGATCCCAATTGTGTACGGTACAAGAAATAGGCAGCACTCCGTTCAAATAAAGGTGAAAAAAGAGGGTACTTTATTGTCCCATAGACAGCAACGTTTCAGCTCCTTCCACTGGAGCCTTTCTCAAGCCAGGCAATAAAGTACCCTCTTTTTTCACCTTTATTCTAACGGAGTGCTGTCTATTTTTTGTACCGTGTATGTATATATGTATATATATATCTATATGTATATATGTGTGTGTGTGTGTGTGTGTGTGTGTGTGTGTGTGTATATATATATATATATATATATATATATATATATATATATATGTGTGTGTATATATATATATATATATATATATATATATATATATATATATATATATATATATATATATATATATATATAGTGGAGGAAATAAGTATTTGAACCCTTGCTGATTTTGTAAGTTTGCCCACTGTCAAAGACATGAACAGTCTATAATTTTTAGGCTAGGTTAATTTTACCAGTGAGAGATAGATTATATAAAAAAAAAAAAAGAAAATCACATTGTCAAAATTATATATATTTATTTGCATTGTTCACAGAGAAATAAGTATTTGATCCCTTTGGCAAACAAGACTTAATACTTTGTTGGCAAAACCCTTGTTGGCAAGCACAGCAGTCAGACATTTTTAGTAGTTGATGATGAGGTTTGCACACATGTTAGATGGAATTTTGGCCCACTCCTCTTTGCAGATCATCTGTAAATCATTACGATTTCGAGGCTGTCGCTTGGCAACTCGGATCTTCAGCTCCCTCCATAAGTTTTCGATGGGATTAAGGTCTGGAGACTGGCTAGGCCACTCCATGACCTTAATGTGCTTCTTTTTGAGCCACTCCTTTGTTGCCTTGGCTGTATGTTTCGGGTCATTGTCGTGCTGGAAGACCCAGCCACGAGCCATTTTTAATGTCCTGGTGGAGGGAAGGTGGTTGTCACTCTGGATTTGACGGTACATGGCTCCATCCATTCTCCCATTGATGCGGTGAAGTAGTCCTGTGCCCTTAGCAGAGAAACACCCCCAAAACATTATGTTTCCACCTCCGTGCTTGACAATGGGGACGGTGTTCTTTGGGTCATAGGCAGCATTTCTCTTCCTCCAAACACGGCGGGTTGAGTTAATGCCAAAGAGCTTAATTTTAGTCTCCTCTGACCACAGCACCTTCTCCCAATCACTCTCAGAATCATCCAGATGTTCATTTGCAAACTTCAGACGGGCCTTCTTGAGCAGAGGGACCTTGCGGGCACTGCAGGCTTTTAATCCATTACGGCGTAATGTGTTACCAATGGTTTTCTTGGTGACTATGGTCCCAGCTGCCTTGAGATCATTAAGTTCCCCCCGTGTAGTTTTCGGCTGAGCTCTCACCTTCCTCAGGATCAAGGATACCCCACGAGGTGAGATTTTGCATGGAGCCCGAGATCGATGTTGATTGACAGTCATTTTGTATGTCTTCCATTTTCTTACTATTGCACCAACAGTTGTCTCCTTCTCACCCAGCATCGTACGTATGGTTTTGTAGCCCATTCCAGCCTTGTGCAGGTCTATGATCTTGTCCCTGACATCCTTAGAAAGCTCTTTGGTCTTGCCCATGTTGTAGGGGTTAGAGTCAGACTGATTCATTGAGTCTGTGGACAGGAGTCTTTTATACAGGTGACCATGTAAGAGCTGTCTATAATGCAGGCGCCAAGTTGATTTGGAGCGTGTAACTGGTCTGGAGGAGGCTGAACTCTTAATGGTTGGTAGGGGATCAAATACTTTATTTCTCTGTGCACAATGCAAATAAATATATAGAATTTTGACGATGTGATTTTCTGTCTTTTTTTTTTTTAATATAATCTATCTCTCACTGGTAAAATTAACCTAGCCTAAAAATTATAGACTGTTCATGTCTTTGAAAGTGGGCAAACGTACAAAATCAGCAAGGGATCAAATACTTATTTCCTTCACTGTAATACTATTATCTATGTACGCCACACACAAATATACAAGCGTGATGAATAAAACTAAAATAAAACACTAGCAGGTGAAAAGACGATATACATAGTGACAAATAAATATGGTGCTGCATAAAAAATAGTGATATTATACATGAAATATTGCAGCAAATCTATAAAAATTAGTGCAGAGTATAGTACTGAAGTGAATAAAGTGTAAATACATTAAAAATGACATCTATGGATAATTAGTGTAAAATTTTTTATCGACATGTACGCTTTAATAGATGGTGTAAACGGCAAACAGGAAGGCATCAATGAATTCTCCATAAAGATTCACCAGAGCGGAAACCATGAAGTAAAGTAACTAAACAAAAATAGGTAAATAAACACACAAAAATTAGATACAAAAAATTGAAATGGGAAAATAAAATTTGCACAAGTTGTAAATGATAGAAAAGGCTTGAATCTAGTTGCCTCATTAAGGTCATAAGGCGCAGTAGTATTTAATAAGGAGGTGATTTTGTTTTTTTATGTAGGAGGGCTTGGCGGATGTCGCCACCTCTCCAACCCAAATTTACTCTATACCCTGTATCTGCCACTCCTGTAACCCTAGGGGTTTGAAATCACGGAAATAGCGGGGTATACTAGTCTTAATTAATTAGAATACCATAAAAAAAGTTAATTTTATTTCAGTAATTCAATTCAAAAAGTGACACACCTATATTATAAAGATTCATTACACACACTGATCTATTTCCAGCATTTTTTTTCTTTTGATTGTTGAAGATTAACCGTTAATGAAAACCCAAAATTTAGTGTTTAGAAAATTTGAATATTGGGTAAATATTCAAGATTTGTAGACTGATGGTGTCACACTCTCTAATCAGCTAATCAACACAAAACACCTGCAAAGGTTTCCTAAGCCTTTAAATGGTCCAACAGTCTGGCTCAGTGGGCTAAATAGTCATGGGGAGGACTGCTGACTTGTCAGTTGTCCAGAATACAGTCATTGACACCCACCACAAGGAGGGTAAGCCACAAAAGGACATTCAACAGCCAGTTTCTTTAGCAGAGTGCTGTATCCAAGCATACTAATGGACAGTGTGAAAAAATAAAGGTGCACAAGCAACAGGGATAACCACAGCCTTGAAAGGATTGTCAACAAAAGGCCATTCAAGAATCTGAATCTGCTTCAAGAGCCACCACACACAGTCCGTGATGGTTTGGCTAGCCATGATATCTGCTGGTGTTGGTCCTCTGTGTTATATCAAGTCAACGCAGCGTCTACCAGGAAACTTTAGAGCACTTCATGCTTCCCTCTGCTGACCAGCTTTATGGAGATGCTGACTTCGTTTTCCAGCAGGACTTGGCACCTGCCCACACTGTCAAAAGTACCAATACCTGGTTTAATAACCACAGTATCTCTGCGCTTGATTGACCAGCAAACTTTCCTGACCTAAACCCCATAGAGAATCTATGGGGTATTGTCAAGTAGAAGATGAGACACCAGACCCAACAATGCAGACAAACTGAAGGCCGCTATCAAAGCAACCTGGGCTTCCATAACACCTCAGCACTGCCACAGGCTGATCGCCTCCATGCCACGCCGCATTGATGCAGTAATTCTTGCAAAAGGATCCTCGACCAACTATTGAGTGCATATACTGTACATACTTTTCAGTAGGCCAACATTTTGGTTTTAAAAATCATTTTTGAAAGTGGGTTTATATAATCTAATTTTCTGAGCCACTAAATTTTGGGTTTTCATTAATGGTTAGCCATAATAATCAACATTAAAAAAAAAAAAAAATGCTGGAAATAGATCACTCTGTGTGTAATGAATCTATATAATAGAAGTTTCACTTTGTGAATTGAATTACTGAAATTAACTTTTTGATCTAATTCATTGAGAAGTACATGTAGGTTGCAATCTGTCCAACTCTGAATACTAAAGTATGCAGAAGAAAAGTTTTACCTACCGTGTTAGGCACCATGCACACGAACGTGCTTTTGCGGCTGCAATTCCCCCAAAAATCCATGGGCGAATTGCGGCCCCATTCATTCCTATGGGGCCATGCACACGACCGTGGTTTCCACTGTCTGTGCATGCCCCCCCCCCCCCCGGACCGCAGAAAGAACGGGCAAGCTTTATCACGGCTGTGTTCTGCGGTCCGGGCTCATTGAAAATAATGGCTGTCACTCTGTGGCCGGCCGACCCGAAAATCAAGGCCGTGCACATGGCTACGGTCGTGTGCATGAGGCCTTATGGTGCAGTCACTTGCAACAGAAATGATTGCAAGCATTTTCTGCGACTGAAAAGCCGTTAAATTCATCTAATGTGTTTTGGCAGCACGTGCATGGATTCCTTCAAGTTCCATTAAGGTGAATGGAACTGATTTTCAGTCGCAGAAAACTTCTGCAACAAAATGACAGTAAGCGACTGCACCCTTAATCTTCAGCATGTTGTGCATTTTCAATGTAGAAATCTTACAAAGAACATGCGTGTTAATTGTATCCATTTTTGGCCTGCATGCAACTGAAGGGACAGGGCTCAGTGTGCCAGGTCTCCTATAGCAGATAGCGGGAGAGGGCTACTAGTCTGATCTGAGCTCAGAGAGAAGTCCATGCGTAATTAATAATCTTAGGAAAACCATAAAATAATTCTTTATATATTTATCATTTTGATTTCAATATGAGACTGGGTAGGATCCAACAAGGATTTGCTGGGATTGATTTCTTATATGAATACAATATCTTACATTTTCAGAAGCCGCCCTCTATGGAACAACACAAATTTTAGAGTTTAAGCGGTTTACGACCGAGCCTGGTACTACTACTCACTACTTTTGCAGTCAACACTGTATTACGACGATCTTCATTTGACAACCAAATCTCACAGCTTATCTGTGCTTTTTTAGAACTAGATAACAAATAAACAATTTTTAACAAACAAACAATCTGCGGTACAAATTTCGCCTTTTTACGCTGCCTTCCCCACTTTCGCAGAAAGGGGCGTAGCTTTCCAAAGGGGCACAGCGGGCCAACAAATGTATTCTAATTTTACGCCAGATAACTGGCGTAAATTATTCTAACGTTCTATGCCCGCTCCTAGCTGGTTTAGATTTCACTCTCTGAGGCTTAATAAGGTAGAGGCCCATGCCGGGCCCTGTACCTTGCACCCCCAGATTGGACAATACCACTTTCCCTTCGGACAATTTTAAATCAATAAAAAAAAAATGATTCTTCTCACTGCTCTCTTCCCCACCACGCTCCTTCAGCATGAAGCGACTCATACAGCACACTGACACTGGACAGTGTCAGGACGTTGTACGTGACGCAGCACTGACAACTTTAAGTGTGGTGTCACCTATAAGGCCCTGTCGGTGCTCAGCGTCAGGACCTTGTATGAACCGAAGCATACAGAAGAGACCCGGAGGGGGGAAGTGAAGCACTGAGGTGACTAGAATATTTACATTTGTCTGATAGAAAGAGGGGGGGACGGGACGGTTGGCGCATTGGCCGCGGTCACGACTGGCAGGAAGATTCAACAGATTTATTAAGTGGTGTTCATCAATTAGCAATCTGCTCCACTGGTGTAAGATGCAAAAGATTAAGACTGGCGCATGAATTGCCAGCCTTAGTAAATCTACCCCTTTTTGTTTACGATGTGTCTAATGATTTAATAGAATTGCCTTTACTCTAGGCCTGTGGTGCATCAAACCTATGTAGTCATGGTCTCTATAGTAACTTGCACAAAACAAAAAAAAGAAATGTTAATATAACACACAGCTCATCCATGTGTGAAGAAAGACAGAGATTTTTCTGCACATTTCCCTATTATTCCATGCTAATCTTTCATAGGTTTTGCTTATGTAACACACTTTTTTTTTTTTGTCGTCAGATTTGGGGAGTAGATAAAATACACTCTGCTCCACCAGATTAACAACTTGCAGCAGGACAATGTTTCATGGTGGTCTACTCCAAATGTGCAACCTTGTTGTACAAGAGTCGGGTGGTGACTGGGACATCTATCCCCATTATGGAGCGATGCATCAAATACTTGTCAGATGCTTTTAGCAAGAATTATTAACCCAATTCTAGTGAAACTCCAGTGAAATACATATTTTCTCATGTGAATTCTCAACTTTAATCAGAAGTTTCATTGCTGTCTTCTGTGTGTTTCCGAGAAATAAAATATCGGGCAGAATGTGCCTGGACCGTTGCATAGCAAAAACCCGGGACTAGGTGACAACTGCAAATATGGGTAACCCTGTATTGTCCTCTGTCACTCAATCCTGCAGGAGATTATGTAAGACCATGTCATTGTCTCTTCCCCTCCCTGCAGTGAGCTGGACTCCATTTTCACGCTGCCAGTGACCTGCTGCAAAGCAAATCCTATGCCATAGACATCCATCCTTAGACCTCCAGAATCCTGTTTTACGTGATCTCGGTGAGAAGTATTGGCAAGTCAGCCATACATGTTAGCGCCACTCTCCATTATAGTCTACAGAGTTTACAGAAACTGTTGAGTGCTAGGTTGTTTCCTTGATTACCCATAGACTACAATAAAGAATTCCCATTGCTTAAAGAAGCACTCTGATTTTTATTGCTTTGCCCATTTGTAATGGGCACCTTGTACATGTATATGATATTTATTTGCTCACTGAGCATCTAGTTTCCAAAACACAGGCCCCGCTCGTCTCCCCTGTGCAGTCACATGATCTCTAATCTGGCTGGCCAATTCTTACTGCGTCTTGTGTGGAGCTGAAGCCAGTTTCTCGATTTGTATGTCTACGACTCACATTCTGAGTCTCATAGACTTACATAGAGAATTTGGCTACAGTCCACACAAGACGCTGTGTGATTTGGCCAGCCAGATTAGAGATCACGTGACTGCACGGGGGAGACTAACAGAGCCCTTATTTTAAAAACTAGACGCTCAGTGAGCAAATAATTATCATATACGTGTACAAGGTGCCCATTACAAAAGGGCAAAGCAATACAAAATTTAATCGGACTTCTTTAAATGATATTAAACGTGTTTTCGAGACAACTTGGGTCTCTTCATCAGGCGTGGTATAACAAAGTATCTGAAGAAAAGAGGAGAGATGTGTTGCAATAAATTTTAATTAAAAAACAAAAACAGAAGACTGAGCTGGGAAAGAACGTGTGGGTTTTACACGCTTGAAGAGGACCTGTCACCGGGTCCTAACATCTGATGTACATATATTACCTCTATACAACAATACATGCAGTATATAAAGTGTGTGCCTTGTTGACTGAATAAAACTACACGCTTTTCTGAACCATTGGAGTGCTGTGGGATTTCTTCTACTTATCTCCCATAATCCAATGATCTGGATTACCTGCTTGCACCCATTAGCGTGGTGGAACTTGACACAGAGCACTATATATATGTATGTATGTGTGTGTACATATATATATATATATATATATATATATATATATATATATATATATATACACACAAAGTATGCGTAGTTGTGTGTGCACAAGCATTAGGACCTCAGACTCCAGACCCACATATATATTTCCAAACGAATAGGCAGCACATCACAGGTTCCAATTCATTGAAAAAAGGTTTATTCACCCATACGTCAGTGCAACGTTTCACCCCACATGGGCTACATGATGGGGATTTTTTTTTTCCAGTTGTGTAACTCTGCTACTTGTCAATGGAAAAATCCTCCACCAGAGTCCCCCTGTAGATCACTCCACCCACAGCCCCCCTGTGCATAGCGCCACCCACAGCCCCCCTGTAGTTAGCGCCACCCGCAGCCCCCTCTTGTATATAGCGCCACCCGCAGCCCCCTCTTGTACATAGCTCCACACAACCACCTTATACTAACTTTTTGCCACAATGCCTCTAGAGCGGTAGAGGTAGCCTACTGCTGCCACTCTCCGCTCTGCTTTGACATCACTCGCCATCAGAAGAAGTCAGGAGGACTTGCAGCGGTGTTCTCACTGGTGTTGATGCCGGCCCGGGGGTGGACCAGTCCAGTCACCTGACCTGTCACCTGAACGGTAAGGTCAGATGACTGGACTGGTCCACTCCCGGGCCGGCATCGATCCCAGTCAGAACACCGCCGCAAGACTCCTGCCGCCTTCTGATGCTGATCGCTGCTGCAGTCGTCTGGCATGCAAGGCGCCTGTCGGCAGCCATCAGCTGTTTTGATACAGCTGCAGCGCCCAGCGGTACATTTTGCAGACCACCCAGGACGGCGGGACATCGGTGAGAAACCGGGACTGTCCCGCCGGATCCGGGACGGTTGGGAGCTATGCATAAGTGTCTTTTATAAAAATTTATATCTCAAACTGTAACATATGCCGAAGTGGTAAATGGACGAACATTTGACATTTACCTTTGGACCTTACACATTGTTTTTATTTCACGGTTAAGTGCGCTGAGTATACCCCAGTTCATGCATATTTTAAGACCAATGTAAGCAAATACAGTAGAAGGCGGACTGTATGCTGTTGGTACGTTTGCAGATGCGATCTTACTAGGAATATCGTAATGGCTTTTCCTGGTAGTGTGGGAAAAAGCAGTTTTGCAGTATACAGATACCATTTTTTTTTTCATCCTAGATCACCTTTAAAAAAGCCAAAAATGGCAAATGTCTATCTTCAGACCCCTGTTACACCAACACAAGGAATGCCTTATGGTTACTACAAGGATGTTCTCCAGCATTCTGCTAAATCTCACAGTATAGCATACAATGGAACTCCCTCAATAGCTACAGACAGCCTAGTTGTCATATTTGGTCAAGTAAGGCTTCATATAGGATGAACAAATTAAAGTGTAAGTCCATTTCACCCCTCCTTTCAAAGTTCCCACAGCAGTTTTTGCAAAAGTAACAGGAAGGTCAGCCATATTAGTTGTCCTATTTGGAAATAATTTCTCAGAAACTGCTAGTAAAACGGTCACTTTGTTACTGATAGCAAATTCTCATTATGTTCGATCAGTTTCTGCGAAGATTATTCAGAGGTAACTAATGTGGCTGCACTTTCTGTTGTCACTTTTTGCAAAATTGGAAGATAATTACCAAATACTGACAATTCTCTCTCAAATGTACCTCCACTTACACAGAAAATGTCTTTATTTTCTGAAGTCGTTTTTTTTTTCCATATAGTCCCAATATTTTTTCCCCACCTGCTATTTACGTGTTAATATTCCTCATGGCTGCTTCCTCCTTTTTGGGGGTTGAGCTATTTTCAATTGATTATGGCTCCCACTGACCTGAATAGGTTCCGTAATCGACTGAATATGGATCGGACTACACAGTGAAGGATGTCAGCATCCTGGGGAACCAAACATGCCGTCAGATCAGTGTTTTTTAACTAGAAGCTTGTGACCCCCAGGTTTGTTTCTCTTCTTAGGAACCCGGAGAATTGATCATATGCATTCTTCACTCTAGCATAGTTTTTTGCTATATTGCCTTCCTGTTTGAGGGTTTTATAGTCAAGCCTGTATTATTGAATTTGTTGCTAATCACATATTTTGACCTTTTTTAAAAAAAATAATAAAGTAACGTTGTGGGATAAAGTTCTTTGGTTTTTACATCACTGGAGCACAAACCCAATCCATGGAGACACATTCCAGGATGTTACTCTTTGCCGATTACTCATTATAAAGTAATTCATGTGCTGTGCACATTTAAGGTCCCGTTACCTGACTGTACATTTAGCGTATTGTATATTACCTATACTGAGACGTTCAAATGTTTCTCATTTTCAGCTCTGTGTTCTGTTTCATCAGGCATTCAGGCCTAAATGGCATATTCTTTCTCTGGGCTAAACCATATTATGTTTAAAAGAAGATCGCATCGTTTGGAATATATTAGTATAATTTCCAGAGCAAGAATTGATGATTTTGGAATGTGACAGATTTTCCATGTTCTGTTTATTCATCTTTGTAACAGAAGTAAAGGAAAAATGTTCCATTTACAGATGTTGAGAGGACATTGTAAACTGCCAGTAGACTCCCCTGGGCTAAAAATTCAGTTTTTATTCAAGTATCGTGTACTTCCATACTATGGACCCACGCATTTCTGGTTTCATAGCTGTACCTCTGCACGGTATTGATTTACCTGCTTGTCAGGCTTAATACATCTTGGGAAAATCTATGATTCAAATATATTTAAGAAAACCATTTTACCGCACACAGACACAAGTCCTTTAAATTAATCTTGTGATCGAACTGAAAGGGTCTCGTGTTAAAAAAGTGCTAAAACAATAGGTCCGTCTTTCCTTTTTGAAAGTTTTGAAACTGAAATCTGCAATCTGATTGGTTGATATGTGAAACAATGACACATTGTTAGACTTTGGGCCGCATTATTAAACTTTTGTTATTTTGTAACAAGCATACATGTCCTCACTTAAAGCGGATCTTATCTACCCTATTTAAGGGCAGTATGTTATAGGGACAGGTTCACCGTACTATTAACTATACAGCACAATATGTTGTAATGTTTGGACTGTTAGCACCTCACACTGAATATAGCAGTCTCATAGTTATAAGTCTCCTGTATTCATGAGGAAAGCGCTCCTCCTGCCCCTTCACCATTGATTGATTGACGCCATGTATACAGGCAGAGACATGGCAGCTTCATGTCATGGAGTTGTGAGCTAAATTGACAGACTTTCTTTATTATCAGAACTATTGAAAACCAGAAAGTTGACTATGTTAAAGGGCCGCAATACCACTCTTTTTGAAGTCTGTTGCATTCCAAATTTCAGCCAACTAACCACTATTGCTAGTTCCACACTTCACACCACTTGGAGGCCTTCACCTGATGGTTCCTAAAGCTTATTAAACTCTTATTTCAAACTTTTTAGAATTTTAGATCCTTGGATAATTCTACCAATTTTGGCAATATCAAGAATCCAACTTCTTAAAATAAATGTTACTTATTATATCATGAATTCTACTTAAATCTAAATTCGCATCCACATGAAAGTGCACACGGGTATATTCTGTCCGCATTCAAGCCAGTTAGAGTTGTATATTGTGCCAAAAAAAAAAAGTACATGTTCTAAATTTATTAGGTGTTTGCAATTTTTGCACCTACCGCAACAGTTTTAATAATTATCTTATTGCTGTTATTTAGTAGAGGAATACATTTATGGTTCTATCTCATAATTAAGATCATAAGGATTTTGGGGAGAAACCTTTTTAAGTTAAGTTGATTTTTTTTTTACTCTGGCTCTGTCTGTCCCGTGGGGGCTATGGCAGATCAGTCTGCTATGCAATGTGACTCTCTCTTGATTTCCTGCCTAGACTGTAAAGATTCAGATCTGTGTCATGAAAGGATGAGAACTGCTCCACGCTGTTACCACCCAATGTCCAGGAGTTTTTAATCGAATTCTCTTTAGAAGTTGTATTAGTTACTGTGAATACATATGCCATTGAATGACTCATGTTTGGCTCAGAGGCCTTGTACAGCTAACTTCAGAAAACATAAGCCGAAACATTTATGAACTTATTTCAAAAGTTAACTATAAATTTTCTATCAACGTGCATATTTTTTTTCCATTATTGTTGGCTTGAATGCAGTCTATTTTAGGAATAGCAAATATTTACTCCTTATATTAATATGGAAGATCCTAAATCTAACATATGTTACCCTTAGGGCTTTTTCACTGTAGTTTTTTTTTGTTTTTTTTTCTCCTTGTAGATTTGTTTTGGATTAGTTGCCAGAGGAAGAAATGTTTAAATGAACCCGTAGCTGTAATAATTTTAAAAGAACTTGATAGCAAATGTACTACAGCCCTTATCCACCCTTAAGCCAATAAAGCCTAATCATTGTTATCCAATGAGCTTTGCGTTTCAATTCTTCCTCATGTTCAAGATCTCTGCTTGCTTGTCACACTGTTATAATGTATGAAGCTGGCCATACACTAGTGATTTTGGATGGCTGAATAGGCGACTTTAGACCATTTTCTGCCTACTCCTCTGTTCACGTCATGAAAGCACAATTGTTCCAGATGTCGAGGGAAGGCAGCTATCAGTGGGATATTTTTTTAGATCAACTGCTGTGGGAAAAGCCTCTAATCTTTGCTATGGTTTCCAACAGTATTGCAGGGCAGATGTTAGAGTTTCATATTTCTTTCCCCGAGTGCCCATTGGCAAGCTAAAGATCTGTTTATGGCCGGAGGTCTTGTGCAAATATAATGCAGATTAAACTGGTTGTCCAGTCTAGAAAACCCATTTTCATATACTCTATTGGGGAATTCTGAATTATTATAAGTTATTATCCCTGGTAAGGATTCTTATCTCTTGGCTCGAGGTGGTTACAAAGAATGTCTCCAACTCTGGAAGACCTGTCCTGCATTACACAGACAACCCGATGATTTAAATGGGCACTGTGTAAGTCTTAATTTCCCCTGTGGTGGCAGTGGCACGTAATGCTAAGTTTTCCCACCGATAACAGGTGATCGCTGGGGGGGTGGGGTGGTGCCAGCAAGGGGGCATTTTGATCACCTTTTTGTCAAGGGACCCGTCTAGCAAGTGGGCATTGTCCAAAGCGGACAGCCCCTTAATGACAGGTGACGGATATATCCGTCACAAGCAGGTGCTGGTTCCTGCATAGCGACGGATATATCTGTCGCTCTGGTTGCGTAGGTACTGCCACTGTACCCACGCGATCAGGAGCACAGCTGTTGTACACAGCCTGGCTCTTGCCCCAACTGCCGGAATAGAAGCACGCTCAGATTCTGGAAGTTTAACCCACTAGATGCTGCTATATCGACAGCGGCATCTAATGTGTTTGACAGAGGGAGGGAGCTCACTCTGTTACTCCATCGGCGCCCCCGCAAAAATCTCGGGGCGCTCTTTGGGTTTCCATGGCAGCTGTACAACAAAGGCCCCCATGTTTGCCTTAAAGAGGCTCTGTCACCAGATTTTGCAACTAAACCTAAAAACGAACCAATTGGGACATATCCCTGAAAGAAATATTGTACTCAATATAAAAAGTACAAAAAAAATATCTTTATTAAATATAATGACATAATAACACAATGATAGGAAAAAGAGAAATGATACAACAAATACGGAGACATAAACAGCAGGGTCAGATGTACAAGACCATGACCGACAGAATCAACCGTCCACTAATGACCTAAAACACGCTCAGATGATAATAAGTAACACACAAGCCCAGGGGTGTATAATGTGACATATGGCACAATATTGCTGGCAAAAATTTCCGTGTACTGAGATAACCTATACACAGACGAAACCTACACAGTATATGATAACATATAGAAAAAGCAATGTGCATATGGCAATCTACATGTAATAATGCATAAAGGCCAGTACGATAAGTAAAGGGAGCATCTAAATAGGTATGCATCCAATGGAACGTACAATGCTGGCACAAGAAATAATGCAGATACCAATGTATATCAAAAGGTGTAATAGGACGTGCAGTGCTAGCACAGAAGGCAATGTATATCAGAAGGTATAGCAGCTCAGGTAGTAAAAAAAGAAAAAACTGCCATAGCAAGACCGAATGAACACATACCCTGAGACATGTTGAGGAGCGTGAGGGGTCAGAAGAGCTGGATGGGTGAACAGACGCCTCGACGCGCGTTTTGCCCGATAGACCGGCTTCGTCAGGAGCCTCCTGACGAAGCCGGTCTATCGGGCAAAACGCGCGTCGAGGCGTCTGTTCACCCATCCAGCTCTTCTGACCCCTCACGCTACTCAACATGTCTCAGGGTATGTGTTCATTCGGTCTTGCTATGGCAGTTTGTTCTTTTTTTACTACCTGAGCTGCTATACCTTCTGATATACATTGCCTTCTGTGCTAGCACTGCACGTCCTATTACACCTTTTGATATACATTGGTATCTGCATTATTTCTTGTGCCAGCATTGTACGTTCCATTGGATGCATACCTATTTAGATGCTCCCTTTACTTATCGTACTGGCCTTTATGCATTATTACATGTAGATTGCCATATGCACATTGCTTTTTCTATATGTTATCATATACTGTGTAGGTTTCGTCTGTGTATAGGTTATCTCAGTACACGGAAATTTTTGCCAGCAATATTGTGCCATATGTCACATTATACACCCCTGGGCTTGTGTGTTACTTATTATCATCTGAGCGTGTTTTAGGTCATTAGTGGACGGTTGATTCTGTCGGTCATGGTCTTGTACATCTGACCCTGCTGTTTATGTCTCCGTATTTGTTGTATCATTTCTCTTTTTCCTATCATTGTGTTATTATGTCATTATATTTAATAAAGATATTTTTTTTGTACTTTTTATATTGAGTACAATATTTCTTTCAGGGATATGTCCCAATTGGTTCGTTTTTAGGTTTAACTGTTATAGGGGACCCCATTACATGCCATTCAGTTGGTGTGAGGTTTTTGGTTAGGTTGACCAGATTTTGCAACCCCTATCTCCTATTGCAGCAGATCGGCGCTGCAATGTAGATAAGAGTAACTTTTTTTTTTTTTTAAACTAGCATTTTTGGCCAAGTTATGACCATTTCTATATTTATGCAAATGAGGCTTTCTAAAGTACAACTGGGCGTGTATTAAGTGCGTACATCGGGGCGTTTTTACTTCTTTTACTAGCTGGGCGTTGTGAATGGGAGTGTATGATGCTGACGAATCAGCATCATCCACTTCTCTTCGTTAACACCCAGCTTCTGGCAGTGCACAGACACACAGCGTGTTCTCGAGAGATCACGCTGTGACGTCACTCACTTCCTGCCCCAGGTCCTGCATCGTGTCGGACGAGCGAGGACACATCGGCACCAGAGGCTACATTTGATTCTGCAGCAGCATCGGCATTTGCAGGTAAGTCCAGTTTTGCCTGTTTCTGGAATAATGGCTGGTTGAGCCATACTTTTTATCAATTTAACAATAAACTAAATTTTAATCGTTCTATCAGGCGGTGAATTCATAAGTCCAGTTGTACTTTTACTTTAAACACGCCCAGTTGTACTTTAGAAAGCCTCATTTGCATAAATATAAAAATGGTCATAACTTGGCCAAAAATGCTCGTTTTTAAAAAAACAAAACGTTACTGTAATCTACATTGCAGCGCCGATCTGCTGCAATAGTAGATAGGGGTTGCAAAATCTAGTGACAGAGCCTCTTTAAGCAACTGCCTAATAGGCGATGCTAGAGGCCGAATAGATTGCCTGTCCGTATACCAAAGCATTATTGCCTGTCAGTGTAAAACTAAGTATACCAAAGCATTATATAAGCGATCAGCAGATCGCATGGTGAAGTCACCTTGTGGGACAAAAAAAAATAATGTAAAACAGTTTATGAAAAAAAAAAAAAAAAAGATTGCAGTAAATATTAAATACCAGTGTAAAAAAAAAAACCCACACACGTATTGTATCGCTGCGATCGTAACAACTCAAGCACTAACATTAACACATTAAACAGGGTGAACGGCGTAAAATAACAGCAAAATTCCCATTTTATTTTATTTTTCTCCCATCCCCCCCCCCATAAAAAATTAAATAAAAGTTAATCAAGAAGTCCCATGTGCCACAAAATACTACCAATGAAAACTACACCTTGTCCCACAAAAAACATGCCCACATACATATGGCTACAAAAATAAAAACGTTACAGCTTTTGAAATGCGGCGATGCAAAAACAAGTATTTTTGTTTTTTAAAAGGATTTTTATTTTGCAAACATGAAAACAAAAAAACCTTTACATATTTGGTATCCCTGTAATCATGCCAACCCATAGAATAAATGTAACGTGTTATTTATGCCGCATAGTGAACGGCATAAATTTATAACGTGAAAAATATTGCTGGAATGGCTGTTAATTTTAAATTTTTTCCCAAAATTAAAGTTAATAAAAGTTAATCAATATATTTTATATGCATCCAAATATGGTGCAATTAAAAAAAAAACACCTCGTCCCACAAAAAACAAGCCCTTATACGGCTATGTCGACGGAGCGAGAAAAAAGTTACGACTCTTAAAATACAACAGTGAAAAAACAAAAAATAATCTGTCCATTAACGCACAAAAGGGCCTGGTCATTAAGGGGTTAATGAAATAGTATTGTCTAAAAAATATTTTGTTTGTTTTTTTATATAAACCTGCTTCTTAGTGACTTCAGGAATAGCTTAAGCCTCATTTGCATAATAAACTTAATTTCATAATTGCATATAAATATTGTAATCAGAAAAGGTACTCTATGGACAAAAGTTTTGAGACACACCTCTTAATAATTGAATTCAGGTGTTTCATTCCGTCCCACTGCCACAGGTGTATAAAATCCAGCACCTCGCCATGCAGTCTGCCTTTACAAACATTTGTGAAAGAATTGGGTATTTTAAGAAGCTCACTGAATTTCAGCATGGTCCTTTAATAGGATTCCACCATTATAACAAGTCTGTCTGTGAAATGTCTTCCCTCTAGATATTCCAGGATCAACTGTGAGTGATATTATTGTAAAGTGGAAGGGTTTAGGAACCACAGAAACTCAGCCACATAGTGACAGACCACGTAAAGTTACAGAGCGGGGCATAGTGCATTAAAGTCACCAAAGCTTTTCTGACCCAATAACTGCAGAGCCCCAAACCTCCTCTGGCATTAACATCAGAACAAAATGTGTTCCATGGCAGGTGCATGCAAGCCTTACATCACCAAGCACAATCCCAAGAGTCGGAGTGGTGTAACATACGCTGCCACTGGACTCTGGAGCAGTGGAAATGTGTTCTGTGGAGTGATTGATCACGCTTCTCTATCTGTCAGTCTGATGGACGAGTCTGGGGTTGGCGTATACCAGGAGACTGTTACCTGCCTGACTGCATTGTGCCAAATGTAAAGTTTGGTGGAGAAGGAATAACGCTATAGGGTTGTTTTTCAGGGGTTGGCCTAGGCCCCTGAGTTCCAGTGAAGGGAGATCCTAATGTTTCAGCTTACCAAGACATTTTGGACAATTGTACCTTTCAACTTTGTGGCAACGGTTTGGGGAAGGCTCTTTTCTATCCCAGCATGACTGTGCCCCAGTGCACAAAGCAAGGTCCATAAAGACATGGTTTGGTGTGGAAGAACTTGACTGGTCTGCACAGAGCCCTGACTTCAACCCTATTGAACACCTTTGGGAAGAACTAGAACGGGGATCGCAAGCCAGGCCCTCTCATCCAACATCAGTGTCTGCCCTCACAAATGCTCTTCTGGATGAATGGGCAAAAATTCCCAGGTACACCCTCCAAATTCCTGTAGAAAGCCTTCCCAGAAGAGTGGAAGCTGCGTTAGCTGCAAAGAGGAGAACAATTCCATAGTAATGCCTATGGGTTGTCATATAAAAACTCCTGTAGATGTAACGTGTAGGTGTCAATACTTTTGTCTATATAGTGTATGACTGCTTTTCTTTGCATTCTTTGGGCACCAATTGGGATTAATATGTTCTCTATATGAATATTATGGGGGCCACCTGCTGGTTTGCAGAAGAATTTGCTTTAGATGCAAACTAAGCAAAGCTTTGCCAGATTATGCCTCTACTAAATGAACAAGGTAGAGAAGTACCAATATGTACTGTGTATTCCAATTACAAGAAATACTGGTAACATTTTCTTGCCAGAGTTCTGTTCCGTACTCTCGTGCGGAAGGGCAGAGCTACGAAATGCCAAATTGTAATTAAAACAGCTTACTTAATGTTATTGTTAAGTAGCTTTTAGGCAATGTGAACTCTATAAGAGTCATGTAAGTTGCTTCTAGAGGGCACTCTGGGGAAAGTGAGTGACGGGTCTCTACGGGTTTTAGTTAAACAAGGAAAATACCTATTTTGACTTCTCCTCTGATCCTATTAATATAACTGATGGCAATATTCAAGTGAAAGTAGTCATTGGAGAGGTCACAATCTGTAACACATACTGGCATAACTGGGAGTATTGCTCAAAATCTCTTTAAAAGGGGAACTCCACCTAAAATGCTAAATTGGTTATATACCAATACATCAGATGTAAGACTGGTAATTCTGTTTTATTTTCTTAGATAAGATAGTCATTTTTCTGTTCAGTTGTGACGGCCATTTTGGTGAAAGTGTCAACAGGAAGTGCAAACCGAATTTTAATTTGTCAACCTGTTCAATCAATAAAGTGGCATTTCACTATGGATATCATTTAAAGGTGACCAATAGGACACTTCCTGTTGGCACGTGACACATTTTTATCCACTGGAAGTAAACCATGTATGTTCCTATTCAATGACTGCAAGCAGAGATCTTAAAAATTGGGAATAATTGATACCTAAAGTATATTGGAAAATTGTATAACTATAAATTAAACACAGAAAATTTATTTGCTAAATCCTGAATTACCCTTTCAAGGGTTACCTGTTATAAAATTCTAAATGGAAAGTATTATGTAAACTACTGTAAGTATGTGCATTAAGCAAAAACATCATCATTTCTTCTTTCCAGCTTTGTTTGGTCACCCCCACCCCCCCAGTAATCCAATGATACCCAGCCAAACAGGTTTGTTTACATGTTCTTTCAACATCTACAACATAGTGTATACATTTTTATGCAACAGGTTTATGTCTACCATGCAGCTATTAGTACCAAAAACCATAAACTTATTGCTATATTCTATAGCGCTTAAAAGGGAAGGGCATTTTATTCGGAATTCACTTCATTGATGTTAAAACCGGGATCTAAAATAACCAATAAAATGATACTTGTTACAACAAAGTGTTGTATGAACATAACGCACCGCAACAGTGACATAGAAATGTAACGGCATTTAGTACTTGTACTATTTTAGTGATAGTAGTTACTATTTTAATTACAAATACTAGTGTTGCCCATAGGGACCAATGAGTTGTATAACTGCTGTTGAAGAAGACTAGTATGAAAACTGTTATAAACCGAATTGTCAGTATTTCTCTTGGCATCTATTCATTTTACAGCTTCCTATTGTCCAGCTCAATTTTCAAAATGAAGGAGTTATCTGATAGGTTTGCCCAAATGTAAAATCCTGGAAAACCCCTATAACTCTTCCACCCTTCTTTTTTTTTTAATCTAGTTTTCCCATCCTTGAATTAGTTATTGGCTGTTACCATTATACGGGAAGTTACGCCAGGAGGCCTATGCCAAGCATTATATTTTTGTTGGTACTACCTTCCTTTCTGTTTACAAGTGGACTAGAACGAATGATGAGGTCACTGTAGGAATGCCAGCTGTGCCCTTTGCAGTTTGGCTAATGGCAGCAGGCAGACTTGACTTGTACCCATTGCATAATTTTTCTAAATTGTTTGAAAGTCATAGACTTGGCTCCAGTCGTAGATTCGGGTGTTGATTTGTCTTTGATACCATGTTTGTGAAGAGGGCAATTTGCCCTTTTCTTTCAAACATATGACTGATTTAACCTAAATGACATTTTATTATTTTATTTTTTTTAAACTTCACTTGGAAAATATGTTGCTACTTACTGAATGCCAAAAATAAAGCCGTGTTTTCTAATACGGCAACTTAATGTAGTATTTAAGAAGATCAGTCTTGATGTTTAGATAGCTTTTTAATTGGGTGTTAAATGTGTGCTGTATAAACCGAATTACACACCACATCAATTCATTAGTATTCACATTTATCGTGTATATTCCGAAGTAAACTACTGTAAACACTATATATTTTTTAATAACGTAAAGGGGTTTTCCTATAATCAATATTTATCACCTATCCCTAGTATAGGTGATAAATATTTAATCAGTGGGAGTCAGGGCGCTGGGACCCCCACATATCCCGAGAACTGACTTACCTGGTCGTACCTGCCACTGCTCCATTCATTTTCTATGATGCTGCCGAGCGCTATCTCCGGCTGTCCCGCAGAAAGCGACTGGAGCGGAGGCCAAGCATGCGCAGTGCCGCTCCATTCATATGGGGCGCTCAAGGACAGCCAGGTAAGCCCATTCTCTGGATCAGTGGGGTTCCAGTGCTCGAACCCCACCGATCATATATTTCTCACCTATCCTGTGGATAGGTGAGAAATATCCATTATTGGGGACACACCTTTCATTTTTTTCTACCTTCAGCTTGTGTTAGAATTGGGAATTGGAGGGGTTATGAAGCGTATATAGATCGGTATCAAAAAGATGGTTGGGAAGCAGCACTCAAGTAAAAAAGGTTTTAATTATCAGAACATCAGACAGCAACGCAATACAAAAGCAGTGTTCACAGGTGTATATAAGGAGTCGAAGCTCGTTAAACTTCATATGTGAATAGGTATTAGGCATACATACATACATCAATCAAACAATACAATATCTATGTGTAATGTATCAAAGAAATACATAATCAAGAAAGTGATAAAGTGCAAAGTGCCATATATAAAGATATTATGCTCAAAATTCATAAGAGATATTTAAAAATACCAAACATGTTAAATACATAAAGAATCACATGTGTTATACCCATATCCCAATTAAAAACAAATTCGCACTTACCATTACGTATGACAAGAGTAAGATATTACATTGAGTAAATGCAGTAAACGGCGGCGTTCACTCCACTTTACTGCGCATGTCCAATTCACATAATGTTCCTTGGATCTAACAGGACACATGGTCAAAATCGGCTGGACCGCACATAACGCTTGACTCAATAGGTCTCGCCTATGCGCAGAGTTTAAGCATTGCCACACAATCCGCAGAGTTGGCGCAAGACATGTGGGTGGAATTACAAAGGGAAGTAAACCCACAAACCTTGTGGGTGGAATTACAAAGGGAAGTAAACACTGAAAAAATTACTTTTGGTGTAATCTATAGACCCCCCAATATAACTGAAGAGATAGAAGGTCAAATATATAAACAGATGGAGCGCGCTGCACAGGCGGGTACTGTAGTGATAATGGGAGATTTTAATTTCCGGGATATTAATTGGTGTCATGGTTCGGCTTCAACTGCAAAGGGGAGACATTTCCTCAACCTGTTGCAGGAAAATTTTATGGGCCAGTTTGTGGAAGACCCGACTAGAGGTGAAGCTCTGTTGGATCTGGTCATTTCTAATAATGCAGAGCTTGTTGGGAATGTCGATGTTCGTGAAAACCTCGGTAACAGTGATCACAATATAGTTATATTTTACCTATACTGTAAAAAACAAACGCAGGCTGGGAGGGCAAAAACATTTAATTTTAAGAAAGCCAATTTCCCCAGGATGAGGGCGGCAATTCAGGATATAGACTGGGAAGAACTAATGTCAAATAATGGGACAAATGATAAATGGGAGATTTTCAAATCTACCTTGGGTAATTATAGTGCAAAATGTATTCCTACAGGTAACAAGTATAAACGACTAAAATTAAACCCCACATGGCTTACACCTTCTGTGAAAGGGGCAATACATGACAAAAAAAGGGCATTTAAAAAATACAAATCTGAGGGTACAGCTGTAGCCTTTGTAAAATATAAAGAGCTTAATAAAATCTGTAAAAATGTAATAAAATCAGCAAAAATACAAAATGAAAGGCAGGTGGCCAAGGATAGTAAAACAAATCCTAAAAAATTCTTCAAGCATATAAATGCAAAAAAGCCAAGGTCTGAACATGTAGGACCCCTAGATAATGGTAATGGGGAGTTGGTCACAGGGGGATCAAGAGAAGGCAGAGTTACTAAATGGGTTCTTCCGCTCTGTATATACAACAGAAGAAGGAGCAGCTGATGTAGCCGGTGCCAGTGCTGTTAATATATCAGTTGATATACTGAATTGGATGAATGTAGATATGGTCCAAGCTAAATTAAATAAAATAAATGTACACAAGGCCCCGGGACTAGATGGGTTACACCCTAGAGTTCTTAAAGAGCTTAGTTCAGTTATTTCTGTCCCCCACTTCATAATATTTAGAGAGTCTCTCATGAGTGGTATAGTGCCAAGGGACTGGCGCAGGGCAAATGTGGTGCCTATTTTCAAAAAGGGCACTAGGTCTTCGCCGGGTAATTATAGACCAGTAAGCTTAACATCAATTGTGGGGAAAATGTTTGAGGGGCTATTGAGGGACTATATACAGAATTATGTGACAATAAATAGTATTATAAGTGACAGCCAGCATGGTTTTACAAAGGACAGAAGCTGTCAAACCAACCTGATTTGTTTTTATGAAGAGGTAAGCAGAAGCCTAGACAGAGGGGCCGCTGTGGATATAGTGTTTTTGGACTTTGCAAAGGCATTTGACACTGTCCCCCATAGATGTCTAATGGGTAAATTAAGGACTATAGGTTTAGAAAGTATAGTTTGTAATTGGATTGAGAATTGGCTCAAGGACCGTATCCAGAGAGTTGTGGTCAATGATTCCTACTCTGAATGGTCCCCAGTTATAAGTGGTGTACCCCAGGGTTCAGTGCTGGGACCACTATTATTCAACTTATTTATTAATGATATAGAGGATGGGATTAATAGCACTATTTCTATTTTTGCAGATGACACCAAGCTATGCAATATAGTTCAGACTATGGAAGATGTTTGTGAATTGCAGGCAGATTTAAACAAACTAAGTGTTTGGGCGTCCACTTGGCAAATGAAGTTTAATGTAGATAAATGTAAAGTTATTCATCTGGGTACGAAAAACCTGCAAGCATCATATGTCCTAGGGGGAGCTACACTGGGGGAGTCAATTGTTGAGAAGGATCTGGGTGTACTTGTAAATCATAAACTAAATTTCAGCATGCAGTGTCAATCCGCTGCTTCAAAGGCCAGCAAAATATTGTCGTGTATCAAAAGAGGCATGGACTCGTGGGACAGGGAGGTAATATTACCACTTTACAAAGCATTAGTGAGGCCTCATCTAGAATATGCAGTCCAGTTCTGGGCTCCAGTTCATAGAAAGGATGCCCTGGAGTTGGAAAAAAATACAAAGAAGAGCAACGAAGCTAATAAGGGGCATGGAGAATCTAAGTTATGAGGAAAGATTAAAAGAACTAAACGTATTTAGCCTTGAGAAAAGACGACTAAGGGGGGACATGATTAACTTATATAAATATATGAATGGCGCATACAAAAAATATGGTGAAATCCTGTTCCATGTAAAACCCCCTCAAAAAACAAGGGGGCACTCCCTCTGTCTGGAGAAAAAAAGGTTCAACCTGCAGAGGCGACAAGCCTTCTTTACTGTGAGAACTGTGAATCTATGGAATAGCCTACCGCAGGAGCTGGTCGCAGCAGGGACAGTAGATGGCTTTAAAAAAGGCTTAGATAATTTCCTAGAACAAAAAAATATTAACTGCTATGTGTAGAAAGTTTTTACTTCCCCTTTCCTATCCCACTTCCCCTTTCCCATCCCTTGGTTGAACTTGATGGACATGTGTCTTTTTTCAACCGTACAAACTATGTAACATCTAGAGAGAGGAGTCACCACAGCACCATATTGGTTGAGGAAATTATGCCCATTCGGATCTACTGTGCGGGCATTCCAAAACCATGAGGATATAGTTACATACTTAGTACGGCTGAAAAAAGACACATGTCCATCAAGTTCAACCAACTGTAAACACTGATAACAATGTATCATTAACCCCTTAATGACCAGCTCAATTTTTCTGTTTTTGCCTCTCTGCGTTTCAGCAGCCATAACTTTTTTATTTTTTCATTGACGTGGCTGTATGAGGCCTTGTTTTATGCGAGAGAAATAGTATTTTTTTTTCCCCCACAGTTTGGGGGTAAAAAAAATTTTTTTTTTACGGCGTGAATATAGGAAAAAGCGATTCTCGGATAGTTTTTTTTTGTTTTTTTTTTATCCCGTTCACGTTTCACGCTAAATAACCCATTAGATTAATTCTTCAGGTTATTACGGTCGTGTAGATACCTAATATGTGTAGGTTTTTTGTTTTTATTTAGTGTAAAATGTATTTAATGCAAAATAAAGACTCTTTTTGGGACTTTATTTATTTATTTGTTTTGTTACTTTTTTTTTTTTTTTAATCCCATCAAGGGATAACTTTATTTGTAACTTTATTTTTTTCTTGCAATGTATTAGCATACTTCTGTATGCTAATACATTACACTGTGTCACTATGACACAGGCTGCTGATCGGGCAGCACATAGTGTGCCCGAACAGCAGGCACACGGAACAGACAGCCCTGGGGTCCTTTGTAGGTCCCCAGGGCTGACTGCAGAGGGATTCCCCAGTGTTTGATCGCATCACTGGAATCCCGGTGATGCAATCAAAGAGGGGAATTCCCTTTGATCATGCCGCGGTCACGGACCGCGGTAATCAAAGGGTTAAACAGCTGGGGTCCGAATGTTTGCCGATTCCAGCTGTGTTCAGGAGGCTGCTCTAAGATCAGGAACTGTTAGTAACAGCTCCTGCTTAGAGGATGAGTGCTCACACGAGCGCTCATCAGCCTGATCTACAGCGACGCCAAAAGACGTCTCTGTAGACTAAGCACCCGCACCGCCTGACGTCAAAAGACAGTGGGCGGTCGGGAAGGTGTTAAACCCACTAAAGTAGGATGTAAACAAAAGAAAGGGATGTATATCACATCCAGCCCTGTCCATATAACCGTATTGGTCAAAGGAACAAAAAAAGTGGTAAAGTGCCGCAATCAACGTCCCATAGTGAAAAAACTGTCATTAATGACTAGAGACGACTGAGTATAGCTCTATGGTCTCATCATATGTAGGTACATTGACATATATTGCTGGACTAATCCCGTCTAGGGACAGATACCCCCCCCAAATGGAGGACACCAAGCAGCCCCGTGTGACACCCTCGGGACTGCAGTTGCAGGCCCCCAACCTGGTATCTCTAACCCCTAGAATGGACCTTAAGAAGCTCCAGAACTGTCACCAAACCACGTAATCAACCTCTTACAATGACTGTAAAGGAACCGGCCATTCCAATCACATGTGACACAAAATTATTATTTTTTTTTTAAATGTAAAATTTATACTACACATAAATATATGCAGATATGTAACTCCAAAAAATCAATTTCTTGTCATCATAGATGGTGAGTGCTATACGAATGTTCAAATAGGCCTCTCACCGAAAGAACAGAAAATAGAATATGTATTCATAATTAAAAAATGATTATACAGAAAACAACTATAAATCGTAATTACTAGGTATTTGTACATATAAGGGTGTCAACAAATATGTGTAGATGATGATGATTTATAGCGTATAAGAGTCTCCATATATAAAAACATATAGATGACTGCATTCCCTGTTGTATAAAAAAAAGGATGTAAGATAATTTCTCAGAAATGGGATCAGGGAATATGGGTACCATAGGGTAATCCTCTCGAAGTATATATACCTAGAAAATCCGCTCTGGTTAATTTAACTGAATATGTTTAATGTGTAATCTACGTTTAGGCCTCTAGGGTGTAGCATATCGAGTTTATGTATCCAACGTGTCTTGCGTTGCTTAAGAAGGCGTTCTCTATCATCTCCACGTTTTATATGGGGGAACACCATCCAGAATGGTGAATCTCAGTTGTCGAATATGGTGACCTGCTTCCACAAAATGTCGGAACTGGCAATTCGTATTTTTTTGTTCTAACACTAGATTTGGTGGTGTTCAACCGTAGCCGACACTCCGTTTTCATCTCGCCCACATAGAGCAGCTTACATGGACATTGTATTACGTAGATAACATACTCCCTTTTGCAAGCGTAGAAAGAATTAATGTGGTGCACTTTCTCATTAATCAGGTATATGAACGGGACTCCCTTCATCAATGAACAGTTCTCACGGGACAGACAGGGAAAACAACCTCTCTGTCTGCTGTCAGATTAATTAGTGGGTCTAACATGTATATCTGTCTTAACTAGTTGGTCCTTAAAGTTACGGGATCTTCTATATGAAACTAATGGAGGTAATTGAAATTCCACAATGGAACCGTAAAAATTACCCATCACCTGCCAGTGCTTCCTTCCAATTTTAGCAATATCCTGACTGCATCGGCTATACGTGGAAACCATAGGGAATCTATTAGTGAACAGTTGCGAGAGTCTGTACAGCATCTGAATTCTATCTAGATTGTTCACCCTGTTTAAATGTATCTGTATGATGCGTTTGGGATATCCTCTATGAAGAAATTTATGGGACATCCCTCCTAATCTCCTTTTGGATCTTCCACAATTCTTTTAACCCTTAGAAATTGACCTCACAGCAAATAACGAGTCATCGGTCTCGGGTGGTAACTGTCATATCTCAATATATTCCGGTCCGTAGGTTTAGCAAATAGATCTGTTCTAAGTTTGTCTTCCATTATGTAAATCATTGTATCAAAAAAATTTTTTTTATGGCTAGAGAGTTCCCTTGTGAACTTGATATCTGAATCAATAGTATTGATAAAGGAAAATAACAAGTCACCTGACCAAATGAGGAGCACGTCATCTATGTATTGCCACCACTTCAACACAAAGTTGAAGTGGTGGGACACACAGATTGACTTCTCCCCGAGGTCTGCCATCACAATATTGGCATGTGTGGGGCCACATTGGACCCCATGGCGATTCCCCTCAATTGAGTATAGTAATTATCAAAGAAAAAAAATTTGCAGATCAAAACTATTTCCAAGAGTTCTATTAGAAATTTCTGACAGTCTCTGGAGAAATCAGTCCGATTCAATGCTTGAGTACCCTTTCATGATCAAGTATAGAGTTATCTGTGACAAAATGTGTAAGGATGCACTCCAAATTCACTCTTTGTTGGTGCTGTATAGTTTCGGGTTTGGGGACCCACAATATAGATATATAGAAAAAACCTAAAGCACTCCAGAAACACTTGGAATTAACCAACCAAGGCTTTTCTCACACACTGATCTATTTAGAGCGTCTGGTAGACTCCTGTACACGAATCTGCTTCTAATACTACATATAGCGATTGTGAGAAAGGCCTTGGTTGGGCTGAAACGTTAATCGCTTTTCTAAAAATGCTGTTTGGAATAAAATAAAATATTTTTTGAAAATTAATTCCAAGTGTTCCTTGAGTGCTTTAGGTTTTTTCTATATACCCAAGTATAGAGTTAGGTGGTATTGAGATCTCACCGATCTTATTTAAAAAGTCTGTTGTGTCCAATATATACAACTGAGCTGAAGTCGCAAATGTCCTGAGGACTCTGTTGAGCCCCATAACGGTTTTCCTCGACAATGAGTCCCTACCCGTCACTATAGGTCTACCAGGTGGATTGGATAAATTCTTGTGTATCTTTGACAGACAATAGTGTAAAGGAGTGATGGGATGTGACGGAATCAAAAAAGCAAATCCTTATCAGTAAGAAGTGCTATCAATCAAACATCTCATACGTTTTAGAATACGATTAGAAGGGTCACTAGAGACCTTTTTCATAGATGTTCCTTTTGTCAAGTTGTCTGTTTCTTGAAGTTATAATGTTCGATCGATAACTACGATCGCACCCACTTTGTCAGCGGGTTTGATAAGATCGTCGTTCTGGATCAAACCACGAAGAGCCCTCTTTTCACTAAAAGACATCTTATGGGTAGATTTTATAGAAGTATTATTCAATATATTAATCTTAATTTTTTCTACATTCCTTTGTACCAATGAAATGTGTCAACCCCAAGCATGCTACTTTTTTAGATCTGTATCGATGTGCTTCTTGGGATGGGATGAGGGGTAGGTGGAATAGGCATCTGCAATTAAATTCATAGATAAAAATAATGCCTGGTTTTAAAATGGGTTGTGTAAGATTAGAGAAACATGGCTGATTTCTTCCAGAAACCATGCCAATATTGTCCACGTGCTGTCTGGTATTACAACTCTGCCCCGTTTAGGCGAACGTGGCTGAGCAGCAATATCGGACAAAAACCATGAGCAATAATGGTGCATTTTCTGAAAGGAGGCAGCCATGTTTTTCTAATATAATACAGCCCTCAAAATTACTTTGTACAACCAATTAAATGCTGTGTCCAAGGTGCTAATCATTCTGTAGGTTGTGTAGTATCACACAGGAATAGACTTTCACTGTTTTGATTGCTGCGGTCTATAATCAATTTGCACTTCCATGTTGAGGGAAAACGGCTGATTGAAGAGCGAGTTCTAGGCGGCAGCGTATATACTTCATAGTAGAGGTAAAGGGTGGAGCTGAGAGAGAAACCAGATATGTGGTAGGGTGGACAGCTTTTACTGACTTGTGATCTGTATATGTAAATGATTCACCATCCAACAGCTATTACGCTGAACTTCAGGTACCAAGCTTTTTGAGGTGCATTCTGAATCCTCTGCCTTGGGCACAGAGACTGTCCAGCTCCTTAATACTTCATTTACCAGAAGTCAATACCCGTCAGGTATTGTTCCGAACACCAACAGTAAGACTATGTTCACAAGGTTGGATTTGCCATAGGCAAAATCTGCAGAAATCTGAGTCTTATGTGCTTCCTGTAGATAGTGCCATGCAGCCACAAACACACCAGTCCCCTTTCCCATTCTGTCATCTAGCGATGCAGGCCTGGCGTCTCCTGACCAGGCCTGTTCCAGTGGAACGACGCAGGCAACACGATAACCTAATTGCACTACCTACATCACCGGAAAATTGCCGAATGGCAGGGCAGGGACGTACACGCTAAATGTAAGGCCAAAACGTGATGTGCGCAAAACCTAAGTCTAAGCGTAGGTTCACACGTAGTGTAAATACTGCAGATTTTCCACAACGTATTTTGTTGTGGAAAATCCACATCACAATAGAGTAGCCGCAAAGTGGATGAGATTTGAACAAATTTCATCCACACGCTGCGTAAATGATGAGCGGATAAAATGCTCAGAAATTGACCTGTTTGCGATTTATTTTATTTTTTTAATCCGCAGCATGTCAATTGTATTTGCGCAATCGCTGCTTTTTGGTTCCGGGTTTTCCCCATTGAATTCAATGGGAAGGTAAAGCCAACAACAAGTAGCCAATATTGAGTTTTTGCAGCAGAAAAGCCGCAAAAAACACAACTCGGGAAAAAGAATCTTAACCAGAATTTTGTGCTTCTTCGTCCAGGCCAGTTTATGATTTGCTGCAGCGGTCACATGGGATGAAACCTCATCCCAGTGGGCAGTCTGCAGGACGTCAGGAGGTAGGTATGTGGTGCCTTGTGTTTTAATTTTTTTTACCGTGCAGTTTTCCGTAGCGGACCTTCCGCCCAAAAAAACTGTACCACAATTTGGTGCGGTTTTTCAGCTACAATCCTTTGTGGCCGCCATGTACCTATGTACCTCTTATGCAATGTATCCGTCCTGTGTGAACGTAGCCTTATGGTGTTGTACCTGTATGACATTGACTATCATTAGAATGCAACTGCCTCATGTTGTGCAGAAGTTACAGCCATCAATTAGCAGAGAACTCTTTACCAATTGAATCAAATAAAATAGGTACACTTTAACCCTTTTGCTTCTTTGTAGACCACAAATATCATTAACCCTCTTCACTGTCTTGAACCACTGGAAATATTAGGCGTTAACCCCTAAACCCATTAGACATCCGGTGATATTTGATATTGACCCATGTAACGCTACAAAGTGGATGCATTTTGTGGGTCTAAAATTATTTTCGGCTTCGTCTGTTACAGTGACAGGATTCTGAAAGAAGTGGTATTGGCTACAGGGTTAAATTAGCTGAGATCCTTTTTATATACAGGCTCCAATAAATTCAGTTAAATAGTGTATTTTCACATATGCAAAATAAGCAAATGAAATTCCGTAAGTGATAACAAATGAAATCCAAGGTGTGTTTGTAACATAATAAGCGTGTTCTATCAGAAACACATTGGCATGCTGGCAGGTTTTTGGACATGTAAATCCCCTTCCAGGAATGTCAGTTGTTGCTAAGCAAAGTGCTTCAAACAATTAGTTTTCTGGAAAAGAAATTGGTCTCGAGCCGAAAGTCTTACTGGTGGAACATCTGGAGAGCAGCGTGTTCTGTGTGAGGTTCTGGGCTCCGCTCTTATAAATACTGTAATTGTTTAGGGCTTGAACTGTCCAGAGATTTTCATCCCCACTGTCTGGGTCTGGTGGACGCTCTTTAGAACTTTCAGATCTGCAGTTTTCAACGTCAAGCCTGTACGGGTGGTCATTTATTATATTGCGAAGGCATGACTAGGGGATGTCTGATCAGTTGTTGAAAGTCCATAGCATGCTTCTGTTGTGTAACATGCTTATTCTCTTCCCCACATTCTGTTGACTTACTGGTTTTGAATGTAGTTTTTTTTTTTTTATGAAGACTCATGCAGTCCAGTATTTATATGCAACTGTTGCTACTGATAGTACCATTCTCTGCAAAATACCTAACTTGTTTTGATGTTCCTTATAAGGTGTATATTATATTGTATGTAATAGTCCCAGTTTTAAATATTGAGATATGCAGTTATGCTGCAGTAGTTACGCAATTTAATATATGAAATATATTTCTGCTGGGGGGAAGTTACCATCAGCTGCTTATTTCCCATGCAGTGGCCTCTACAGGAACGATAGCTGCAGTATTACATGCAGCCATGCTTGTTAGCGTCACTTTGCTCTGGCTCGTAAAGGGGCCCTCCCACTATGACATCCATATGCCTGAAGAGGGTAAATCGGGAGTGGTTCTTGAGGGGTGAGAACCCTTTTATTTCCCCCTGTATCTGAGGAACCTACTGTTTTGTTCAAAAACACAAAAATATTGCAGATTTCCACAGTCCCAGAACGCAAAATTGAAAAGTGCATAACAAAAAAAAACAAAAAAAAAGAAACAGGTCCTCGTTACATTTAGGGTACGAAACTCACAGCGTTTTCAGGGCAGATACGCAGGGAATGCCGTCTGAAAAATCACACCACGTATTAGTGCGTTTTTCCGTCGGAATTTCTGCTGCGTAAAGCAGTGTAAAAAAAAAAAAAAAAAGTTCATACTTACCCCCTCCCTCTTCTCTGCATGCAGTCCGGCCTCCTGGGATGACGTTGCAGGTCATGTGACCGCTGCAGCCGATGATTGGATGCAGCGGTCACATGGGATGAAATGTTCTCCTAGGAGGCTGGACTGGAGAAGAAGCAGGGAACTCTCGGTAAGTATAACTATTTGTTTTCTTACTTGTGAATTTTTTTGCCGCCGAATCGCTGTGATTCCGCCACAAATGTTGCAACGCACACCACTTTGCAGGTTTAAGCACCAAGTTAAGTTCAATGGAAAAACCCGCAACAGAAGATGTGCGAATCCACAGCATTATTTGACATACTGCGGTTGAGGAAACCGCACCGCAGGTCAATTTATATTTGTTTTTTTCGGCGGCTTTTTTCCGTAGTGTGGGTGAGATTTCAACAAATCTCGCCCCCACACTGCTTGGTACTGTAATACGCTGCGGATTTTCCACAATTAATCCGTTGCGGAAAATCCAGTGTTTACGCTGTTTGTGTTCCTACCCTTTATATTCAGCTACTATCTGTTTCGACCTATATCATGATTAATCCCCTTTTTCAAGTGGCTTCTTGATTGGTGTTTAAAAAAAAAAAAGAGTAAGGCCTCATGCACACGACCGTAAAAACTCCCGTTATTACGGGTCGTAATCACGACCCATAATAACGGGCTCATAGACTTCTATTGGCGACGGGTGCCTTCCCGTTTTCTCACGGGAAGGTGCCCGTGCCATTGAAAAAGATAGAACATGTCCTATTTCAGGCCGTAATAACGGCACGGACAGTCCATAGAAGTCTATGGAGCTCTCGTAATAACGGGTGGCTACATGTGTGCACCCGTCATTGCGGCAGCGTTGCTAAGCGACGTCAGTAAATAGTCACTGTCCAGGGAGCTGAAAGAGTTAACTGATCGGCAGTAACTCTTTCAGCACCCTGGACAGTGACTACCGATCAGTATAAACCTGTAAAAAATAAAAATAAAAGACGTTCATACTTACCGACAACTTCCTGCTTCCTCCAGTCCGGTCTCCCGCCCGTTGTCTTGGTGACGCGTCCCTCTCGACATCCGGCCCGACGTCCTGGATGACGTTTCAGGCCATGTGACCGCTGCAGCCAATCACAGGTCAATCACAGGCTGCAGCAGTCACATGGACTGCCGCGTCATCCAGGGATGTCGGGCTGGATGTGAAGAGAGGGACGCGTCACCAAGACAACGGCCGGGTAAGTATGAATTTCTTTAACTTTTATTACAGATAAGGCTGTCCCTTCTCTCTATCCTGTACTGATAGAGAGAAGGGGCTGCCGATTTGTGCAGTGCTATTTTGCCGCCAAAAACGTGCCCGTAAATACGGGTGGAATACGGGTGACACCGGACCCATATTTACGGGCACGGGTTCGTAAATACTGGTGCAAAACGGGTGGAATACGTGTGACACCAGACCCGTATTTACGCCAGTATTTACGGATGGGAAAAAATACGGCCGTGTGCATGAGGCCTAAATTAAACATTTTCTTCATTGCCATTAAGATGTCAGAGATTTCTGATCATTTTAATATGCAGCTGTAGGGTATGTTCACATCCACACTAAGTCGTGTTTGATTTAGGTGAACTCTAAGGCCCCATGCACATGACCGTAAAAAATCTCCGTAATTGCGGACCGCAATACGGTCCAATTACGGACCTGCCCGGTTCTATTTGCCGCGGACACCTTTCCGTATTGCTACAGATAGGTGTCCCTGCCGTAGAACCGTGACGGGAATTATGGAGCATGTCCTACTTTTCGTTTTTTACCGGCTGTGCTCCCATACTTTGTATACTTGAGAATGGTCTCCGAGAGATGCAAGGAAATAGTTTCACAGTAGCATAAATATTATGTGATTTAAAGAACCTCACCAAGAGGATGATAAATCTGAAACCGACCAAGCCTATAGGGTACGTGGTAGAAGCTGGGTCACTTACTCATATTATTGCTCCTGCACTGGAGACAGAAACCAGACACGCGTTTCGGCGGGAAGCCTTCGTCCGGAGGTCAGGACGAAGGCTTCCCGCCGAAACGCTACTGCTACTGTTTGGATTATTACAGGTACCTTTGTGCTTCGATTTTATATTGACTTGGTACACTGTTTGGCCAGCTGCTACCCCGCTACAGCGGTGTGGCTTAGTGGGTTCACATACCCACAGAACGTGACAGTACGCTCAGGCCATGGACCCCACTAGTCAACCTAAGACCATGACGACGTCACAAGCCATGCAGACAGACCTGCAAGACCTTCGGTCACGACGCGGCCAACTCCTCCTGGCGGTGAACTGCATTGCACATTGCATTGGCTGGATGTGCGAGCTGCAGTAGTCACACCTATTCCTGTTGCTCCGGCTATACCTTCTTCTACGCCTCCTGTCAGTACCAGTGCCGTCTCCCAATTCTCTCTGCCACTACCTCCTCACTACGACGCAGAAGCGAGGACCTACAGGGAATTTATGAACCAGTGCCAGATCCACTACAGTCTACATGTCGGAGCATTTCCTTCTGATGGCACAAGTATTGCATTTATAGTCTCTCTCCTTACTGGCAAGGCCCTGGCATAGGTAAATCCCTTCTGGGAACGTCGGGGACCAGAGACCCGTGATTTAGTGTTTCATACAGACTTTCTGCACAGTATTTGAGGAACCTGTACGAGTCTCTTCAGCTGCATCCCTGCTGACCCTTGGCTAAGGAGACACCTCCATGTCAGTTTCGTACCCTGGCGGCCGAGCTGACCTGGAACAACGAAGCCTTAGTGGCTACATTCTGGCATGGTTTATCCTCTGATATCAAAGACGAGCTTGCCACTAGAAGTCTGCCTTCTGCAATAGATGACCTCATTCTTCTAGCCACCCGGATTGACCTGAGGATTCAGGAACGGTCTCAAGAGGTTCGCCGGGCCAGACGACTTCCTAGACTAGCTCCTACATTCCAGCAACCGCTGTTGCCCTCATCAGCTGCTCCACCTGAGGAGCCTATGCAAGTAGACCATCTCAAGTTGTCTGTCCAAGAGAAACTACGCAGATACAGTTTGGGACTGTATTGTGGCCTCGGAGGCTATTTTGTGCATCTGTGCCCCCAAAGGCCAAATAACTCCAGTGCCTAGGTTTAGTTGGAGAGACAACCCTAGGCAGAACGGCGCAAAATAAGAAACTCTGTACCCAAATTGTCCATTCCCGTGACCATAGTGTCCTGAGAGAAGACGCACCGGGTCCCTGCCTACCTGGACTCTGGGTCCGCAGCAAACTTCATCCAACAGGACCTAGTGGATGACCTCTAATTGCAGACGGCTCCCATGGAGACACCCCTGGCTGTTGCCTCGGTGAACGGACTTCCTCTGCCCGAGCCCATCGTGTCCAAGACCAAGCCACTGAAACTCCAAGTGGGAGCTCTTCATACCGATGCAAATTACATTTCTCATCTTGCCCAAAGCCATCAATCCAGTGTTGCTGGGCCTGCCTTGGCTCCGGCTTCATGCCCCGGTCCTGGACTGCAGTTCCGGAGAAATTCTCTAATGGGGCTCCAAATGTCTTCTGATAGGACTTCCTACTCATTTTGCGCAGCTTGCGGATGTCTTTGCCAAGGAGGAGGCTGAGAGATGCTTCCCCCACACCGGGCGTATGACTGTCCAATTGAACTGGTTCCTGATGCTTCTGCTCCCTGTGGACGCGTGTACCCCCTCTCCTTGCAGGAGACTTAGTCCGTGTCAGCCTATATCAAGGAGAATCTGGAGAGGGTTTTCATATGAAAATCCTCCTCCCCGGCTGGTGCCGAGTTCTTCTTTTTAAAGAAAAACGACTGATTGCTTCGACCCTGCATTGACTACCATGGTCTCAACCAGGTCCCGATCAAAAACAAATACCCTTTGCCACTGATCTCTGAATTATTTGATCGCATACGAGGAGCAAAGATTTTCTCTAAACTAGACTTGCCTGGGGCCTACAACCTAATGCGAATCAGTTATGGTAACGAGTGGAAGACTGCATTTGACACTCGAGACGAGCACTATGAATACCTGGTGATGCCCTTCGGCCTGTGTAACGATCCCGCGGTCTTCCAAGAATCTGTCAATTATATCTTCCGAGATCTCCTCGGTCTGTGTTGTCTATCTTGATGATGTTTTGATCTTCTCCCCAGATCCGGAGACACATCGGAGACATGTCTATCAAGTCCTGCTACGATTAAGGGAGAATCGTCTGTATGCCAAGTTGGAGAAGTGTACTTTTAAAAGATTCTTTGCACTTCTTGGGGTACATAATCTCGGATCAGGGTCTCAAGATGGATCCTGAGAAAGTAAAGTCCGTCCTGGTGTGGCCACATCCTCCGGTTCTGCGGGCAATACAGCGTTTTTTGGAATTGGTTACCTTCTAGCAGCAACTTATCCCAAACTTCTCTTCACTGACGGCCCCATCTCCACCCTTACCAAGAAAGGTATGAACGCCAAGGTGTGGACTCCAGAGGCAGAATCCGTATTCAATAGTCTCAAGAATGCCTTCGTTTCAGCCTCGATCCTCCATCATCCTGACGAGTCTCGACAGTTATCGTTGGAGGTGGACGTTTCTCCTGTTGGTGCAGGTGCACTTCTGTTCCAGAGAAGCTTCAAATGAAATGCAGTAGCATGTGGCTATTACCCAAGACTTTTTTTCCTCTCCAGAGCGCAATTGCTCTATTGGGGATCAGGAGTTACTGGCCATCAAATTGGCTCTGGAGGAGTGGAGACATCTGCTAGAGGGCACAGCTTTCCCCATCCTGATATATACCAACCACAAGAACCTCGCCTATCTCCAGTCAGGTCGACTGCTAAACCCCGGTCAAGCCAGGTGGTCACTGTTCTTCACCCGTTTCCAATTTGTTCTCCACTACCGTCCCACTATGTGAGGGCCGATGCCCTGTCCAGGTCATTTGAAACCGAGGACACTGCGGAGACCCCTCAAAGTATCATAGACCCATCCTGCATTGTCACTGCCAATCCTTTGCAAGTTGGAGACATCCCTCTGGGGAGGACTTTTGTTTGGTTGGTAGACAGGAGAAGAATTCTCCGCTGGGGACTCCGCTCTAAACTGGCTGCCCAAGGATGTTGTGGACTTTGTCTCTTCCTGTATTGTGTGAGCTTCTAACAAGGTTGCTCACTTCAAGCCTGCCGGTCTACTCCAACCTCTGCCTATACCCAATGCCCCTTGGCAGCACATTGCGATGCACTTTGTAACAGACCTTCCCCCCTCGGCAGGATGCAACACTGTCTGGGTGGTGGTGGACTGGTTCTCGAAGACGGCACATTTTATCCCGCTGACCGTTCTACAGTCTGCTGCTCGACTGGTAGATCTCTGCATCCAGCACATCCTCCGGTTGCATGGCTTGCCCCTTCACATCGTGTCTGATCGAGGAGTTCAGTATACCTCAAAATTCTGACGAGCCCTCTGTAAACTCCTGGATGTTAGATTGGACTTTTCCTCAGTCTACCACCCCCAGTTCAATGGTCAAGTTGGGAGGATTAACCAGATCATGGAGCATTATCTCTGCCACTTCATCTCCATGCAGCATGATGACTGAGTACAGCTTCTTCCATGGGCCGAGTTCTCATACAACAATCACAAGTGAGTCCACCACTTCCACACCATTCTACGTTGTGTTCGGTTAATATCCAAGAATCCCTTTTCCTGTTTTGGCTACATCTCATGTACCCGGAGCTGACTCTGCATTTGGGGTCTTTCTGCAAAACTGGCAACCCACCCGGTCCTCTATTATGCTGGCAGTCGATCGCATAAAGCGAAAGGCGGATACAAGAAGAAGAGAGGTGCTTCTGTATCTTCCGGGTACCAAAGTCTGGCTGTCCTCGAGAAATATCCGTCTGAAGGTGCCTTCATACAAGTTTGCTCCCAGGTTCCTCTGAACTTTTTGAGAACCTGCAACAAATTAACCCAGTCTCCTATAAGCTTTGCCTGCCTCCTACCCTCAAAATCCCCAACTCCTTTCATGTGTTGCTTCTGAAGCCTGTGGTCCTTAACCGCTACACTATAACTCCTAGTCCTGCAGTTGCTACCAGCGGTTCTTCTGATGTGTTTGAGGTAAAGAAGATCCTGGACTGCAAGAGTACGAGGAAGGATTTTTTTTATTCGGTGGACTTGAAGGGGTTTGGTCCAGAGGAGAGGTCCTGGGAGCCAGAAGAGCACCTCAATGCCCGTACCCTCTCTCGCTCTGGTCCCAAGAAGAGGGGGGGGGATACTGTAACATCCAAGGCCGCGGAGCTTGATCTTCAAGGTTCATGGCCTTTTCATAAAGATTTCCTAGGAGAAATCTCAGGAGTGGCATAATGTGTCAGGCCTCCAGGATATCTGGGAGCCTGACCCTTATTCCTCTTATAATTGGGCTTTCTGATTTTCCCCCTGTTCTACTCTACAGAATAATAAACTTGTTTCCCCTGATCCCCCCCATTTGTCATTTATGTGTAGCAAAGTATTTCATTTGTTTACCCCACCATTATTTACTCTATATCCTACTGTTAAATAAGTTGGGGTTTCTCGCTTTGTATTAGGATTCCCTTCTAATCTTTGGCTTGGCAGAGAACTGTGCGTTAAACTAAATTGACTTGGTGCTGAACTTTATTGACTTTATAGTTCTAACATTTTTGAAGCTAAAAAGTAACCAAGATATTACGTACTATAACATGAGAGAATTTATCAATCAACAACCAACGATGTTCCTAATTTATTAATGGGTGTGCGCCTCTTTAATAAATTATGCACATTCTACTTCTGTGCGCTTTAGATTAGGACTCTCATATGAAATGCCAGCCTTAAATTCCCCAATTTGTGTGCGCACATGTACTTTCCCTCTTTGGCGCATCTATGACAATAGTTGAAACTAGCATCTGCTTATAAACCTCTAGCATTGATCAAAGGTGATTTCTTCACAATCAGATGGCTCTATGAAATAAGTTTTAAAGTTTAATCCTAGAGAAATTTATGACCTTAATACATCTGGTGAGCATAGCCTAATTTTTACATTGTGATCAAATATAAGATCAACCGGTTGGTTATTTACTGGTTGGGTATAGTGTTCCATTAGTATTCCAGATCCTCCTTTTCTTCTGGGCTCTCACATAGTGGTAAGAATGTTTTTTGCTTCAAAAACTGATCTGAGAACCCAGCAACGCTTCTTCAGCATATCCTGGTGAAATCTGTTCTTCTATACTATATATGTGTCAGAAGTCAATAATCAAAAAGATACTGTGGCTGTGAACTTTGTTTTAGCGAAATAGAATAAACAAAGTGAATTTTTTCATGGGTAATTCCATTAGGTTCCTATAATATTTGTTGTGCTAGTTTGGTGTATACACACGTAATTTCAGCATTGAAGTCTGTGTTTTGTTTTGTTTTTTTACGTTTGGCCAGTACACTTAGGGATTCTGTTGACTATAGTTGCCTATTTCTGTGGCCTACATTCAGTGAACTACAGGGTGGGCCATTTATATGGATACACCTAAATAAAATGGGAATGGTTGGTGATATTAACTTCCTGTTTGTGGCACATTAGTATATGGGAGGGGGGAAACTTTTCAAGCTGGGTGTTGACCATGGCGGCCATTTTGAATTCGGCCATTTTGTATCCAACTTTAGTTTTTTCAATGGGAAGAGGGTCATGTGACACATCAAACTTATCCAGAATTTCACAAGAAAAACAATGGTGTGCTTGGTTTTAACGTTACTTTATTCTTTCATTAGTTATTTACACGTTTCTGACCACTTATAAAATGTGTTCAAAGTGCTGCCCATTGTGTTGGATTGTCAATGCAACCCTCTTCTCCCACTCTTCACACACTGATAGCAACACAGCAGAAGAAATGCTAGCACAGGCTTCCAGTAGCCGTAGTTTCAGTTGCTGCACATCTCGTATCTTCACAGCATAGACAATCAATGGAAACCTCAAGGCCACGGGATATCTGAAATTGCAACATAATTATGTGTTTCCCTCTTTATGCACTGAAGCTGGCACGTTCCCTGAGTTTTTCCAGCAAGATGGTGCACCACCACATTATGGGTGTCGGGTCCTAGCATTCCTGGTTGAACAGTTTCCTGGAAAGTGGATTGGTCGTCGTGGGCCAGTTGAATGGCCCCCTAGGTCTCCCAATCTGAGCCCCTTAGACTTTTATCTTTGGGGTCATCTGAAGGCAATTGTCTATGCTGTGAAGATACGAGATGTGCAGCAACTGAAACTACGGATACTGGAAGCCTGTGCTAGCATTTCTTCTGCGGTGTTGCTATCAGTGTGTGAAGAGTGGGAGAAGAGGGTTGCATTGACAATCCAACACAATGGGCAGCACTTTGAACACATTTTATAAGTGGTCAGAAACTTGTAAATAACTCATGAAAGAATAAAGTAACGTTAAATCCAAGCACACCATTGTTTTTTTTGTGAAATTCTCGATCAGTTTGATGTGTCACATGACCCTCTTCCCATTGAAAAAACTAAAGTTGGATACAAAATGGCAGACTTCAAAATGGCCGCATGGTCAACACCCAGCTTGAAAAGTTTCCCCCTCCCCTATACTAATGTGCCACAAACAGGAAGTTAATATCACCAACCATTCCCATTTTATTTAGGTGTATCCATATAAATGGCCCACCCTGTATTTCAAATGGTCCTACTGAATTTAATTGTCAAACGTGGTTTTACCCTTATCGTCCGCACACCGAAATGTGATTGAGCCTGTTTGGGATGAATTAGGCAAATGCAGTGAATGTAGAAACACAAGTAGTACTAACATTTTGACGACCCTATAACATTATAAACCAAAAAGAGAAACTAGTCACGACAAAATAATAGAAAAAGTAACAAAACCTTTATTAAAGTCAATTAGACACAAACAAGCACATAGACAAAACTATACAAAGTAAAATAAGCCCTCGTGAAAAGATGGAATCAGAACATGAAAGCAGCATGGCCCCCCATTTAGAAAACCGGTCAAAAGATCGCCCAGACTGTTAAAGTGCATAAGTCGTAAATTTGAAGCAGGTGCTAGATATGGTACGTTTGCACAGATTAGTAAATGAATATATGAGTAAATGATATAAGTGCAATCACAGACACATATATCATACAAATGGCAGTGTACCTATACCTACAAAGTACAAAGACAGCCGGGAGATCAGGACCGGGGTAGGGGTACCGCTGCTGCGCCTGACGCGCGTTTCGCTAATTCTTCGTCAGGGGTTAACCTATAACATTGTGCAACAAACTTCTGGATAGTTACGTAGTGTTGGTTAAAGGAATGTATATTATCATACATGGATTGCATTGTGCAATCCTCTGTTATGTATTAAGTGATTGATATGATTCCTTAAGAATTTTATTTTAATCTTATCATATTACATTTTTTTTACCCTTTTATCATGTAAGTGAAATGGCTAGGCATGTCGACACCTAATTGAAAGATGATGAGCGATGTCTCAGGTTGTATCAGTAGTTCCTCTAACTGCCTAGTTGACAGGTTCTCAGTACCAGCTTACTACACCCTCCAAATTTCTCTGTTTTGCAACTCCCAAGAATCTGACTCTATTTTAATTTTTTTATATATTTTTTTTGGGCTTGTTTTCTTCATTGTGATCGGTAACATGACTGTTGTGTAATGTACCAACATTGTTTTTCTCCTCTAGAGGACTTGGAGATCTGTGAGAATGTAGTTTTTGGCTGCATCCAAGTAACATCATAAGTGTATCTCCATCCATACTGCATTGGTTAAGTTTTAAAGTTAAGTTTTTTCATACAATATTAATTACTCAACAGAGTTGGTTGGTTCTGCATTATTTGTAATGATGCTTTGATTTAAACCTGACCTTTTATGCCGATCTCCCAGATATTTATGGCATAATCCACAAGAGATGCCATAAATGTCAGTGTGGGTCCTCTGGAAATAGCATGCTTGGTTATTTGTGTAACTCCAACGAAAGTGAGTGGAAAGAGCCACGCGGCAACCTATTCATTCTCAGCATGGATGTGATGGCTGCCCACAAGCATCTAGTTGAGATGGGAATACTCTATTAAATATTGCTGTCTGACAGATAACCTTAGTTAAACCTACTTATCTAAATGTTTATGGAGACCGGAGGGCAAGTGACTGCCACTTTCGTTGGGGGCTGAGTAATGTAAATTGGGTAAAGGAAATCATCACTTTTGCGTAGATGCCTTAGGCGGTCTACCTCCATTCATGTTAATCTAGCCATACACATTAGATATTGGTCAATTGCTTGCGGTGTGGTCAGTTTATGACAATTGGTGGCTCCCACTGGCAGGAAGTTAATGTGTTGTCAAGGGTTGAATTAACTTCTCTCTGGCAACGTGTTTTAGAAGTGGTCTTAAGGATTCTGCTTGCATGCAGAAAATAGATTTTAAAAGGACATCCATAATATGTTGATATACTTAAATTCAGTTGTAACTTGATGTAACGTGTGGCCAATAATCTTGCTGGGACGTTTGGTCCTTATATGCACAATATATTTAGTGTCTCAGAGTTCCTAGTTATTGAGTTGTCTATAATCTTAACAGTGATTTATAATGTTTGACCACACTAGGCTTTTGGTTGAAGGCCCACCACTTCTATGTAAATGATCGGATACCAAGTACAATATATATGAGTCCTATTATAAAAGAAGTGGATTTTGAGAAATAGTTGCTGTGAAGTACAGTCATTTTATAGCTGTGTTTGTAGTACAGCCATTGACCATACCGAAAATTGGTCCACAAATCTCATCCTTTTATTTGGAAGGAGGTTCATAATTATGTAAAGTAATACTTAAATCCTATTACTTCAATATATCTGATTTGTAGTGAGTTTCTGACATAGTGGACTAAGGTCACTGTCTGGCTGGTCAGGGCTGTTTGTCTATTCAGATGTTTTCATAAAGTTGTGTCTTGACCAGACTGTGAACTCAAGATGTTCTGGTGAGAATCTTGCTTGAAACCAAAGGGGAACTATTAAATTACTTAAGATGCATTCAATTTCTTTCTGCAGATTATGGAAGAAACAAATACACAAATTGCTTGGCCGTCTAAACTGAAGATAGGAGCGAAGTCAAAGAAAGGTAATGTTTGTTTTTAAAGTAATTTTTTGGGGGGGAATTAAGGACCACCATGAATTAAAATCATACTTGTTTATTTGATCCAAGAATATCTTTTACGTGTGTGTGTGTATGTGTATGTGTATGTATATGTATATATATATATATATATATATATATATATATATATATATACACAGTGAAGGAAATAAGTATTTGATCCCTTGCTGATTTTGTAAGTTTGCCCACTGTCAAAGACATGAACAGTCTAGAATTTTTAGGCAAGGTTAATTTTACCAGTGAGAGATAGATTATATAAAAAAAAAAAAAAGAAAATCACATTGTCAAAATTATATATATTTATTTGCATTGTGCACAGAGAAATAAGTATTTGATCCCTTTGGCAAACAAGACTTAATACTTGGTGGCAAAACCCTTGTTAGCAAGCACAGCAGTCAGATGTTTTTTGTAGTTGATGATGAGGTTTGCACACATGTTAGATGGAATTTTGGCCCACTCCTCTTTGCAGATCATCTGTAAATCATTAAGATTTCGAGGCTGTCGCTTGGCAACTCGGATCTTCAGCTCCCTCCATAAGTTTTCGATGGGATTAAGGTCTGGAGACTGGCTAGGCCACTCCATGACCTTAATGTGCTTCTTTTTGAGCCACTCCTTTGTTGCCTTGGCTGTATGTTTCGGGTCATTGTCGTACTGGAAGACCCAGCCACAAGCCATTTTTAATGTCCTGGTGGAGGGAAGGAGGTTGTCACTCAGGATTTGACGGTACATGGCTCCATCCATTCTCCCATTGATGCGGTGAAGTAGTCCTGTGCCCTTAGCAGAGAAACACCCCCAAAACATAATGTTTCCACCTCCATGCTTGACAGTGGGGATGGTGTTCTTTGGGTCATAGGCAGCATTTCTCTTCCTCCAAACACGGCGAGTTGAGTTAATGCCAAAGAGCTCAATTTTAGTCTCATCTGACCACAGCACCTTCTCCCAATCACTCTCGGAATCATCCAGATGTTCATTTGCAAACTTCAGACGGGCCTGTACATGTGCCTTCTTGAGCAGGGGGACCTTGCGGGCACTGCAGGATTTTAATCCATTACGGCGTAATGTGTTACCAATGGTTTTCTTGGTGACTGTGGTCCCAGCTGCCTTGAGATCATTAACAAGTTCCCCCCCGTGTAGTTTTCGGCTGAGCTCTCACCTTCCTCAGGATAAAGGATACCCCACGAGGTGAGATTTTGCATGAAGCCCCAGATCGATGTCAATTAACAGTCATTTTGTATGTCTTCCATTTTCTTACTATTGCACCAACAGTTGTCTCCTTCTCACCCAGCGTCTTACTTATGGTTTTGTAGTCCATTCCAGCCTTGTGCAGGTCTATGATCTTGTCCCTGACATCCTTAGAAAGCTCTTTGGTCTTGCCCATGTTGTAGAGGTTAGAGTCAGACTGATTAATTGAGTCTGTGGACAGGAGTCTTTTATACAGGTGACCATGTAAGACTGCTGTCTTTAATGCAGGCACCAAGTTGATTGGGAGCGTGTAACTGGTCTGGAGGAGGCTGAACTCTTAATGGTTGGTAGGGGATCAAATACTTATTTCTCTGTGCACAATGCAAATAAATATAATCTTGACTATGTGATTTTCTTTTTTTTTTTTTATATAATCTATCTCTCACTGGTAAAATTAACCTAGCCTAAAAATTCTAGAAAGTTCATGACTTTGACAGTGGGCAAACTTACAAAATCAGCAAGGGATCAAATACTTATTTCCTTCACTGTATACACACGTACGTACGTGTATTTTTTGCCATTGTCCTATTAGTCTTTCATTAGACAATGATACCCTTAAAAAGAAAAACCTGTGCATCATGACCTGTCAGAGGCTTAACAGATGGGTAAAATTAAAGCATCGAATTCTGAGAACAATCTTAATATCTAGATATAATTAAAACCAAAATAATGCACAAACCTCCCGTGTAATTGAATTGAAGCAGTTCTGCAATAGGATCTCAAACTACAGGAAGGGTTTTGTTGCACCTAAAGATGGTTTAATGGTTTATCGAGTGGCATGGTTTGTGTGTTCACTCAGTCGCCCTTTCTGTAATATTAGAAGCCATTAAATGTGACAAATATGCAATATTGAGGGACTTCTGGGCAAATATTTGTTCATACCACGATAATTCTGTATTTTATTTCTTTGTTTGGTTTTCAAGTGAATCTGCTTTATTAGTCCAGAAAAGGAATCTTTAGGAGTGCACCAGTAGGAAGCATTCTCTGGCTGGCAGTGCACGTTGTATTAACATTCCTATCAATACTTGGGCACCATTTCCTCAGAAAATGGCACTGCCAACTTTACCATACTCCCCCCATTTTTCTCTAGCTTTCTCTATAAGATCAGCAGCAAAAAATTTAACAAGGATGGGTGGCAGGAACCTTCGCTACTCTATTGGGTGGCTAAACCTCATGTTGTCCTAGGACTCAAACCCTTGCAGTATTTGCCTTTTTCTAGTATTTTTGTGCCTAAATCTGATATTGAGAACCTTAGTCACGATTTCTATAAATGTTTCTTATGAAGTCCAACAGTTTTAGTTCAGATTTTACGGATTCTCCGTTCTGGTTTAGTGCAATAATCCAGATTCCCTCAAGGAAGGTGATGGGATTGTGTAAGGGTTAATGTTTTCTCTACCTACCCCCAATAAAATTTTGTACAGGCTTCAAGAATTTCCATCATTTACCACATATTTATTACATTTTTAACTTCATATTTAGCATGATACGATGGTGTAAGTAGTTACTTGTATTCAAATATTTTATAGGCTTTGTAATATGTTGGCTGTTTCTATGGTGTGTTCTGGAAGTGAATGATCAAAATATTTCCTGTATGTCTTAACGAAAAAACACAACACCAATTTAATGAGGTGATACTTTATTATTGTGAGTTAAAAAGTGATCATTGTCCGGGACAATCAGTTAGTTTTGGACACATAATGTATAAGAATTGTTAAATGCTTATTTATATGGTTAAACTGAATAATTGGGAAAAAAATATTTTCTAAAGTGAAGTTTGTCATAATTCTTTTCCTAGGCACTTGAACTGTAAAAGTTTAATTTTCAGGTACAACCCTGTAATGCACAATTCATGCATCGGAGAACCGCTTACATAATCTCTTTTCAGGATTGCGTCGCTGCTTGCCAGTTCTGCTCAAAATAACGATTTCTGCAGACACCTCATAACTTGTGCACTGATTCTCCTTACATGAGTTAAGGTTAGGATAAAACCAAAGTACATCCACACTGAATGCTTGAGTTCTAGATCTACCTGCAATGTGTTTTTCTTCCTTTGTCTACAGGTCACCTGATAACCATGGACACAGTCCTTTTGTGGGTTAAACCAAGTGGTTCTCCGGGTCTCTGCAATTTCTGGCATTTGTTTCAGCATTTTGATGCTAATCGTTTATTTAATTTACACTCTGTTGCAATTTAGTTCATAAGTTAAGACCTCAGGGACTAGTATTCAGGAGTCTTCTCCACTGTGAAGTTGAAGTGGTTTAACTCTGCTGGGATACCCACCAATTAACCCCCCCCCCCCACCTGTCCATATGTTGTGTGTGGTATTTCAAATCTGCTCTATTTACTTCAATGGAGCTGAGCTGCAAATATCAGACACAACCCATGGAGAGGTGTGATGCTGGTTTGGGAAGAGAGTGGACATATTTTTCTAATCTTAGACAACCCCTTTAAGGCCAGGATATCTCACACATATATTTTTTATGCTGTTTTTTTTGTGCCAGTTTTTGAGCCAAACACAGAAGTGGGCACAAAAAAAAAATGCCCCAGTTTTTTCCTTAGACCTTTCCTTTATTTTGGATCCACTTCTGTATTTGGTTCAAAAGCTTGAGCCAAAAACTGAATCCGAATGGTATGTGGGATCCTGGCCTATGACTTTTTTTTTTTAATGCCGTATGTCTATAGACAGTTGTATATGGAGGTGAATGTGTAAACAAACATATCCATACACCATGGTCCCGGAGAGCTCAACCCAGGGACTAAATTGCAACCACTTATAAACCTTCTTTCAGCTCGTGTCTCTGAGTTCTATGTTTGGACAGCAAATTGTTACGAACTGTAAATTCGTCTCGGAAAGCCACTTTTATGAGTAGGCTGTTTTAAAAATCTTAGGAGACTAAATGTAAAACTATGACTTTAATTTGAGTGTTTTGCTGCAAGTGAGTTAATGAAACAATTTTGCTTGGGCCAAGAAATATAATTAAGAAAATGTGATTTCAGACCTTATCAAGCCACACATGCAAACATCACATATCCCTAAGGGGGAGTTCACACTGAGTTTTTTTATTAGGTTTTGACGCGGAAACCGCGCCGCAAAATGCTCCAAAAAACTATTGAAAATGCCTCCCATTGATTTCAATGGGAGGCGGAGGCGTTTTTTTTCCCGTGAGCGGAAGAACCGGCTCGCGGGAAAAAGGGACATGCCCTATCTTTGGGCATTTACACCTCTGACCTCCCATTGACATCAATGGGAGGCAGAGAAAGCATATTTTGCGGCGTTTTATGCCCGCGGCGCTCAATATATACTATAACCCCGGCTACTATATCCCCAAATATCCCCTGAGGACGCTGCTTCCACAGCGAAACATGTCGGGGGGGGGGGGGGGCGGCGATCTTTATTTTAATTTTCACTGACGTCCCAGCAATCGATCTAACTTCAGTGTGACTAGATGTGTAAACGGCAGTCTGCAGCTGCCGAGTTAGTCTGTCACACTGCATTGTAGCGACACGCTACATATACATACCCGACTCCCTATGATGTGCTGGCCGTCTTTGTATAAATTTTAACTCCTTGTCTGTTGTACGTCTTCTATTTAGCTATATCAATAAAAGTTATATTTTAATCTCCATATATCACGACTAGTGGTTGGGAAATTGGGACTTTTTGTGCTCAGGCATAGTAGTTGTTGTGATAAATATATCCCTGCCAACCATGAAGGGTCTTTCTGTTGTTTCTTCGGCAGAGGAGAATCTGCCTAAAAATTCCAAATGGAATTTTGAGGCAGATTTTCCTCCTGCAAAAAAAAAGTCTGTGTGAACCCAGCCTTACAAACCAGAAACTGTTCTAAACCAACAATGCTGCCTGAAGTATCTAAGGCATTTAAATGGCCATGATTGAAGTGATCTCCGACCCCGGCCGTTACAGCAAGATGTCATCTGTTTATTACAGCCGATAGCTGCAAGCTATGGCGCAATCTCCGCTCCTAAGCTTACGCCATCACAGCGCCTTAATAGTACGGCAGCTTGCACTACTACGATGCAGGGCGTTAACTAGCAAAGCAATGCCACCAATTAACTTAGACTATGCCTTCAAAATGATTGATTATAAGGATTTAACATTCTCTACCTCCTGAACTTCTAAATGAAAATCTCTTGTTGGTGACCTAATATTTATAATTATTTATTTGATATTTTTTTGGGATAGGAAAGCTTTTTCTCACAGTAATAGATTGTAACAAGTCCACCTTACTTTTGTTATTCACTCATTCGCTTTTAGTTCCAAATAGTATTTTTCCAAGGCACTATATTTGACAAGTGGAGTAACAGACTTACTGCAGGCTAACTGGATGCTGTTCTGGTCTTATTGGCTTAGAATTTGACAAGCTGGTCTACTTTTAGAATACCAAATGTGTCCTTTATAACATGAAATGGTCATTATGGCTGTTCCTTGCCTCAGGAATTTCACAGAGAATATATTGTATATATGATACACCTCTATGATAAATGGGAGTTGACAAAAAGACTAAATAGTGCTGAAGAGTGTAAGCACATAACATATGACAAGGACTCTTTTCTTGGTACTCTGTTGTCGCTTTTAGTGGCAGAGAGAGCAACATAAATCTTAACTATTTTGTCATATTTGGTATCAGAGTAGAACACCTTTAAGATGCACTATATGGCCAAAAGTATGTGGACGTCCCTCCTAATTACAGAGTCACACCCATGAAAACACGTACATGCGATCAGGCACACAGCCATGCACTCTCTAAACACAAGCATTGGTGAAAGTATGGGTTATACTAAAGAGCTCAGTGACTTTAAAGAGGCTCTGTCACCAGATTATAAGTGCCCTATTTCCTACATAATCTGATTGGCGCTGTAATGTAGATAACAGCAGTGGTTTTTATTTTGAAAAACAATCATTTTTGAGCAAGTTATGAGCAATTTTAGATTAGTTTCTTAAAGGCCAACTGGCCGTGTTTTTACTTTTGACCAAGTGGGTTTTGTAAAGAAGTGTATGAGGCTGACCAATCAGTGAACAATCCGCCTCATACACTTCTCATTGTTCCAGCCCAGCTTCTTTCACTACACAATCTCACTGTGCTGTGGATCATGCTGGGCTGGAACAATGAGAGGTGTATGAGGCTGATTGGTCAGCGTCATACACTTCTTTACAACACCCACTTGGTCAAAAGTAAAAACACGCCCAGTTGGTCTTTAGGAAACTAATCTAAAATTGCTCATAACTTGCTCAAAAATGATCGTTTTTCAAAATAAAAACCACTGCTGTTATCTACATTACAGCGCCAATCAGATTATGTAGGAGATAAGGCACTTATAATCTGGTGACAGAGCCTCTTTAAATAGAATGAGACCATTGCCGCAAGTCCGTACGTAAAATCTCTGATCTACTAGACCTGCCTCGGGCAACTGTAAATGCTATAATAAGTGGAAGAGTCTAGAAGTAACAACACCTCAATCACAGAGCGGTAGACCCCTCATATCCTCCTTTGCCTCACTCGCTGATCTTCAAAGTGCTTCTGAAAGGGACATCCACACAAGAATTGTGTTTCTGGAGCTTCATGAAATAGGTTTATGTAATGTTGCACGATAATGGAAACCCAAGATCACCATGCAAAGTGCCAAACATCGGATGGAGTGGTGTAAAACACGCTGCCACTGGACTCTGGAGCAGTGGAAACCTTCTCTGGAGTGATTCATCACGTTTCCTTATCTGGCTGCCTGATGGATTAATATGGGTTTGGCAGATGCCAGGGGAACGATACCTACTGGAATGCATAGTGTCCACTGTAACATTTGTTGAAAGAGGGATAACTGTATCGGGGGGATTTTTCAGGGGTTGGGCAAGTTCCCCATTTTTTCTAGTGAAGGATAAAGTTAATGCTACAGCATACAAAGCCATATTAGACAATTGTATGCTTTCGACTTTGTGGCAACAGTTTGGGGAAGGCCCTTTCCTGTGTGACATCCCCTGTGCACAATGAAAGATCCATAAATACATAGTTTGAGTGGGAGGAACTGTCTCGCAAGGGGTTCAAATGCCGATTGCAAGCCAGACCTTTTCGTTCATAATCCGTGCCTGACCTCACAAATGCTCTTTATGCATAAATTTCTAAAGACTCACTCGAAAATCAAAGCTCTGCTCCATCATAGTGGAAAGGAGCATTTTTTGTCAATTCCTCTGTCAAATGAAATTGTTATATTTGCAGATTAGTAAGTGTAAGAATGACCTAATTATGTATTTAGATAGAAAATCCATTTTAAATGACAACAGTCAGTGAAACAGGACAATTTACAGCCTAATTTCCGTGTCAAATCAATATGTGACTTATGTAACATATATAGTATGCCGTGGAACGTGGTTATTAGCGGGTGTGTGCGCCTACGTTCTGCGCCAAATGTTGACCTCTTTTCTGCATCTGTCAATTAAATGACATCACTTCCTATCTCTCTGACCGTGAAATATAGTCTCCTAACTGTCCTGGTCACAAACCATAATCTTAAATAGGGTCCTGGGAAAGAACCATGCAGGGAATCTCCACCAATGAAGCCATTAGTAGTCGTGAATGATGTCTTACGGATGGGGGCCTACAGTAACAGTGCACTTACTGCCGCTTAGCTCTCCAATCTAGCCAAGCTCAGAGATGGTTCATGTGATAAGGATCTGTTCACACTTGGTTCCGTCTTGGTTTCCAACAAACTTTCCGGTATGTTTGAGCGCAGGAATAGTGCAGTCAGTTCTCATGTCTTTGTTATAAATGGAAATCGTGGCGCTAGTGTGAACAGAGCCTAACCCAACATAGACATGTTTTGAACAACCTTTTGCTTCATTTGAGACTATGGGATAGGGAGTTTCTTAAACCAGCTATTCTCTGTGCTTATGACAGTCAGAGTGCTCAATGAGCGTTAGTTTTTGCACATGGCACATGCTAACTTTTCCTAACCCATTTTTAAGGTGGCCTTTTAGTGAGTGTAAATAAATGCCTATCTTTTTATTAGGGATTCTTGTAGATGCCCTTGTTTAATGTGGTCTGTTCTAGAGATGCCTGGTATAAGGACACTGTGTTTGTTTTTCTGGTACACTTTTGATTTATGTGGGGGTCTAATACCAAATTATTTATGTTCAGCTATTTAGAAAAATCACTGAATTGTTGAATCTAAAACATATGTATATGGCATCACAACACTACAGCGTGCTCCAAACTCTTCACGTTTCGGCTCTTGGAAGAGTTTAGATTTATTTTATTTTATGGTAAAATAGATTACTCTTGACACAAGTCAGGTTCCCTACAGTGATCACCTTGGACTTTTACAGTTATTTATGTAAGGGCTTAGTGGCACGAGCCCAATGAAGTGTAGAATTAACTAATCATGAATCTATTAATAATTGCCGTCCTCTGGATATTATACTTTTGGAGGTTTCCTATATTTCCAAAACCAATAGTTGGGTTAATGGAAATTAGATCCTGTTGTGGTTTTGGAAAGGAACCATTGTTTTAGAGTCTCTTGTTTTTAAAACTTGTCTTTAACAGGATACCTTCCAAAAAGTGAGCTGTTTGCTTCGTGTTCTTGGAAATAATTCATATTATAAATATTTCAGTATATCAGTGTATGGGATTTGTTTCACTACGTTTCTTAATTTCCCTTATAATGTAATTACCAAAATGAGGCCAAATTCAGACGTTGCGGATTTGCAATGCTGATTCCGCACCACAGATTCGCAGCAAAGTACGTTACAGTACATGCGGATGGTGTTTTCAAAATCTTATCCACATGTGGCCGATAAAAAATCCACGAGTTATTGATGGCATGCTGCAGATCTTAACCACAAATTTCACCCCTTCAATTTATTGGGTGAAATCCACAGCATGGACCGCATATTTGGAGGAATTTTTTTTTCCAGTTACATGTGGATCCAAGACCATGATCTTGGATACTATAAACCCTTTCCAGTTACATTTTTTTCTTTAATCTAACTTCTAGGAAGACTGTCAAAAATTTGTCTGCTACTAGGTTTAGTATTAACTTTTGATAATCTGTGGGGTTCTTTGATTCTTTCTGCTCAGTTGTATGCCCCTGGTCTTGAGAAATACCAAATACAGTATTGTTAGTCTTGTACTAGTAAACTTTTTCGGATGCCGGATTCCCACGGGTCGGATACGCTGTGTAAAAATCACGCAGCGTATCCGACCTGGAACCCGCAGGAGATTCTGTCCGAAAAATTGCCCCACATTGTGGTGCGGTTTTTCGGACGGAATTTCCGCAGCGGAAAATAACGTTCATACTTACCCCCTCCCTCTTCTCTGTGTGCGTAGTCCGGCCTCCCAAGATGACTCTGCAGGCCATGTGACACTGTAGCCTGTGATTGGCTGCAGCGGTCACATGGGATGAAACGTCATCCCAGGAGGCCGGACTGCAGGATGGATGGCGTTTTGGGTAAGTGAGCTTTTTTTAAAAAAAAAATCCGTAGTAACGTTTTCTGCGGCATAATCGCTGTGAATACGCCGCAAAAGTCGCAACACTTGGCTTTCTGTTGCAGGTTTTGCATCCCCATTGAATTAAATGGGGAAAATCCACAAAAACGCAGAATTTAATTCTGCACCGCAGGTTAATTAACGTTCACGCTGCTTTTTTCCTGCATTGTGGGCATGAGATTTTCTAAATCTCATCCACTTTGCCGTTACTGTAAATGCTGCGGAATTCCCGCACTGGATTCAGTTGCGGAAATTCCGTAGCGTGTGCGCTACGTGGGAACCCGGCCTAAATATTGCAGTAACAAGTTTGTACTGTATGAACCTATAATAGTGTCTTCTATATATTAACATCGTATAGCAGTGGAAATTTAGTACAAATAAAACTTAAACCTTGAAGAATGGAGTGTGGATACATAATGGGAACCATTTTTCTCCCAGCGTAATTACACAGGAAAAGTAATTTTAATGCATTGGTAAATCTTTCCTAATGAGTGGAAAATTAAAGATTTTGAGAAATAACATTTTATCAACTGTCTATTAAGTTTCAATCTGCATAATATCTAAATTTATGCTACACAGTCTGAACCCCATCTTGCTGCTACATGGGTAACGGAGTGGACGGTCAATGAATAGACCACTACTACTCTGGAGACCAGATACGCAGAGTCTTTATCGCTTCCTATTCCACTTCTGACACAAGAATTGTGATTGTGACCTGCCTGCAGTGTAAAGCATCAAGGACCCATATTTCAGAACCACGAAAAGGCCTGTAATTTTATGTAACAATCATTGCCCCAAATTGTTTGCTCTATACAGGAATGGTGATTGTGTCCATATAAATGTATAAAACATGGTTGGCATTATATTAACCATAACAAACTGGTTTTAGTGGATCTTTTCTAGAACTACTTTTCTTTAGGGTTTCTTTCACGGTGAAGGACCTGACCTTATGTTTTGTGTTTTCTGTTTGTGTTAGTACAATTTCATGTTTGATACATTTAGCAAAATAAGGTAAATAGATTTGATAGTGAATTTTGATTAATTTTTAATCTTTAATGGTGTTCCATGGTTACACGACACATTTACACGTCGCGGTCAGCTTATTTTGACTGGTAGGACATTAAATCTGAGTGGTTATTATGCATACATTGCTGATGTTCGATCACTTGAAGGTTTTAGAAAGTGAACGTTGGAGGCATTCAGCAACTACTGAAGTGTTTAGTACAAGACATAGTGATTAAATAACGTGATCTCACCAAGAATTGTACAGCAGCAGTTAAAGTTCAGATTGAAGAAGACGAAAAACAAGGACTGAACATAATGGTAAATAGCTATTGGAGTGTTAGACTTGTACAGGCAAATAGACGAGCAAAGGTCACATAATCTGAATCCGTGATCACCTCAAACCTCCACATCTCACCATACAGTACAATGCCTTACATGCCAACGTATAAGAATGGCCATAAGTTGACCCCTCCGGAAAAAATATTGATTAGGTGGTCAGAATCCACTAAAAGGCCGTTTACACTGACCAATTATCTGGGTTTTGGAGTCAGTGTGAATGAAGTACGAGAACCAATACAATTATTATTTGTTGATGTTCTTCATCATTCGTGCTAGTAGTAACATTTCTGATTTTCAATAGAAATTGCTGCCAAACGCACAGCCCTGAAATGACCATCAAATCCTCGCTGCATACCTTTTCAAATCACTGATGGTTTGGTGATTAATCATTCCGTGTATAGGGGCCGGCCTTTAGTATAAAAACAAGTCGTAAGTCAATTGTGCCCATGCATGAACGGTGAATTTTATAAATGAAAACAAAAGTGGTGGTTCATGGTACCTGGTACCCCAAGTTAAGTGCTATTTTTGGAAAGGTTGCAAGATTAATACAAATGTCACATATTTATACCGGTCTGTTGAATTGCGTTGTATTTTAAAATGTACTTAAAGGCTATGTACACCTTTTTGGATGTATTTTTTTTTTCTTTTTTTTAATTAAATCAATGTGTTTTTTGTCTAACTTTTCTAAATGACTTTTATTAAAATTGCTTGTTTTTTTTCTTTTTACAATATAGCTATGTATCATGCATGTACTAAAGCTGTATCATTCTCAGCAGATGACTCCGCTAATGTCGATCACACCTACAGCTAATGTCGATCACACCTACAGCTAATGTCGATCACACCTACAGCTAATGTCGATCACACCTACAGCTAATGTCGATCACACCTACGGCTAATGTCGATCACACCTACGGCTAATGTCGATCACACCTACGGCTAATGTCGATCACACCGACGGCTAATGTCGATCACACCGACGGCTAATGTCGATCACACCTACGGCTAATGTCGATCACACCTACGGCTAATGTCGATCACACCTACGGCTAATGTCGATCACACCTACGGCTAATGTCGATCACACCTACGGCTAATGTCGATCACACCGACGGCTAATGTCGATCACACCGACGGCTAATGTCGATCACACCGACGGCTAATGTCGATCACACCGACGGCTAATGTCGATCACACCGACAGCTAATGTCGATCACATCTACATTTTTATTAAAGAGAAAAGATTATCCTCAAGAACAGAATTAAGGTGTGATAAAGTTGATGATCACTTAAAAAAATAAATACAAATACACCATTGAGAGAGGCTCCAGTGGAAGGAGCTGAAACGTTGCTACTGTTTATGGGACAATAAAGTACCCTCTTTTTCACCTTTACCTGAACGGAGTGCTGCCTATTTTTTGCATTGTATACCATTGGGATTTTGGTCTGATCTCGTTGGCTTGCACCCACATTATACCGGTGCTGCTGGATCCATTTGTTTGTATGTATATATATATTTATATGTATGTCCTTTAAACACATTGAAATAGCTTGGTTAGAGTCTAAAATTTCCCAACTTCACTTTTTATATAAGTCGTGTTTCTTTCCTCCACATTTGGCAGCATTCTGGTTTGATTCTGGCAGCTTAGTTGCCGAAGGAATAGTTATTTTTGGTTACTGCTCCAGAAATGCTTGCCACGTTTCAGAGCAATTTATTTTAAAACCCCCAAAAGGTATTGTAGTGCTCATTTACTTGTCTGTTCTTGATAAATTTCTGCTGTAGATGTTAAACTGTGAGATGAGATGTCTGAAGAAATACGAGTCTGATAAACTGCAATAGTTGCAAAATTACATTTTCATGTTATATTTAAAAAAAAAAGAAATAGCTAAATCATCTATTAAATTACCTAGGGATTCAGATCGGTCGTACTTCAGATTCCCTTTATACGCTTAATTACCCTCCCCTGATAAAACAATCTTCACTGAACTAGGCAAGTGGAGACACCTTCCATTATCTTTTGTAGGTAAATGTCATAATCTTAAAATCAGCTTCCCCAAATTATTTTACCTAATGCAGACCATTCCGCTTTTGCTAAAACATAAAGATATCCTTAAGTTAAATTCCACTTTTTCGTCCTTTTTATATGGTCCCAAAAACGCCCTAGAATATCGCTCAGGAAATTGATGCGATCAAAAACAATGGGGGGACTTAACTTACCAGATTTGCGTAGCTATAATTTTGCATGCCTCTAACGTCACTGTATAGATTCGATACAACAGTCCCAGTTTTTATTTCAACTATACTAGTCGTCCTCAATGAATTAGAATATCAAAAAGTTAATTTATTTCAGTAATTCAATTCAAAAAGTGAAACTTATATATTATATAGATTCATTGCACACACAGTGATCTATTTCCAGCATTTTGTCTTTTAATGTTGATGATTATGGTAATAGTTAATGAAAACCCCAAATTTAGTGTCTCAAATTAGAATATTATATAAGCCCAATTTCAAAAATTATTTTTAATACCGAAATGTTGGCCTACTGAAAAGTATGTGCAGTATATGCCCTCAATACTTGGTCGGGGCTCCGACTCTGCATGTATTACTGCATCAATGTGGCGTGGCATGGAGGCGATCAGCCTGTGGCACTGCTGAGGTGTTCTCAATGCGGCGTGGCATGGAGGCGATCAACCTGTGGCACTGCTGAGGTGTTATGGAAGCCCAGGTTGCTTTGATAGTGGCCTTCAGCTCGTCTGCATTGTTGAGTCTGGTGTCTTTCATCTTCCTCCTGACAATACCCTATAGATTCCCTATGGGGTTTAGGTCAAGTGAGTTTGCTAGCCAATCAAGCGCAGTGATACTGTGGTTATTAAACCAGGTATTGGTACTTTTGGCAGTGTGGGCAGATGCCAAGTCCTGCTGGAAAATGAAATCCGCATCTCCATAAAACTTATCAGCAGAGGGAGCCATGAAGTGCTCTAAGATTTCCTGGTAGACGGCTGCGTTGCCTCTGGACCTCTGAACAACAGTGTTGGTCCACTGTGTTATATCAAGTCCAAAGTCCTGTTTTCAGATGAATGTAAATTTTGCATTCATCTGGAAATCAAGGTCGCAGAGTCTGGAGGAAGAGTGGAGAGGCATCAATACAAGTTGCTTGCGGTCCAGTGTGAAGTTTCCACAGTTAGTGATGGGAGCCATGTCATCTACTGGTGTTGGTCCACTGTGTTATATCAAGTCCAGAGTCGGCGCAGCCATCTACCAGGACATTTTAGGGCACTTCATGCCTCCCTCTGCTGACAAGCTTTATGGAAATGCTGATTTCATTTTCCAGCAGGACTTGGCACCTGCCCACACTGCCAAAAGTACCAATACCTGGTTTAATAACCACAGTATCACTGCGGTTGATTGGCCAGCAAACTCTCCTGACATAAATCCCATAGAGAATCTATGGGGTATTGTCAAGAGGAAGATGGGAAACAAGACCCAACAATGCAGACGAGCTGAAGGCCGCTATCAAAGCAACCTGGGCTTCCATAATACCTCAGCAGTGCCACAGGCTGATCGCCTCTGTGCCACGCCGCATTGATGCAGTAATTCATGCAACAGGAGCCCCGACCAAGTATTGAGTGCATATGCTGTACATACTTTTCAGTAGGCCAACATTTCGGTAATAAAAATCATTTTTGAAATTGGGCTTATATAATAATCTAATTTTCTGAGAGACTAAATTTGGGGTTTTCATTAACTGTTACCATAATCATCAAAATTAAAAGACAAAATGCTGGAAATAGATCACTCTGTGTGTAATGAATCTATGTAATATGCATTTCACTTTTTGAATTGAATTACTGAAATTAACTTTTTGATATTCTAATTCATTGAGAAGGACTAGTATATTGGAAGCAGAGATAGTACAACCCTGGCACTTGTCGTCGTTATTACACACTGCGCGGCGTATGCTGCCAAACTCAATCAAACAGAGAAACTATAATGACGTGGAACATCTTTAGAACCTCTCTCAAATTGCCACATTGCATGTCTAAACATATGTATCTTTGGGGACACCCCGTTTACTCAGGGAAGCAACAACCGCTTTCAAATATGGCTCTTCTTTGGTATTAATACCGTTCATGAACTTATTCATGAGTCTGATAGATATTTGTCCTTTGCAGATATGACGTCCTCTGAGCATCCCTGCACATCACCATCTGGCATACTGCCAGTTGATGTCCTTTCTAAAACCCTTGCTCCGAGACGTTATGCCGAAATGCACAGGGAATGTATTAGATCGGCTGATTATACATACTGATACAAAAAGTTCACACTCACTCATATAATAGTATGAGAGGGCCTTGCTAAATCTGTCTCAACTGATACGTTCAAAATGTGGAATAAAGATGTTCCAGATTTGGAACTCTCTCAAGATATTAGAAGGATGGGATAATGTAAAAAAAAAGCAGTCATTTGTGAACAGTGGAGAGCAACCCATTTCAAGTTTATCCCTAAAGCAATATATGGCTTCAATATACCTCAACATGCTAACACCGGATAGGCTGATAGCATGTCCTAGATGCAATACACCAAAGTCGGACTTGTTTCATGGCATGTGGACTTGTCCAGTTATAAAACGATATTGGGTGGACATCATATCGATAACCAAAAGTAGAGCGTTACCACTTCACTGTCCCGCCAGAATGCTGCACATCTCTTCAGAACCCGGTCCACGGTCCTCAATATCGGGCAAAAAATTAACAAGGAGACAGCACTTCCAAAAAATGTAACAGCCTTTAATCACCCATGCAACGTTTCAATTCATCTGGACCTTTCTCAAGCATAGTAAAACACCTAAAAAATCCCAGTATTTAAGGACTCAGAGTCAATTGACAATAAAGCAGTGATCAAGTAAAAAAACATTGAACTATTTGTAATATTTTATACACGTATTTAATTACAAGATACAGACATGAATAAGGGTGAAGATTGTGTGTATACATACAATTTAATCAGGGACTGGTACAGACAATAGGCAGTCCAAGTGTAAACAGTGGATTAATTGTTAAAAGATCACCCAGGTGTATATATTAAAAAGGAAATTACATACTGTCATTTGTAGAGGGCGGAAGGACATACTCCTTGTATGTTTTCGGCGTTCCTGTATATCAGCTGCGTATGGCCCACATGTGTATGAGAAACATGTCTAATCAGTGGGTATGTGCCAAAATCCCGCTAGATTACGCTATGTAATTGTCGCGCGTGCGCGGTCAAACGATGACTCGCGTGCCGGCCATCTTGAAAGATGGCAAAAGGATCATCTTAATACTGGCAAACTCGTAATTCTCGATTTGCTGTAAAGCCACACCAAGGAAAAACACTGAAGGATCCGTTTCACATCATAGGGTAAAAGTAGGGGGGAATATATAAGAGGAAAGACCCATGGGAACGACGAGTCCTATCAATACATTACTATATATCATGAAATGCAACATGTAAACCAATGTAAAAACATCCGGATGCATGCACCAATTTATATAGAAATGAGATCATGTCGGAGTGTATACAAATATCTATAATTGTCCCCAAATACTTTTTTATAGCAATAAAACGGTGCAAATACACATGTATCCAAAATTTTATCCCACTTCAAAGAGGAAAAAACATGCGAGATATAAACCAAGCCGTGAAAATACTCTGCTTGGATAGATGTATGGAGGCACCTGAAAACCAAAGAGATAGTCCAATCCGCAAAATATATCTGCAAATGACAATAAAAAATAGAAATTATATATATTAAGAATGTTTTATATTATAATGCAAATATATTCAAAATATGTTCAAATTTCACGTACAAAGGGAGATGACGCATATAGACCAGACAAGATACCGCAACGTAAAAAATAGCAGTCCAAGAAGTGATATCAACAACCTTAAAATCAATGTTTAAACCCTGTGGAGATAGGGAGTTTAACTTGAAAATCCACTCAAGCTCCCTAAGTTTGAGTCTCAGGACTCGATCCCCCACCCCCTTAATCATATCGATAAGACACCTTGGAGATAACCTTAGATAACAGCCGACTACCTCTGTTTCATTCAATGCCAGATTCGTGTCATGGCCCTCTGGCACTACACGCCCTGCTATTAGTAGCCAAGAGGTGTATACATACACATTGGCTCAAACCACAAACACCGTCCTTGACTGAGGTTATGATACAGGTGAAGAAATATATTTCGATGGATAGAATTGAAACTGAGAGGGCTGTGGAGACACTCTAGCTAAGTTCTTCCAGAAGGAAGACATTTGTCTGGAGGCATCTACAAACACCAGAAATTACGGAGTTTATTAACTCCTTCGAACAAACTACCTGGTACCTAAAAGAAAACATTGCAGATACATTGGGACGGCTGAAACAATAGGGCGTTTTAATGGGAATGTGTGACCTTCCCTTGAAATAATCCTTTTCTTCTGACATGATCAGCTAGATATACACCTGAGAACCATTTGCATAGGGGACTGGGGGTAGGTTATTTGAGGTTTTAGTTAAGAAATGATCCTTTTGACTCATTCTAGTTTTATGTACCCTGATGAGTACACTATACTGTCGTAATATTTACTACATTGTGACGTTTGTGTTGTATTTGAGCACTATATATATGTATATGTGTGTGTGTATATATATATATATATATATATATATATATATGTGTATGTGTACACACTATATGTATGTAATACCGGTTTTGTTTAAATTCAATATAAATATTTTCCGAAAAAATATGACCTGTAACTTCCAACGGAGTAAATGTGATCAATAATTTTTTATTTTTGGGCTTTTAACAGATTTTCTACTACATATTAATTTATCTTATGAATTTTCTGTTATTATGCAGTGTATGTGTATATGGTCTAAAATTATTAATTTTTTTAATACAGTTCATAATATCGTTTTAGGAATCATAACCCTGCATAGCCATAGAGTTAGAGTATTTCCCATGAAGGACCTTTATCCCCTATCTATAGGTGAGAAATGTCTGATCACTGGAACAGGGGTCCCAATCCTCTCTCCCCCACCCCCACAAATGCATGACTGTATTGAGGAGGAGTTATAATATGTAGAGGTGGCCCATCATTCATCCTGCAAGCCATTCAATGTCTTTAGGGCAGATGGAAACAGCCGAGTACAGTACTCCGCTGTTTCCATTGTCCCCAAAGACATTAAATGGAGAGGCAGAGCGCATGTATGACTGATAGGTGATAACTGTCCTTCGTGGACAACCCTTTAAGTTACAGAACTAAGAACTAATGTCAAATAATGGGACAAATGATAAATGGGAGATTTTCAAATCTACTTTGGGTAATTATAGTGCAAAATGTATTCCTACAGGTAACAAGTATAAACGACTAAAATTAAACCCCACATGGCTTACACCTTCTGTGAAAGGGGCAATACATGACAAAAAAAGGGCATTTAAAAAATACAAATCTGAGGGTACATCTGCAGCCTTTGTAAAATATAAAGAGCTTAATAAAATCTGTAAAAATGTAATAAAATCAGCAAAAATACAAAATGAAAGGCACGTGGCACAAGGATAGTAAAACAAATCCTAAAAAATTCTTCAAGCATATAAATGCAAAAAAGCCCAGGTCTGAACATGTAGGACCCTTAGATAGTGGTAATGGGGAGTTGGTCACAGGGGATCAAGAGAAGGCAGAGTTACTAAATGGGTTCTTCCGCTCTGTATATACAACAGAAGAAGGAGCAGCTGATGTAGCCGCTGCCGGTGCTGTTAATATATCAGTTGATATACTGAATTGGATGAATGTAGATATGGTCCAAGCTAAATTAAATAAAATAAATGTACACAAGGCCCCGGGACCAGATGGGTTACACCCTAGAGTTCTTAAAGAGCTTAGTTCAGTTATTTCTGTCCCCCTCTTCATAATATTTAGAGAGTCTCTCATGAGTGGTATAGTGCCAAGGGACTGGCGCAGGGCAAATGTGGTGCCTATTTTCAAAAAGGGCTCTAGGTCTTCGCCGGGTAATTATAGACCAGTAAGCTTAACATCAATTGTGGGGAAAATGTTTGAGGGGCTATTGAGGGACTATATACAGAATTATGTGACAATAAATAGTATTATAAGTGACAGCCAGCATGGTTTTACAAAGGACAGAAGCTGTCAAACCAACCTGATTTGTTTTTATGAAGAGGTAAGCAGAAGCCTAGACAGAGGGGCCGCTGTGGATATAGTGTTTTTGGACTTTGCAAAGGCATTTGACACTGTCCCTCATAGACATCTAATGGGTAAATTAAGGACTATAGGTTTAGAAAGTATAGTTTGTAATTGGATTGAGAATTGGCTCAAGGACCGTATCCAGAGAGTTGTGGTCAATGATTCCTACTCTGAATGGTCCCCAGTTATAAGTGGTGTACACCAGGGTTCAGTGCTGGGACCACTATTATTCAACTTATTTATTAATGATATAGAGGATGGGATTAATAGCACTATTTCTATTTTTGCAGATGACACCAAGCTATGCAATATAGTTCAGACTATGGAAGATGTTTGTGAATTGCAGGCAGATTTAAACAAACTAAGTGTTTGGGCGTCCACTTGGCAAATGAAGTTTAATGTAGATAAATGTAAAGTTATGCATCTGGGTACGAAAAACCTGCAAGCATCATATGTCCTAGGGGGAGCTACACTGGGGGAGTCAATTGTTGAGAAGGATCTGGGTGTACTTGTAAATCATAAACTAAATTTCAGCATGCAGTGTCAATCAGCTGCTTCAAAGGCCAGCAAAATATTGTCGTGTATCAAAAGAGGCATGGACTCGCGGGACAGGGAGGTAATATTACCACTTTACAAAGCATTAGTGAGGCCTCATCTAGAATATGCAGTCCAGTTCTGGGCTCCAGTTCATAGAAAGGATGCCCTGGAGTTGGAAAAAATACAAAGAAGAGCAACGAAGCTAATAAGGGGCATGGAGAATCTAAGTTATGAGGAAAGATTAAAAGAACTAAACCTATTTAGCCTTGAGAAAAGACTACTAAGGGGGGACATGATTAACTTATATAAATATATGAATGGCACATACAAAAAATATAGTGAAATCCTGTTCCATGTAAAACCCCCTCAAAAAACAAGGGGGCACTCCCTCCGTCTGGAGAAAAAAAGGTTCAACCTGCAGAGGCGACAAGCCTTCTTTACTGTGAGAACTGTGAATCTATGGAATAGTCACCGCAGGAGCTGGTCGCAGCAGGGACAGTAGATGGCTTTAAAAAAGGCTTAGATAATTTCCTAGAACAAAAAAATATTAACTGCTATGTGTAGAAATTTTTTACTTCCCCTTTCCCATCCCTTGGTTGAACTTGATGGACATGTGTCTTTTTTCAACCGTACAAACTATGTAACTATGTAACAACAATATGGCTGCCTGCAGCCACCACTAGAAGGCGCCTGTGAGCTCACTGCATTAGATTTATACGTTTAACATAAAATAATAAAACTGTATGCAGGGAGCGCTTAGCTTTCCCCTGGTGGTGGCTGAAGGAAGCCATAATATTATTGTTTAACTCCATGTTAATGCCATGTATGGAAGGAGGCGGTCGTGGACAGCCTTGTATGTTATTATTTTGAACTGAATTCCCTGGGTAATGAGTTGCCAGTGAAGGAATTTGGAGGAGGGAGAGGCAGAGGTGAAACTAGGGAGAGGTAGATTTACCTGGCAGCAGAGTTAAGGGTGAATTGGAGTGTTACATGGAAGGCCACAGAGAAGGATGTTGCAGTTGTCTATGCGGGAGATGAGGGCATGTACTAGCATTCTTTGTTGAAAGAGAGGGTACGAGAAATGTTTTTGAGGAAGAGGTGGTAAGGGGTTAGATGTTTGAAAAACAGGAGACTGAGGAAATTGTGGAGCCATTAATGGTGACCTGACAAAGGGGGGGGGGGGGGTCAGTGGGATGGGGGAAAGATGATGAATTCATTTTTCTCCATCTTTAATTTTGAAGGGGTATTCCCAGAATAAAAACATTACCCAGGTGATAATTGTCTGCTCGCTGGGGGCTCCACCACTGGAACTTCCACCGATTGTGAGAATAGAGGTCTAGTACCCCCTGTTCCTCCTCACTGCTCGACTGCAGTGCGGTATTCCAGCATTCGCGCAGCCACTCAATTCAAAGTCTATCGGACTGGCAGGGAACAGCAGAGAACAGTGCTCCGCTTTTTACGTAATTCTCATAGACATTGAATGGAGCGGTGTGCACATGCTCGACCGCTGCTATATTCAAGCTCCGTATTACTGCAACATCGCACTCCCCAGATGCTGAGACCTCCACCGTCGCTGAAACGAAGGTGCAGAGGTTTACAGTTGAGCGCACTGCATCTTCGGCTATAATCGGCGCTCCCTGTCAGACTGTAGACGACTCACATAGAATGTCTGAGCCCATCTTCAGCCTGATAACGGCCGAAAATGCAGGGTGCTTCGTTTTTTAGCGACGGTGGGGGTCTTTGCACCCAGACCACTACTGACCCAAAACTTCTGATATGTCTGACATATGAAACGTTTTTTTTTTTTTTTAAATGTGACTTGAATGAAGAAAATATTTCCTAACTCCAAAACATTTTTCTAAGTGTTTGCAAAGATACTCAATGTTTGTTGTAGTTCTCAACTGTGGGATAGTGCGAGTTGTTTAGCTATGTGGACAGCATAGAGGTGGGGGGAGCACGCCTGTTCGGGGACCCCATTTTTCTATGGACCGGACTTAATTACTTTGAATGACCACCAAGGGAAATGTCTGTGCAGATGCGTCTTTTCCCCCGATCTCTAATTCTTGGAAATAAGTTGATAAGACAGCCTCCAGTCAAATAGGGTTTGTCAACCCTTTTAAGATCATTTAATGTTCCGTTTTCTGCAATGATCAATTTTATTTTTTTCGTTTGTACATTCCAAGGTATTGATCCAGTGATTTGGATTTTGCAATTGAAGTGATAATCTTCCCATTTGTGGAAGTAGTGTGTAATTCTAGGTCATTACTAATTTGTAATTTCTATTCCATGGATTAGTATGTGTATGGTTGGTTTATTAGTATGCCCAATTGAATTCAATTCAAAAACATTATTGTTTTTTCTGTGATTGTATTGGCTGTCCATGAGTCTTATTTGCAGAAAAAACATTTAATTTCCTGAATGAGGATATTGTATAGGTTGTCTGAGGACATTTTTTTTTTTATGACCACAATAAAACTGGTATAGGTACAAAAATTGTATACTAAAGTGAAGTTCGAATGGTAGTATAAATGTGCTCAATTGTGAAAGGCCAGAGATTACAAAATAAAAAGATGCATGTTCTCATATATTAATTTAGTTATACAACATAGAACAAAAACTCCAAACAAACCGCTTTTCATATCTCAAGAGGAAAAGAGCTAGTAAGTGCAGTCCATAATGAGAACCCAGTGGAGGAGTAAGCGGACCACAAGAAATATTAGCAGCTCCATAATCCAAACCATTCCAGTAGGAACACATAGAAAGTGAATCTAAAACTATTGACTAGTATTTGCGTTAGCCACCCAGGGGTGCCATATTTTTGCAAATTTATCTGGGCACCCGTGTTCTTCATATGTGAGTTTGAAGACGGGGAGATTGGAGTTAACATTGTAATCCACGCTTTTAATGTAGGGACCTTGAGGTATTTCCAATTTATAAAGGATGGTGTTCTTTGCATATAACAGTATCATAAGGGATCTAGAGGTCACAGTATTTAAAAGGTTCCTCCGCCAAAAGGCGTAGGCAGACTTTGGGATCTAATATGCGAGGGAGTTAAACTTTAAGCTCAATAAATTCCAGTCCCTCCAGAAACTAAAGATAACTGGACATTTCCAAAACATATGTATAAAGGAAACATCTACTCCTTGCGTGGGCAAGTAGGAGACTATAGTTTCCCCCTCCTAAACAGTTTAGAGGAGGTGTAATAAATCTGATGGAAAATTTTTTATCTGAATAAGTCGGTCCCTTGCCGAAATTAAGGGGCCAGTCAAAGCACTGAATAGTTCTGTATGATCATCAGTAGATCTAGAGGGAAGAGTCCAAGACCATCAGTCTAAAGCCCCATCAAGTTTGTTAGAGGAGACACGTAGTTGTTTATATAGTATGGACATAGACTTAGACAAAATCTCCTGCGTTACCCAATTCTCCACCAAGGATGTACCCTTTCTGACATTGTAACTTGCAAATTGTGACCAGAGGGCATGCCTAAGTTGAAAATAACGAATCTGAGGTGGGATGGGACTTGATGTTTGGGCCCAATTTGTGAAAATGTGGCAACCCTACCCTCTACCACCACATTGCTCAAAGTCCGTATACCTAATGTCACCCAACTACTAGGATGAGAGATGTCATATGTGTGTCGGGAGCGGGTTACACCGAAGTGGTATCCTTGGTGACCATGACACCTCTTCAGACTGGAAGACTAGGTGCGACCTCTGCCAAACTTTCAGGGTGGTCTGCATCGGAATTGTAAGCGAGTGGCCCGGAGAGGGGCCGGTCTATATAAAGAATTAACTATGGTAGTGTAAGAACCCAATATTGATGCCTCAAGAGCTGTAGAAGGGTTAAGGTGTCTGTGAGTAAACCACCACCAAACGTATACTAGTTGACTGGCTAGAAAATATAGAGATTTGGAAGGGCCAGACCACTTTGCTCCATAGGTAGTTGTAGTGTATCAAAAGCAATTTGAGGGACTTCTACCACCCAGATAAAGGATCTAAGATCCCATTTATGCCCATCTTTAATAGAAGCCTAAGTTGCACATGGCACTACACAGAACGACTGCAGTGATTTTTTTACAGACTCCTCGGCACTTGTGCGCTGCAATATTGTCAGTTCTTCTATAGGAGAACACCTCTGTAACACAACGTGCGATGGGCCATGCAACATCTTTTTATTGTCATGTATTGCTGGAGTATTTGGTATCCATACCACACAGTAGTGTGAACGTAGAAGTTTAGGAGCTACAAGTTTTTTTACAGCTGTGAAGACACAAAACAAGTGGCATCATTACTGGTTTATCACCCATCGCCATTGTATGCATTCTTGGTGCATGTGTTTGTGTATCTATAGCAGCCGTCCGGCCACTTAAACAGAACCTAACTTGCTAGCAGTAGAGGAATTTGAGTTGTCTGGTTTATTGACGCCTGGGTCCTTTTGTCTGGTTTCTCCTATAAAGCTGGTCCGTCTGTGGTTCCCAAGGTATAAATTGTAAGGCTCACTTTACTACCCAGCAAGGGCTTTAAAATTTCTGGCGTTAAACTTTTTTTTAATTTTTTTTAGATGGTGATTTCCATGACAACAGAGCAAGCGGTATAGATATTGTCAGGATTAACTATGAAGTGAAAATTCCTTTACAGCTCTGCTGGTGTCTGCTTGGCCTCCTTTACAAACTGAGCAGTGGATTACTATAACAAATGGTGTTCAAGCTACTGAACATTGTTTTAATTAGAAGCGACTGATGCATATTAAAGCATACAGCTCATATCACTTCTACGGCTCGGCTATGCCACTCTTCATTAAGGGGATAAACATACAGAACGGTAATTATAAAGAGAAAGAAGTCCCCCTTAGTTTCTGCAGTATTATGGGAAAATGCTTTTAATTTTTTGCTTACTTTTTTTTTTTATTTTTTACTGTAGTCAGTTGTACGACTTCTAGTATATAATGGTGGAAGTCACTTTTAAAGATCTCTTTGCTGTACTAATTCTAATATTTATGGTCTTGGTCAAGCCCAACTGACACGTGTCTTTATTACTCCTACGGTATTTTATGGCTCTCCCTTGTACTTATGGAAGATGGACTTGATCAAAAGAAGGTTTTCCATTCCCTGACAGCAAGGAGAGATGATAATGGTCAGGTATTGAAGAATAGAGTTTAGTAGAAAGTTGGATATCCTTTCATTATACAAGGAATACACTTTATTCACACAAAACTTCATGGCCGTGTTTCATTGCAGAAAATCTGCAGTGTGTTACAGTAGCAGCTAAGTACAAACCTCATCCCACACGTGTAAAAAAAAAAAAAAAAGGCAAAAAAACTTTCACAAATTGATCTGCGGTGTAGTTTTTTTTAGAATCCGCAGCATGTAAACTTTTGTTGCACAATTGCTACTTCCTGTTGCGGTCCAAGAAATATAATTGCGATTCTTGCGGTGGGAAAGCCGAGATTTTCGTTGCAAAAATCACAGCTCAGAAAAATAAATAATTATACTTGTCCAGAACTCTCTGCGTCTAGCCCGGCCTTCAGGGATGACATTTCATCCCATGTGACTGCTACAGCCAATCACGGGCTGCAGTGGTCACATGGTATGAAACATCCTCTCGGGAGGCCGACCAGGCTGCAGGACATCAGACATCAGAGGCTACGGGTTAGAATGAATTTTTTTATTTTTTTTATTTTGCTATTTTCCGCAGCGTATATTCCGGCCGAAAAAACCACTACAATTTGGGGCAGTTTTTCGGCCGTAATTCCCTGCAAAATCCAGGGGGGGATATGCTGTGTACTTTTACGCAGCGAATCTGCCCTGTGTGAACATACCCTACAAGTTCCTGGTGTCTGTAGTGGAATGCCAGTCTGTATTTTGGGATTTAGCGTATATATAATTTATTGGGGTTTTGGAATATTGGGGTTCTGTGGTGACATGAGATTAAAAATTTGGGTTTAACAATTGAAACACAAATTTGCTCGGGTCCTCCATTCTGGTCGTCTCCACTTGACATTTCAGTGTTCGATTATTAGTGCCAGGCCTAGGTTCATAAAGTGTCGTGTCCAGACCTATTGCTCATAGTGGTTTGACATAAGTTTGCTCCCGACCTGGAATTTAGTATACATATTGTACAGTCTTTACATATTTGACAAATTTATTAAAGAAACAACAATATATTGTTAGAATAATTCAATTGACTGGTTTCACCCCTTAGTGACCAGCCTGTTTTAGGCCTTAATGACCAAGCTATTTTTTACGTTTTTCCATAGTATCAATCAAAGAGCTATAACATTTTATATTTGCATCGAAATAGCTGTATAAGGACTTGTTTTTTACGGGACAAGTTGTATTTTTTTAATAGCGCCATTTTGGGGTACATATAATTTATTGATTTCACTTTTTATTACATTTTTTTTGGGGGGGGGGGGGGGGTAGAAGACCCAGCAATTTCGCCAGTCTTTTTTTGCATACTAAATTTACGCCGTTTATTTTACGTCTTTTTTTTCTTTACTTGGGATTTTTATTAATTGATTTTTAAACTTTTTATTAAACTTTTTTTAACTTTTTTTTTTAGTCCCATTAGGGGACTACACAATGCGATTATTTGATCGCTTTTATAATGCACTGCAATACTTCTGTATTTCAGTGTATTATTGCCTGTCCATTTAAAACTGACAGGCATCTGTTAGGCATTAAACAGGCATTAACTAGAGACAGACCTGGAGGCTATTGTTAGGCCCCCGGCTGCCATAGAAACCACCGGCTCCCTGCGATCGCATCGTGGGTATGCCTGTGGGGTGAGAAAGGGAGCCCCCTCCCTCTAAAACCACTCGGTTGCGGTTCTCGCTTGAGTGCTGCATCTGAGGGGTTAAACGGGAGAGATCTATACTGTTTTCGATCCCGTCTGTTCGAGCAGGTCTGCTCCCATCCCTAAGCTAGCTCTGGTAGCTGAGCGCAGGGAGATTTAACTGCACCCGGCGGCGTTAATTGATTTTGATGCAGTGCCGTAAAAAAGCTACTGCATCAGAATAAATAAAGCTTGTTAGTGGCCGTCGTAAAAAACACCTATGGTGGTCACTAACACTTTAAAGTTTGGCTATTGACTGCTGATAATTTTCAGTAAATAATGAAAAGAACTCTCTATCCATGACCATGTATTTCACAATAATCCTGCGGGTTCATTTTCATCAAAATAAATGTTTAGTGCTCCCTAGTGTTTAAAGTTAGAATTACAGGCAAATATTAATTTAGCTTTTATATTAATTAATATTTATTTAGAGAGTAGATCTCAATATCTCATTTTATTAGCATCTTCTTATTAAAGGATTACTAATTGGAACTCTGTCTGGCACGCTTTTTTTTCAAATTGCTGCATGGTCATGAGAAATATTCCTATTAGGCCTCATGCACACAACCGTAATTTTTATTTGCAATTACGGATAATAACACTGATCTATTAATTTCTAAGGGCTGCAGACACCTTCCCATATATTTACAGGTAAGTGTCTGGGCCGTAGAAATGACCCGCAAAAATTAAAACATGTCCTATTTTTTGTATTTATGTCCCATGCTCCTATACTTTTTAATGTGAACATGGCCCGCAAATGCGGCTGACAGTCTGTGCCGTAATCATGGACCGTACACGGCTACATTCGTGTGCAGCGGTCCTTACTAGTACTGCTTTTCCTACTGAAAATGAAGATGGGAATTTATAACTATTGACAAATGTTTAGGCGGCTGCTTAAAGCTGGGTTTGGTCTTTGGGTACCCCTTTGTCTCTCAAACGCGCACACCTCATCTTTCCTATATCTCTTTATGCCTCATTCTTGTGTGTGTTACTGCCGTACTCACATCTCTATACCTCCTTTTTACCTAATTTGTTTTCCCAGTATGTACTAATCGAAGTCCTTCAACTAGGCTGGAATACTCCCATGCACTCTTGGGCTTATTTACACAGTGCGGCCAAATGACAGTTATTACTGCAACTTGCAAAAAAAATAATTCATACTTTGCGTTTATTTTCTGTTTTGTGTTTTCTTCTTTTCTTTACTATGGAGGCAGTCATCTTACATGAGTGGCTGCACTGAGCTGTCAACAGCAGTTCCAGGGATTTGCTTTCATGCAAAACCTGAACATGATCAGTTATAAAATGACTCATTAAAGTGGTTATCCCATGAATGCGTTTCATACCAAAGGTCCAGAAATTCTGATAACTGTTTTACAGTCATTTGCAGTGTTTCTAGCATATACAAATACTTGTCTCATTTTTTTTTTCTCCTCTTGTTCTCTTCTTGTCCCCCTTGGTGCTGCAACTAATTTGTACGGCGGGCTCTGTGCAAAAACGGTCTCATGCATACTGTACGTACATATTGTGTGACATCCACATTATGCACTCCTTTACAAACCAATGAAAATATGATTAAATAAAACAAAGCCTGAGGCTACATTCATACGACCGTGAAAAGAAATGGCCATTAAAAACTGATCAACTGTCAGTTTTTCATGGCCATTTTGCATCCGTGTGTCTCTAAATAGTCATCCATTTCCAGTCTGTCCGTTTTTGATGGCCAATTGCATATCCGTTTTTCATGGCCGTTTAAAACGATCAAATTAAATCATCCGTTTTTTTGTTTTGTCCAAACCCCCTAAAAACACCACAGTACCAATGTAGATAGTACCACAATATCCCTGTAGATCGTGCCACAGTGCCCACTGTAGATAGTGCTCACATAGTGCCTACATATAAAGTGCCAGTGCCCTCATAGTGCTACAATGGCCATGTAGATAGCACCACAGTGTCTCCTGTAGATAGTATGAAGGGCAGAAGGAAAAACTGCTGTATTAACGGTACTGGCGCCGATACCGTAAATAAATTTTTCCTTCTCGGAGGAGTGTCGTCTCCCGTTATTTTCTTCAAATTCCCTATATGCCCTGTAAATAGTGTCAGCCCCATATAAAGCCACAGTGCCCAGGTAGATGGCACCAACCCTCACTTGTAGATAGCACCCCCACTATTGATAACACCACCACCCAAGTAGATAGCGCCACTGTAGCTCCGTGTAGGAGCGGAATACCTCTGGCAGGGGGTTTCCACTCCTAGAGGGAGCCCCTGGCGGCACTATCCATATATGGACAGTGATGCCAAGGGCTTCTCCAGTAGAGAAATTTCCTGGCCAGAGCGTCGGCCGGGGATTCCGCTCTAGCAGGGGATTCCGGAGGTAGCCACTGACATCACTGTCCATATATGGGCAGTGACGTCAAGGGCTTTCCCAAGACAGGGGATTCTGCTCATAGACTGATCCCCTGACGTATCTGTCCATATATGGACCGTGACGTCAGGAGAGCGGAGTCCCCTGCCAGAGCGGGCCAGGGATTCTGCTGCAGGAGTAACCCATTGACATCACTGTCCATATATGAATAGTGATGCTGGATTGCTTCTCCAGGAGCGCGATCCCCTGCCAGAGAGGTGTCTGACCGCCGGGGATTCCGCTCCTACAGGGATCTACGAAAACCTATTGGTACAGACAGGAAGCGATCTTGCTAATAAGTGTAACAAAGAAGCATGTCGTAAGCTAAGTTAAAGACAAGATCTTTAATAAAACCAAGTATTCCTTGGTGCATTGACCCTCAACATCTAATATAAAACCTATAAAGTATGGGGTGCAATTAACACGGCATGTATGGCAGAGAAAAAATCTTTATTGACACAAATCACAAATATTAAAAGATGAGTCATGCAAAGCATGGATAAAAACGTTCATCAATTGCAAGAGATGTATGTATAGAAAATGGGAACAATATGTAGTTATTTCGCTAGGGCAAACAGACTGATTAGTTGTATGGTCACGACAGTGGTACAGATAATGACATGTAAGATATAACAATATACATAGTGGTACTAGATTAGTAAAGGAGTCTATAATGATAAAGACACCGGCAGTCTGTTGCCAAACACCGTCCTATGATGCCACTTGAAAGCAGAAATTTGCAGGTAAGTATCACTCCAAGTGAGGGATCTACAGTGGCGGTATCTCTGGGGTATAGGGGGGGTTATTTTCAGACAGGGGGGGAGCTATCTACAAGATTGGAGTCCCTGGCCAAAGATCTTGCGATGCTCAGGCCGGGGACTCAATAGTTGAAAGTGACAGTGCTGTCAAGGGCTTCCCCGGGCTCCGCGCTCAAAGTAGCACTGTGTTTGGGGAATCCTCCGCTAGGATCCGTTTTTACTGGCCGTTACAAGGATTGTTTCCTAAAGAACAGCCAGTAAAAATTGATCCGTGGACTTTTATGGGAGCCGTGGGGCTGTCAAAACAGCCAAAAATAGGGCATGTTCTATTTTTTGACGGCCAGTGTTCACAGGCAGTTAAAAAAAAATGGCCGTGTGAGTACACCCATAGAACTCTATTGTTCTGAAAATGGCAGTGTGACGGCCGTTACAAAAAAATGGCTACTATGCAGTGAAAAGGGGATCGCTATACAGAGACCTGGCTGTGCGGAGTGTGACTGTGCATGTGTGTCCACCAGCACGCTGCTCATTAGAAGGATGTAGACATTGCTATACGCTTTGAACACCAAACAGCACCACACTATGTAAGTAAATATCAAAACTTACTGGATTGTTTGTTTTCTACAGCATGTAAATGGAAAACATGTTTTTATTATCTTTGCAATGAATGATTTTTTTCATGGTGGAACAACACTTTTAACTTCTATAGGAGGGTGTTGTGGCATTCTCTGCGTCAGAGGTCACTGTGGACCTGGTATCTACCTCAAGCTTATATAATAGTGGTGTAGACAAAGATAACAGAGTGAGTGTTTTTTCTTTAACTTTGCTTTTTAATTGGCACCATAGTAATCAGATCTTAGAGATGTGACCTTTTTGTTCCTTAAAACAACTACAAGGAAAAGAACCATGGATAAAACCATACGTTTTTCTTTCAATTGTTGCTTTCTTTGTCCTTTTTATTCTTCACATTTTTTCTGTTCTTGCTGTAATTGAGCATTGTTTTTCTTTTCTTCCAAAATTATAGTGTACATCTTGGCCTTATCACCTCTGCTCAAAACAACATATCTTAAAAAAGAAAAAAAAAAGTAAATAAATGTTTGGAATGAAATAATCACACCCACGCACAATACTTGTGGGGCTTAATGAGAAGCAGATGTATTCCACATTACAATGGCTGCATGCATTTGAGTCCATCTGGCAAATCCAAACAAAAAATATGTCAGCAAGAGAGGAACGTTAAACTTTGTGGTTCAGGAAGTTGAGTCACTAACATGAGTGTCATCATCTGCCCCAGTGGAGCTTATGATGTAATGTTCCTAAATCGGGCAAACACAAATAATAACCAGGTAATGTACATGAGATGGATAATACTTGTCTATCGTTTGGGTTTGTTCACATTATGTTTGTGATGTATGTTTCGCGTGTACGCCTGGAAAACTTCCGGCGTACACGCTAAACGTGTACATATAGTCAAATGAAGCCATCGGAGTCAAAAGGTATGAAATAACGTAGTAGACTACGCTATTCCATACAATGGAATTCAGTGAAAAAAGTATACTGCGTGAATTCGTTCTTATTTTTTAACATAAGAACCTGTGGGTGACCGATGCCATTGTATGGCATTCGTCACAGACATCCATTTAACGTATACAGTGGATATAAAAAGTATACACACCGCTGTTAAAATGCCAGGTTTTTGTCATGTCAAAATATCAGCACAAGATGATTAATTTCAGAACTTTTTCCACCTTTAATGTGACCCATAATCTGTAAAATTCCATTGAAAGACAAATTGAAATAATTTAGACCGGAAAAATAAAAATAACAACACTACAATATTGTGGTTGCAGAAGTGTGAACACCATCTTATAATTGGGGATGTGGTTGTGTTCAGAATTAGCCAATCACATTTAAACTCATGTTAAATAGTAGTCAGTACCCCGCTTGCATTATTTAAAGTCTGAGTAATTATTCTGAGTAACCCCATATAAAGTTCAGCTGTTCTATTAGGATTTTCCTGACATTTCCTTTGTTGCATGTGACCGCAAAAGCCATGGTCCGTAAAGAGCTTACAAAATATCAAGGGATCTGATTGTTGAAAGGCATCAGTCAGGGGAAGGGTACCAAAGAATTTCCAAGGCATTAGATATGCTATGGAACACAGTGAAGACGGTCATCAAGAAGTGGATTACATTGGGCACAACAGTGACATTACCAAGAAGTGGACGTTCCTCAAAACTTGATGAAAAGACAAGATGGAAATTGATCCAGGAGGCTACCAAGAGGCCTACAGCAACATGAAAGGAGCTGCAGGACTTTCTGACAAGGTACTGGTTGTGTAGTGCATGTGACAATAATCTCCCGTATTCTTCATATGTCTTCGCTGTGGGGTAGGGTGGCAAGACGAAGCCTTTTCTAACAAAGAAAAACATCCAAGCCCGGCTATGTTTTGCAAAGACCTACATCAAGTTTGCCAAAAGCAGGTGGAAAATGTGTTCTGGTCTGCTGAGACCAAGGTTGAACTTTTTGGCCATAATTCCAAAAGATATGTTTGATGCAAAGTCAACACTGCACATCACCAAAAGAACACCATACCCACAGTGAAGCATGGTGGAGGCAGCATTATGCTTTGGGGCTGTTTTTCTGCAGCTGGAACTGGGGCTTTAGTCAAGGTGAAGGGAATTATGAACAGTTCCAAATATCAGTTTTGGAATGGCCCAGCCAGAGCCCAGACCTGAATCTCATTGAAAATCTGTGGGGTGACCTTAAAGGGAACCTGTCACCAGCATTTCACCTATTAAACCGACTATACCTGGTGGTAGTGGGTGAAAAATCATTTCTATATAACCTATAATTATCTTCTTAGTCGGCTCTGTAGCTTTAGTATTCAGCTTTTTAGTGTTCCCACACCGTATGCTAATGAGCAGAAAAGAGTCAGATCTTCATTTGAAAAGAGTCATATCTTCATTCCTCAAGTCTTTCCAAGTTTACTTCGCCTCCTTACCTTTGATTGACAGCTCCTCGCCTTCCCCCAGCACACAAAATCCTGCACTTGTGCATTGATGTCCTCTTTTGGTGTATGCGCACAAAGGGACACCGCATAATTACGATAAAAGGCGCAAAACGTTTGCAGACCGATATTTACAGTCGGAAGAGGAGTTTAGGAGCGGGGATAACGGCAATGAACTTTTTATAGCAGCGGCCAGTGAGGGAGAAGTAAAGTTCAATAGGTGAAATGCTGGTGACAGGTTCCCTTTAAGAGGGCTGTATACAGGAGATGCCCTCGCAATTTGACAGAGCGCTTTTGCAAGGAAGAGTGGGCAACAATTGCCAAGTCAAGATGTGCCATGCTGATAGACTTCTACCCAAAAAGGCTGAATGCTATCAAAGTGAAAGTGTATTTCAACTAAGTATTAGTTTATGGGTGTGCATATTTATGCAAACACATTATTTTTATTTTTCCACCCTAAAATATTTGTTTGTTTTTCAATACAATTTTACAGATTATAGGTGACCTTAAGGGTGGAAAAAGTTCTGAAATTATTTATCTTGGACTGACTTTGTAACATGACATAAACCCCGGCATTTTAACAGGGGTGTGTAGACTTTTTACATCCACTGTATGTCGTGAGTGTTCATAACATATACGTTAAATAGATGCCTTGATATATTTTAGGTGACAAATGCCTAATGCCTCAATAGTCCCTTTTTCCCAAAAGTAGTGTGTCCTCCTGCACATCCATTATGGTAAGAACGTGAAAAAATATTAATCGCTTGAAATAAAGTCCTGATCTGAGGAGCATTCAGATGACATGAGGAACTGCAGGAAAGCTTAGTCACACACTTTAGCCACAGGATCATTCTTCTGAGATGCATGACTGCAGAAACTGCAGTTTGTCCTCCTGCAGTTGGTCAGTGCAGTTCGGATGTATATTTGTCTCATTTCGTGGTTCAAAACTGCCCTTGTTCGGACCGGTTACATTGAGGTAAAAATTGTTATACTTCATACTCCCTGGATGTATTTATCTCATTCCTTTTAAAGAGAACCTGTCACTGGGTCATATTAAGGGAACTGGTTAACTGAACTGAATAGCACGGTCTCCCAGATATGGCCCACTGTTGTCTTGGCGCTCTATATGTTAATATGCTGTAGTTAGCCAATGGGGTGGAGCTATCTTCCCTGCCTCTGATACTGACCAATCAGCGCAAGGCAGCTTAAAGAGGCTCTGTCACCAGATTTTGCAGCCCTTATCTGCTATTGCAGCAGATAGGCGCTGCAATGTAGATTACAGTAACGTTTTTATTTTTAAAAAACGAGCATTTTTGGCCAAGTTATGACCATTTTCGTATTTATGCAAATGAGGCTTGCAAAAGTACAACTGGGCGTGTTGAAAAGTAAAAGTACAACTGGGCGTGTATTATGTGCGTACATCGGGGCGTGTTTACTACTATTACTAGCTGGGCGTTGTGTATAGAAGTGTCATCCACTTCTCTTCACAACGCCCAGCTTCTGGCAGTGCAGCACTGTGACGTCACTCACAGGTCCTGCATCGTGTCGGCACCAGAGGCTACACTTGATTCTGCAGCAGCATCAGCATTTGCAGGTAAGTAGCTACATCGACTTACCTGCAAACGCTGATGCTGCTGCAGAATCATCTGTAGCCTCTGGTGCCGACACGATGCAGGACCTGTGAGTGACGTCACAGTGCTGCACTGCCAGAAGCTGGGCGTTGTGAAGAGAAGTGGATGACACTTCTATACACAACGCCCAGCTAGTAAAAGTAGTAAACACGCCCCGATGTACGCACATAATACACGCCCAGTTGTACTTTTACTTTTCAACACGCCCAGTTGTACTTTTGCAAGCCTCATTTGCATAACTACAAAAATGGTCATAACTTGGCCAAAAATGCTCGTTTTTTAAAAATAAAAACGTTACTGTAATCTACATTGCAGCGCCTATCTGCTGCAATAGCAGATAGGGGTTGCAAAATCTGGTGACAGAGCCTCTTTAAGTTTAGTTCACGCCCTGTTTGGCCAAAAAAAAAAAAAAAAAGGAGGAACTGGAATCAGAGAAACCGCACTATTCGGGTCAGTTAACCAGTCCAACTAACATGACCTGGTTGACAGGTTCTCTTGAACCTCTCTCTTTCATTTTACTCTGTTACTTATTGCAGTTATTTCATTCATTCTAGAATGGCACTTGACTGACTTTTCACTTTCTTCTTTATAGGCTGCATGTGCAACCTATTGGGACTTACCCATGAACCATGGCTAATCCTATTCGGAATGTCAACTTTACAGTAATGTACTAACTATTCTACAAACAAAATGTACAACACTTTGTAGACTTTCAAGTACAATGATCAGTAAAGTGGGAATGGGTAATAAGCGTGTGAAGAAAGCCAATTTGGCAAAAAGTGGTAAATCTTAATATTTTCATTTTTTTTCTGTCATTTTAAGAGCAAGGATATCTTTATAATCCTGGCCTTTTCAGTGATTTAGTTTGCTTTGATAATGTTGCATTGTTTAGAAAGTATGTCCTAGCAAAGTCCACACTGCTCAAATTAACCCTAGTTACGTTTTTGTAATTATTGTTGGAAGCAGTGTGGTCTGTTGGTGGTCTTAACTTGTACATGTAAATATTGATATTTTAGGGGTATTGTCTGATCAGCGTTAGATGTGATTGTCATATTTATTGGTCTGTGTTATGTTGGGTACAACAGAAGGTCAGGGTTAAAGTACAGAGATGAACTTGTGTGGAATGTATTGTTTTCTCATGTCTGACGTAATCACCCAGATATAAAACTCTCATTGCTGTACCGTCTGCTTGTGTTCATTCTTAGATTTGGGTCTTGTGCTCTCCATTCCCCCAGTTTTCTGTAACTGGCACATAAAACCATAGTGACCAGTACATCACCCCTTTCCCGTACCTCTGCCTTTTTAATTTCCGTACATGATCTTAAAGAAAGCTGTGTGGGTGGCGGGGTGCCTGTGGCCAGCATGCTCTACGTTTTGCTTTTCTAAATAGTCATGCTGTGGTTAAGCCTGAAGTGGGATTGGGAAACCGACCTGATATCTTTGAGACAGATTGTCTATGCTTTGTGCTGTAGGATCTATTCAAAGTGCAAATAACTTGTGTAATGTGCCAAAGTAAAAAAAAAAATAAAGAACAATTTTGCTTCGTTTTGTATTAGGAGGCTCCAAAAAGTTAGTTAGGAGGACTTGAAGTGATTACTTGTTACTTGACCCTATTAGTGTAGTTCGGGCTCTAGCCAAAACATACAATGTATGTAAGGGGAACACAACTCAGCTGGTGGATGTTATCAAGTGGTATTGACTGAAGATGCTAATAAAAATGGGCATGGCCCTTCCTATTTCGTGTCGGCATTCTGCCGATTTTCACATTGTCAGTGTTGCGCACTTATCTCTTCTATAGAACGATTTGCTTATGGGAAGTGGAACTGGTGTTGGCACTCTTCAGTTACTTGTCATTTTAGTGCATGTTCTGTTTTGTTTTTTCTCCATTAATTCGGTCTAGAACACATTCTTGCTACAGTTCGTCTACTCCTATAATAATTATTGGCCTTTTACATTTTTTACAACCTTAACTGTAGGGGCTCATACATTGAATTATAGTTCCGTACAACCGGAGTTGTATAAAGCTGTAAGACTGCACCCATGTGAGTGCATAGCCGTTACTGTACCTCTGTATGCCTCTTATTTCATATGAAGGTCTATAGTGTTTATTTTTGTTTTGTATTCAGTCAGGGTTCCATATGGACAGAGGTATTTTCCCCTAGAAGCATTCCTTTTAGGGACAAATATCTCCGTATGTCAATCGATAGAGCCTGTATGTCACCATACGGAGGCTGTTAAATTTCATACTAGGGAGCCGTGTGACCTCTGTATGCTGTTGTGCCGTCTCCGTACACGTGGCTCTGGCTTGTGGTTGAGTCTTAAAATGGAAAAATGTTCCCCTTCGTCCAGTAGGTATGCCACTTTATGTAAATTGAGCATAAAGTAAAACTCTAAGCTAAAAATGCAACTTTCTCCCAGAGTGGAGGTGCACATGAAAGTTTTCTTTGCTTAATCAGCGCCAATCTAGAGATCCACCATGGTTTTAAGGAGGTTACATATTTTAGCAGTGAATTGATTGTGTGTGTTCAGTGAAGGTACCAAGCAATAATGGTCATTACTCACTAGCCTGCACTGGATATAACTGCACACAGAGGGAGCTGTTTCTTGTAAAATTTCCTGGGCGAGTCATGACCGCTACTGCCCAGGACCGGAGTGTACAGGCAGACTGCAGGAATTATCTGCAAAAAGACTACAATAGATTTCCAGATTGTGGTGGATTAGGAAAGTATATGTTTAAGGGGTGAGCATTTTTACGTTAAAGGTTTTGCAGCAATTTTTTTTTTTTTATTACGACTTTGAAAATAGTTTACTGTATTACAAACATTCAACTTTTTTTGTGTATAAAGCTCTTTTATACCAACTCTACGGTTACAGACTACACTCTTCAATCTGCCCGTTCTTGCTAATCTACATGTATTAGATGTATTTAGTTATTTAAAACTGTGTAAAGCCTTTATTGTAAAACTAATATAAATCCCTTCTGATGTTACATTAAATAACAGTTTTACAGAAAACATTGAGGAAGTTTTTGCTTTGATGCATTATCATTTGGATTACCCAGTTTTCCCTACTTGGGCCGGAGTCAGATAAGAGTGTTTAGACCGTGATATACGGTCCGTATGTCGGCCGCATTTCCCGGACCGAACACACTGCAGGGAGCTGGGCTCCTAGCATCATAGTGATCTATGACGCTAGGTGTCCCTGCCTCTCCGCGGAACTACTGTCCCGTACATGATTACAGTATGGAACCGTTTTTCCGCAGCAAGGCAGTGACACCTAGCGTCATAGATCACTATAATGCTAGGAGCCCAGGAAAGGCGGCAGACATACGGACCGTATATCACGGACCGAACATGCTCGTGTGAATCCGGCCTTGGGCAAACCTTTTCCAGAGTAATCCTGAATTTACAAGAGCCCGGTTCACTTAGTGATTTATAGACTAGTGTATCCAAGCCAAAAAAAAAGGGCTATTCATCCCAGTTGTCTCCCTGTATGCAATTATTCTTCTGATATTAGAGGAAACGTATTTTCTTAACAGCCTGTAATTACATACTTTATGATGGATCATTGTCTGGATAGTGGTATTGGCCTTGCTTTTGAGGGAGTTATATAGATATATATATACATATATATATTTATGAATATGTTTAAGTAATTCCGTGTCTTATTTTTTTTTTTTTTTATCTATTTTTTTTTTTACAATTAAGTTTACGCAGAGCAAAAAAAGTGCTGCACCAATAAAATTAATGATAATGTCAACTTTATTTACAATTAAAGGGGTTGTCCAGGAATAAATGTCATTTATATTTTAACTAAATTGGACATATTTAGGTACATTTCTAATATGTCTTTTTACCTGTGGAAGCGTTACTGTGTTCTGATCTGCGGTCACCACACCGAGAGTAAATTTTTCATTTCCTGTGACGTTCCGTGTCTTTGCTAAGCCAGCACTTCTGGCTGAGAAAGGCACGGAGCGTCCAACTACATTTACAGGCAGTGGGCCGGGCGGATGTTTCATGAGCTCTTCAGAGTTTCGCCTCCTAAACATAGTCGCTACACAGCAGGAAGTACTGAATGTAGTCTCTGCTTGTACACGCCCCCTCCTCCTCCTATCTCGGAGTTCCCGCACTGCCTGCCATTCTCCTCTCACACGCTGCCGCTGGCGACGGCACGCCCCCCCCCCCCGTTGGTAAAAACAGTTATTACAGGGGTTATATATAAATACAGGGATGATGGGGGTTATATACAGGAGTGATGGGGCCATCATCCCTGAATATAACCCCCATCGTCCCTGTGCTTAACCCCCATCGTCCCTGTGCTTAACCCCCATCGTCCCTGTGCTTAACCCCCATCGTCCCTGTGCTTAACCCCCATCGTCCCTGTGCTTAACCCCCATCGTCCCTGTGCTTAACCCCCATCGTCCCTGTGCTTAACCCCCATCGTCCCTGTGCTTAACCCCCATCGTCCCTGTGCTTAACCCCCATCGTCCCTGTGCTTAACCCCCATCGTCCCTGTGCTTAACCCCCATCGTCCCTGTGCTTAACCCCCATCGTCCCTGTATTACCTCATCACCCTGGTGGATGATGATGTAATACACGGATGATGGGGGTTATATGCGGGGATGATGAAGTAATACACAGGGATGATGGGGGTTATACGCGGGGATGATGGGGGTTATACGCGGGGATGATGGGGGTTATACGCGGGGATGATGGTGGTTATACGCGGGGATGATGGGGGTTATACGCGGGGATGATGGGGTTATATCTTCCCTGTGTATAACCCCCCCCCCATCATCCCTGTGTATTACATAATCATTCCTGTTTATAACCCCATCACCCGTATGTTACCCCCAACATCCCTGTGTATTACCCCCACATTCCTGTATATAACCCCCACCTCCACCTGTGTGATTATTTCTGGGCGTTCGTGTAGGGAGCTGGGTGACTGTAATTGGAGCAGGGAATGACCTGTGGAAATAGAGGGGCATGGCAGTATGCAAATAGCTGAGATGCTGTGGAGGGAGGAAGCAAGGGATCATGGGTATGGTGGGTTACAAGACAGAAAATAGCCAGGACCAGAAGCAAGGGATGTAAACAAACCGCAAGAGCAGCAGTGACGATTGAGATCAATAAAGTATGTAGGGGGTTTTAGGCAAGGCAAACTATGGCAGGGGGACACTTTTTAGAAAATATTTTTTTCCTGGCCAACCTCTTTAACCAACACTTTTTTTTTTCATTAATCTTCAGTACTGTGTGTACCTTGATTTGTGTATAACCCATATGCAGGTACTGGGGAAGTGTTGAAAGTGATAGAAACAGAGCTTTTATACAGAACTAGATGTTAGATTTAGATGAGGAAGATTTACTGGATGTTGAAATTTGTACATGAACACATAGCTCCAAATCATCTTTTTCCCTTTACACATCGGCAGAGTTAGGCCCCATGCACATGATCGTAGCTTTTATACATAACAGATCCGTAATGACGGAAAAAAAATCTGCGGACACGTTAATTTCTGTAGGACACCTTTCCATATATATACGGATGTGTGTCAGGTCCATAGAAATGATCCGCAACACATAGAACATGTCCTATTCCTGGCCGCAATTGCAGCACAGACTCGCCCATAGAAGTCTATGGGCACGTGCAAAATTGGGGATGGCTACGGATGTGCATTAGTAGATGTCCACAACTGTGGAAGCGTTGCTACGAGATGGCAGGGGATTCCCCAAGAAAATGCCACCTGAGCAATCTTGTGGCCTTTAGCAAGGGGTTGGGACATGTTGGTGACATAATTTGTAGCCTCCCTTTTTTTTTTTTTTTGCGGATCCGTAATATGGATGTATTTGCGGACAGCGTGCCATCTATTCGGATGACTATGGATCCGTATTTGCGGACCGTAAAGAACACTACAGTTGTGCATATGAGGCGTTCAAGTGTAACTGTCTTTTCAGTTCTCTTGTTTGTACATGAGATATATTGCTATACCTGACCAACATGCACAGTCGAGTCACATTATTATGACCACCTCCTACTTTTGAAGTCTGCAGCGCGTAGCCCATGAAGCTGGGGATGTGTCGTGGGCTGGCATGATGGGTATATAAGATGTGATAGGCTGTCTGAACACACACCTATCACTTGTTCTTGCCATGATTAAAAGGGATGATTATTGGCTTTTGGGCCAATGGTGGCTTTATTTTTTTAAATGGCGCAATTTGAACTGTTTGCGTGCTGCTGTGGTGAAAGTGTATTCTGAGTGAACAAATGGCACTATTGGGAATAACCGATGTGGATACTGCGGAACACCACGTACCATTGATGTGAGGGGTGAACGTCCGCTACGAAGGTGCGCAATGGCCTAATGAAATGCTAGTGCATCAGCTCACTGTGAAAATCATCCAGGTGGCTACCAGACGTGTCTCTAAAACCACAGTTGAACTAACCCTACTGCGTATGGGGCTTTCTAAGCAGATGGATGGTCACTGTTCCTATGCTAACAAACGTGCATCGGAAATGAAGTCTTCAATTTGCACGGCAGTATCAGAATTGGACCACCGATGATTGTCAAAGGGTTGCCTTCTCCGATGACTCACGTTTTCTGCTTCATCGAACGGATGGACATTGGCGTGTCAGGCGAGAAACATCAGAGAACAAACACCCTGCAACCATTGCTGGAAAAACAAAAGCACGTGGCGGCAGCGTTTATGGTCTGGGGAATTTTTTTATGCCATTCTCTGGGCCCACTCCATGTGGAAGGCACTCTGAACCGATTTGGGTAGGAATCCGTTGCTGATCACGTCCACCCATACATGCTGTTTGCCTACCCTGGGGCAGATGGAATCTTCCAGCGACATGTCACACGGCTAGAAATCTCCGGTTAAAAGGGTACGAACAGGACTTCCAAGTACTTCCCTGACCCCCTATTCGCCAGACTTGAACCCAATGGAGCATTTTTGGGACCACCCCGATCGTCTTGTTCGCTCTATGGTACCCCCCCAACCACGCACCCTCCAGCAACTGTGGGATGCACTGCAGTCAGCATGGTTCCAAATACCTGAGACAACCTACCAACACCTTAAGTCATTTCCAGCCCGTCTAACTGTTGTCCGTGCTTCACACTGCGGTTAGCCTGGATATTCGCTCGTGGTCATGATAATGTGAATCGTCTGTGTATAACTTTTATCCTCCATTTATAACCAGTTTTTCCTCCTGCATGCTTTATTTCGAATTGTTAGTTTTCCCTAAACTCTGCTCCATAGTGGGTGGAGTCTAGCTGCTATCTCATATACATTGCACATAGAGAAAAGAGGAGCTCCTGCTCCACTATCTCACTGTAGTGCACTCTCAGAAGCAGCAGCCTAGAAGACATTGTACAGCATTACTGAGCAGTGTAGCTGAAAATCCAGCTCTGGAGTGAAAGTAGACTAGAAAAAGCAGCCTCTCTCTTTCAAGGTGTCTTGTCACTTGTATTCATTTATGGAGAAAAAAATAGAAATTACCATTATTTTAGGGCACCATGCACACGACCGTGCCCGTAATTATGTGCTCTCATTATAAAGTATGGTAGCACGGTCCGTAAAATAAACAAAAATAGGACGTCCTATTTTTTTGGGATAGTTTCTATGGCACGGACACCTTCTCGTAAGTATACGGGACGGTGTCAGTCGGCCATAGAAATGAATGGGTACATAATTATGAGCGATTTTTACGGTCGTGCGCATGGGGCCTAGGTTATTAAAGTTCTGTTTGCCTGGGGCTACCGCCAGAGGCAGCTAAGGAGCATACTGCATACATCTTATACTAGGAACTTAAAAAGGCTTAGGTTACGTGGTAACTTCAGTCTCGTGACATGAAGATGGCAAGTAACATCGCAAGTATTTATTGTGAATGTGGTCCCGTTACACACACAACTTAATGCGACGCTTGCAAAAAAATTGATTTTTGGTTTCAGATTATATGTGACTTTGTCTACAAAGACTTTAATGTAACTTGTGTGCAACTGCGCCTTATGTTTGACATGTCAGAACTTTTTGTCCTTTTTTTTTTTTTTTTTGTCTTTTGGATGTTGCAAAACCTAAATTGCATGCTACTAGCAGACAAATCACATCCTAAAACTGTGATAATAATGAGATGACTGCTGAGAAGTGATCTCTACAGAACAGGAAGTGTCTGTCTATTGTGAGACTCGGTTGCCAGAGTAAAAACTGCAAGATTTTATGTTTTGTTTTTTTTTTAATATAGATAATGACATATAAAATATATTTTTTTAAAAATCACCAAAAACTCAGACTAGATATGTTTTACAATAAAGCTTGATTTTAATGAAAAAATAATTTTCTGATCACACATTCCCTTTAACGCTCTGGCTGTGTGAAGGAAAGAAGGCAATTTGGAGTTTTTTTTTTCTATCCTAAAAACCAAGCTCTGACCCCTATATAGATATTCTAAAAAGAAATCTTAACTGAATGTTGGACCCAGATATGAAAGTGTTAAAAGTTGGACATTTTGTTTAAGATTATTGCCATTTGCTTTAAATAAATACAATATTAATTTGGTATTTGAAGTATTTACTGCAATAGTCATTGTATTGCCCAGTAGTGACATTAATCCATATTTCCTCGCTTTAAATGCTGACAAAGTTTGGAACAGTTACCGATTTTAAATTAAATGCAATATTTGAAGGATAGGCAAGAAAGTTAAAGTAGATAATGGTCTTTTATATCTCAATAAAAACCTGGTAAATTTCCAATCCACACTTATCAACCAAAGTTCATTAGTCTGTAGGATAGTGGTCTGGACACACCAAAGTTAAACATTCCATCTGTGAAAAGGAATTTTAACTTTTTTTATGTAAAGTAAACAGTATTATCTTAATTATGTCTTGCTTCCATTCATTGCTTTTATTCTTTAAAAAAAAAAAAGTATCAAACTACATGTTGACATAGAGAAAATAACTTTTTGCTTAATCTGAAACTTCAGTTGCAACTCCAGAATCCCATTCTCCATAACACACTTAAAAGGGGCATTCTGACCATAAACATTTATGGTGTATCAGTGGGGAAACAAAATCTCTGATGTGGTCTCACCTGTAGGACCCCCCACCTGTCGGGAGAGCAGGGGTCCCATGAAAGGGAGGAGTAGTAGGGAGTCGCTTGAGCATATGTGATTTTCTCTTCATTACAGCCTGTCTAGCACATATTTATGATAAGTCCTTGGGATACGCCTGAAATGTCTGTGGTGGAATATTGCGCTTAAAGAATATTTCCACCCCCAAAAAAATGTAATTCCTATATTAGTAAATCATATTTTTAGAAATTGGAAGTTTTAAAAAAAACAACAAAAACAGATATATTGATTTTTTTTCTATTCAGATATGGCTGCTTGTTTCTCACTTTTGAATTGGCTGCTAAGAAAATGACAACCGAAGTGACGGTTTTGTATCAAATTATTTTTATTTTTTTTTTGCTTTTACATTTTTAAGTGGATTTGACATTTAAGCTATGAAAATTATGACGGATCTGTTTTTGAACGGATTTGAAAGAATTCTGACCGATCACTTTGATAGGGTTTGTTTAGGCTCCGGTGTGTGTATATAGGTGTATATATAGGAGGCCAAGATTAGTGCTGCTAGACTATTCTTGCGATCAAAAATGCAGGGAACAATTACACAAAAAAAAGGAAAATGTTCAAGTTTCAACAGACTAAAGTTTTATGCCCAAAATCCCTCAATGCCCCCTATTTGTAAATTTTTAAAAAAAAAAATACTATTTGCAAATACATTAAATTATGCAAAAAGCATGAATCTTGTGAAATAACCCCCAAAGTACACACTTGTATTTGGATGTTTTCTACCTGGTTACATCCGCCGCAGGTCGTGTATGCACACTAAGACAGTCTCACTGGCATTCACAGTAAAAACACCCTTTGCTTGCCCAAGTTCATTATACCCTCGGCACGCAGCAGGTGCTGCTACACTGTGTTTACCACTACAAACAAGCCTGTACAAGAGAAAAGCCACATGAACTACCAATGAGTAACTTTTTCGAAAAATGGTGGGAGGTGACGCAGGGGGCTACTGGAAAATATCGTTTTGGACGAAAAGGATTGAAAAAACGAGATTGCATAGTAAAGGTATGTTCACACGGCTTATTTTTGGCCCTGAAAAACGGCTGAAAATACGGGGGCTGAAAGCCTCCAAACATCTGCCCATTGATTTCAATGGGAAAAAGGAAGTTCCTTTCCCACAAGGCGTTTTTTATGCGTACGTTTTTAAAAACGGCGCGTAAAAAAAAGCCCCGTAAAAAAGTTAATGTTACTCTTGAGACGTTTTTGGAGCCGTTTTTCATTGTCTCAATAGAAAAACATCTCCAAAGACGCCGCTAAAAACGCAAGTTGTTTAAAAAACGGCTGAAAATCAGAGGCTGGTTTCCTTTTTGAAAACCGCTCCGTGTTTTCAGCCGTTTTTTGTTAAGCGTGTGAACATAGCCTAACTATATTTGGACATGTGGCAGCATGTTGTAAGTAGTTAGAAAGGTAGTAGGCTTTTGAAAAAAAACTTTGATTCTGGTCTACTACTTTAAAGAGTGCCTCCTGTATTTATTTTTAGTTAGGCTATGTTCACACCGAGTTTTTTGCAGGAGGAAAATTCCTCCTACAAAAACTGCTCCAGACGTTTTTTGCACAGTGGTTTGACAAAAACTCGTCAAAACACTCGTCGAGGCGTTTTTTTCCTCTTTCTGACTGATTGAAATGGGGTTTTGGAGGAGGAAACCGCCTCAAGATGGGTCATGACGCTTCTTTTAACCGCGACGCGTTTTTTTTACTCGCGGTAAAAAAACTAGTCCAACTCCCATTGAAATCAATGGGAGGCATTTTCGGGCGGTTTTTGACGAGTTTTTCGGAGCGGTTTCCGCTCCAAAAAACTCTGTGTGAACAGGGCCTTAAAGAGTAATTGTTATAATAAAGGCCTGTTTTTATTATGTTAATTATTGATTATACATTCTCTTAAAATGTAATGTAAAACTTCTGCTTGATAACTGGTGGTTCTGACTTAAAAGCTTTAACATTACCTTGTCAAAATTGTATCTAATTATGAATAAATACCAGGCCATATCCTGATTGTGGCTGACTTTTTTTTTTTTTAGCGATCTGAAATGTCAATGCTTAAACATGACGTTTTTCCATATGTACACATACGTACATGCTATACATGATACCCGATATTAAACTCTCTTTTTAAATAAAATTTTCAAATGAAACATATGTGGAAAGTTTCTCAGCACTTACAAATATTTCTTCTATTTTGACGTCTGAGTAATTTAACTTTTTTCAAGCCTTTGAATCTTTTGCCGGTATGTGTGAAATGTCTATACGTTTTTGTAAGCGTCGCCTGGCAAATGGGATTTAAGAACTTGAATCTCAAGTGGAAATAACATGTCGCTTTGTACAGGTTCCCAGTATGTACTAGACTAAATTACTTCAAATGGCCAGCTATTTACACTAAGGAATTTTAAAACCTGTGTTTTAAGCTCCTATTATGAATAATTCATACTGTAAGATCTTGCCATTTAAAAATTCCGCTTCTGCTTTTCATTACTAGAATGTCTTGAGAAAGGAGGCTTCATTCTAGCCTATTACTCTTTATGCCATTTTACGGCTCGGCACTGCGTAGTTGAAGTTGGTATGCAGAACTAATTTATTTTGTTCATTTTAAGTATTCTCGGAATCTTATGCACATTAGCCACCTTTTCTGTGTTTTTGTTTGCAAAGTAGAAGACCAAGCTTGCAAAATATATTAAGCCGGCTATTGGTATTACATGGATACAAACAGGCACACAAACTGGACATATTAAAATCGCATGGGCCAACTTAGGGTGGTTTCCAAGTTCAAAAATAGAAAAAATATTACTTCAAGTTCGCACACCGCGTTTCCCCTGCGTTCGTTCGTTCGTTCGTTCGTTCGTTCGTTCGTTCGTTCGTTCGTTCGTTCGTTCATACAATTGATTGATTCCACGTCCAAATGTTGAAGGTGTTTGGAGATGCACCCAAAATAATCCTGAGTCGAGAGCAGGTATACAAGGCAATTGAAGTGAACAATAAGTGGTGTATCCAGCACTCAGTATAAAATATTTGGGCTTTATTCGGTCATTTTAAAACAGAAAGATTAAAATAAAAATCTCGGGACCACGCTTACGCGTTTCAGACCACTCAGGCCCGTAGTGGTCTGAAACGCATAAGCGTGGTCCCGGGATTTTTATTTTAATCTTTCTGTTTTAAAATGACCGAATAAAGACAAAATATTTTATACTGAGTGCTGGATACACCACTTATTGTTCACTTCAATTGCCTGGTTTCCAAGTACGTTAACACCCCCGTCTGAGCGGTTTGGTAGAAAATATTGAGATAAATGTATAATATTATTAAAGAGGACCTGTCACTAGGTCATTAGAAGTTGAATTGGTTAACTGACCTGTATAGCGCGGTCTCCCTTTTTTATTTTTATATTTTTCCTCCCGGATCCCCCCCCCCCCCCCACTTAGAAATCCCTCTTTAAAAGTGCTGCGCTTGTCCCCATTTAGTTTTAGTAAAAAAAAAAAAAAAAGTATGGATTTAAAGTAGGTTCATGGTGAAATAAAAATATTATGGTAATTTACACATATTCAATCTTTTATGTATTAGAATCAAGCAGAACAGTCAGAGGAAGCCATAAACTTATGAAGCTCAATTCCAATAGTCTAATAATCCTGCATCATATCCACCTTATTGATTATACATTTGCATATCCAGAAAATGAACGTCCATCTCCACCTAAAGTCTGGAAATTCAGGACTCACTCCAGATCATACTGACAGGTTTCATGTAGATGGTATCTGAGCTGCAAGACGTAAGGAACGCTACAGAACAGGAAATGAGAAAATCTATGCGGAAGATGGGCTGCTGGCTATGAATCTAAAGTCTGAGAGACTTAGGGGTCATTCACACGAGCGTGAAACTCGTCCGTGTGCTGTGCGTTGAAACAACGTACAGCATACGGCCCCATTGATTAATATAGGGCTATTCACACATCCGTTAGTTTTCACGCAGTGAGTGTCCGTTGCGTGAAACTCCCTTCATGTCTTATATTGGTGCATTTTCACGCACCTAGCCGCCCGTTGAAGTCAATGTTACCTGAATATCACGAACAGCACACGGATGCACATCTGTGTGCTGTCAGTGTTTTACGCATCAATTACATTGAAAAATAAAAAGTGCTTGTGAGTGCGTGAAAAAACACATGGCACTCGTAAAGTACATTGATGCAAAATGCAATGCACACGGACAGATTTTACGCGCGTAAATCTGTCATACTCGTGTGAATGTAGCCTTATTCTGTGCTAAAAAACGATTTATTGATCCTTCATATTTTTAAATACTAAGTCACATTTTTTGAAACTTTTTTTTAATGTAAACTATAGCTCAATGTGTGCAAAAATAAAATTGTGCTGAGCCCTTTTGAGGACTCTGCAGGTACTTTTACGCCTCACGGCAGGGCACGAAGACCACAGGAACTTCATGTGTGCTTCCATATGTTGGAGATTATCCCTACTAAATACAGTGTTCTATATGAAAGTCGACTGCGCTATTGATTCCGTCAAAACAACGGAACCCTGTCACAACAGTGGCAAACGGAAACCTTTAGCAACGTTTCCGTCACCATTGATATCCATGCTGTTGCAAACGGAAGCTTAGGTTTCAGTTTGCCTTTCTGTTGAAAGGTAAACCCGACAGAAACCTCTGACGGAGCCCCTCAATGGAAGGGCAACGGTGATGTGAACAGGCCCATTAACTGCTTGCCATCACAGGACGAGAATGCACATCCTGAGCGGCGGGTACTCCATACAGTAGGGCGAGCATTCTCGTTCTGTGTGACAGCCAGTGTCCACGCACGATCAGGAGCAGGGCAACGGTTGTAATACACAGCCGCAGCCCCGCTCTAACAGTGGAGAGAAGCCTCTTCTCTCCACCGTTAATCCCTTGAATGCCGCGATCAAAGCGGACTGCGGCGTTCAGAAGAGGGGGGACTATCCTTTGATTGCGTCACAGAAAATCCCTGTGACGCGATCAAAACCCATAACTTGTATGGCCAGACAGCCCAGGGTCCAATGAAGGACCCCAGGGCTGTCTGAACATATTTCCTGTTAGGGCATACTGAGGTATGCCCTAACAACTGCCTGTGTACAATCACTACACAGGCTAATGTACTTGCATATAGATCTATGCCAGTACATTACAGTTAAAAAATAAAAATACAAATAACATCCCTTTATGGGATTTAAAAAAAAAAGTTAAATTAATGTAAAAAAAAAAGAAAAATAATGTTCAATAGCCGAAAAAATATATATTTTTTTTTATTACTAATCAGATTAAATAAAATACCTTTTATGTTAGAAATATTTCTACTATTTCCAATACTCTGAGAATAAACTACCCATTTATCTAATAGTTTAGTGGGTTATTATTATGATCCTGTAATATTGTGTAGATGTAATTCTATTTTGTCTATAGTATGACTTAATTTTACAGTTTTCAGTTTTCTATCCTATGGCTGAAGTCCTATATGTAATCACAATTTTTTCTTATTTTAGTGCATTGATTACCTAATGTTTGGTGGGTAGGTACTCTACCACTTTTTGGATGACTGTTGCCCTTTAATAACCATAAATTATTTTATTTTGCTCCATTTTCTGTTCTTGATCTGACTCCCTTCTTTTATGTTGTTTTTGGGGTTTTTTGTCTTTTCCAACTATATAGTTAAATAGTTTGCTTCTCTCTACAGACCCACATATAAAAGTATCTGGCAAGAAAGAAAATGTGAAGGAAGCCAAGGAAAGGATAATGTCGGTATTGGATACAAAGGTAAATAGATTTAGAGCAATAATTGACTGCTTATAGATTCCATACATCTTTTTGTGGGTTGAAATTGAACAATTACATATATACTGACACATTGAATAGGGGCAATTCTGTAAGGATGAGGACTTTGATACAGATAATGTCCCCAAAACAAGACTGGACAAGACTAAAGCACAGACAGGAAGTATTGTCACGATGGCCTAGGAATATGGCAAATGTAGGGTCAACTTATATCTTCAAGCACTGGGAGTATCTAGCACAGGCAGCATTTACCCAGTTCTTGACAACCTTTTTCTGATCTGGAAGTAGCAAGCCTGGACAATCTAAAGATTTTGGCATCTGGGGTGACTGAATAACACACAGTTGATACAACAACATACATTCATAATAAGAATGTTTTATAGTTAAACATATGGTGAGGGGGTTCTTCCCGCAAGCTTACAATCTATAAGAAATAGGTAGTTCTCCAACAGGTAATAAAGGTGCAGGGCTAACTTGACAGCAGTGAACCAGCCATGTACCAATTGATAAGGACATATACCATGCATTGAATGCAATTGTGCTAAATTGACCCATCGTTTAGTAGGTACTTTGCAGAATCTAGTGCTCATTTGGATACATATGGAAGATGGATCAGTAGATATGCCTAATTTCTATCAAATTTTTATGGATCAGTTTATCTGTATACGCGATAGACTGTCATGCATGGTAGTTTACTTTAATGGAAATCTAGGGTCACAATCCCCCTGTGGTCTCTTCTTGGGTGTATCTTCTGAATAGATTGCAGCTACTGATTAACTTCGAAACCTGCTTTTTTCTAAGGAAACTTATTTCTATATTCTATTTTAATTGTATTTTTATAGAACTGAAAAAGAAAAATATATTTAAAAATAAATAAACTTGAGGGATTTCTGATAATTTTCTGGGAATGTTAGCTGGATTGTTCATTTCTTCTTTGATATGTAGTTCCAAGGTTCTTTTGCAAGTTGTTTCAGTACATGTGAACATCTGTGAATCGAGCAGAAGTCCTTACTAATGTACCCACAATGATCATATCTGGAGACCTTTTCAGAAGCACCTGCATGTTAGGAGCATGTTTTAAATAAACTATCGTACTGCAACACTTTAACGTTTTCCAGGGAGCAATGCTAAATGTTAAGTAATTCTTGTGTATATGATTCCTTATCCCCTTCCTGCCGCAGCCAGTTTTTGTTTTTGTTTTCGCGTCTTCCATCCCACTTTTGAAGCGCCAAAACTGACATGTTGATTTTTTATTCTGCGGGTTAATCCGATTACGGCTATACCAATTATTTAAAAAAAATAAATAAATATATATATATATATATATATATATATATATATATATATATATATATATATATATTTTGACATCGATATTCTTAAACTTTATTAAACTACATTTTAACTTTTTTTTTAATTTTTATTCCCTTTAGGAGACTTGAACATGCGATCGCTTGCACAATACACTGCAATACTGATTGTCAAATGTCGGGAGGGGTCTAACTAAGACGTTTTACCTCTCCTGACATTTCCGTTTATATTTCCATTCCCTATAAATAAATAATAAATCATCTTTTCTTAGAACATTGCGTTATGCTATTCCTCTGTTGTTTCTCCTGGAAAGTGTGAATAAACTGACAACTGAGTGTTACCATTCTCCTTGTCAATAGGGTGTGTTCCTACACAGTGCTGGCAGTGTTATATTGTGTAAGGACAGCTCTATGGACAAGGGGAATAGTAATGCCCATTTGTAAATTTACCAGGAGGAATAACCGAGGAATGGCACAATTCAGAGTTCTGAGAAAAGATGCTCCGAAATTTTTATTTTATGGGGGCTGAAAGTATTTACTAAAACAAACATGTCAGTATAGCTGACGGGTCTACTGTAATATATTTGATTAAAGGGGTTCTACGGGCATTTTATATCGATGGGTCAGCAATATCAGATTGTTGGGGGTTCTGACTCCTGGCATCCCCGCCAGTTAGCGGCATTGAACAACGCGGCGTCTTTAATGTTCACCAAGAACAGTGCTCTACACATCCGTAGCGGCTGTGCATGGGCTTGCAGCACAGTCCCATTTGAATAGGACCGGTGCTACAGTCCCAGGCCCAGCCGCTATAGATGTGTACAGCACAGTGTCTGCTAAACATTGAAGAGGTTCAGACAGCTGATCGGTGGGGTTGCCGGGAGTCGGACCCCCACCAATATGATATTGATGACCTATCCTAAGGATAGGCCATCAATATAAAATGCCTTGAGAACTCCATTAACGATGCGTTCATCAGCTGATCGTTGCCCTGTTGACACAGGGCAATGATCGGGAAAGAGCGTTTACATGAGCTCTGGTTTGCCCAATAATTGGCCTGTGTAGAAAGGTCTTTAGTCAGTCAGTATCCTCCTCCAACCTCGAGTGTTGACTCTCGAGGCTGGGCTGGCAGGCAGCTGAATGTGAGTGTTTCTGGCTCTCTGATGCATTGCATAAAGATTCTTTTGCTATTGCCTGCTAAAAAAAAATACTTTTACCGATCTCCCAGTGTTAATTCTATCGTGGGGGCAACCCTACACAGGAGTCACCCAGTTTTTTGTGTTTTTTTTTACTGTTCTGAACACCAAATCTGCCAAGATAAGCAGGGTTAAACGAGCGGGTCCTGGTTACGCAGATTAAGAAATTGGCTCTGAAGATCTGTGTTGAATCATATGCAATTATGATTTTTAGATTCAAAGTGGAAATGGTCTTTAGTGCACTTGTAACTTGTGAAAATGTGTAGAAGCTTGGGTATTAAATATGTTTATACATGTTATCAACCCTGTATACTGTGTTTTAGCTTTCGCCGGCCTGCTTTTATCTTTTACATTAGCCCAACCTAGACCACCCGATATGAGCCCCTTTCCAACCCTAGACTACTGGTGAGGTTCCCATTCATGCCTCATGCACAAGACCGTAAGGGTTTTTACTTTCCGCAAATACGGATCTGACTGCTACGGATACAGATTTGTAACGCAATTACGGGAGCGGCCATAAACAGTCCGTGGCCAATAGAAATGAATGGGTTTTCAATTTCATCCGTAATTACTGATTCGTAATTATGGATGAAAACTATGGTCGTGTGCATGGACCTAACTTTGTTACTGTCCTACACAACCGCAGGTAATACTATTAACGTTTTTCACCACCCTAAACCAGTAGGGATATTAGGTGTTAATCTCTAAACTACCCTAGAGTATGAGGAATACTTTAAATTAACCCTCAAACTAAGGCCGGTTTCCCACGGGTCGGGTATGCTGCGTAAAAACTGCGCAGCATATCCAACCTGGAACCAACCTTCAACCAACCTTCCGTCCTAAAAACCACACCACTAACTAAGTTTTTGCTGTGGAATGCAGCGCTGGGTTAAAAAAAACAAATGACCATACTTACCCCCACCCTCTTTTCTACGCGTAGTCCGGCCTCCCAAGATGACATTGCAGGCCATGTGACGCTGCAGCCTGTCATTGGCTGCCGCGGCCACATGGGATGAAATATCATCCCAGGAGGCCAGACTGAATGAAGAAAGAGAGCGTTCTAAGTATGATTTTTTTTTTTCCTGATTTGCGTTTTTTTGCGAAAGTCTCAACACTTGGCTTTTTGCTGCAGATTTTGCATCCCCATTGAATTCAATGTGGGAAAACCCGCAACAGAAAATCAACGAAAACGCATATTAAATTGACATGCTGCGGAGTTCAATTTTGCACCTCGGGTCAATTTATTAACGTTCACGCTTGTGTTTTTTTTCCACAGCGTGGTCATGAGATTTTCTAAAACTCATAGACTTTGCCGCTACTGTAAATGCTACGGAATTTCTGCACAGAATTCCGTTGCGGAAATTCCGCCGCGTTTATGCTACGTGGGAATCCGGCCTAATTATGCCTCCGACATCTTACAGAAAATTAATGTGGAAAGTTTTTGTACTACTTGCAGAATAAGAGATCCATTGTGCTGTTTGTTTTTTATTTTAGAGTAATAGAGTTACGTTAAAAATGGACGTCTCCCACACTGAGCACTCACATGTTATCGGTAAAGGTGGCAACAACATCAAGAAGGTGATGGAGGAAACCGGCTGCCACATACATTTTCCTGATTCAAACCGAAATAATCAGGCAGAGAAAAGTAACCAGGTACAAATGCTTTATTTTTTTTAACAAAACATACATCTCTCTACCTGGGTTAACAACATAAATCATGAGCTGGCATGTGGTACGGGCACGTGGGTAACATTACAGCCCCTCTGTTTCCTTAATGGATCAGATTTGGGTCAATGTGGCTGCAGGAAAGTTTAATGCGATTCAAATTTCGATCTTTTGATGAAGAGTTGTACCCTACTACTTGGTCACATTATAAATGCGATCTGTCGATCTATACAACATACTCATACTCTTAATAATGTGCATTGTGATTGCGTGTTATGAGAGGTAGAGCTTTGTGTCGTTTTACCAGCTCTAAATAGTCTTTAGATGAATACTGGATATGCAGGGTCAGGTAGACAACGTGAACAATATTCTATTCTCATTCACTCTTTGTCAAGAGATCTTTAAAACTGTTTAAAAAGTTTGAAAAGGTTTTGTGAGATATAATCCTTTGTCTATATAGGATTTTACACATGGCCATATTAATGATTTAATGTTCATATATTTGGTTATGCGATGTAAAACACTGACAACACTTCAGTCAATTTCATGAAATTATTGCTGGCTCTTGATATACTGTAAGATATGTGCAGCTTAAAGAGAATCGGTCACCTGCCACTTTTTATCTAAATTACTTCTAGCCCTCTAATACTTTATTTTTTAGTATATTAAAAAGCAGTATTTGTGGAGCATGTTGTAAATATGCTGTGGATGACGCAGTCTTGAATACAAAAGAAGGGTTGTTTAGAAAACTGAAAACCATGGCTAGTTTCCTCCAAAATCACTGCCACACCTGTCCACAGGTTGTGTGTGGTATTGTAGCGCAGTCCTATTCACTCCAATGGAGACGAAGTACAATACTAGGCACAACCCATAGACGGGTTTGGCACGGTTTCTTGAACAAAGACACCAAATTTTTCTCATCCTGTATCACCCTATAAAAGTGACTGTGCAGACAGGGAAATAATAGAGTGGAAACATTGATTCTGAAAGAAGTGCTGCTATTTTTTTAGTCCTTTTTTTCTGAAAACCTAAAATGTAATTTTTTTGTATTTTTATTTTGGACTTTATTTCAAAAATTTTATTTTCTGTATACATTTTCCAAGGCAACAACAAGGTGGTGACTGATCATCTTTAAGAATGTCTGACAAGTGTTTGTTAGACAATTTAACTCCACGTCACTTGCAGCATCGCTTCTTTTTGTAGGCAGTTGAATTTTAGAAATGTTTTCCATAATCATGGTTCCGTTTGGCCAGCAGTCTTCCGGTTGTACTATAGTCTACTACAGTAGACTATATGCTTCATACCCACAGACATTCTAAACATGTATATGTAACCACAGATTAATAGTTGTATTGTGCGGCTTGAAACTGTTTATTCAGACTAGGTTTTTTTTAACATGCTATTACATCAAACCTCTCCCACGGACTGCAGACATAACATTTTGGTTGATTTTTATTGTATTTTTTTATTATTGAAATTAACTTATCCCATGTGTGAGACTAGAGAGAAACAGTGAGACCACAACTTTTTTTTTGAGACTCTCATCGCAAAGTCTTCTCTCAGAAATAGAGGTTGCATCCCCACTCCTGGGAGGAAAACGCATCAGTGAGTCAGGGGTGACATCATACGACCAGGCTGAGAAGTTCCCAGGACAGATTTTTTTTTCAACCATGATATTTTGATGTCGAACATATGTGCTAATAGGTGATGCAGAAGAATTTTCTTTCAGGAATTTTGCTCCCTTATGAACTTAATCTATTCCGGATCCAGCAGTTAACATATATTTGGGCTTTATTTTGACTGTAGGTTATAGTTTTAGTTCTTTATATGGGTGAATATGACATAACTAATAATTTGGGAATCTAGGATCGTGTTTCCCATTTCGAGTCCTCAAGTAACCCAACAAGTTAACTGCGGATTTCCTTAATATTTTTTGGATGAACCTTTATATCACCAATGTATCCGTAACAATTTAAACTTTTATTGCAGGTGTCAATTGCTGGGCAGCCTGCTGGAGTAGAGTCTGCTCGAGTAAGAATAAGGGTACGTTTTCTATTTTTTATTTTACGATCAATTGATGTACAATACCAAGCTTATCACATTCTCTCTTTGCTTACTCTCTTGCAGTGCTGTTTATTTTAGCGCATCCATGGCTATGCTCACATGGCAGATTTTCCATGTGGAAAAATATGACGTGGAAAAATATGACATGGAATTGGCTTAGAATTCGTGGCCGAAATTTGAGGCTGACCCTCTTATTTCTCCCACGGTTTTACAGAAAAAACTGTTGCATTTCTGCACACAGATTAGCCCTATTCAATGTAGTTAAAGAGGCTCTGTCACCAGATTTTGCAACCCCTATCTCCTATTGCAGCAGATCGGCGCTGCAATGGAGATAAGAGTAACGTTTTGTTTTTTTTTAAAAACGAGCATTTTTGGCCAAGTTATGACCATTTTTATATTTATGTAAATGAGGCTCTAAATGCTTCTACAAGATCTAACTTAAAGTCACTTTATTGTGTTTTGAAAATGTGCAAAAAGTGAGCAATAGTAAAAGGGTTGTCTAAGCTTCTCTCCTGAGTTCTTCTGAATGCTCATTTTCGCTGAATTATGATCAACGGGATCATAATTCAGCTAAACTGAGTCTTTATGAGCGCTCAGAAGAGGAGACAGATGAGATAAAGATTGAGACATCCGTGTGCAACACTGATGGATTTGACTGGGGAAGGTACAGAGCGGCCTGCAAAGTATATGAATACATGCAGGCTGTATAAGCAAAGGTTACAAAATATTTAACAGAGATGTAAACCTTTCGAAAGCCTTCTTCTTTTTTTTTTTTTTTTTTTTTGTATATATATTAAAAAAGTGCGTTTTGTGCAACTTTATAATGTGTTTTTTTTAAATATTCTAAATACTGTACCAGTCAGGTCTGCGGGACTGACTTATTCAGTGTAAGGGGGTCATAACTTAGATGGGATCGATTTACAGGTGGATTTTAATACAAATTATAAAGTTGCACAAAACACACTGAACTTTTTATTAAAAAAAATAAAAATATAAATCGCTTTCAAAGGTTTACATAACCTTTAAATACCTATTGGGGAATGACTTTTCTCCAAAATCCGTACAATGCAATAAAAAAAAAAACCCTGAATTAAAGCAAAACATTTAAAGGCTTTCTTAGCCTTGAAGTTCCGTTCTTTATGATACACCCTTTTACATGGGATCCATCGGGTTGTGCCGTGGTATCCGACAGAGTTTGATTAAATCTGTGACAAAGGCTCTAAAAGGACGGGGTTCGACTCCCAGGTCCCCCGCCGATTCACTTCAAGTGGAGAAGAAGGCTGCAATACGCTACGTCCATGTCGACGAGTCACAGTGAGCAAGTAGAAATGAAGAGGAAGTAGCGCTCATATGAGCATTGTACCCCCTTCAAACATCTGATCGGCGGGGGTCCCGGGAGTCGGACCCCGACCCATCAGCTATTGATGGCCTATCCCGAGGGTAGGCCGTCGATTTTTAGGGACTGGACAACCCCTTTTAATTAGCCTTTTTACGTTTTTGGCTATTTTTCTAGCAGTTACGTTCGTTATATTCTTCAGTATTCTGATTTAAGCAGAGCATCTTGGTTCAATGCACTGATGCCCTATAACATATAATTAGACTTTTTGGTTTCTTTGGCTGTGTGAATACCATTGTGCTGTTTTGAAAAACAAAACAAACCAAATGGTTTGGCTGTGTAAGTGACATATTTTAGATTTCCTCCATTACTTGTGGTTTTCAACTCATCAGTGTTTGAGACGTTTTATAGTCCAGACTAAACCACCTTTCTGCATGCAGTTATTCCATTCATCATTTATTACTGATCGCCTGATGACTGCTAAAGTACACACACAGGCAGCAGTATTGAAAGATTATTTGCTTTAGATCTGCCGTTTATATCCCATCTAACATTCTTTTGACACGTCTTGTACACCGCACCACTCATTCATATAGTCATTAGGAAAAAAGAAAAATAACTTTAAAGCCTGCACTGGGAATGTTACCAATATTCTGTTTACAGATTTGTATATTTTTACTATTTTTCTTACTACCCAAAATTACTGAATGTATATATTGCTTCATTGCCTGTAAATACAGCTTAGACAGTTGATTGTAGCTGCCCCACTCAAAATTTATTTCATCAATGGAATAAACTGCTCCCTTAGTGGTCAATGCACTGGGAGCTGAAGTTCCCTTTAGGGGGAGAATATACGGAGCAGCCGCCGCACGCGTCAGAAATCATGTCTACATGTGTTGTAAATGCCCACACAATTTTGCTGGTAAAACGGTGTCTGGGGTTTTTTAGTCCATTTTCTAATACAGCGTTTACAAGTCTTTGTACGATAACACCTTTTTGTTGCACCTTTCAGGAATAGTAAAATTCCATTAATATGGCATCCCTCAAATACAGTCAAACTATGAGTAAGTGGGTCAGTTTTTGGTCAATACTCCAGACGTGCCCATCAGAAGTGCAGTTTTAAAGGGATTTTCCAAGAAAACACATTGATGGACACATTGAAGGCACGGCCTATCCTTAGGATAGGCCATCGATACGTGCTCTGTAAGGTCGCCCCCTGGGACCCCAAGCATCAACAAAATGTCCTGGAGCTTTTCCAGATACAGAAATACATGGGTCTGTGCCTAGTACTGTAGCTCAGCCCCATTCAAGTAACGGCCATCAGTGGATATTCCTGGATTACCCCTTGAAAATTTACCCTGTGGTTAGGAAAGTGTCTAATTTAGCATCCCACTTGCCATGCATACTAAACTAAGGACATTTTATTATTATAATTATTATTATGAGATCACTCTTAATTTATTTAAGTTAAAGTAATCTATTGTCTGTCAGATGCCGTCACTGGAAGGAAGTCCAAAAATATGTCCATCCCATGATCACAACTTGCATATTTCCAGTTGTCACAAACTGACAAAACCAGTCACATACATATATTAATGATTATTATCTTGGCACTTTAGGTTTAGTGCACTTTAGACTTTATTCACTCGACCATGTTCGGTCCGTGATCTACGGACCGCGTATCGGCCGCATTTCATGGCATGAACACCGTTCAGGGAGCCGGGCTCCTAGCATTATAGTTATGTATGATGCTAGGTATCCCTGCCTCCCCGTGGGAATACTGTCCCAGGGCATACTGACCCTACCTCTAACAGGGTGGTGTCTACTGTAAGGCTGGGTTCTCATATATCAGTTGTGCCCAGCACGTTGTTTTTATACCTGAACCGGACACAACTGATGACAAAGTTGTGCACTTGGCATACCAGTCCAGCGTCCATAGCCGGACAAAAAAACGCTGCATGCAATATTTTTGTCCATTGCATGGAAACCACCTGCATCACATTTGATGCATCTGATGCCAAAACTGCTTACAAAGGAAAGCATGAGATAAGTTTTGGCATCCGTTTCCCTCTGGTGAAGGGCAACTAAACCGGATTGCCAGATGTATGCCTTAGGACAAATTGTGCATGTACTAAAATATATATTTTTTTCCTATAGGAGCTGCTGCCATTGGTGTTAATGTTTGACTTGCCCATAGCCGGTATTCTGCAGCCTATTCCAGATCCAAACTCTCCCACAATCCAGCACATCTCCCAAACCTACAACATAACCGTTTCATTCAAGCAGCGCTCCAGAGTATACGGTGCTACTGTGATTGTAAGAGGGTCCCAGAATAACACCAGTGCTGTTAAGGTAATTCTCTCCTACGTATTTGTAAGAAAACTTTACCCCAAGGTTTTACTATGAATGTAAGCAGCCAGGTTAATTCTGCAATCACGCTTTTGTTTTTTCAGCTGCGAAACAGCTCATCCTGAAAGAAGAATTTGTGCAAAACCATAGGGAGAGTTCATTTCAGTGCCATTAACTGATGTGTGTGCTTGTTCTAATGCTTAAACCCTACACATGGCATTAGAGCGTAAATGAAATGAATCTCCCGGTGTTTAAGGGTTCTAAATGCTGTCATGTTAATGTGCTGATTCAATGGAACCTGCATGTAGTAGATTTATTTTCCAGTCACATTTATTTTTGTATTCATTTTTTTTTTTATATATATATATATATTTTTTTTTTTTGCTTAAATGACAAAGTTTATATTGGAGTTTAGCTTCTTTCAGACAGATCGAATTCTAAAACATAGCAACAAAGTTAACTTGCGTGTCCATGTCGCACTCCGTATGGCTGTGTTTCCTACATTAATTTCTAGAAATATATGCCGTTTCTATGGCCTCCTATGTGCATATGTAAGGCTTTGTTCACATCTGCGCTGTTTTTTTTTGTTCTGTTCCGTCAGAGAAGCCATTGCATCACGGACACTAAAGGCACCCAACGTTACCCATTGACTTTAGTGGTTTTCCGTCGGGGCTTCCGTGGAGGTGTCAGTCGATTTACCTGAAGAAATAGTGCAGCACGCTGAGCTATTTCTTCCGGCATTTTCCACCAGAACTGCAATGGAGCCTCCGACGCAGATGTGAACAGAGACCATGTAAACAATGTTCTAAATTTAGAGAATATTTAGAGCTCTGTAATATGTTTTCTTAGAAATGAATGTATTGCTCCCCCTTACGATTTGTAAATAAATATTGTTAGAAATGCCCATAATTATTTCTATTAAGTGTCCAGATCAACAACGGTGAAGATTAGATTTTGCGAACTATAGAAGCAACTAACAATGATATTTCAAAGGGACTTTTGAAAAAAAAACTTTTCTATCCAGTCCTGAGTTACAATTGTTGTTAATTAATATATTCAATTCCATAGCTGCATTCACAATTCTACTGGAAACCGTTTACCCTAAAACCTTAGCTGAGCTCCCATAATGTAGTGAGACAATTTCTTTCCTAAATCAGATTAATGTACATCGCCTGGTGTAAAGTCCGCATTTCCCAGAATGCACATCTCCAGATCAATTTCTGTGCAGACTTCTTTTTTTTTTTTTGTTTTTTTTTTTTTTAGAAAGTCCCCAGTCCATATGAGTGACAGGTTGCTATTCATATACTTCATTTTGTAGAGACCTGTAGAATGACAAAGTATCTAGCCTATGTATATTAATATTTTATATTATTGCACCTCCATTGTGGAGTGGTTGGGGCTATTCCACTTTACTAGCAGTTGTCTGCATCTGGAATATATACAAGGTGCATGGCTAAACTGGAAACCCTTTCTACGTAAAATGAAATTCCTCCACTCATTTCCTCCCTGCGCAAATTCAGCCCCCATCAGAAGTACTGGGAGGTCTCCAGTGAATTTCACATTCGATTTATGTACGCTTTTTTTTTTCCCAGCTAAGTTAGTAATACAAACGCTTTAATGCCTTCTCATCCAATAAATACATGCAGCAGTTCTGCTCTTTGGACTATGTAAGAACATAGATACTATGTAAACTGTATAGTTTACAGAGGGCTTCAACCTGGTCTCTCTCTAGGTAATTATCTAAAGATGGAACAGATGTTGAAGCTCTCATTTTTTACAAATACATAGAAATCCCTGAATGCATTATATGGAATTCTAGATTTTATACATCACATCTCGTAGCTTAGAGCTCCAACAATGTAAACATTCCTAGATCTAAATATACACACACACACAAATATTTTTTCATGGTGATTATTTTAGTTATTAATATCTCTGAGTATGTGCGTGTTTAACAAAGGAACAGGATCCTCCTTTTAGAGATTAAGGCCCTGTTCACACTAAGTTTTTTGACACTGTTTTCGACGCGGAAACCGCGTCGGAATACGCACCAAAACACGGCCCATGCCTCCCATTGATTTCAATGGGAGGCGTACGCGGTTTTATTACCGCGAGCGATAAACACTCACGGTAAAAAGAAGCGGCATGCCCTATCTTCGGGCGTTTATGCCTCTGAGCTCCCATTGACATCAATGAGAGGCAGAGAAAGCGTATTTCGCTGCAAATCGGCGCAAGCGAAAAACGCGGTAAACGGTGTGCAGGCAAATAAAAATCTGCCTTAAAATTCCAAATGGAATTTTGAGGCAGAATTTTCTGCCTGCAAAAAAACTGTGTGAACTCAGCCTAACTTGCCTTAGTGGAGGCTACCTAGGCCATTTTCTCATCTTCGTTTCCTAGTAGGAGTTTAGAATCATTCTCATTGGCATTCTGGGCATGAGGCAGATGTTGTGCAGTGGTAGAAAGTGGAATCTTAAAGAGACTCCGTCACCACATTACAAGTGCCCTATCTCATACGTAAGGAAATCGGCGCTATAATGTAGGTGACAGCAGTGCTTTTTATTTTTAAAAAACGATCTATTTTTACCACTTTATTAGCGATTTTAGATTTATTCTAATGAGTTGCTTAATGCCCAAGTGGGCGTATTTTTACTTTAGACCAAGTGGGCGTTGTACAGGGGAGTGTATGACGCTGACCAATCAGCATCATGCACTCCTCTCCATTCATTTACTCAGAGCATAGGGATCCTGTTAGTATAAGACCGCACATAAGGATCTAACACATTAACAATACTGAAGTGTTTAGACAGTGAATAGACAATCCACGGGATGTCTATTCACAATCTCTGCACTTCGTTACTGTTTCTATGGTAGTTACAGCAGAGGAAGCGTGATCTCGTTGTAACCTGTCATTTACAGCGAGATTACGCTTCCTCTGCTGTAACCACCACAGACAGAGTAACGAAGTGCAGAGATTGTGAATAGACGTCCCGTGGAATGTCTATTCACTGTCTAAACACTTCAGTATTGTTAATGTGTTAGTATAAGACAGCACGTAAGGATCTAGCAGGATCCCTATGCGCTGGGTAAATGAATGGAGAGGAGTGCAGGACGCTGATTGGTCAGCGTCATACACTCCTCTGTACAACGCCCACTTGGTCTAAAGTAAAAATACGCCCACTTGGGCATTAAGCAACTCATTAGCATAAATCTAAAATCGCTAATAAAGTGGTGAAAATAGATCGTTTTTTAAAATAAAAAGCACTGCTGTCACCTACGTTATAGCGCCGATCTCCTTATGTAGAAGATACGGCACTTATAATGTGGGGACAGAGCCTCTAAGTGTTGTTTAATCTAAACAAGCAGTGCTGCTGTGTAAAGCATTGAGAAAGAATAGCCTGAGCCTCTGACATCGTCATAATTAAGATGGGAGGTAGTTTTCTGTAGGCTGAAAGCCACCATGTAAAGACCTCTATAAAGCAAATTGAAGTTTATTGACCTTCGTTGCAGTTAATTTCCTATGTAATGACCCCTTCTTCTAGTTTCCGAACAGATCAAACTGTTGTGGCCACAGAGTAATACATATAATGGGTCTGGGAGAGAACAGGGCAGAAAGGCTCCTCATGAAGCCGGAAACCGTTATGGAATATGGCTTTCAGTCCTGGAGGATGTGGACTTGACTTAGAGGATGGGATGCAGTTATGCAGAAAAAGCTGTAGGTTTCCTTATATTAGTAAATGGGAGTTTTCATGGAGGAGTTAGGCTTTATTGATCAGTACTGAACCCAAGAGTGTGAATCCTACCGTGGTAAAGTTTGCATTGAACTAGTATGTTTTCGCCATACTTATATGGATTTCCTCCACTTGCATTCTATGGTAAGTGTGTGCATGAGTAAAATGATAAATCTTTAAGGTACTGGTATGAGTTAATACATTTTGTGTGCTTTGCTGCAAAAACGTCTTGTCGTATACCTAGTCATCTGGTCCATGCCCCATATCAAATAGTTATTTACAGGACAATGCATCTTTCATATATTTGTCATATGTTATTCTTGTTTTTCTTCTGGATAACTTGCAAAGATGTTTTCTGCTGCATGCACCCAATATAAACTTCCATACTTTACACTCTACTAATATTCCGAAGTCTGGAGATTACATATATTTCTTGGTAAATGAATTGCCTATATCATTAGTTAACTTTTCTCTTTAACCAAACTTTTCAGAAATACTATTTATTTCCACATGGTTCCATGGTCACAGTCTGCTTTCATGGTAGTTTGATGGTATCTGTAATGTCTTTGATAGGAAGGCACTGCACTATTGCTGGAACATCTTGCTGGTAGCCTTGCCAATGCTATACCGGTCAGCACACAACTGGATATTGCTGCACAACATCACCTCTTTATGATGGGCCGAAATGGTGGCAACATCAAACACATCATGCAACGAACTGGTGCTCAGATTCACTTCCCAGATCCTAATAACCCTCTGAAGAAGTCCACAGTCTACCTCCAAGGCACCATCGAATCCGTCTGCCTGGCCAGACAATATCTCATGGTAGGTATCTGTAAAGCTTTTTGCTGACACGGCTGAGATTACAAGTGCAACCACTTCTTATACTTCGAGGTTTGATGTAATTCCAGTGTCCAAGTCCGATCAGAGTGGTTCTTGTTGGAATCACTAGTAGACCATCCGTTTAATATGCAATAGTCTGCATCATATATTTTTCATTCTTCTGTGGTTATCTACTAGTCAAAATTAATTTTTACTTTTTTAACTGTAAAATCTGGTCCCTTTTTAAATGTGTTTTTCAAAATGTTACCAGTATCACTGTTTAATAGAGGACCCCTTCAAGAAATTAACAATTTTGCAGTTGAGTAGTTTCAAGTTTAGTTTTGCCTTAACAGGGAGTACTAACTTAAAGAATAAGGCAGCTTTAAGTGAATAGATATAAAGAACTTGTTTGTTTTTATCTCTTTCCCAGGGTTGTCTTCCCCTAGTTCTGATGTTTGACATGAAAGAAGAGATTGAGGTAGAGCCACAGTATATAACGCAACTCATGGAGCAGTTAGATGTATTCATCAGCATAAAACCAAAGCCCAAGCAGCCAAGTAAAGTAAGTTTCCTGTAGTAAAATGATGACTTAAAGGAATTTTCACTTGTTTTTAAACATATTCAGCTTCCAGTTCCATAACCTGTCTGGGATCTGACATTTGCTTAGTTTATCAGGGTATAGTTACTGAATACGTTCTGAGACATCCTCTTTCCCAAAAGTCAATTTTCTGTCTGGGAGATCATACTTCGTCTAATGAAGAGTTGGCTTTCGTTTCTAGTCCTGAATTGGATAATCTGGCACTCAAAGCTAGTAATGGTAAATTGAAGGGATCTTATGGAAATTAATAGGTCGTAAGAAAATAGTTGTGCTAAATTAGAGCATTTTCTGTATGTAAGTTCTTGTTTGCATGATCAAGAAATGTAGTCGTGAACAGAAATCATGGACATATAATAATTCATAAATTTTAGTACGGTTACTTTTTTCCAATTTTGTACTAATTGTCTAGAGTTACAACTTCTACACCAATTCAAATTATCCCTAGATGTCTGACTTCTAGCTGTCGCGTAGACACCATTTAGCTTCATTCCCATGCATTGGCAGAATACGTTTCTAAATGTAATTATTGTATTTTTTAAATTACTTTGTTTCAGTCAGTGATTGTAAAAAGTGTTGAACGAAATGCCTTAAATATGTATGAAGCCCGAAAGTGTCTTCTTGGACTTGACAGCAGTGGAGTTGCCATTACAAGTCCGTCCACATTATCTTGTTCAATGCCTTATCATGGACTGGATATCCTGACAGCAGGTTTGGGACTTACTGGATTAGGTGAGTCATAGCTTCTGTTACATGTTCTTGCTATTATTACCAAAATTCAAGTGTAGTTATGCATCGACCAATATGATTTTGTTTTTTATTAAAGGGATGGTCATGAGAAAGAAGCCGTTTAGATAGAAATCTAATAATAATTTTAAAAAAAGTAGAGTAGTTAGAATGGTGGGTGCTCCAGCAGGCGAGTTCAGGGATGCTGTAAGCCACTCATCCAGTCCTCTGAAAAGGTCAAGTGGGCAACACTTCAGGAAGAGTCAGCTGACTCCAGTCACTATTCGTGACCTATTCCAGCGGCGCTACTGATTGATGGGGATCTCTTCCAGAAGCGCCAACTGCACATCCATTTTAGAGGACTGAGCGAACCGCTTACTGCACCCCTGACATCCAGTTGCCCACTGTTTTAACTACCCTTAGGCCACTTTAAAACGGCAGTATTTTGGATCAGTATTTTGTAAGCCAAGACCAAGAGTGGGTATAAAACACGGAAAGTTACAAATATTTCCATTCTACCTTTTCCCGGTTTTTGTTCCACTCCTGTTTTAGGCTTACAAATACTGATGCAAAATACTTCCAGGTGAAAGTGGCCTTAAGCATATTATAGATGCCTGCATCTAAAGTGCCGCTGTCTCATGATGGTGACACTTTAAAGCCCATATTATCAGCGTTTGCTATGCAGACTAATGCAATCTACTGTTTACGTGAACTTCAATTGGTTGACTGACAGGAATTTAAGAAAAAGATAGAAATAGAGGCAGTACTCCAATAGTCGTATCAAAAAGGATTTATTCACCTCTAGCGATTTATTCATGTCTAGCAAAGGCTGCATTGAGCAGCTGAAACGTTTCATCCTATTGCACTGATGGGTGAATAAATCCTTTTTGATATGACTATTGTAGTCCTGCCTCTATTTCTATCTTTGTCTATACCTGGGGATTAATAATTCGGATTCCTGGAGGCTTGCACCCTGTTACCCTAGAGGTTGTTGTCCTACTGTGCCGCCCATTTTTCTATTAGGAATTTAAGAGCATTGTCTGTTCTCATGACCACTAATTTTATATTTTCCAATTTGAGAACATGGAAATTTACTAAAAACTTTACATTTACAAGCTGTTGGTCTATTAATATTCACAATGTGGAAAGCTTATCGCTGTGACTAACAGAAAACTTGCTTTCTTGGGAGAATGGGAGAGAACATACTGTGCTTTCTTGAACAAACTTTTCTAGAGTCCCAAAGAACCTATTTAATATCAGATTCATTAATGATGAAATATTTCCACATAACACTAAAGTTTATACCTCAGCAAGACGGCTTAACACATATAGGAAATATAATGCGGTAACTCTTAAAATAATTCTCCTTTCACTTCTTCTACAGGTCTCCTGGGCCCCAATGCTTTATCGATTAATTCCTCTACAGCACAAAATACTCTGCTGAATGCCCTTAATAGTTCTCTGAGCCCCCTACACAGCCCCAGTTCTGCTGCACCAAGTCCAACATTGTGGGCAACTTCATTAGCTAACGCGACCAACGCTGCAGGTGACTGAAGCTCTTTTAAATTCAGAATTTGTATAATAATGTTAGACAATTTTTTTTAGGTTTGCAACTACCATTTATTACAAAACTGTTGGATTACGGTTTGTTTAAATGGTGTTAAAATTAGATATAATTGAGCTTATTGTGTTGCAAGTGTAATGGGCCTTTTGGTAATAGGCTAAACCCCTTGCAACAGTGACTCCTAAAGGTTATAGCAGTAAAAAAAAAGTAGCAAGGACCAAACCGATTAATAGCTAACATTGCCTCTATAATCAAAATATGTTAAAGGCTATGGAAACCTTTAACATGGAAAAAAATATCTTTATATATGTTAGTGCAACTTTTTAACACCAGGTAACCACTAGGTTTCAGGCTGCAATCTTCGTTCCTTCATTCATGTCCAGACCCCCCGCCCATATTCAGTTTGCAAGCTGCTCTAGTTTCAGACTTTGCGTGCTTGTCCCTCCCAGTAATTCATGAAGAATGTGAGATCTGTGTGCCCTAAATGCTGTTGTCATCACATAACTCTTATGTATCAGCACAACTTTCCCTCTACACAGATAGCCTCTACACTCTGATACTGACAGCTTGTGTTATCTACCCTCCCTGAACACTTGGATGCTTTCCTCTTTCTCCAATTTCTAAACAGCTGTGTACAACCTTCTTCCCCTCCCTGCTGCAATCTCTAACAGAGAAGGGGCGGGGGAGCAGATTGCTCAGCTTGTCAGGAGAAGCAGACTGATTTATTTGAGTTAGGAGCAGCAGCAGAGCCAGTTATCTACAGGAGCTGCACAGACTCTACAGCAGCAAAATGGTTGGAAATTTATTTTTTAAGACTATCTAAAATGTTGCTTAGCTTTGCATTTGGAAGCGAATGAACTAAAAAAAAAAAAAATATGTGCATAGGTGTCCATAGCCTTTACATGTACCAAAAAAAGAAAAAGCCTCCAAGGGCAGAATCTGGATAAGGGTATTCTTTATTTCAAGCTCCTGGGTCATTAGTGTCTGGGATCCTATATTATCACTGGACGTAGTATTACGATTGTAAGATACAATTCGATTACTGCATCCACATAAAATGTATTTTTTACACTCCTACTGAGTCCTTGAAATCTAAAACCTTAAGAAAAATTACATTATTGCCAACAAAATTGTAAAATTATATCAGGCAAAGTTAAAAATTTGCTTTTCAAGTTCTCTTTACTTAACCCACAAATCCTAACCAAAATAAATTGCAGATTAATCCGTGTAGAATGTTTGACCTGTTTTTCATTACTTCTGACAAATTCCTCAAGTTATATACTTTCCATTATGATCTGCCTCTGTGGCATTAAACATAATTATCGGTTGCAGTTCTAATCCATCCTGGGAAATAATTTCTGACCAACATTGTCTTTAGAATGGAAAAGGACATAGAATTGCCAAAAAAAACCTTCGAGTCTAGGTTACTATGAAAACAGGAAAAATCGGTCTGAAACAGAATGGGCTGTTCTTATTAAGATAAGACTTGGTTACTATGCGGCTCTGTTTGGCTGTCCTGTTTCCATTTTCTCCCTTAAATCATTAGGTAATTTAGGGGTTGAATGAGATTACAAAAAACAGGGCTTCTAATTTTTTAATAACCAGAAATAGCCCTACGATGTGTCATTTTTTGAGCACCATGTGAGCAAGACCTTACTTTCTGTAAATCCTTGAGTCCTTCATTCTCAGCTCTGAGTTTTTTGTGATTTTTTTTTTTTTTTTAATATTTATTATTAAACATTATTATACACAGAAATATTAAGTTGGCCCTAGATGCTAGCCCATATTTTTTCCTTACTAAAACAGTCTTTATAAAAGGATATGCACAAATATTTTGCTGTTATTGAAAGGATTTTCCCCAAAAAAAGCAAAAAACTACAAGATCTTACTAGTCAGTGAGACTAGAAACCAGGAGGGCATATGAAAACCAAGTGTGTATGGTGATTTAATAGGGGTTGTGTTCATTTCCATGAACTGTGCTGACACAGAATTTGTTCATTATGTGTTTTTTTTGTTTTGTTTTTTTTTAAAGGGTTTTCTGCTATACCACATATGATGGTGCCATCGGCTGCACAGGCCACGTTAACTAGCTTTCTTCTATCTGGGGTGCCCAACTATGGTCAAAATACTCCATCTCCACCACCTGGACTGACCCCAGTTGATGTCCATATGAATGGAATGCACTCTGAATGCAAGAAAGTAGCATCAGCATTAAACGGTCATGTGAAAGTAAGTACTGACTACATATTGGCCCCCAGTTCTCTACTTCAAAGGTCCGGTAGTGGTACTCTATTGTATGCAAGTTTTTACCTTCGTGCAGTCCTATGTTTATGATATAAATAATCAAAAAAATATAAGAGACCTGCTACTCATACGACATAAATGAGTCACAATTTGAAAGTGATAAAAGTAGTTTGATTCATGGTCCATTATATCGCATGGAAAAATGCACAATCGTTTAGTAGTGTAATGCTCCAAATGTGAACCTTCCCAAATATTAGGAAATTGTGTCAATAGTAGTTACATAGTGAACCGCTAATATCATTGGGCTCTGGAGTATAATCTGCTACATCTACAGGGTAACAGTGAGAAATGTGATCGTGCTGTTAGCCCTTTTAGTTACTTTCTGAGCACTCTGCTTAAAACACAGATTCTTATAAATATCCTTAGGATGAAGAATTGCTGTTTAGCAACATCCCTAATAGATTTGTATATGTTAACCAAAGGTTTTCTCTTATAGTAATATGAAAAGGGTCTATATGGCAAAGCTATAATTTAATAAATTGTAATCTGCCGCTGGACAAATTAAAACCGTAACCTATTAGGGTATTTGTACATCATAGAGAGGGGTCCCCCATTTGGAGCCGAATGGTAAGGCCGCTTGCAAAGAGCAGTTCTGGCTGACTTGGCCCATACGTGTATTATAGTCAGCCATGCACTTGAATGGCTTCATATAATACACTTATCCAGCGGTGGCCACTGCAGGGCAAATATATGCCCAGACGTTGCATCCCCTGATGAGAGCAGCTGTTCACCAGGAATTAGAGAAACTGGAGCAGCGACAATCCGACTGATTGTCAGGTTGGTATCGGACACTAAAATTGTGTTGCCTCTGCCTGCTCAGAAGATGTAAATGTCTTTAATTCTCTACTGCTGTTCTTCTGCACTTAATTCTTGATAGTAAATGTACACTTTTTCAGACTTCTGCATTAAAATGTCCTAATATAACTTTCAATGTTGCAGTCTACAAACATGAAATATGGCACAATATCTACATCATCTCTGGCGGACAAGGTGATGAAGGCACACTTACCTGAACCATCTAGACAGTCAAACAACCGCAGCTCACCTGACCAAACAAGCACAAAGGTGGATTCAGACGGTAGGACCATAGGCTGATCCTGTATCCATTCATGTTCCTTTTTTCTATTTGTGACTCATTACTTTTTATTTTTATTTTTTTCTACAACTTTCCTTGAGTATCATTGCTTTTCCAAAATTTGTTTGATCTGACTTTATATCAAAATGTAATTCAATTATAAAATTATCAGTTACTTGTATGACTGAATATGGGTGAAGGCATAACTCCATGTAATTTTCAATGGTGCTAATAGGTAGCGGATTGGTTGTCCATCTGTAATTTGGAAACCTTGACCAGCAACCTGCTCAGCATGTAAATGTATTAGCACCTAATGTTTCAGCCAATCTTTCCTCCAGGAAGTCCTATAAATGCAAATATACTTGATGTCACAGACGATACAACTGGAGGGGACTGGCATAAGACAGAACAAAAAAAAAAGTGTGAAGGGCTATTTATTACTTTCAAATTGGTAAACATTGTATGTTTTCTGCCCGTGTCTTTCTTACATTTATTTTACAATCTTTACCTGTTACAAACGTTTAAGCAGACTTGTTTGTAAGTCCCTTTTAAGTGCAAAACATTTCTTAAGCCGACAGAAGACTTGGACAAGAGAGATACAACATAAATTAAACCACATCTGCAGAGCATGCATGCGTTTAGGGTCTTTTTTAGTTTGTTTTTTTTCTAACACGGAGCTCAAGGAAATAGGAGAGCACAATTGAAGCAACACAAGGTCACCACTTTTGTACGCAGCTCGTCTGAGGTGTTATTTCTCTATTATATTTAGTATGAGGATATTTTTCAGATATTTCTCAAATTAATCCACTACAATATAACATCTGCCCTGTGTGGTGAAAAACAGCAGTGTGCCATATAGGTAGGGTGCTGTCTGGATGTGGACAGGTAGGGCGCTGGCTGAAATTTGGTAGGTACTGTAGATACATTGGTACGATAATATATATTTTCTTTTATCCAACACTCTTCATTGACTTATTTTATTTTTTTCATTGCTTTTCAGGTTGTAATGATGCATTTGTGGAAGTAGGAATGCCAAGGAGTCCATCACATTCAGCCAATACAAATGATCTCAAACAAATGCTGAATTCTGCCAAAGTGCCCTGTACTAAGAGGCAGACGGTGGAATTACTGCAAGGCACAAAGAACTCTCACTTACAGTAAGTTGTAACTTTGGGTGTTCAAGAGACACCTGGTGAACACGTGAACCATTTTATTTAGTAATGTTCGTCTTTCTGTGTTTATAGTAGTACAGAACGATTACTCTGTGATTCAGAGATGAGCTCTCCTGAAGGTACAGTCACTGACAAAAAGGCCCCGGGAAGTGAACGAGCAGCAGAACGCGCCGCACAACAGAATTCAGAAAGAGTACGACTTACCTCACAGTCATCATACGCCAATGTGCAGGTAATCCTTACGATATGAGCGAAGATCCTATTTGTGAACACTCTCGGGGAGTCTTAATAAAACTACTACAAAGGAAACTTTGCTTGGTCCTCAACGGGTAAAGACCATGATGGGTAGGTATCATAATTAATTTAAAAAAAAATCCAAGTCTCTGGATCCTCCAAACAGAGATAACTACCACCCAGTCTGTGTACCAGCATTTTATACTTCCATGTCCAGATGCAAATCCAAACTGTCGAAGAAAATAAACAAAAATAATCGATTCACGATACTATGACCATCTCCTACTTTTTGTGTTGTGGGCTGGCTTGGCGGGCATATAAAATGTGCGATAGGCTGTCTGAACACTTATCACTCATTGTTGCCATGGATAAAAGGGGCGATTTATCACAGTTGCAAAAATGGATGATTGGCTTTCTGGCAAAGGGTGGCAGTATTTATCAAACAGCGCAGTCTGTGAACTGTTTGTGTGCTGCTGTGGTGAAAGTGTGTACTTAATATACTAATGGCACCATTGGGAATAACTGATGTGGAAACTGCGGAGCACCACATGCCATTGATGTGAGAGGTGAACGTCTGCTACAAAGGTGCGTGAGGGCTGAACGACACGCTACAGTGGAGCAGCACACCGTGAAAAGCAACAAGGGGCTACCAGACGTGTGTCATAAACAACAGTTCAGCGAACCCTACTTCTTATGGGTCTCCAAAGCAGACGGATGCTCACTTCTCCTATTCTAACAAATGTGCATCAGAAAAAAAGGCTGTATCAGAATCCACCAATGACTGGCAAAGGGTTGCCTTTTCCGATAAGTCACGTTTTCTGCTTCATTTAATGGATGGACATTGGCGTATCAGGCGAGAAACCTCAGAGAACAAACACCCTGCAACCATTGCTGGAAGAACACAACTTGGTGGTGGCATCATTATGGTCTGGGGAATTTTTTCATGGCATTTTCTGGGCACACTCCATGTGGAAGGCATTCTAAACCGATTTGGGCATGAATCAATCGTTGCAGATCACGTCTACCAATACATGCTGTTTGTCTTCCCTGGGGCAGGTGGAATCTTCCACCAAGACAAGGCGATATGTCACACGGCTAGAAATGTCCGACAGTGGTTGGAAGAGCACGACCAAGACTTCCCTGGCCCCCTAATTCTCCAGACCTGAACCCAATTGAGCATCTGTGGGACCACCTCGATCGTCTTGTTCGCTCTATGGATGCCCATATCCCAATGGAAATGTGGGATGCACTGCAGTCAGCATGGCTCCAGATACTGGAGACCACCTACCAGCACCTTATTGAGTCACTCCCCGCATGTTTTACCAGAGAAAGATGTGTTCCGCCATGCACGTTTCACCTGCAGCGGATTCTGAAGGGAAAATGAAGTATTACATTCTGCCCATTCAAATGAATGGCCGTCTATCTAATAAATAAACAAGCCCGGGCCTGCTAGAACGAGAGACACTCTTTGTTAGCGGTTCTCCTCTCTTGCTCATAGAGAAGAGGGGGTTGTCAAGTAGTAAACCCTTTCTATGAAGTCCATATACCCTAATAGGACAAATGTAAAGGCGTTATTTTAGTGAGACAAGCCTTTTAATTAACTAAAAGCAGGTCCCCCGGCAGTATGGTGGCTTTATTTCTGGTTTAGGCCCCATGCACACTACTATATATTTCATCCTTCGTTACGGACCGTATTTCATTTCTATTGGCCATGGACACCTTTCCGTATTTTTACGGATGGGTGTCTGTGCTGAAAAAAATTATAGAACCGGTCTTATTCTTGTCCGTAGTTACGGCACGGACTCTCCCATAGAAACCATGGGCGCTTCCGTAAATATGGACGGCTACAGATGTGCATCCATAAGCCATCCGTATTTGCAGAAGCGTTGCTATGCAACATTTTGGTGACATAATTTGCAGTCTCCCTCTTATTTATGGATCCGTAAATACGGATGCAATACGGACCGTATTTACGGACATCCTTCCGTATATACTGATAAGCTACGGATGACTACGCATCCGCATTTACAGACAGTATTTACGGATAGATAAAAATAAGTTCGTGTAAATGGGGCCTACGTGTTTTTTTTTGTATATATTTTTATAAAGTAATGAGATAAACTTGTGGGGTTTTTTTGTTTGTTTTTTTCAAATTGAAAAACTAATTGGTGCAACATATTACAAAGAAAATGCGTGTCAATGGAATAATTACCTCAAAATCACAATGTGTATCAAGGCAGTTAAATACATTAGATGAAGATGATCAATACATCAGATGAATCAAGATCAATAATGCTCAACTGTAGAAGTGCTTAGCAGGCAGAAAACTCAAGATCTATTGTACTAATATAACTAGAGCTACCTGGGCTGGTAATGGAAATCAGCACAGAATATATATTTCTCGATAGCTTTTAATTTGTTATATAATAAGGTTGAATGGTAGCAAATCTTGACATTTAGAGTACAGGTAATTTTAATGAGCTTTGAAGTGTTGTCTGTTTCCAGTAGCATTCTGCAGTAATCTTGTATATTGATTCTACAGTGAATTATAAACCACTGTATGGAAATGGCGTACTTGGCTGCAACGGCCATGTTATGTATAATTATCTTATTCCATCGTTTTGACTGAGGCAGTACCGGAGTCAACTACACTAGTCATTCCGTCAAAACGACTAAACCCTTACACAACCGTGACAAACGGAAACCATTTGCACCGGATCAGTCACCATTAAAATCAATGGTGATGCAAACGGAAACCTATGATTTCTGTTTGTCTTAGTCAGAGTTGACGGAAAGCTCCGATGGAACGCATGAACCGAGCCCTGACACAGATGTCAATGAAGCCTTAATGTGATAGAGATGAAAGGTCATAACATTTTTGTTTTTTTGTGCGTTTTGTTTTTTAAATTTTTGTCTTTTGTCTACAGGACTATGACTATGAACAAAAGAAATTGTTAGCAACAAAAGGTATGTAGCATTGGGATTTTTTCTTCCCCCTTCGTTTAAGGACCTACATTTTTTGGGGTCATTTTCATTTGACGGTTATGATGCTACAATAAAAAAACTAAAAATACAAGTACATCCAATAAAGGTAGACTCATACTTACATTGCAGATTATAGTAATGCTTCAGCATAGCTATAATCACTTATCCATGAACAGGGTTGGCCTTGTGTTGGAGAATGCGCTGTTCGTTACCTTCTGTTGGTGGCTGTCCATATTTTCTGTACTGCCATACGGTGCACAGATAACCGTACCATACAGTGCCTATATTTACTGTATGGTCTCCAGACAGTGGCATACATTCTTCAAATAATACTTCCATACAGTTGCCTAAATAAACAATGCTGTACAGTATCACTATACACTCCAAAAATAATATACTGTATAGTACCTAAGCAGCAGTGCTACACAATTCCTGAGGAGACACCACCATACAGTTCTCAAATAATACCAACACGTAATGGCCTAATAACAATATTAATTGTATAACAGTTTAAAATGGTGCCATTTGTCAATTACATTCTAAGATTGGTGGGGGTCGCAAGACTCGGGTTCCAGGCCATATGTGGCTCCCCCTTCAGCAAGAAGATGGCTAATGCAATTAGCCCAATGTAGACTACCCCTTTAGGTACTGCTATTATGGATTTCAACTTTTCCATGTTTGTCCGTTGGACAATGTAGTTTGTGATGCCTTGAGTATACTGTACTTTTTAATATGAATGTATAATATTTGAGCTTAAGTAAAAAGCATGGCTTAACAAAAACATCTTCATCTCTTCACCTCAGCAATGTTGAAGAAACCGGTTGTAACAGAAGTGAGAACACCAACAAATACCTGGAGTGGTCTGGGCTTCTCAAAATCGATGCCAGCAGAAACCATTAAAGAGTTGAGACGCGCTAACCATGTGCCATACAAGCCGACCATGAGCACAACATACGAGGTATCTCATTTAAGTTTAGCACTTGCAACGTCTTTCTGCCAAACTTTATTTTTATTACCTTGGCTTAAATAGCGAGATTGTCAGTTTTCCATGAGGAGATGTAGTTTGGGCTATGATGTGCATGGAAAATCTACGTCACTCTAATATCCTAGCTGTAATAAAGTTCCTACTGCTCCCATATGTTCATAGATCAACCTTGGTAGCCAGGATATGCTTCTGTACTTCTTATTTTTGGCACATACATAATAAGTCAGATATTATAGAGGCAAGTAAAAATTTTTTATATGTGGCTCTTGGCAGAGATGTATTGTCATTTTGCAAGTCCTCCCCCTGTAACAGGTCTGTGTAACGGCAACATATTAAATTATACCACCCTTGAGAAGATAGAATTTGTGATTGTATGTGCCTATTCATTACTATTTACCACCCTTAAACATGGATGCAATAAGCAGTCATGTCTAAACACCTAATTAAAGGGCCTATCCCAACCAGACACACCCTGTGCATATGCCCTAATGAGAGCACACGGACATCAGAGGGTCATCCCCTGCTAGGGACCTTCTTTTATTAACCAGAGCAGGTGCAAAGAGCAGCACCAAATAATATTCTTTATGTAGCGACAACATATGCCGCAGCACTTTACAATTCAGAGGGAACGTGTACAGACAATATCCAACATTACATAGTGACAAAACTATTGAATAATGAAAACAAGAGGTGTGAGGACCCTGTTCGCAAGAGCTTACAATCTGAGGAAATAGGGGAGACACAAAATGTAAAAAGTTCTTCTTCAGTACAATGGTCCAGCCACCCTTTATATAATGGGGTAGTACACATAAAGCTGCATGAGCCGGTCATCAGCCAGTATCTGTATATCAACAGATATGAAGTGCAGTAGGAAGCAAGGAATATGGGGGATACTGCTTACCTGACCCCCTCATACTGAATGAGGGGGTCAGGTTCTGATGACTAATGTAGTAATGGGGCCAAGGAAAGGAGTCCGATTAGGGAATGTTATAGGTCTGTCTAAAAAGATGTGTTTTCAGAGCATGCTCAAAACTATGGGTGTTGGGAATTAATCTGATTGTCTGGGGTAACGTATTCCAGAGGACGGGTGCAGCGCGAGAAAAATCTTGGAGATGGGAGTGGGAGGTTCACATTATAGAGGATGTGAATCTAAGGTTGTTGGCAGAATGTAGAGCATGGCTAGGGTGGTAGTCGAAGATGTAAGAAGGTGCAGCACTATGGAGAGCTTTGTGGGTGAGAGTAATAACTTTCAATTTTATTCCAAACTTACTATATTTCTCCTTATGATACAAATAGATTGCTGGGTGTTTCATCAGTCAGACTTACGACAATCATCTGATTTCCAGTGTGTGGGCAACCACTGTAAACACATATTAGAAGAAATACAATCTACAATTTCAAGGTCCAAGATTAGATCCACATAGTTGAGTCTGGTGTACTCATGAGGGAGCGCTCCCCCAGCCCTTCTCTCAATGTTTGGCGGGCTGGTGTGTATGCATTGCTGAGAGGGGTGGGGTGGCCACACGCACACTTTAATGTTGGCTAGTCTGCTTAATGATGGTTTCCAGGTAGCAACTGTTTTGTTTTTACGGTCTAAATCCAACTGGTGAAAAGTTTTTTGATCAAAAGTTGATATATATATATATATATATATATATATATATATATATATATATATATATATATATAGCAACAAAAGAAAACAGCAGCATTCACTAGAGAAGATGCACAGGTGCCAAGCAAGCAATCCAGATCCAAGGACTAGGTAGTATAAAAAATAGAGATCTTGCAGCACTCAAAGTGGTGAAAACAAAGTGGTTTATTCAGCCAACAAACAGCGACGTTTCTGTCCAACAATAGGACCTTTATCAATATATATATATTCACACATACATACAGCGCACACAAAAATGGTGACCGCACACTGCAAACACCAATGTAACCTGAACCGCTAAATATACACAAATATGCATTACTTCTAAATCTACTTACAATAGTGGGGTTCTTAGTGCACGTTTTGATCAAAAAGTGTTTGCCCACCTGCCACAACATGGTGTCCACCATAGGTGGGGACCTACTCTACACATATCCCCAAATATATGTAGGCTTAGTCCCAGTTCTGGGTGTATGTTCAGCGTGGCAGGTGGGCAAACACTTTTTGATCAAAAGGTGCACTAAGAACCTCCCTATTGTAAGTAGATTTAGCAGTAATTCATATTTATTTATATTTAGCGGTTAGGTTACATTAGTGTTCGCAGTGTGCTGTTGCCATTTTTTGTGTGCTGTATAAATTTGCAGTCACAGGTGTTCTTGCACACTGCATACACGTTTTGTTTCATTTTGTTGGAATGTGCTCTTCAAACATTTGTGTTTATGTGATATATATATCCAGTGTTTTAGAGGTGCTGTAAGGTTAGTATACGCCTCAGGCTATGGTCTTGTAAATCTATAGTATCGAAACTGTGTCACTGCTTTATGAGAGTGGTGCTGTCATCCTTTTATATGAACATATATGCTATTTGTTAATTTCTTTCTGACATTTCTCTTTTTAAGGCATCTTCAATGTCTCTCTCACGGTCAAATAGTCGAGAACAACTAGGAAATGGCAGCGACTCTGATAACTGGAGGGACAGAAACGGGATTGACTCATCTCATATCGACTACTCGTCATCTATCGGAAGTCCCAAGAGGAAGCAGAATAAATCTGGTAAGCCTTTGTTATGAACTGCAGATGTGTATATACAGAGTAATCTGCTATCTGCTGCGAGGTTGTATAATTTTTTTAGGGGTTTGCACTTGGTAAAATATTAGACGCCAATACATTAGCACATTATAATCTGTTGAATATAAATAATACCATCAGAATGATGGCATTTTAAGACCTTTAGATAACCATAATTTTTTTTTTTACATGAATTTGTTATATTTATATAATACACGTCAAAGGAAAATGTTAAGGTGAACGGTGCTACACAGTATTATGGCTGCAGGTGCTCGCTGTGGCTGGTCCTTGTATGGTGGCAAACTGTGGCTGGCACTGGATGGTGCTGCTGGGAAATCCACCTCACCTGCTGTAGCCTCAATTCGTGATTAATGTCTTTCCTATTCAAAAAGTTGTTCTGCTTAACTGTGTATTATAAGGAATAATATACCCCCTGCTATAAATCATTGAGAATAGTAAGTACCATCTGCAACTATGTGCTTTTACAACTCAACGGAACACCTCCAAAGCCATTAATACAATGTAGAATGTGCTAGTCATCATGCCCATGTTCCCAATATTGTTTAACACATTTGTTTCCTGCGGTTAAGATGCTTGTTTGTGATTAATGGTCTATTTCTTAGAATTTGGATCGTGCATGGGATTAACAGATACACACTAGGAATGCTTTCATATTGCAGGGTGGGTCGTTTCTAGTTTTTACATCAGTGGAGATACTGTATGTAGTGTAGGCCAGAGCAAAATCAAGATCTGAAATAAATCTGAGGGTCCGCTTCCTAATGTATATTTGTTTTGGAAAGACTAAAATTGCGGAGTAATACTGCCATAATTATGCCCAATTAATATTGACATACATGCTCTAAATGACTATCATGCCGCAGTGAAAATGTGACCACACGTAAGTACGGTTAAAAAAGACACCTGTAAAGATGTAGCCATCTTTGTCTTGATATTTAACGCATTAAATACAAAGTGACAAAACTTTAACTTTACTTTTTCAATGGCTTTTGTTGTGTGATATCACGCTGCAGCAAATGATCAGAGTCCAGATAAACTTGGCTACATCCGTATATCAAGTTCAGTCAAGGGATAGGAAAAAGTGTGGTTGAAGGTAAGGGGTTTGGGTAAACTTTAGAACTTTGTTTCTCCCTATTGAAAAGAAACCCATGAAGCATAAGCCAGTCTGCCCTTTAAGAAAAAAAGGTCCCTCATTTCAAGTGGCGGTCAGACTGGATCAACATTCAAACAAGAATTCTATACATTGACATAGGCACTGATATCATTTTTTTCTAAAAGATGACCTAAAACATTTTTGACGTTTTCCTGCTGTGACCAGCCGCTGAGGTAGGCTATTCCACAAATTCACAGTTCTTATGGTAAAGCAGGCTTGTCGCCTCTGGACAGTGAACCTTCTTTTTAATTTTTATTTTTTTATCCAGACAAAGAGGATTTTACATGGAACAGGTTTCCACCATATTTTTTGTACTCAAAATCTGCAGCAAAATCTCAAACAAACGCAGGTAAATTAGTGACGGAAATCCGCAGCATTTTTACTGTGCACATTGCTGTGAAGATCTGCATTGGTTTTACCTGAAGATTTAGTGTAAAGTATTAAATGTAGCAAACAATATGTGCCAATGCGGATTTCCAGTGGTACAAAACTTAACCTGCGCATTTTAGTGCCAATTTTATGTTCCCTATTAAGGTCTATGGGCCAAACACGCAGCATCTTCCACAAAGACTGTGCAGAATAATGCTGCAAATTTTAAAGTCACACCAAAGAACACTTTTCGCAAGACTTTTCTGCACATTTATTTCCACAGTTTGGGCTTGAGATTTGCAAACTCTCTTCCACTTTGCTGCTACTGGAAATGTGGAATTTCCACACAGAATTGAGCTGCGGAAATTCTGCAGTGTTTACGCTATGTGGGACCCGGCCTAACAGTTCTGTATAGTGGTTAAATATGTTTGCTTTACATTGCTTGAATAATACTGCAGCTGGAGTCATAACATATGTTCAGGACATGCTGCCTGGGGTGAGGTTTAGAGCAGACTGGTGGATGGGGTGAATTGGCAGAGGCCCAGGGGTGATTTTCCCTTTTGGCCATGCTGTACTCTAGCTCCATTGTACTGTTTGCAGCATTTCCAGGGCATGTCTTTTGTGACAATCGACCTGCATTTACATTGCCTGCTTGAATATACTTCAGGTGTTTTTAAGTATTTTATTTGAAATGTTACCCTAACCTATGTTAACCTCACTGTTCCTTTACCATACTTCACAGCCGAACAATATCTGATCAACAGCAATTACATGGACTGCATCTCCTCTCTAACTGGAAGCAATGGATGTAATCTGAATAGTTCGTTTAAAGGTTCTGATATCCCTGAACTCTTCAGCAAGCTTGGACTGGGGAAATATACTGACATCTTCCAGCAACAGGAGGTCAGTGTGTTTACAGATATGTTATATTATGAAAGTATAAGCTGTGTGGTGACGTCTCACTGCCGTTCCCCTGGGTTCATTGTAATAATTCTCTTATAGCTTGTGGTTCGGTAACAATGATGCCTTCTCTTGGTGCTATCATGAAAACAGGCTCTGGATCACTTTAACCCACTGTGAAATGTTTATGTACAGATACTGGAAAGTTTTGCCTTTTTTTCGGTCTTAAAGGGGTTGTTCACCACCGGACAACTGATGACCCATCCACAAGATAGGCTATCAGTTTATGATCAGTGCTGGTCTGAAACCCGGACCCCGCACCAATCAGCTGTTCCGGCTGCCTCTGGGCAACGGATATTTTGAACGGCATTCAGTAGTTGGAGCTGGAAGCAGATGGCTCCGACCACTGCATAGTGGTCGTTCTGCTGAATTGCAGCTTTGCTCTTATTTAAGTGAATAGGAACAGAGCTGCAGTTTTGCAGAACGGTTCCTATGCAGTTGGAGCCATCTGCTTCCGGCTCAAACTACTGCATACCGTTCAAAACATCCGGTGCCCAGAGGCAGCCGGAACAGCTGATGGGTGTGGGGTCCGGATAGGTCATCAGTTGTCTGGTCGTGGGCAATCCCTTTAATGACCTTAGTGGGACTCTTGATATTATGAACTTGCATACTGCCCTTGTCAGATATTCGTGAATTGGCAAATCATTTGCATTGACATTTCACTTCATTTAATTTCGGCATCTTATTGTGAAGCGTTGTCCCTCCACCTACCTGTAACATTCATAATGCATGACCTCAACAGAAAAAAAGAAAAAACTTCCTTCGTCCTCAAAAGGTATAATTCATTTGGAATTCTTTTCATAGCCATTCCCCAATATACAAATTGCCCAGATTACTCCCTTGAGTGTATGCAGGTGTAAATCAGCAAGTTTACCGTTGTTTTCAATGGAGCAAGAAGAGGGGTTATCATAATTATATCAAGGCGATCCATCTTTTTTTTTTTTATCTAGTAAGAGTATGTAAGCACTGTAAGGAGCACGGGGAATCTGATCCTGTGCGCACACCTGTACTAATAACTTTTTGAGTCAGAGTACTATGTTCGGAAACTGCCGTAAATACAGTTAAGGTCCTGTTCACATAACGATTTGCTCCTAAGTTTAGCGTGTACATCGGGAAAGCTCCCGACTTACACGCTAAACGTGTCCATAGGGCTCCATTATCAGACGAAGGGCCAAAAAAGTGTCCTTTTGTCCTCCCTTCTGGTCGGTGTAAGTCAGTATAACTTTATAAAATTAGCCTTACTAATATATGTGAAGGTTTAAATCCTCTAAATCCTATTACCTCAATTCCCCATATGACGCTAAGGGTACGTCCACATACCGCGTAAAACCTGCAGAATTTCCATCTGGATTTCCTGTGCAGAAATTCCCCAGTGTTTACGCAAGAGAAATTGGCATGCTGTAGAATCAGAATCCTCTCTGCAGGTCAATTTAAGCACGTGTTCTCTGCAGGTTTTTTTTCCACGGTGCGTGAATGAGATTTCTTCTAATCACATCCACTTTGCTGCTACCGTAATACGCTGCAGGTTTTATGTGCAAAAATATTTACAGAAATTCTGTAGTGTTCACTGTGTATGTGGATGTACCCTTACAGGGGTGAAAGTGGCTGAGATATGGTGAGTAGTTTGATGAGTTTTCTCTGGGGATCTGATTTAGCCGTTCCGGTGTCCTCTTGGGATGTTAAACAATAAAACTAGTCCCCTGGGACAATGTAATGGTTCCACTTGATTAATGGAAACAAACAATATTTTCTTTTCCTTGAACAAAATATTCAGTTTTCCACTTGTCCTCTCAATATCACAAAGTGCCACAGGGTCCCACCATATAATGACTCCTGATATCTACATTTCCTGGGTCCCTATCCGTTTGCCGCATGAGAGTGTATATTTGAGGTTAACTTCAGTCATTCCTGAATTTTCAGTGGGCTTCTTTCCACCAGATAGGAGAACTGGTATCCTATTGTTGAATTGAAGAATCTGGCCAAAATACACTTTTATAATTTTGATTTAATACCATAATGATTAGCTGTCATGATATGGTGTATAATAGGTAGGAGAAACCCAGCCATTGCTTCCATGGTCTGCCACAGCTGGCATTATAAGAGCGCGTAGAGATGGATATAGCCTCTTATTGGAAATGTATGTATGTTTGGGTTGAACTCTTGAATAAAACAATGCTTGGTTTCCTGACTTCTGTTACATATTTGTTCCAGTTGTAATAATAAAAGAACCAGATAATTATTACTATTAAAATGCTTAGTCCAATTGCTTCTCGTAGCTCTCTTTACCTTATTAGTCGGTTGATCCCTCACTCAGGAACACCCTATCAAATGAAGCCAAACCATGAGAATTATTCGTGAGTTTCTTCAGGGGAACTTCCCAGAGGGTAGTGTGAGTTACTAACCCTTTTAATTATTGGTAATTTGCATGATGATTTGTTCTTTTCTTCTACTCTGTGCTGGCTCCTTGGTAGAAGTCACACCTGGACTTGCACAATAGTTTTGCTTTAAATAAAGCTCGGAAATATTATGGGCAGATCAAGGATATTATTATTATTATTTTTTTAACAAGAGAGTCTGTACTTGGTTTGGAAACCACAGCCTTCATACCTCAAGTCTTAAACATAATAGACTTGGTTTGACCAGATATTGTAGATTTTTCCAAGTAGAAATCTGGTTTTGTTTCACTTGAAAATGACAGATTTCATACATAAAAACCATTGTTGGACGCAAACTTATGGTGTTACCCAAGGGACAATTTATTTCCTTGACTGCATGAAGACTAGGCCTTTACAGGGTGTGTCTGGTGCGGTAGTATGATTTGAAGCATGCATACCTAAAGTAAGAACTGCACTTTATTGTAATTGTTTTCATTATCATACAGCCTGGTAAACCCAAATGCGCTCCGATTTTTTTCTCATCCATGTCTGGTTTGACAGAACCAAATGCAACATTATCATTGACTTTTTTTTTTTTTTTTTTTTTTTTAAGGAATTTCTTTCTTTTTTTTTTTTCTTGTTCACAAAAATAAGTAAATGTAACTGGTATATATGTGGTCCCTTTCCATACAGATGACCCAGGAAATCTGCCACAGAACGGAGTTAGGATGAAACTTCCCTATGTAGTTGGTTATGGGCTATATTTGGTTGAGGGGATAGAAGTGCATTCAGTATCTTTATGTGGGTGATCCCTACGACAGTTTAATAATTTTTCTGGTGTCACAACAAACAAAACTGTCAGGAAACGTCTTTCAAAATATCTATCTCTACGTAATCTTTCTACGCTCTTTATACTGAAACCTACATGAACATTTTATTGGACTCCGTAACCACAAGAATCCTGTTTTTGCTACTCTAGATTGATCTACAGACCTTTCTTACATTGACCGACCAGGACTTCAAGGAGCTTGGCATAACGACATTTGGTGCACGAAGGAAAATGCTGCTGGCTATCTCTGGTAACCTACCCTTTACTTGCCATCTTTTTACTTATGTTATTCTCACTGTGATATGCATTGTAAATAGTGATGTACTAAGCAACAGATTTTAACAAGCTAATTCAGATGCTTTTGAGATACTCAGTACATTGGTTTCGTTCATTGGGGCTGGGATTTTGCCTTATGCACAGGCATTTGAATTTGATGGTCATTTTTTAAGATTATTTACTAGTTCAACAAAATAAGCAGACTGATACTGGGTGTCGAAGTCAGTGTGTGGGACTCCGGTAGTTGAACACCTGCACCACTTCTGTCCTTATGTTATATAAGTTTCATAGCAAAGTGTAAATAAAGAATAGACTAAGTATACGGTATAGGAAAATTAATGGCTTGATACCCGTTGCCTGAGATCGCAGACTGATGTGTTGAGAGACTGTGTGAATGTTTACATGGGCGAGTTTAGACATTTGTAAAATTGTGATATTATAAAGGCCATACGTGAACCCGTTTTTTTACCACCTGAGATAACCGAGCTAGTTAATGGGGTAGTTTTAAGATATACTAAGGAATAACGAAGGAGATGGCGTTCGAGAGATGTTTTGAAATGAGCTTCAGTCTGGTTTTAGATATTTTTATTTCTAATCAGTAGGGCAATGCAAACTTTAAGTGCCATAGCAGTTGATAAATGTTTTTCTCTTGCTTGAATATAATTTTGACTATGCAATATGTGTAATGTCTTGTCATCTTTAAGTATGGGCTCAATTCCTGCTATAAAATATACTTCTATTTTATGCAAATATACCGCTATTATTCACCCTACTATAGTCCTTAGTATATTCATTTCTAAATAGAATGACTTACATTATTTACAGAACTGAATAAAAACCGAAGAAAGTTGTTTGAGCCGACTAATATCCGATCTGCTTTTCTGGAAGGAGGAGCCAGTGGGAGGCTTCCACGCCAGTATCACACAGACATTGCCAGTGTCAGCGGTCGCTGGTAGCAGTCAGCAGGATCACTTGACCATAAGTGCAGAGGACATGGCTGACCTGTGGACAAACATACTCTTTATTTGTACCATCAGCACTTTAACGTCAAGGTACCACGGACCAAAGTAACGTGTTCACACAAATACTTGTTTAGAACACCAAATGTGGGATAAGTATTGTTTGACTATGTAGACTGGACCGAAATGCAATAGCAGAAAAAAAATTTAATGGTTTTATGTTTTAGTATTTTATGTATAACTATAATGTATGCACTGAAATTTTACCTTTACTGAATGAAGAATTAATCTCTCAGATATTCGAGGGCATGACTTAATAGTTTTATTGTGAAGGAATTTCTAGTACTCCGTAGTAGTAATAATCAGATATTTCTGCACTTTACATCCTCCCAACTGTCTCCTGTGGAAATTTCATGTTCTCTCCTCTCCATGTAAACCGTTCTCACTAATCAATCGTAGCCTGATGCATTTACAGTAGCCACAATTCATCCTTTGTACGTATTGTAAAGTATTTCATTTATGCCAATGTAAGCTGGAAACGGAACCATTTTTGCAATTACTGGTAGCTGAATTTTTTTTATGCTGTTATTTAATATTCTCTGAACGCTTACAATGAAACAAGTTCACTGTAACAGATGAAAGGACCAGGGTGGACATTGTAGTTATAATTTCTTCTCCTTTGCATTCATCCCCATAATGACAACGCAAACGAAGAAGCAGGAGATGAATAATGCATGTTATTACATATATTTATACCAGCAGATAACATCCATCTCCTTGTCCTATGGCTTCTTATTTAAATAAGCAATACAAACCGCTAAGCCTGTTCATTTAGCCAGTGCCTAATGGGGATTCTTTTTGCATGTCCATAACCAAAGGTGATCGCACATCAACCACATCCATCACTTTTATACTGTGAAACCTCAAGGAAGCTTAAAGTTACGCTGTGTAACAATGATCATGAAGGACATCACACGTTGCCTTGTTTTGATAATGTCTTAATGTGTTTCCAGGAGGAGGCCGTCTGATTACATTTTCAGAGAACTAGGAATTGCATGTACTGTAAATTTGCTTAGACTGTAAAGAAGAAATGTTGTAAATCATCTTTACATGTAAAGCCTTAAAGGAGTTTTCCCATAATCAATATTTATCACCTATACACCACATCGATGGAAAAAATCTGATCAGTCAGAGTCCGAAATCTGGGACCCCATCGATCACAAGAATGGGCTTACCTGGCCATCCCTGTGCGCTCCATATGAATGGATCGATACTGCGCAGGCTCGACCACTGTCCCATTCCTTTTCTATGGGGCTGCCAGAGATAGCTGAGCGCTGTCTCCGGCAACCCCATAGACAGTTAATAGAGCAGTGGCCAATCATGTGTAGTACCGCTCCATTTATCAGTGACACACATGGATGGCCAGGTTACAGCTGGATCGGTGCGGGTCCCAGCGGTCGGATCCCCACCGATCATTTTTTTATCACCTATCCACTGGATAAGTGATAAAAAATGATTATGGGAAAAGCCCTTTAAAGCTACATGTGGAGCTGCACCAGCAGTGAGAGCTTCCACCTGGATAAGTGCTCTTGATTACTGGCACCTTAAGGGTCTGAAGGCATGGTACGGTCTATAAGCCTAAATTTACACTGATGCCATTGATTGCTTTCATAATTAACTTACCATGACTTTTTGCACACAAAGGGAATGTTTTTTGTTTTCGTTTTTTATAAGATATATATATATATATATAAATCTATTTTTTTTTTCTCGCTGCACAGAGTTAAATGTATGGGCATAGGCAAAGCAGCAATAAAATAACTAACTATTGATAAGTCACTATTAAGTGGTGGTTTTGGGGCTTTGAACACTACATTTGGTGAACCACTTCCTTTTATAGATTTGTGGTGTTATACTTCTACTAGCTTTTTATGCCATATGGGTCTTTGGAATTCCACATTTTAATAAAACACATATGGGTATTGAAACTTTTTATAATTTTAGAGTGTCTCCCTTTATGTAGCATTGTTTTGTTTAAATTCTATGACTTGTTCTTTGATTTATATTTTGATGTGACAGGGTGTGGCACGGGAATATTCTATATCACCCAAAGGTACTGCAAGAGTAATGGGCATGTTGTATGTACAATAAACTTCTAGGGAATCCTTCTCACAGTTTTTTCTTTCCCTATTCAATCTGGTCATGAGTACAGGATGATCCATAAATGAAAATGTTTGCCAGATTACATTCATCCCAGTATTTGTTACTTTTATGTTATGCCTTGAGAGTGACAAGTTATCTGTAAATGTAGAACAGATACAGATTATATTTCATTCGGGGGGTGTGGGTCATCAATTTTTATTTTTTTTTTGAAGTTTTTTTACTTTTTTTAATTAAATGTGGATTGCGACCATTAAAATGGAGTTTTTTAACTAATCGTGTTATTTTCAAGAAAATAAATTTATAACCCTCAACTTGTGTGATGACTTTTTTTTTATGTATATATTTTTCTATTTTTTTTTTATTTTCTTAGTCCGTCTTTATAGGGAGTTACAGTAAGTACATGTAACATAACAATGATATACAAGAGGCATCACATGAAAAGAGGAGGTGCATGAATATAGGTTGTTTATTAAAGAAGTAGTTTGACATTGAATAAAGTAGGTTAGAAAGTTGTAAGCAACAGAATAAGGACCTAAATAATTATACAATTATACATTGCAATTTTGTGTGGTCGTCTCAATGAGGTTTCAGTGAAAAATTGAGCTGTGGTAAGTGAACCAATATAAATAGAATACAAGACAGTTGTAATCCTTTTGCTGTAAAATTTGGTATTGATCAGTAGTCTTCTTAAATAGCTCATCTTCAGGAGAAATTTCACCGTAGTCGAATACAAGGTTGTGCACTCCCGGGGGAAAATTTACTAATGCTGTCTAATATTTAGACATTGTAGACTTAGACCAAGCAGTCAGAAAATACACCAAATTTTTTTAAGTGGCTCACGCTGTATGGTAAAATTGGCGCTCCTTGCTAAACATGTTTTAGTCCATGCCAGTTTTTTGTTTTGCACAAAATTTTTGTGCAATTTTGGTGCACAGTGAAGCGTTTTTCTTCTAAACCATGCACCATCATTATCCAATCAACATTCTGTCTGGAAGGCGCAAACACAAGTCTGCCGCTTCTGGGAAAAATGGAGCCTTGTGTTGTGAATGTGATATCTTGGCTCATTGAATCTGACAGAGAATAGAAGCATCAGGGAGCAAGACGCACCAATTTTTTTAAATTAAGAATGAGTACACTGATCCAGACTTATGCATATATACGAGTATGTTTGGATCTATAGTTGGTTACCAAATGTATACTATTCCTTGATTGATGTGTTTAACATGTAGAAGATGCAAGAGAACTGGACCCCAGGTAAGTAAGTGCTGGAAACAAAGATCTACCTGCGTAAATGTCTCAAAAACCCTGAAATAGTAAGTGAATTTAAATGGTTCCATAATCGATGCTGTATTGGTGGCTTCCTGGAACAGTTCTTTAAGATCTTTTAGATACTTGAAAGGAAACATCTCAGCTTATTCTATTGAACCCACTGAACACTCCCCAAGGAGTGGGTGCCTGTTTGGAAATGGGTCCTCTATAGCACCTGTGGTATTTGTAGCCCAGAGGGGTATACAACATGTTTTTAGAGGGTATTCACACTGTCCTCATGGTGTGCTTCGAAGGCACAGCTCCTCACAGTTCTTTGATGCGGAAACCGCATCTAAATAAACACCAAAAAAGGTTGAAATCGCCTCCCAGTGATTTCAATGGGAGGATGCGGCGCCTGTTTTCCCTAGTGGCTTTAGCCGCTCGCGGGGAAAAAAAAGCAGCATGTGCTTTCTTGCCGCGGTTCCGCCTCTGACCTCCCATTGAAATCAATGGGAGGCAGAAAGTTTCTAGCCGCATTTTTTGGCCGCGGGCAAGAAAACTACGGCAAGAATGTGCAGGCAGGTCAAAATCTGCCTGTTTTTTTTTCTGCCTGAAAAATATTCTGTGTGAACAGGGCCTAATTGTTGCAGCACAGTGCATAATTATAGCTTTGGGGGTGCCACAGTGTAATTTATTTGAGTAGGAAATTTAAGCTTGGTACTACACTTAAGTTACTCCCATGCAGCTGTAGTGTTCTTGGGGTGATTGGAAGTGTTGGGGTTGAGCCGCACAGCGTTTCCCATTATAGCCATGTTACATTTTAGTATCATCTGACCAGGGAACCTTATTCTATTTGTTTGGGGAAACTGCCACATGCTGTTTGGCAAACTCAAAGAGTTTTGTCTTATGTTTTTCTTTTAACCCTTTCAGGACTAAGCCATTTTTAACTTTTTTTATTTCCATTTTTCACTACCCTCCTTCCAAGAGCCATAACTTGTATTTTTCCATCAATGGAGTGGTGTGAAATCTTATGTTTTGCGGGAGCAGGTGTAGTTCATAGTGGCACTATTTAAAGGCTATGTACACCTTATTGAAATATCTTTTTTTTTTTTTTAATAAAAAAAAAAGTCCGTGTGATTGGTGCAACTTTACATTTTTAATAAGTATTTTGAAAGTTTTTTTACTTTTTGAGATACAGCTGCTTTTGAATTCAGTATTGTGCGCTAAGACCTGAATTAGTCAGGTCCACAGGACTGATGGGTTCAGTGAAAGTGGCGTAATACAGTAGAAGCAGTGCGGGTGAGATATGAGCAAATCTCATCCCCCTCACAGCTCAAAAAATCAGCAGAAAAAAACTTTCATAGTCACCTGTGGCACAATTGTTGGAGCCGCAGCATGTCTATTTATTCTCCGAAATCGCTGCTCTTCTTTAGTGGGCTTTCCCCATTGAATTCAATGGGGTGGTAAAAACGCTGGGATTCTGCCGCGAAAAATAAAAAGTGGCAAAAATAAAAAAATGTTTCATTTGAAAATAATAAATAATTTGGAAATAATAAATAAAGATCTTACTTACCCCCTGCAGTAGCCCTAGTGACCTGATCCTCTCTTCTGAGCACAGCATCAAAGTTGCTTAGAGAAAAACTGGCGACGCTCAGCCTTCACATTCAAAAGGAGGTTATAAGATCTCTGCAGAGTTCTCCACGTACCAAAATGAGCCAGGGTGTGATCAGAGACATTACGTCGCTCTGCCTCAGACAACCTATCTGCCGCACGTTTCTCAGACTCTCGCGTCCGCCTCTTAACAAATCAAATCGAAGACCTAAGGCAACACCTCAAATAGGCCTTAGCAGTATCCCAAGTCAAGAGATTATCAGCAGGAGGCGGATTAGTGACAAACCGTGTCGTGAGCTGGTCAGTAATTCTATCAGGTTCAGGAAACTGGGATAAGCCGAAGGGATGAAATCGCCAATTGCGAGAAACAGGAGGCAAGCCAACATCAAGGGATAGCAACATGGGTGAATGGTCCGATATTCCTCTCTGCAGATACTGGATGTCAGCAACACTAAGCAGAGTACGAGGAGTACAAAAAATATTGTCAATACGGGAAAGAGATCGGTGAGTGGGTGAGTAGCAGGAGTACAGCAATTCCTGAGGATGGAGATGCCGCCACATATCACTCCAACCCACTGCATCCAGCCACCCTCCCAGCACCGACCTCCCTCCAGGACGTCCCCCCTCCCGCACCCGAACAAAACAATCCTTCAGTGTGTCCGGAACCATATTAAAATCACCCGCACATATCACCTGGTGATCAAAGGCTGCAGCGGTCACATGGACTACAGAGTCATCACAGGAGGCTACACTCAGAAGAGAGACACATCTCTATGACTACTGGAAGCAGCGATACCAATTTAGTTTTTTTGTTTTTTACGTTACTTTAGAGGAAAATGGGAAAAGTTGTTTTTTTTTCTCACTTTTTTAATTTTTTTGTACACTACTGAAAACTTTAACTCTTTTTTACTTTTTTATTAGTCCCCCCCTATGGGATTTGAACCAGCGATCGTCACTAATGTATCGCAGTGCATTGTAATTTTTACAGGCTTCTGTTAAGAGGCAGGGCTTAACAGAGACCGAAAGAAGGCAGACCTGCGGGCCTTCATTAGACTACCTGGCTGCCATGACCACAATCGGCACGCCGATGGCCTCGCGGAGGTGCCAATATGCTTTCATAGGGGGCTGCCCGATCTTTCTAATGGCTTTAGATGCCATGGTCGCTGTTGACCGTGGCATGTAAGTGGCTAAATGGCCAGGATCAGAGTGATCTGTGTTCCTGGCTGTTAGAGGGAGTCAGCTTTATTACAGATGGCACCTTGTACTGTGTATGGAACGGGGGCTCCGCGCGTGAGCCCACTTCATACTTCGACCCCCGCACCAGGATGCGCAGTTACGTCCAGGTGCATGAAGGGGTTAAGCATTGACTTTTTATGTCCACTATTCCATAAAGCCAGAAGTGCTTATAGTGGTTCTATGGACAGATACTTCCATCTCTGCTAGGGATCTTTGGAGCTTTTTCAGTGTTATCATTGGTGTCTTTGTTGAATTTATGATTAATACCGTCCTTGCCTGATCGGTGAGTTTTGGTGGGCTGTCGTCTCTTGTCAGTTTGTAGCTGTGCCATTTTTTTTTCCCGTTTTGGTGCTCAGTGGGATGTTCAAGGTTCGGGATATCTTTTTATAACCCTAATACCTTATTCAGACTAACGTAGCATACGTCCGTATGGCGGCCGTTAAAACAACGGCCGTCACACGGACGTGTGTATTTCATTGGGGCTGTTCACACAGCCGTTTCAATGGACCGCATAAAGGGTCCGTTGAAAAATAGAACATGCCCTATTGGATCCCTCCGTAGACTCCAGTCTATGGGGATCTGTGAAAACGGGACCCGCACGAGGGCAACTCGGACATTTTTCACATCCGAGTTTCCCCACGTTCGTCTGAATAAGGCCTAGCACTAATATGCATTTCAACAAAATGTTGTCTCTGACCTGTTTGGAGAGCTCCTTGGTCTTCCTGTCAGAGCAGGTGTATTTATACATACGGGGTAAATGCATATACACTTACAACTTTTCAGTTTTGTTTTTTTTTGTTTTTTCAAACAAGGTATTTTTTAATTCCAGTGTAACAATTTTGACTATATTGTCAACTAATAATAAATAAAAATGTAAAATCCATCTTAATTCCAGGTTGTAATGCAACAAAAGAGGAAAAGGCTCTGTATGAAGTGATACCCTCTCCCCAAGTCCTACAATGTTAGCAATAAACCCATGGATCATGGAAAGCGATGGGGCAAACCAGCATAACGTCCTCCTGTCTTAGATGGTAAGAGTTAGTGTTGTCAATCAGCAGCAGAAGGGTGATCTATTTTAATCTTTGCTATGGAGCCCTTTTAACTCTATGTACACCCGTGCCCTGTAACTTCCATATCCTATTTCTTATAGGGGAAAATGAGCAAATTCTTTATACTGATTGATGTTGCTGTCCTAGGCATGAACCCAGTCTAATTTGGGGGAACTGTAAAAACACAAAAAATGTTCAGATGCCATTCACAATCTTAACAGGATGAAGGCTCTTATTTCTTCTTTGGTTAGATACAGTATTACCACAATCTATGCCTCAATGATTGGACCTCCCAAAAACACCACCCATTTCAAACGAAGGCTTTGAAACCACACACCGTTTAGGGTGACATGTTTTGTAATACAATTATAGAAGGAGACCACCCAAGATTCTAAAGCAATGAAATAACTCCTTAATGTCAGATAATCTTGGCCCTTGTAGTTTAACCAAGCTTTACAACCTCACCCCTCATGATTCTGAACCGTGTTTATATTTCAGCTCATTATACTTGCTTTTTGGGACAAGTTTTTTTTTTAAAATAATAAATTTTTAACACTTATATGATGCACATATATATTATTATTATATACCGTATTATATGGTGCACATGAGCATGCACACTACATACAGAATGTTCGGGTATGTTCACACACTTAACCAAAAACATCCGAAAATACAGAGCTGTTTTCAAGGAAAAAACGCTCCTGATTTTCAGCTGTTTTCTAATCAAACTCGTGTTTTTCACTGCGTTTTTGACGGCCGTTTTTGGAGCGGTTTTTCTATAGTCAATGAAAAACTGCTTCAAAAACGGCCCAAGAAGTGACATGCAGTTAGACCCAGTTAGACCCAGCAGCAGTCCGCCACTAACGGCACCCGGCGATCATGTGACCAGTCACATGAACACCGGGTGCAATAGAGACCGCGGCATGGCCGCTGCCTCTATTCCTATACACAGCGTTCATTGAGCGCTGTGTACAAGTGATCAGAGAAGACAGAAGCAGCGAAAGCTGCTTCTATCCTCTCCTCGGGGTCCCCGGCAGTCACTGACAGCCAGAGACCCGACATTCAGCTGCCCGATCGCTCGGGCAGCAAGTTAAAACCCGAGCCGTAAAAAGGCTATGGCTCGGGTTTTAAGGACCCTGACTGCTGGCCGTAAAAACACAGCCAGCGGTCGGGAACCAGTTAAAGGTGTTGATACCCTCCTGTCATGCTTCCTAGAACATATACTTCATAGCTTTGTACATTGCTACTTGCTCAATGCTCTATACCTTAACCCCTTAAGGACACGGACAATTTTGGCCGTGAGGACAGAACAATTTTTTTATATTTCCCTCTTTACATCCTGACCCTCGTAACTTTTTTTATTTTTTGTACGACGTAGTTGTATGAGACTTTGTTTTTTGCGGGACAAGTTATACTTTATGCAGATACCATTTTTGGGCACAAATACATTATCGCTTAATTTATATACATTTTTATTTTGGTGAAAATGCAGAAAAAAAGCAGTTCCGCTGCAGTTTTCATATTTTATTACACCGATCATCATAAATAATGTTATACTTTTGTAGTACAGGTTGTTACGGTCGTGGTGATACCAAATGTCTATATTTCATGTTTTGGGACTTCTATTTTAAAAAGCTTATTTATTGTAAAAAAATAAATGTGTATTTAATATTTTTATTTAAAGAAAAATTTAATTTAACTTTTTTTTTTTTAAATCCCATAGAGAGATTTTTATTTTCTCTATATGCCAGTACATTAGCCGGTATACTGATACTACACAGGCAGTTGTTAGGGCATACTGAGGTATGCCCTAACAGGAAATATGGTCAGACAGCCCTGGGGTCCTTCAATGGACCCTAGGCTTTCTGGCCATACAAGTTATGGGCTTAGATCGCATCATTTATTTACTTTGAATGCCATGATCAGGTTTGATCATGGCATTCAAGCGGTTAACGGTGGAGAGAATAGTTTTTAAAATGACGGCTCGTCAAAAGAAGTGCAGGACACTTCTTGGGACGTTTTTGGAGCAGTTTTCTCATAGACTCTATTGAAAACCGCTCCAAAAACGGCCGTGAAAAACGCGAGTTGCTCAAAAAACGTCTGAAAATCAGGAGCTGTTTTCCCTTGTATTTTCAGACGTATTTTGTTAATCGTGTGAACATACCCTAAAGGTGTCTGTCTCCATAACTCCAATAGCCTTTAGTGTTAGGCTGGGTTCACACGAGCATTTTACGTCCGTAATGGACGGAACGTATTTCGGCCGCAAGTCCCGGACCGAACACACTGCAGGGAGCCGGGCTCCTAGCATCATAGTTATGTACGACCCCTAGCATCGTACATAACTATGATGCTAGGAGCCCGGCTCCCTGCAGTGTGTTCGGTCCGGGACTTGCCGCCGAAATACGTTCCGTCCATTACGGACGTAACATGCTTGTGTGAACCCAGCCTTAGAGGGCCACGCACATGCGCAGCAGCCTCTCCTATGTGTGGCTGTGGTGGGGGGGGGGGGGGGGGGGTCAGGTGGAGTCCAGGTTCAAGAGCTAGATAGGAGCCCCAACCAAAGTTTTTGCCCAGGACCCTCCACCATCTCTAATCGACTACAAGCTTGTTATAGAGTATGTGGAGCTGAGCAGATTGATTGATCAACCTTTTGCCACGAAATTATACAACTTGCAATTTATTGATCTAAATCTTTGCTCATTCTGGGGTATGTACTATTACATTTTTTCCACTGTCAGAAAAATTACATCACTGTGGTTCCATTGCTAGATATGGGACATAACACACAACACATATCATTTTAGTTGTAGCTGTACAATCCATATATGTATATAACGTTTGCATTAAAACATTGATGAAATACAGAATTAGTTAATCTATAAGTAAAATCGTCGCAAACTCAGACTACTATACTGAGCAACAAGATAGGACCTCTGACAGACTGAGCTCCCGCATATATTGTACAGACAAGTGCTCTCCCTGGGGCGTAATTGTGTCACGACAATATCCTGTAACATGATCAAAAGTCTGACTTATTTTGACTGTTTCAATTCCCTAATGCTACATGAAATTAATGTTAACTTTGAAAACATTGCACGTTATATCCAGGGAAATGCTGTAACTCAGAAAAGCAAAAAGGTTTTTATGAATTGCTCAATATCCAAAGGAAAGTCTTGCTGAAAACCAAGTACAGTAAATCTAATGTTAAATACTATTACTCTATAAATAAAAGCTTCTGTTTAGAAGTGCATTGTTTTCTTTCGTGACAGTGATCATCAACGAAGATAAGTTGAAATATGAGCAGACTGCATTGCTACCTTAATTAAGGGATACGGTTAGCAGTTTTGAGGTCTCAAAACTGTTGACCGCTGTATAGGGGAGGGAAAGGACATTGTAAACCTACTTCTTAACATAGTCATACAAGTTTGATTCCCCTGGTGTGAAGATTCCCTTTTAAAGGCATATTCCAGGCAGAACAAAGCAGTGCCACAAGACCTACCTAAACTTCTCGTCTTATTTGTTAGCGATTTTGTTTTTCTGTAGATAAGTTTGCTAAATTGATTCCATTTTTACATTTTCTATTGAGATCTTTATAAGTCTGGAAAGCTTTTGCGGAGACCTCAGCCTTCATTGTTTTGAATGTGTTTTGTTTTTGTCTTATATTCAGTAATTCCCTATTCATCCATATTGGTCTCCTTTTATTCCTGGACATTTTATTACCAGTGGGTATAAACTTACTACACGATTCATTAAATAGATCTTTAAAAGCTCCCTATTTATCTTTAGTATTCCTATTTAGCATTACATGATCCCAGTCAACAAGATGGTGTTCTGTTAGACAGCTAGCACATATTCAGGTTTCAGTTCCACAGATTCTTAAAATTTTCCTGGATGGGGTCAAAAAAGTCCTGAGTTGGAATACTATTAGGGTACAGAATTCAGCTTTGGCACCTTTCTGGTCAATCTTTCTAGTTGATCTTTCTAGTCGACCATTAAATAGGAGATTTTTTTTCAGGCTCTAAAAACCTCAGGCCGCCTGTTCGATTATTCTTCCCATCTGGGAGTTTCTCCACAGTTCTGGAATTTTTCTTGTCTGCTCCATGTGGACCCTTGTACACCATTCAGAACTAATTATTTTCTTGAAAACTCTTATTGCAGTTACTACTGCTAAAAGAATCTTGGAATTACAGGCCTTGGCTTTAGAAAATATCCTTCTTAGAACATTACTGAGTTTTGTTCCCATAGTTTAATCTTCAGCATATATAAATCAAGTAATTGAGTTACCAATATCCTATCCATCACCTAATTCTGAAGAGGAGAAGAGATGGCATAAATTAGATGTTAACCTAATCTAATTTAGATGTTAATATAAATCTATTTGCATAGAACCAATGATTTTACACTAGAGGAAAATATTTTTCCTTAGTGGTCAGGACGTAGAAAAGTACTATACCTAAATGGAGAACACCAAGAGAATCCCTAGAATACTCATTGTAAATATGCATTTCAATTGATGCATGATGTCTGTAGGGAACCGGGCACAAAAGCCCATAATAAACATGGTGGTAACAGGAGACCCGCTGATTTGAAACAAAACCTAAAGATTGGAGTCTGACACACCAAAGATGAATTAAAACAATATAAATTTATTAGATCAATTAAAAATAACAAAACATTAAAAACAGATGATTGCCACAGTGCGGATAGACAACCAGATAATACAGTACAATAAATGGTGCTGTGTAAACAAGAAAGGATAGAACTATAGCACATTACACCTATATAATATATTTTTATCACAGCATAAAGGAGTAAGAAAACTTACTCAGCCTTTTGTATATGGACTATATTTGAAAGGTAATTCCAGCAGCCAAATGTATATGAACATATGGTGGTTCGATGATGGATGCAATAACGATATATACACCATGTGTGGCCTTTACATGATGCACATGAGAACTTGCCCATAACAGTAGTAAATAAATTTAGCAAAGGTGTATACACACCATATATAAAGGTATGTTACAATGCACAAGAAGATCTCTTACCCATCACAAGAGTCAACGTATCTGGCGTCAGCACCCAACGCGCGTTTCGGCCCGGAAGCCTTCGTCTGGGGGTGGTGTCAAGAAGAGAAACCAAGCCCTTTAAATCCCCTTCAACCAATCACAGGTAAGGAGTTTTGGAAGGTCTAATAAAATATCATCCACGATATCACAGTCCGGTGTGTCAACATCCGGGGCACGGCACCGGAGGCAGAAGACGTCAGAGACACGTGTCCCGCAATCTGGTCCGCCCTGCGAGGTGGAGACACGGACTGCGAGACCGCGCATGCGCATAAGGTAGGATGTAGAGGATCGTTCGTGATACAGTAAACATTTGATGGATACATACATAAGAAAAAGATGGCAACGCAAGAGGGTGGGAAAGAGGGACTTGTTATTGTATTTTATGGATCTATAATCTATCCCTAACCTATCCCTATGCTCATTATAAAAGTGGACAAAAAGAAAAGTATGTAAACTAAATAAACCCACAATAAAAATTGGTGTTGCATACCATTATTGCATAGAGCATCTATACATATTCAAATAAAGAGTAACATAGTCAATTGAATGAACATACAAATCAATACAATGTTTCCAGAAAATATATTTACACATCTATAACAACATACATAATGTGACAATACATAAAATTAATAAACAATAACATTATTATAAGTGCATAAAAAAAATCTATAAGTGCACATGAAAAAATTATTGATTTAGATGTTTAAAATAGTGGAGGAAATAAAAAGTTCCACTTAAAAAACCATATATATAAAAAATATATATACACATGCCCATACTTGTGCACTGCATATCTGAACATATCAGACTAGGAGAGTGAATAAATAAATGTAATGAAGAGACAAACTAAAAAACATAAATAAGGAAATATGATTCAATGTAGTGACAGTCCGCTATCGGAGGAGAAAAATGTATTAATACAAAAAGTGAAAAAAACCAAAAATAAAAATAAAATATGAATAAAGAAAACCAAAAGAAACATCACAAACTGTGTAGGACGACGGAAAATTAGTCGCTAAAAATGGGATCATGTGATATATGATTGTGTACATTAGAAAAAAAATAAAATAATATATATATATATATATATATATATATATATATATATATATGCATGTATACCGGTGTATAAATAATTAATTGTGTCAAGTGTGCGGCTAAAACTGTGAAGACGTTATAAGACACATAAGATTATATATTATATAATAAACTAATACATATTGTTGGAAAAGGAGTGACTGTAGTGCAAGAACTGCTAATACTGTAGCTAAAGTGATGATTATCAAAAACATATTAGAGAAGTATTTACAAAAAGTGAATAAATACAAAAGATAAATATCTAATCCAAGTGCATACTAGGAAATTGTACAAGCAATGCTGGAGTACATACATATACGCTCACATACATGCCTACATACATACATCCGCTGAAAATGAAATACAAAATTGACATAAAGTGCAAAATAGCAATTACAAAGTTCATGATATAGTAAAAAAACATACGTAGAAAAGGTAGAAAGGCAAGCAAAGCTAAACTTATCAGATGGAAGAGAAATGCAATTTTGCTTGCTTATCAGACCCAGAACCTGGATCCTTCATTTTCTTTCAAAGCCAACGCTATAAGTAGTCTAGCTGCATCTTGGGCGGAGTTCAGAGTATCTATAGCTGCCTGCTGGCCTAGTTCACATGGAGTTCTTTGCAGGAAAAAAAAAATGAATTTTGAGTCAAACCTTAAATTGCCAGCGTTGTTTAAAGTGTTTTTTTTACCTCTTTTGCCCGTTGCAAAAAACCCTCAAAACGAGCACCGCGGTTTTTTTTCTGCCTCCCAATGATTTCAATGGGAGGTCAGGGGCAGTAACTGTTCAAAGAAAGAGCATGCCGCTCTTTTTTTTTTTGTAAGCATCCAAAAGCCCCCTAGAGAAAAAATTTCTCTGCCTCCCTTTGAAATCAAGGGGGGGGGGGGGCAATTTGGGCCGATTTTTTTGCTGCTGATTCTGACACGGTGTCCGCGTCAAAAAACTGTTTGAACTGACCCTAAGAATGACATCCTTGCCTCCAGCCAGCCTACCTTTGGAAGTTCAGTTTTTCATCAGAACTGAGTTCTGGACTGACATCCCACCCTTTCTAGACTTTGGTAAAACTCTTAGTGCTTATTCAGACGAACGTTAATGTAGTCCGTGTGACGGCCATTATTTTAACGGGTGTCCGATGGCTGCATTTATTTCTATGGGGCTGTTCACAAGGCCGTTGTTTTAACGGTCCGTGTGAAGGGCTCGTGAACAAATAGGACATGTCCTGTTTTTGTCAGTTTTCATAGAACTCTCAATAGACTCAAGTCTATGAGAGATCCGAGAAAACGTCCGAATTTTTCACGTCCGAATTTAAACTTGTTCGTCTGAATAAGCCCTAAGTGTGCTGCCGTAGGACATAAAAGAAACGGAAAATGTACCTGTGAAATTTTCTGTTTTTTGAGTCCTTAGGCAGCACAACATACCCTCCCTGTAAATGTGAATTGACTTTCTTGTTACACAGTGGGCTACTGGACTGGTGGGTAGTTATACATAGTGATGAGCCACCAATGGTTGTCTTATTTAATTTATTTTAGGTGGCTTACAGCAGAGCAAGCGTAACCTCGTGAGATCACGCTGTAAATGACAGGCTACAACGAGATTACGCGTCCTCTGCTGTAACTACCACAGAAACATTAACGAAGTGCCGGGATTGTGAACAGACATCCCGTGGAATGTCTATTCACCGTCTAAACACTTCAGTATCGTTAATGTGTTAGTATGAGACAGCAATCTAAAAGATAGCAATCTAAAAGGATCCCTATGCGCTGACTAAATGAACGGAGAGAAGTGTATGACGCTGATTGGTCGCTGATTGGTCAGCGTCATACACTCCTCTGTAAAACGCCCACTTGGTCAATAGTAAAACAAGCCCAGTTGTCCATTGAGAAACTCATTAGCATAAAGCTCAAATCGCTAATAACATGGTGAAAATAGATCGTTTTAAAAAAAATAAAAAGCACTGCTGTCACCTACATTATAGCGCCGATCTCCTTATGTAGGAGACGGGGCACTTATAATGTGGTGACAGAGCCTCTTTAAGTGTACTGGAGATTGAAGATACAGCAGATATGTTGCATAAAATTTCTGCGACTGAAAATCTTTTCCATATATCTGAACGGGGTTGTTTCTGCAACATGTGCAAGTGTTTCTGCAAACTCCATTCAGATGAAAAGGACAATCCCAGAAATGTCTTCAACTAATCTGCCACATGTGATCATACCCTTACACAAGGATTGCAGTTTTGTTTGTATGCTTTTTATTTTGGTGTCCCTGTAGATGTTGACAGTGGGCAGTGGCGTAACTACCGCTATAGCAGCCGTAGCTACGGGACCGCGGCATGAGGGGGCCCGTGTCGCCCCGCCGGCGGGGGCCCCCACCATGGCCGGAGGCTCCGCTAGCAGCCGCTATGGCTGCTACAGCGCGACGCCACTTAACACTACGGCAGAGCAGGGAGGTATCTCCCCGCTCTGCCATTAAACAAAAGACATGTATCCCCTATCCACAGGATAGGGGATACATGTGTGATCGCTGGCATTGATAGGGAGAACAGGGGACTGAAAGTCCCCTGAAGTTCTCCATCACAAACCTCGGACTTCCGGGGTCTGTGTCGGCAGCTCCGTAGAAATGAATGGAGCGCCGGTCGCGCTTGTGCACATGCGTGACCAGCGCTCCTTTCATTTTTATTGAGCTGCGCAGACGCCGGAAGTCAGAGGTTAGTCATGGAGAACTTCGGGGGAACGTTCTCCCTATCGCTGCCAGCGATCACACATGTATCCCCTGTCCTGTGGAGAGGGGATACATGTCTTTTGTAGGACACACTATAGGTCGCATTTTTTTGGGGGGTTGGGGACGCTGTATGGCGTTCCCTACAGGGGGGGGCTGTATGGCGTTCCCTACAGGGGGGCTGTATAGCGTTCCCTACAGGGGGGCTGTATAGCGTTCCCTACAGGGGGGGCTGTATAGCGTTCCCTACAGGGGGGGGCTGTATGCCGTTCCCTACAGACCCCCCCCTGTAGGGAACGCCATACAGACCCCCTGTAGGGAACACCATACAGCCCCCCTGTAGATAGCGCCATGCAGCCCCCTGTATATAGCGCCATACAGCCCCCTCTGTAGATGGCGCCATACAGCCCCCCCTGTAGATAGCGCCGTACAGCCCCCTTTGTAGATATCTACAGAGGGGGTTGTATGGCGTTAGCGCCATACTGTCCCCCCTGTAGATAACGCCATACAGCCCCCTCTGTAGATAGCGCCATACAGTCCCCCCTGTAGATATCTACAGAGGGGGCTGTATGGCGTTATCTACAGGGGGGGGTTGTGTGACACCCAGGGGAGGGGGGGCCCCCAGTCAAAAGTTTGCTATGGGGCCCTGTCTTTCCTAGTTACGCCCCTGACAGTGGGACTTATTGTTACACTATTATGAGTAGATCATAATGTTAATCTAGGATCACAATTACAGTTTGACATATGTGGCCTATCTTCCCCTAGAAATGGCATAACTTCATCTTACTGTTTTACCAGAGCCAAACCTTTGAAAATATTCTGAATGCTCAGATGATTCTGAGCTTTATTGAAAGCAAAAATTTTAATTTGTTTCAGACAGATGTGGCAGTAAATTGGCACAGGAGGTAGTTGTCTCTATGAAGTTAGAATAAAAAAAAAAAATATGAAAAGTTTAAATATAAAGAATGAATAAGATGTCTACTGAAACGTATTTCCAGGAAAACACTGAAAGAAAAGCCAGAATCAAAATAAGTTAATAGACCATAATCCTAGTCAACTAAACAGAACGTTCTGTGGGCAGACATTTTAGTTGTTGAGTTTATATAAAGGAATTGATATCTGTCAAATCACACGTAAAAAAAGCTGATACAGTCAGACAGATCACATACCAGGAAAAACAAACTCAAGATTGAAATTAAAGTGTTTTTTTCAGAGATTTGAACAAAAACTGTTACGTTTTTGCCTCCCAGGGTATACAACAAAACTGTTACATGTTTCTTTAATATTGCATTTCTTTTGTAACACAAGTAGAAGAAGCTTTCTCTCTCACTGTTGTCACCCTTAAACTACACTTCCCAGAATTCCTTGTTTTCATGTTTTTTTAAACTAATAAAAGCAAAACTGTATATGTTGTAAATTAGAGGAAATGTTCTAGTCTGTCTGAGACATTTCTGATGAACAATTCTGCATTTATCTGCGTCGGAGCGTGTCGCATTTTCCGTCAGATTTGACGAGAAATGTAATGGTACATGTTGCACCACGCTCTAGCCCGATAAACCCTATTGTAAGTTAATGTGCTTGGTTTAAGTGGCGTGTGTGCGGCATGTGTTCTATGTGTGAGTGGCATATGTGTGGCATGTGTCCCAGGTTATTCATGTGTACAGTCCTGGCCAAAAGTTTTGAAACTGACATAAATTTTGGTTTTCACAAAATTTGCAGCTTCAGTTTTCATAGTGGCAATTTACATTAACTCTGGATTGTTATGAAGAGTGATCTGATGAATTGCAATTAATTGCAAAGTCATTCCTTGCCATGAAAATGATCTTAATCACAAAAACCCAATTTCCACTTAATTTCAACCCTGAAACAAAATGACCTGCTAACATCATTTCAGTGATCTTCTCGTTAGCTCAGGAGAAAGTGTTAATGAGGACAAAGAAGCTGATATCACTCTGTTGGTTGAATCACAGACTGGTTGCTTTGAAAGGTGGATGGTACTTGAAATCATTGTTTTCTTCTGTTAACTATGGTTACCTCTAAGGAAACACGTCAAAAGGGCTTTACAGGCAAGGACATTGCTGATGTAAGATTGCCCCTAAATCAACCATTTATTGGGTCATCAAGAACTACAAGAAGAGAGGTTCGATTGCTGTGAGCAAGGCTTTAGGGCGCCCAAGAAAGTCCAGAAAGTGCCAGGACTGTCTCTTGAAGAGGATTCACCTACGGGATCGGTTGAATCACCAGCGCAGAGCCTGCTCAGGAATGGCAGCAGGCAGGTGTCAGCGCACCTGAATGCACATTGAGGTGAATACTTTTGGAGGCTGGCCTGGTGTCAAGAAGGGCAGCAAAGAAGCCACTTCTCTCCAAGAAAAACATCAAGGACAGACTGATGTTCTGCAGGAAGTACATGGATTGGACTGCAGAGGACTGGGGTAAAGTTATTTTCTCTGATGAAGCCCCCTTCAGACTGTTTGGGACATCTGGAAGAATGTTTGTCCGGAAAAGAAGAGCTGAGCGCTACCATGAGTCCTGTGTCATGCCAACAGTAAAACATTCTGAGACCATTCATCTGCAGGGTTTCTTTTCATCCAAGGGAGTGGGCTCACTTAGAATTTTGCCTAAGAACACTTCCATGAATAAAGAATGGTATCTAAACATCCTTCAAGATCAACTTCTCCCAACAATCCAGGAGCAATTTGGTAATGAACACTGCTTTTTCTAGCATGATGGAGCACCATGTGACAAGGCAAAAGTGATAACTAAGTGGCTTGGTGAACAAAACATTGAAATTATGGGTCCATGGCCAGGAAACTCCCCACATCTCAATCCCATTGAGAACCTTTGGTCAATCCTCAAAAAGCGGGTGGACAAACAAAACACTGAAATTGTGATAAACTCCAAGCACTGATTAGGCAAGAATGGGTTGCCGTCAGTCAGGTTGCCGTCAGTCAGGATTTGGCCCAGAAGCTGATATCCAACATGCCAGGGCGAATTGCAGAAGTCCTGAAAAGGAAGGATCAACACTGTAAATATTGAGTCTTTGCATAAACTTGATATATTTGTCGATAAAAGTTTAAAAACTTATGAATATGCCTATAATTGTACTTCAGTATACCATAGAAACAAAAAAACAAAAACAGTGAAGCAGCAAACTTGGTGGAAACAGAAATTTGTCAGTGTCAAAACTGTGCTGAGATTTGTCATCTATAGTGACCCAGCTCTAACAAGTGTTACAGAAAGTTGAATGTTTAGAAATAATCCATTAATGAACTACTCGGCTTCTCTAGGTTTTACTGACACCATTCTCTTGTATAATATTTGTGCAATACCTTTAGTAAGAATAGGAAGTATAAACTACTGTATAGTGTGTGTAGAAGAACAATTAATACATTAAGGTGATGGGGAGGGGAACTATATGCACTTTAAGGTTTAGTTCCCACGTTGCGTAAAAACTGCAGTTTTTCTGCAACGGAATTAGTTGCGGAAAATCCGCAGCATAATATAGTAGCAGCAAAGTGGATGAGAGAGAACAAATCTCATCCACACGCTGCAGAAATACTGAGCAGAAAAAAGCGCTCATAAATTGACGTGTGGTGCGGAATTTTATTCTGCAGCATGTCAATTGTATTTGCGTAAACTCTGCTTATTTGTTGCGGGTTTTCCCCATTGAATTCAATGGGGAAGGTAAAAACTTGCAACAAATAGCAGTCGTTGCGGCGAATTCACAACTATTCCTCCACAAAAAACGCAACTCAGAAAAAAAATAATTCTCATACTTACCCAGAAGTCTGTGTTTCTTCCTCCAGGCCGGCCTCCTGGGATGACATTTCATCCCATGTGACCGCTGCAGCCAATCATAGGCTGTAGCGGCGGTCACATGGGATGAAACGTTATCCCAGGAGGCCGGTCTGGGTGACGTCAGTGGGCCGGCCTCATGGGATGACGTGTCATCTCATGTGCCCGGTCTCCTGGGATCAAACGTCATCCCAGGAGGCTGGCCTGCTAGCAGTCAGGCTAAATGCTTCAGTTTTCCGCAGCAGACATTCCGATCTAAAAACTGCAACACAGTTTGTTACGTTGTTTCGCCCATATCTGCCTCGTGTGAGCATTACTGCTTGGAGTTGTGCCTAAAATTATCATCTCACCTTGTTTTGTCAAGCGGCTAAAGAGGGTTTAATACTGGACAATTATCGGGCAGACAATACAGTTTTAAAAAAGTTAAATATTATTACTGTCGGCAGCACATCTCCCTGTGTAAACAAGGAGACATGCTGCTAACATGATAATAATGTATGGGGACAAGCGATCGGAGTAACAACCGCTCGTCCCCATCCATAGCTCTGTGTGACAGGCGCAAACGAGCGCCGATCAATGATGTCTCGTTGATTGGCGCTCGCTGCAGCGGCTGATTATCGGCCGGTGTAAAAGGCCCTTAACGCTAAACAGGGCAATGCATTTCTCATTTAAAAGAACGCCTTGCCTTGTGAGCCTACACTGGTGAAAAGCTTTCAAAGATGAGACACAAGGAACAGAGCCTGGAGATAGAAGCCTTATGTTCCTGACTCCTCTAATTTATTAGCAGAGAACTTTACCAGTGTGCCACTTCTGCTGTCAAGAGCTGGCCCCAAATTCTTCCAAAGATGAAATGTTCTTATTCCTGCGGGAAGTTACGTTTACATTTTGTCTTATGGGCATAATAAGAAAGTTCAGAGATCAACCTGAGATGGTGATATGGGGCTTAAGTAGTGCCTAAGCGGTTAGTGTAATCTGTGCAAGTCCTTGTTCAAATCCTGGCCTTGACCAAATGGGTACTTTGCTATGTGGTGTGGAGGCAGTGCAACGGGTATGCTGCTGCATTGTAAATTTACTTATGCAGCTGTTGCTTTCAAGACAGCTGTAATTATACAGTACATTATTGCAGATTTCAGCAATATACTCATCACTCAAACAAGTATCAGGTTTCGTCCCCCCGTAAGTGGTTCTCTTTGGGAAAGGGAGAAAGCTGAGTTGTGAGCTAGCTGCTCGGTGACTCAATAGCTCCACCAGAGTACATTTTTTACCTCATAAAAAAGCGTGGTGATCTGACATTCAACAGAAATCCCTTTAGACCGAATCAGGGCAGGAGTGTGCTATGGCTGGGTTACTTAGGGTTTAAGTGCTTAGTCCAGGAACACTACAGTTTTAGCGCATGTCCCTCTCTTAGGTCAGTTAGGATCGCTTCTTTATTTGAATGTGAAATGTCAGAATACTACTAGAGATAATGATTTATTTCAGCCTCTATTTCTTCCATCGCATTCCCAGTGGCTCAGAAGATTACATACACCAAGTCTTTTTGTTTTCAATTCTGTTTTTATTAAAGTTTTTTATAACAGATAAAAAGACAAATAATCGAGCACAAAGCCAATTGTTGACCACGCAGGGCCACTTATAAAACCAATGAAATCTCAAAAGCCTGTGTAGTTAAGAAATCCTATGTACTAATAACAGTAGTTGAACAAAAGTAAAAATACTAAAAATTGTATAGACATACATTTTATATAGTACAGAGTACAAGCTACAAAATGTGGTAGAGACCAGACCGCTTAATGAAACATAATGGAAGGAAGGGAATCAAAATAAAAAGATAAGGGTTACCTCCAATCAAGGTTTCGTCTGTTTTGGAAGATTATTAGAAGTGGCAGGAAGCTAAATATGTAGAGGCAATAACCATAGAATTAGAGTACCCTAGCTTTTAGGCCAAATAGATATCATCATATGGACCTTTTCCCATCAATGTTGGATCGAAGGAGGTTCTGTGTTCCTCCAATGTAAGGAAATAAGCAGCTCAGGTGCGTGTACTAGCCAGGTGACCAAACAATGCTTGGACGATTTGTAGTCCAGGGAGGGGACCCAGAGAAGGATGGTTTTAGGACTAAGAGAAAAGTTAACATCACCAATCCCGTCTATCTTCTTCTTAACTGCTTCCCAGAATGGCACTATTCTAGGGCTGCTTAACCAATCAGCAGAGATTAGAGTCACAAAGCCTATCTTGTGCAAAAATACTGGTGTTCTTTACCAGCAAGTGAGTAGTTTAAACAAACTCTCTTGTATCTTAACACACTTCGAGAAACTGTGTAGAGTTAGACAGGATGGTTTTAAGTTCAAAGTTCTGTATATTGCTTATCAAGCTCATTCTCCCATTCCCTTATATCGTGTGGTTTTAGGCCAGAGTTCTGTAATAGCAATAGTAAGTAAATATGGGACATAGATTTGGCTCGAGGTGTAGCATCATTAAGGAGTTTCTCCAACCAATTCAAATTTCTAAGTGGAGAAGGTATAAGATGCAGGAACCTCCTACAGGTTTGTCTAAAAGAAAAACTATGCAAAAACTTTAGTTCCATATTCTCACCTCCAGGTAATAAAGAAGCGATGTCTGGAAGATTACCTTTGGAACAAATGTCTTCAATAGGGGAATTGAGTTGAGAACAGGGAGCTGTAATGTCCACTTATTCATCCGCACACCAAGAGGGGATATTTCCAATTTGCATCAAAGGTTAGGGCATATCACTCGTGGTTAAAGATTTTGTCAGGTCTAAGTTTACCTTAAACATTCCCTAGTAATAGCACAGAGTATCACTCGTGCCTAAAGATTTTGTCAGGTCTAAGTTGACCTTAATTGTGCCCTAATAATAGCACAGAGTACATCCTGTATCTGGGGTATTAATTTTGATTTCCACAGAAAGGGGAGGGCTTGTGATCCTAAGAGCTTTTTTTTATATATATTGGCATGTATGGGAACAGGAGACGGAGAGACCAAATCCAACCAACGGGAAGTATGAATTGCTTTATAATACATATAAATATAAATATCAAAGAATCGCAAAGCCACCGTGTCTCTTTTTCTGTGTTAGGAGGGAGTAAGCGAGTCTGGGACGCCTGGTGTTCCATAGGAAGGGGGGAAATAAACTTTGAAGATGGGTAAAGAGGGATTTAGGTTGTCCAATAGTTTGCAGTATGTAGAGAATGTTCATCAGGATAGAGGTTTTTAATATATTCTTCTGACCCATCTAGGAAGTAAACGGAAGTCTCAAAAGTGATTTGTGATTTAATATTAGATAGCAACGAAATATAGTTAAGAGGATATAAAAGGTCGGGTTAGCTGGAAACTGTACACCCAAAACCTTAATAGACTTATGAGGCCACATGAAGGGAGTGATGGGTTGCAATGAACTAATAGCAGAGGAGGGAGCTGAAAGATTAAAAATTTCAGATTTACCCAAGTTGACTTTAAAGTTAGAAACTTTGCCAAACAGATCAAACAATTGTGGTATCGAGGGAACTGCTTTGACAGGGTTCGTAATCAAAACAACTAGATAATTCGCGAAGACTGCAGTGATATGGGTGTAATTACTAACTGTCAGACCGTATATCAGAGGTTTGCCTAATCTTCTGGAGGAGCCTTTCCATAATCTTTACAAAAAGCGCTGGGTAGAGGGGGCATCCCTGCCGAGTAACATTTTTAATATGAAATCGATCAGAAAGTGTACCATTAACCATAACCCAAACTGCTAGCACAGAGTATAAGCATAACACGGCTGAGATGAAACTAGACGGGAAACCTGGAATAAATCCCATTTGTTCGGGACCCTCAGCTCTTTAAAGAACTCTGACAAAAGCTTAGACCACTATTTTAAATCAGAAGAGAAACTGGACGGTAACTATAGCAAAGTTCTGGATCTTTCCCTTGTTCCGGGATAATGGAAATATAAGCCTCAAAAGCCTGATTAGGCCAGAAAGCAACCACCATGAGGGAGTTGCAAAACTTTACATATCTGGGAACCAGGATGTCAGAGAATCTTTTGTAATAAGCAATCAGAATCCCATCTTTATCCAGGCTCTTACCCGTTGGGATGGTAGAAAGCACTGTCAAGGCCTCAGCATCCGTAACTTGGGCCAAAAGTTTAGGTTATAGCTTCCTCCGATAGAAAGGGGAGATTAACAGAGTCTAAAAAAGAGGTTATGCAGTCCTGTCTAGACAGGGGATCCCTGCAATCAGGAGTCGTGTTAATATTATAAAGGTATTGGTAGTAGAAATTGAATTATTTAGCAATACTCGAGCTCGAGCGCGATCCCGCTAGTTTAACTCGTTAAATGCAACGGTCAACAGAGACAGCAGCATTTAAATCGTTCGAAAGAGGGGGGCGACCCCCTCTAACAGCTCATCGCGCCCCCCGCAACGCTATCGCGGGGGGGGGCGATGGTTGCTACGGCTGCCGGCAGGGCTTAATAGTTGCCTGTCAGAATCACGATATACTGCAATACATTAGTATTGTAGTATATCGTGCAAGCGATCTAACGATCGCTGGTTGAAGTCGCCTAGGGTACTAATAAAAAAAGTAAAAATGAGTTAAGGTTTTTTTTTTGTGTAAAAAAAAAAATTAAAAGTTCAAAAAACCCCCATTTTCCTATTTTCCCCCTAGAGCATAGTAAAAAAATAAATAAACATAATTGTTATCGCCGCGTCAGTAAAAGTCTGAACTATTACAATATATCATTATTTAACCCGCACAGTGAACGCCGTAAAAAAAAAATTGTAAATGCCAGAATCTCTATTTTTTGGTCACCTAATCTCCCACAAAAAATGAAATAAAAAGTGATCAAACCGTTGCATTTACACCAAAATGGTATTATTAAAAACTACAGCTTCTCGCAAAAAATAAGCCCTCATACCACTTAATCGACGGAAAAAGAAAAAAAGTTATGGCTCTCGGAATTTGGCGACAAAATAAATTTTCTTTTTTACACTTAGGTTTTTACTTGTAAAAGTAGTAAAATATAGAAAAAACTACATAAATTTGGTATTGCCGTAATCGTATTGACCCACAGAATAAAGTTAACATGTTGTTTTAATTGCACAGTGAATTCCATAAAAACGGCGCGCAAAAAACCATGGAGGCATCACTGTTTTTTTTCATTTTCTACCCCACAAATATTTTTTTTCTCATTTTCTAGTACATTATATGGCAAAATAAATGGTGCTACGAAAAACTACAACTCGTCCCGCAAAAATCAAGCCCTCATAGTACTATATCGACGGAAAAATAAAGACGTTATAGCTTTTGGAAAGTGGGGAGGAGAAAATGAAAATCTGAAAAAGGGCTGCGGTGGGAAGGGGTTAATATTAGGGGCATATAAATTGACAAAAGTAAACCCTTGTTGCATTGATAGTAGTTTAACCCCTTGAGGACACAACCTGTTCTTTCCTTATGGACAAGGCCAATTTTTTCACTTTATGTGGTAATAACTTTATTTTTTCAAGCGATTCTGAGATTATTTTCTTGATACATTGTGCTTTATCTTAGTTGTAAAATTTGTCCGATACATTCAGTGTTTATTTGTGAAAAACACCAAAATGTAGAGAAACTTTGCAAAAATGATAATTTTTCTAAATTTAAATCTATCTGCTTGTAAAACAGAAAGTTATACCACACAAAATAGTTACTAGTTAACATTTACAATATGTCTACTTTATACTGGTATTGGTTTTTGAACGTCCTTTTATTTTTCTATGACCTCACAAGGCTTATAACTTTATAAAGTACAGTGAAGTTTACCGCTCAGACGGCACTGGTAACAGTCCAATATCATTCAGTATAGACACTCTCTCCCAGAAAAATGCAGTGGACAGTCCGCAATCCAATGAGGGTGTGGATGGTAATTCTTATCCTTGTAGTTCCACCAAGCTCCTTATCGTCTCCCTCCACATTCAAAGAACTCCTGGTAGGAAAAGGATCTTATGTCTCTAATAGATGGAAAAAGGAAGACACATAGTGCAACACCCTCTGAAAAAGATTGCTCCACGCCAAGTTTAATCCATACTCACAGAAGTAACAAGAAATAAAAGCATCAAGGTAAGTAAAAATCTTAAAAATTTCTAGGCGGCACGCCAAACACTCTCGCCCGACCCTGGGTTTCGCCCTTCCGGCTTCCTCTGGGGCATGTGTGACGTGTCTAATTAACAGGTTTATATAGCCGCATATCATTTAAATTTACATAAATTTACATACATAAAAAATGGTTAAAAAAAAAAAACATATACACCCACAATGATCTCTGCAATATATAGAGATAATCTGATCTTACCATCATAATCGTATACATATATACACACTTTTATTATTTTTATATAAATGCCTAATCTCTTTAAAAAGTAAAAAAATATATATAATATATTATGCTAAACAAGCCTATTTGCCACCTTTATAGTTGGTTAGATTCCACATATCATCCCATATCCATTATATTGATTTTTATTTATATTTTATCAGTTGTTTTATATTTTTTCTGTCTCTAATTTTCCACTTAGTCTGAACTGTGGCCAATCTCTAAAGCTTCCAGAGCTTCAGTGAGCTGCAGCTAATCAGAACAATTAAGTTCTGCTGAGACAAGATCCCTTGGTCATAATGCTATGTGTGAACAAGTCTCTTACTAATACTATACATAGGGCATTTTTTGGCATAATTGTTTTCATAACATGGAACTACAAATATGGACCAGAATATCTATCAGATGGTATCTCACCAATATTAATAAATACTTGTATAAACAAAACAAAAAAAAAACAAAAAAACATTTTTATAAAAAACACTTCAATTCGAAGTCTGAATTGAGTCCTAAGGGCTGAAGCGTTTTTAATTGATAGATCCAAAAACTTTCTTGCTTGCTCATTTTTTTAATAAAATCCTCCCCCCTCCAATGATTATCAATTGTCTCAATAGCAAAGAATTTAGTGTCCTTGGGATCTTTATGGTGGAATTTACAATAGTGTGCTGATACACTATGGTCCATCTTGCCTTTTCTGATGTTATTACAGTGTTCTGCTATTCGAGTTTTCAATTTGCGGGCTGTACGTCCTACATATAACTGCCCACAGGGACACTGCAATAAGTATATAACCCCTTTAGTATTACACGTTGTAAAATGTTTGATCTCATATTTTCTTTTATTTTCGGCATCCATGAAAAAGGTAACATTCCCCTTTCTTTTATTATACCCCACTTCTTTACAAGCTTTACACTTGTTACAGGAAAAAAATCCTTTTGTCGCAATAATTGGTTTTGTAGGAGCTTTTATAAAACTATGAGTAATTTTATCCTTTATATTAGGTGCCCTACGATGTACAATACTAGGATTTTTGGGCAACCTAGATCCTATAACAGGATCGTTCCTTACAATATGCCAATTTTTTCTAATAATATTTCGTATCAATGAAGAACTTGTGGAATATGTGGTAATGAACGGAACCCTTAATGTTTTATCATTATCATCAATTCTCTTTGTATGAAAATTATCAATTTTTTTGATGTTATCGCCAGAATGGACTGCGATTTCTTCTCTAACCTCCTTCAATGCTGACGACACCCTCTGTTCCTCATAATTCCTTTCTATCAAACGAGATTTAATAACTTGTGACTGTACATCAAAGTCCTCTATTTTTGTACAGTTTTTCTTTATCCTTTTAAACTGCCCTTTTGGGATATTCCGAAGCCAAGGTTTAAAATGGCAACTTGAACATTCAATATAACTATTACAGTCAGTAGGTTTGAAATAATTTTTGGTGTATAGTACATTGTTTTCTATAAAAATTTCCAAATCCAGAAAGCTAACTCTATTTTTATCATACTCTGAAGTAAAGGTCAGATTACATTTATTGTTATTAATATAATCTATGAAAGTTAATAAATTCTCTGTTGTTCCTTCCCAAATGATAACCACATCATCTATGTAACGTTTGTACAACTTTATGAATTCACAGAAAGGATTATTACTAGAGTAAATAAAAGAATCTTCCCAGACTGCCAGGTACAGATTTGCATAACTTGGTGCAAATTTAGCGCCCATAGCAGTACCGGCAGTCTGAAGGTAATAGTCTGAATTATACCAGAAATAATTCTTCTCTAAACTAAACCTAATGAGGTCTATAATAAAACGACCTTGCTCAGGAGTCATATTTTTATCCATACCAAGAGTATGTTCTACAGCCTGTATCCCTAATTCGTGGGGTATACAGGTATACAATGATGAGACATCGCATGTGCATAAAATAGTGTCTCTATTGACATTCACGGTTTTTAACTCCTCGATTACATGTGTGGAATCTTTCACATGGGATCTACTAGCAACAACATATTTTTGCAAGAAACAATCAATATACTCAGAAATGTCTATTAGAGACATAAGATCCTTTTCCTACCAGGAGTTCTTTGAATGTGGAGGGAGACGATAAGGAGCTTGGTGGAACTACAAGGATAAGAATTACCATCCACACCCTCATTGGATTGCGGACTGTCCACTGCATTTTTCTGGGAGAGAGTGTCCATACTGAATGATATTGGACTGTTACCAGTGCCGTCTGAGCGGTAAACTTCACTGTACTTTATATATGCTATTTAGGGTATTTGTTGGATCATACCCAATTTAGTTTTGCCTGCTCCGGTCTGAGAGAGTTTTTGTGGGTATTTGAGCCAAGAGAAACCACCATTATATTTGTAGGCTTATAACTTTAGCAGCATTTTCTCACATTTCAAGAAAATTTCCAAAACCTATTTTTTTAGGGACCAGTTCAGTTCTGAAGTGGTTTTGAGGGCCTTATATATTCGAAAGTCCCCATAAATTCCCCATTTTAAAAACTGCAGCCCTAAAGGTATGTTCACACGGCTTATTTTTGGCCGTTTTTCAGGCCGTTAGTGGCCGAAAAATCGGAAGCAGAACGCCTCCAAACATTTGCTGATTGATTTCAATGGGAAAAACGGCGTTCTGTCCCGACGGGCCGTTTTTTTACGCGGCCGTTTTGAAAAACGGCCACGTAAAAAAAAACTGCCGTGAAAAAGAAGTGCATGTCACTTCTTGAGACATTTTTGGAACCATTTTTCATTGACTCTATAGAAAAACAACTCCAAAAACGGCCGTAAAAAAGGCTGCGAAAAATGCGAGTTTGCATAAAAAACGTCTGAAAATCAGGAATTATTTTCCCTTGAAAACAGCTCTGTATTTTCAGACATTTTTTAGTAAGCATGTGCACATACCCTCAAAGTAGTCAAAACAGCATTTATAAAGTTTCTTAACCATTTAGGGGTTTCACAGGAATTAAAGCAAAGTGGAGGTGAAATGTACAAATTTCATTTTTTTTGCAGAAAATCCATGTTAATCCATTTTTTTCTGTAACACAGAACGTTTTACCAGAGAAACACAACTCAATATTTATTTCTCAGATTCTGTAGTTTTTAGAACTATTCTACATATGGCCTTAGTGTGCTAATGGACTGTAGCACAGGCCTCAGAAGCAAAGGAGCACCTAGTAGATTTTGGCGGTTCCTTTTTATTAGAATATATTTTAGGCACCATGTAAGGTTTTAAGAGGTTTTGTGGGGCCAAAACAGTGGAAACAGCCCCAAAAAGACACCATTTGGCAAACTAAACCCCTCAAAGAATTTATGGAAGGGTAAAGTGAGCATTTTAACCCCATCGTTTTGTTTTGTTTTTTGCTGAATTTAGTGAATTTAGGCTGTAAAAATGAAAATCTAAATTTTTTCCAATGAAACACTGAAATCTTCAATTTTTATAAGGCATAAAGGAGAAAAAGCTCACCAACGTTTGAAAAGCAATTTCTCCCAATTACGGCAATACCCCATATGTGGTAATAAATTGCTGTTTGGACACACGGCAGGGCTCAGAAGGGAAAAAGCACCATTTGGCTTTTGTAGCTCAGATTTTGTTGCAATAGTTTTCGGGTGCCATGTTACATTTGCAAAGCCCCTGAGGGACCAAAGCAGTGGAAACCCCTCAAAAGTTAGCCCCATTTGTGAAATTACACCCCTTAAGGAATTTATCTAGGAGTATAGTGAGCATTTTGACCCCTCCGGTTTTTTGCTGAGTTTGTTGGAATTAGGCTGTAAAAATTCAAATCAAAATTTTTTTCTAATAAAATGTTGTTTTAGCACAGGTTTTTTCATTTTCACAATAGATAAAGGAGAAAAAGCACTCCAGCATTTGTAAAGCAAACTCTTCTGAGCACTGCAATACCCCATAGGTGGTCATAAACTGTTGTTTGGACACACGGCAGGGCTCAGAAGGGAAGGAGCGCAATTTGACTTTTGTAGCCAAAATTTTGCTAGAATGGTTTACGGCGCCCTGAGGGATCAAAAGAGTGGAAACCCCACAAAAGTGACCCCATGTGACAAACTACACCCCTCAAGGAATTTATCGAGAGGTATAGTTAGCATTTTGAACCAACAGGTTTCTTGCTGAATTTATTGGAATTAGACCGTGAAAATGAAAACGGAATAAAGAAGAAAAAGCACCCCGACATTTGTAAAACAATTTCTCCTGAGTACGGCAATACCCCATATGTGGTCATAAACTGCTTTTGGACACATGGCATGGCTCAGAAAAGCTATTTGGCATGCAGATTTTGCTGGATTGTTTTTTAGGCACCATGTCGCATTTGCAGAGCCCCTGAGGTACCAGCACAGGGGAAACCCCTTAAAAGTGACTTCATTTTGTAAACTACACCCCCTCAGGGCTTCCATTTAGGGGTCTAGTGAGGATTTTGACCCCACAGGTGTTTCATAGATTTTTTTTTAGAGTTAGGGTATGTTCACACGGCGGGGGTCCGTAACGGCTGAAATTACGGGGATGTTTCAGCCTGATAACATCCCCGTAATTTCAGCCGTACCGGCATGTGCAGGCGCTTGAACGCCGCGTCAATTACGGGCGTAATTAGCGCTGCTATTCATTGGAGTCAATGAATAGCGGCTCCAATTACGGCCAAAGAAGTGACAGGTCACTTCTTCTACGCGGGCGTCTATTTACGCGCCGTCATTTGACAGCGGCGCGTAAATATACGCCTCGTGTGAACAGACAAACGTCTGCCCATTGCTTTCAATGGGCAGATGTTTGTCAGCGCTATTGAGGCGCTATTTTCGGGCGTAATTCGGGGCAAAAACGCCCGATTTACGTCCGTAAATAGGCCGTGTGAACATACCCGAAGGCGGGGAAAAATAAAAATGTTATATTTTCAAAAATATGCTGCTTTTGCTCCCAATTTTATTTTCACAAGGGGTAATAGTAGAATACGCCAAACAATTTATTACTCCATTTCTTCCTAGTATGGCAATACCCCATATGTAACCCTAAACTGCTGTTTGGACACATGATAGGGCTCAAATTGGAAGGAGCGCCATTTGACCTTTGGAGAGCAGATTTTGCTGGATTGTTTTTCGTGCGCCATGTCACATTTACAAAGCCTCTGAGGTACCAGAGTTGAGTGGAAAGCCCCGAGAAGTGACCCCATTTTGGAAACTACACCACTTAAGGCATTTATCATTTGCCTGGACATATGACGGCTTCGGAGTGAAAGAGCACAATGTGCGTTTGAGGCCTCTTTTAATAATTTTCACAACATTGGTCCACAATTGCAGGGCTCTGAGGTCAAATAGTGAAACAAAACCCCAATTAGTGACCCCCATTTTGGAAACTGCACATCTTGAGGGCATTTTAAGTGGTCTAGAGTGCATTTTGACCCGACATGTCTTATTTCATTATAAATTAATGCGCAGTGGATGTTGAAAAGTGCAAACTGCAATTTTCCACTGATATGCCATTTTAGTGCACAATATGTTATGCCCAGCTTGTGCCACTGAAGACAAATACCTTATAAACTGTTAAGCAAATTCTCATGGATATGGGAATGCCATATATGTAGAAGTAAACTGCTGTTTGGGCACACTGTAGGGCTCAGAAGGGAGGGAGCGCCGTTTGGCTTTTGGAGCTTGGATTTTGCTTGGTAGTAGTTCTATTTGGGGTTTTACTGGTATTGGAGTTTATATTGTTGTTTATATTCATATGTATGCTGTGCGGAGTACATCAGGACATGATAAGGTGGTATAATAATGCAGTAAAAATGGGGGAACTTTTTTATTCTTTCACCAACGGAGATGTGTGAGCACTTATTTTTTGTGGGACATTATGTCGTTTTTATTGGTACCATTTTGGGGTACATGTGACTTTTTAATCACTTTTTATTAATTTTTTGGGCAAGCAAGGTGACTAAAAACCAGCAATTCTGACAGTTTTCTTACTTTTTGTTTTTAACAGTCTTCACCGTGCACTATAAATAACATATTAACTTTATTTTACCAGTTGATACATTTACGGCAATACCAAATTGATATATATATTTTTTAGGTTTTACATCGTCTGCACAATAAAATCACATTTTAAAATATTTTTTTTGCGGTATGGGTATTAGTATTTATTAAGACCATTTTGGGGTACATGCGACTTTTTGATCACTTTTCAATACATTTTTTGGATGGGAGGTGACCAAACAACTGAGATTCTGGGATTGTTTTTAGTTATTTGTTTTTTTTATGGCGTTCACCATGCCGGAAAATGAACATGATAGTTTTGTAGTTTGGGTCGTTACGGATGGGGCGATACCAAATGTATATACTTTTTTCAATGTTTTCATTTTTTCCCTATAATAAAAGATTTATTGTGGGAAAAAAGACGATTTCGGGTTTTTTAACTTGAAACTTTTATTTTTTTGACAAAATTTGTATCCACTTTTTTTCCCACTAGTGTGAACGACGTAACTGTACATGGATTTGCGCCAAGAGGTTAAAGGGGACATGCGTTTTAAAGGCTATACTTGTCCCTCTGGAAGCCACGGAGAAGGCACTGTGTCCTGGTTTTTTTTAATAGCTTTTCATGATGTGTACGTTAAACAGATACCATAATAGTCTATGCTGAGGGATATGTTAAACAGATGCCTAATAGTGGCATCCATCTTCCATAGGCTATAATGGTATCCATGTAACGGATACATCATGAACTCTCATGACCCCAGTTCATGATGCATCCATTTAATGGATACCCTTATATCGGGAGCTTTTCCTAGTGTATACGTGAAACGTAGTGCAATAACGTGATGTAAAGGGAGCCTTAAGTCGATCTCTGCTAACATAAACCAAGCAAGAGGAGCACTTAGCACTCTGATTTTATGACAGCTGATGTATGCTCTCCCTGCCTTGCCGGAGTGCTCTCTGACAGATTATGCAGGAACAGGTGGAGCTGGATGCTGTTAGCATTTCGCACCGGGTGGAAGTAAGAAGCTACCAAATGCATGAATTACAGGGAGCCAAACCTTGTTATCAGGGCTGATTTTCTAGTCGCCCAGGTTACTGGGATTATTCCAGCCATTAGGGCAGAGTTCCCCAACATTTATGTAGCTCGTGAGGAGGACCGGATTAACCGGTGGGCACCCGGGGCCTCCACCACCGGATCGGAAGGCGGTGGCGGTCCCCTTGGACTCAATATTATTCACGTCATCAAGCAGCCTGCGTCTTTCGCTGGAGCAGGCCTGGTCAGAAGAGACAAAGCCTGCATCACTGATGGACGGTGTGGGAACTGAAACAGGTGAGTATCTAAAGCTTATTTTATTTAGCGTGCAGAGTGAGAAGCACTATCTATAGGGGGCTATATGAGCGGCACTATTTACAGGGGGCTATCTGAGAGGCACTATGTACAGGGGCTTTATGAGAGGCCCTATCTACAGGAGGCCCTTTTTAACAACTATAAGTGAGGTAAAATAACAAAATTTTTATTAGGCTATTTCAAGCAAAGGACACACTACATGGAAATTAAAAGTTCATGTTCACTGCTGACATTGACCAGCGCAGTGCAATGTGTACCAACAGAGAAATACAAAGTGTCAGCGGCTGCAGCACGCTGCACTAAGACCAGGATTCAGTACCAGAGGTCAGCAGTAACAGATATTAAAATTTCAAGAGAAGCCCCCTGTAGATAGTGCTGCTCATATAGCCCCCTATAGATAGTGCTTCTCACTCTGCACGCTAAATAAAATAAGCTTTACATACTCACCTGTTTCAGTTCCCACACCGTCCATCAGTGATGGGGCTTCTCTTGAAATTTTAATATCTGTTACTGCTGACCTCTGCTACTGAATCCTGGTCTTAGTGCAGCGTGCTGCAGCCGCTGACACTTTGTATCTCTCTGTTGGTACACATTGCACTACGCTGGTCAATGTCAGCAGTGAACATGAACTTTTAATTTCCATGTAGTGTGTCCTTTGCTGGAAATAGCCTAATAAAAATTTTGTTATTTTACCTCGCTTATAGTTGTTAAAAAGGGCCTCTTTACCAGCAGGCATCCAATCTTATTGAACGTTAATTTGCCCACCAACTATTTAGGTCTATTTTCTATTGTTGTTGTCTATCTACAGGAGGACTCTATGTGGGGCACTATCTACAAGAGGCATTGTGTGTGGCGCTTCCTATAGGATGCATTGTGAATGGCACTATCTAGAGGGGCACTGTGTGTGTGTGCGTGCATGCGTGTGTGTGTGTGGTGCTTTACTTTACAGTATTTGACACAATTGTATTCAGGGGCACAGTGTAAGGCACTATTATATTTAGGGGCATAGTGTGTAGTACCATGAGAATTTTATCTTAGTTTATAGGTGTAGAAATGTTGGAAATGTGAGGAGCTGAAGACATCTAAGTGGCAAACTCTGAAGAAATGGGTTTGTGGCTGGGAGAAGTCATCATGGAATGTCTAGACCGGATGGAGAAGAAAAGAGAAAAAGAACGACTAGACGTCCCCTGTGAGTCACTAAACGTAAATGTTTTTTCTACATCTGACTGATCAGTACTGTAGTAACTGTAAGATCTGCAGCAAAATGATAGATTAGCATTCTTTTTTGTGAAACAGCTACTCCTTACCATTGCTTAGGCTATACTGGGAGCTGTAGTTTTTTACGCCAAACAAACTTATATGGCAGGGTTATACTGAGTTTTCAAATAATCTCTGTACTGAACTGTATCTGTGCTGGTATTATACATATGTACTGAGCATGTTTCTGGTGCTGCACATATATACTTGGCTTGGTTCTGTATATATGTACTGAGCTTTGTTCTGGTGCTGTATTTATGTACTGAGCTTGGTTCTTTTGCTGTATATATTCTATGAGCTTGGTCTGTATATATGTACTGAGCTCTATTCTGGTGCTGTATTTATGTACTGAGCTTAGTTCTGGTGCTTGGTTCTGTATTTAAGCACAGCTTGGTTCTGTTGCTGTATATATGTTATGAGCTTTGTTCTGGTACTATATATATATACTGAGCTTTGTTCTGGTGATGTATTAGTGCACTTATCTTGGTGCTGGGGCTGTATATATGTACTAAGCTTTGTTTTGGTGCTGTATATATGTACTGAGCTTTGTTCTGGTGCTGCATATGTGTACTGAGCTTTGTTCTGGTGCTGTACATGTGTACGGAGCTTTGTTCTGGCGCTGTACATGTGTACTTAGCTTTGTTCTGGTGCTGTATATATGTACTGAGCTTGGTTCGGGAAATGTATTCTGTGAATTGTGTTGTGAATTGAAACAACTATGTCTTACTTGCTTTTAATGTGTACAAGGAAGTGGAACATAATATACATACGAAATGGGACATGGATTGTTTATTGGACACTGCTGCAATCTTAGCATCATGGATCCTTATATCGCTGCCACTTCCCACCTCTGTATCTTCACAAATCAGCGGCTAGCCCCACATCTCCCCTTACAAAGCCAGGCCTGGACCACCCAGCGTCAGGACGTTCACATTGTGTGTGACAGCCACGGCACACACAAGGTCCTGAGTCCTGACACTGGTAAGCGTCAAGGCATGCTGTGCAGAGCGATTGTTGTCCATCGTTGTGAACTCTGCTGTTGGTTCCCCCACCCTCTCTTTCCTGTGCCGTTCTTTGCCTTTTTCAGTCACAGTCGGTTAGTGATAGTGTGTGTGTGTGTGTGTGTGTGTGCTTAAGACCTCCTCTTGCCTCTCTTCTGCAAGTAGCCGGTCCCTGAAGGCTGTGACATAGGTGGTGTCCAACAGTGACTCTCCTCTCCACTGTCTCAGAGTCCAGCGCCTGCCATTCCAGGCACTGTCAAGTAAGACAAGATTTGCCCATTAGGTTTGGATACTGATGTAGGGGGCCGCCCTAGGGTCTGATATACTGTAATATATATTAAGTCATTTAATACTATACAGATAGGGTCTGATATGACCAGGGCTTACATGACTTCTGTAGAACCGGATATAATCAGCCCCTACAGAAGTCATATCGGCCCCTACAGAAGTCATAGGCACTTATAAAGGTTATATCAGCCACTGATATGACCTTTGTAGGAATGTTTGACTTCTGTAGGGGCTATATTAACTTTGTAGGGGCTGATCATATGTGCTTTGCAGGGCAGAAAGGGGGTATTTTTACTGCCAAGTGGGCATTATTACTATTTGGAGGGCACAAAGGGGGCATTACTACTTTATTGGGGCGCAACAGTGGGCATTATTGCTATGTAAGGGCACAAAAGTGTCTTTATTGCTGTGTGGGAGCACAAAGGGGGAAACACTAAGAGGAGCACCATCACGGTTTGTGGCCTAAATTTGGCTCTATTATCTAGTGGGGTACAAAATATGACACTTTTACTGTCTGGTGCACTATTAGTTTATATAGCTTATTTAGGGTTCTAGTCTCAGGTTTGAATTGATTTAGGCGGTCTGATCTGGGGTCTGAATTTATTTATATTACTAGACAGGAATGGCTGCAGATGCTTAAAACCATAGATGTCTTCACAGGAAACTCTGCAGTTGTGTCAGGAAAAGTTGTCATGTCCATCTGGGCTGGAGGGAGAAGAAAATAAGTCACCTGTGAGTCACTGGATTTATAGAAGATCTGTCACCTCTCCTAACATGTCAGTTATAGTAAATTATTGTCTTCCACATGAGAATTTTTTTCTGGTGCATCTTAAAACTCTTTGTTGTGCCATTCCTCTGTTATTTCTCCTGCAAATGTATGAATAAAGACTGGCCTGCCTGGAGACGTTTTGTAACACAACTAACCCATTTTAACTATGGAGCTACAGCAGCTGCACAAAGCAATATATTTAGTTGCATGAAATTTTGTGGACTGCAGCTGTCACTCCATAGTTAAAATCAATCAGTAGCACTACAAAAAGTCTAGGATGTATTCCTGCAGTCTGATACTGTCAGCGATGATTGGACACTGTCAGAATGTATAGGGACATAGCCCTTTGACATGGAGAATGGTAACTGTCAGTTGTCAATTTGTTCACACACTTTCAGGAGTATTAAAAGAGGAGTAAGAGCACAATGCAGAGTTCTAAGAAAAGATGCTCCAGTATTGTTACTTCATGGGGAATACACGTATTTTCTTAAACAGGTCCAGAGAGCTGATAGGTCCACTTTAATCATATATTATTCTTGTGACCGAGTCTGATCATTATTGTATGCTCTTATGTGGTCTGCAGCGTGATAAAACTCTGACGACTGCCTGTGTAGACCTGCTATGTGACGCTATATGGTCATTGTATGGCGTTATTATTGGTTATATTGGTGCATGTAAAGTGGTAGCATGCTGTTGTCCCTGACTGAAAGAGCGATGCCTGTCCTTGATCGTATGGTTAGGTTTTTTTCTATATTACAATATTATTTTCTTTCTTTTGTTGATGAGGTTTACATATTTAAGGGAGATGTAAGGGGCTTGGCAAAGCAAAGCAAACCTACTTGCAGCACGCCACTATTTATCCACAATATTGGGAAAGGGTAGTGTATTATATGTGGGCCGCTGGGTTTTGTGTGCCAGGGCTGCTTTTTAGTCTCAATCTGGCCCTGTGTTTAATGCTCTACAGGAATTAGCTGGTCATATACATAAAACAGTTGTCAGCCAAACATCCACTACCCCCTCCCCAATAATATTCCCATCCAGACCTGCACCCTCTTAGGAGAAATAAAGGGATCGGATGAGTATAAATACCTGTTTTCCCTGACATCTCCAATTAGGCTATCCACATATTGCTGGTAGATCCTGTTAATATTAGTAGGATCTCCCAGAAAAAAAATCTGATTACTATGGCCATATAGATTTATTCAATCCCAGTGAAGGAGAACATTTTTATACTGGCAGAAAAAACAGGGAAATTGAAATGGATAACCCTCTGGGTGACTGCGTGCTGGAAAAGACAGCCCTTTGAGAGCCAGTATGGTTGCCAAGTAGTTGCTGACCAAGAAACTGAAGTCTGGTGTATAAGGGTATGTTCACACGTAGCGTAAACACTGGATTTTCCACAATGAATTTTATTGTGTAAAATCCACAGCATATTACAGTAGCAGCAGAGTGGATGAGATTTGAACAAATGTGATCCAAAAGCTGTGTAAAAATCAGCCGAAAAACAGTTCATAAATTGACATGTGGCGCGTTTTTTTAATCCGCAGCATAGAAAGATTTATACTTACCATACGGGCATTTTCATAGCAACACTTTCTTCTATTCTTTGTCCAGGCTGGCCTTCATGAGATGACCTTTCATCCAATGTGACTGCTGCAGCCAATCACAGGCTGCAGCAGTCACATAGGCTGCAGATTCATCCCAAGAGGCTGGAATGCACGGCTAACAGAGGGACACGTGTTGTAAGTATACATTTAATTTTTTTAACCACTGTTTTCCACAGCAGACATTCTGCCGAAAAACTGCACCACAAGTTGGTGTGGTTTTTCGGGCGGAATTCTCCACGGGTTCCAGGGCGGATACGCTTTGTAGTTATATGCAGCGTATCTGCCCTGTGCGAACATGGCCTAAACTGTTAAAGTTACAAGAGAAAGACTTTTTACCATTACTGCATGTAAGGATTGTAGAGAGCAGCCCAGCTTTCATGCGTGCCACATCACAATGCAAAGTCTGGACATTGCCTACATTTTTTGAAATAGGTTCTTTAAAGCTAATGTTAGATGTGAAATTATTGCCACCTGGGGATGTCAATTGTATGTAACCTTGTATGTACCATGCTCATTAGTGGTCTTGAGATGTATAGATGTCTTGAGTTCTATATACAAAATGTGTGGATATTACCATTATATTCTATTTACTGTGGTTTAATTTGCTTAAAACCTCCTGTGTGCCAGACCTGTCTAAATCCATAAGAATAAGGGTATGTTCACACGACAGCGTAAAATACGTCTGAAATTACTGAGCTGTTTTCAGGAGAAAACAGCTCCTGAATTTCAGAAGTTTTTGCATGTACTCGCGCCTTTCGCTGCATCTTTTACGAACGTAATTGGAGCTGTTCTTCATTAGAGTCAATGAAAAACGGCTCCAAATACATCCCAAGAAGTGTCCTGCACAGAACATCGTAAAACCCATTGCAGGCAATGGGCAGATGTTTGCAGACGTGTTGGAGCAGTCTTTTCAGGCGTAATTCGAGGCATAAAACGCCTCCATTACATCTGAAAATAGGTCGTGTGCACATACCCTAACTCATCAACTATAATTCATCCATTTTTACTGCATAACGTTGCCTGTTCTATTGTCTAGAAATAGAAATGTGTTCCTTTTGATTGCCAATTGTACCGGTAGGATGTTAAAGATTATTTTCGTGCTCCCGGCAGCAAATTCAAAATTAAGATTAAAATAATTTTTACTAGTGACGGTTCCTCTCCCTTGGCTCCTCAACATTTCTCATACATTTTGCTTAACTGAAGCATTAACTCTGCACTCAGTCTTGACAATCCACAGGAATGCACTAGAGGAGATTCATTGGCAACAGTTAAATTGCATGTCTAATGATTTTGTGGTTTGAAATAATAAAATAAACCAGGCTTATGGGAAGTAAAGAAACATCTCTATTGTAAAATCACCTAGTTTTCAAACAATTATTTTCTTTTCATTTTCATTATATAAACCACGATATTAACAAAACGTCAAAAAGCGTTTAACTGTATTTCAAGCCGAATTCTTTCTAACATTTGGGTAATATCTCACACTCTACAATGCAGTGTCTCTTTCGAATCGAAGAAGCCCTATTTGGAGCTGATTTTGAAACCGATAACTAGGGTTTATTTTTCATGGGTTGAATCTCAAATAACCTTCTAAATCCTAGGATTCAATGTTTTGTATAGATGGAGGGCTACTAAATTTATAAGAGGTTAATAACTCACAGGAATCAATGAAATAGTTACAAATTTTGCTATTTCACCTTAAGGGTATGTGCACACACACTAATTACGTCCGTAATTGACGGACGTATTTCGGCCGCAAGTACCGGACCGAACACAGTGCAGGGAGCCGGGCTCCTAGCATCGTACATAAGTATGCAGGACAACTGTCCCATACTGAAAACATGATTACCCTTAAGGGTACCTCCAGTCTTGCTGCTGTTCTCATCTCTTGCCAGAGTCACACGTTGTGGATTCTGTCAGAATTTAGGTGCGGATTCTATGCCTAAATCCAAGCAGAGTCCGCAAAATAATTTCACCACATTTTATGTCCCATTCACATGTTCAGGAAAATATCTGTGTGGAATATTGACCACGCTGTACATTTTGAAATGAACAGCATGCTCATAATTGATGCGGATTACTTTAACTTCAATGGAACGAATCCACAGGTGAATCTGCATGCAAATCTGCAATGTTGGTCACGGTTTCAGGCAAGCGTCGGATTTGGAGTGAGCAATAATCTTGACTTCATGTTCTTCCACCATGCAGCCGTTTTGGTTCACGGTTAGGACAGTTGAGTCGAATTTCCACTGTCAAGGCTCTGTTCAGAGTGAAGGGTAGGTTTAATAGAGATTGTAGACTTAGCTAGCTCATATTCCAGCAATTGTGCCGTGACTAAGCAGCAGGTACACTCGGGGAGGAAGGGATTTATGGAATATTGGTTAGTATTAGCCGCAGTTATGAGGCACAATGGTGCGAAGCCGAGTGATTAAGTTGCCCTTTTCCTCGGCAGCACTTCATGCCTCCCACGCAATAATGCTCTTTACTATAGACATATTGTGCCAGACATAAATTGTACACCAAAGAGTGGCTTGATTTAAATTGGCAACAAACATGGCTGAGCTTCCTATTGTCACTTTTTAAAAAATGGCCACCAAAGCTGAACAAAAAAATGTCAATTATATTACACTTATGTGTAATAGATTGCTGCAGATCGGTCGTTGATCCAGGGATTTAGTATGATTGCAATATTTGGACGAATTTTTCTCCTAAGATGAGGAAAATTGGCTTTTGCCCCTTGAGGTTTTTTACCTTCATCTGGATCAACATTGCAGTAGAATAGTTTGTACTACATGGACTTTTTCAACCTTACTAACTGTGACATTTCATTTGTTCATGGTTTACAATTATCATATCATATAACCTTTGGTAATGTTTTTGCAAAAGAAAGCTTCCCGTAAGTTGAAACTCAACAGAAAAGTGTGATAAAATATGTAAATCTTTTCTAACATGTTTAGGTTTCTTGTATAACATCACTACGGACATCTTTCCATTTCATAATGGGTTTGAGGGAAACCTTATGACAGCCATATAAATAAACAATTCAACAGGAATCTATATGTATTTAATTTCTTCTATTGCTTCTGTGGGTTGTCATGGCAAAGGACCTTCCCTTGGATATTGTTTATATGGAAGGTGCTACGTGAAAGCCAATCCCTTCTCATTTTCATCCTTGTGCCAAAAAACATACTTTCCAGTTTCTTTCCTGAAATTCGCAGCCCAAAGAAACCAAAGGAGCTTGGCATGTCGAGTGCGTGTAATTTAATGATGGATAGCGTGCATGGCTGTGGATAAGGTACCGTGTGTTTGATCTTCAGGTTCAGAATGCTAATGTAAATATAGAGCACCGTTTTTCTGTAGATTTAATCGCAGTGGAAAAATAAACCGACTCAAGAATTTGTAAAAAGAAAAAAAAAATAATAATATGAAAACTATCAGTTACAAGCCATTTACATTACCATGATCAGTCTGGCATTTTTGTAGGCACCAGCTACTTACAGAGTTAGTTGAAAACTGGCACGTCCATGTATGATTTTTCTTTCATTACAATGGACGAATTCTGGACATAATACCACAGTCTTTGGGGTTAGTTGGGGTTTCCTACATGGTGGTGTCTCAGACTTCAGTATTGGGCTCAGCTGTAAAACTACTATGTAGTTTATAGGACAATTGTCTTTTAGATTTCTCTTTTGTACTTATCAAAGCTGATGAAACAGATATCAAAGCTATAACTATCCTGCAGAAAGGTGCAAATTATAAGTCACTTCTAGACCCCGTCTTGTAATAGCATCTTTTCAGATGTAAGCACCAACCCCAACACCCTGTGGCCTTGAAGGGATTGTCTCATGATGTCAACCCTTAACTATATGCCCTTTTTGGGACCCCTTCTATGAGCCAGAATAAAGAGCCGCTCTGTAAGTGCAGCCCTCCTTCTGGCAGACTCGAGCTGTTCTTGTATTACATGAACAGCCATTTGTCTGAACAGCTGCCATGTAAAACTACATTATTCCCTGGCAAAATCAGCTGTTTGCAGGTGGTGCTGAGAGCCGTACCCGTGATGAGCAGCTGATTGCACTGGCGGCTCCATTCCGACAAGGGATGTCTCTAGTGAGACAACCTCTTTAACTCTCAAAACATTCCTTATTAGATTATAATAAGGGGACCCAAAGCCATTCACCTATAAACTACACCATCAAATGTTGGGGTGTTAAAGCACTGGTTTTATTTTATGTATCTCTGAATCTAGAAAATGTCTTTAAATAAAAACAGAGATCTGAAAAAAAATAAAAATTATTACATTATTACAAAAAGTAGAAAAAAATAAGAAATCAAAATAAATACTTTTTATGGGGCCTATGACTCCTTTTGCCCCATGGTCCAGACTTTTCTCAGTACACCCCTGGCATAGGCATACTGAGCAGCGCTGGTCAATCCGAGAGCATAATATGCATTGGGAAGTCTGAGACGCGCCATCTTGGGTGAAAGAAGATGGGCACAGGAATCAGCTGATCAGCGGCACAATAAGTGAAAAGGTGGGCACCAGGTACATTTACTATGCATTTCCTAACTGATGTTACATTTTTATGTAAAACTGGAGGGTCGCTTTAATCTGCAAAAATGTTTTATAGCTATGTAAATACGGGCTTCAGAGTTGAAATCTCCCAACATTCTTTACGGGTCAGAGGTCTGGTGAATTGCATTTGGGGACATATAGTCTTTATATAGGCATTGTGCATAACTCTGATGTCCCATTACATTGCAGGAGCTCAGCTTAGCTGTTAGGGACATGTCAGGTGACGTTATTGTTGGCTCCCTCCAGTAACAACCATAAGAAATGTGAATGCAGCTTTGGACTATAATACAGGCATTAATCATACTTACCAACATTTTAATACCAAATGAAGACATTTTTTAGGCCCTACCACCAATTAAACTTGGCCAAACCGGACAACAGGGGACTGTCCTGCGAAAGTATGTGTAACTCAGTAAAAGATAAGTAATGGTATGTACAAAGTGTGTACTCTAATATCTCATTTACTTGGCTTATTAAGGTGGTATTACACGGCCCGACGTGGGCCATGTAAATGAGAGCGGATCGACGAGACAGCTCGCTGATCGGCGCTCATTTGCTCCTTCCACATCGAGTTAGTATGGGGACAAGCACTCGTTACTCCAATCACTCGTCCCCATACATTTCTATCATGTTGGCAGCACGTCTCCCTATTTGTGCTGCCGACAACGATAATATTTTCAGCTGCCGAAATGATACGATCAGCCGATGAACGAGCGTTTGCTCATTCATCGGATGATCATTGCCCTGTTTACACAAAGCAATTATCGGTAAACAGCGTTCTGTAAACGCACACTTGCCCGATAATTGGCCGGTGTAAAAGGGCCCTGTAAAGCAACATAAAAAATATAATAATTAACACAACTCTTATCGACTCATTCGTAAAAGTCTGAACTATTACAACATAACCTTATTTAACCCACACAGTGACAAAGTGAATAAAAAAATGTCAACGCCAGTATCGCTGTTTCTTGGTCACATCATTTTCCACAAAACATGGAATAAAAAGTGATCAAAAAGTCTTATGTACCCCCATCCTGCAATAAATGAGCCCTCATACCTCTCAATCAACAGAAAAATAAAAAAAAGTTATGATTCTCAGAATATGGCAACACAAAACAAAATTACATTTTTAACAATTCGTTTTCTCCTTGTAAAAGTAGTAAAAAAAAAAAAAAAACTATATAAATTTGGTATCTCCGTAATTGTATTGACCAGCAGAATAAAGTTAGCATATGATTTTTCCTGCAAGGTGAATGCGCAAAAAACAAAACCCAAGAAACAATAGAGATTTCAGTTTTTTCCTATTCCACCCCCAGTTTCCCAGTACATTATATGGTACAATAAATGGTGCCATGAGAAACTACAACTAGTCCCACAAAAAACAAGCCCTCATACAGCTATATTGAGGCAAACATAATAAAGTTATGGCTTTAGGAAGTTGGGGAGTGAAAAACTAAAATGAAAATACGAAAAATGGCTGCAGAGGGAATGGGTTAATATTAATAATTATTTAGAATAAGTGCCTGCTATTTTATCCCCCATACCTCCCAAAGGTCTTGGAAAATGTGAAAGAAAATTCACAGTTCCATCCCTGGTGGATCCCAGGTGCAGCCAAACTGGTGGCCTATTCAAGAGATGAGGGAAGCAGGTGGGAGATATTAAAAAATAGGACAGGTTATTCAGCTGACTTTCAGTTCCATGATTTTTTTCCGACTGAATTTATTTTATGGAAATCATTTTTACACATATTTCCTTTATAAATTCAGTTTTTATTTTCAAACAGTGTATAATGTGGTACCTAAACAGAATAAGTGGGTACTGTAATGGCGCAGGGTGTGGACCCACTGGGATAGCAGCTGGTCAGCAGGTACAAAACAATGTCTATAGTCCAGAAAGGGTACCTGAGGCAATGTGGACAGAAGCGGTGGATTCAGGCTAAGATGAGGCTCCGACAGTAGACAGACACCCAGCGGGGTGTGACACAATAGATGCAGCGGAAGAAACAACACGACTCCAACTCTTGATGGCACAGAGGCACGGTAGCACGGGATACAGGGTACAGGCAGCAGGAACGGGTAACACTGGGAACTGGAAAACACTAGGAGATCATTTGCAATGACAAACTTTAGGTAACACAACAACGCTCAGGCAATGATCAAGAGGGCAGAGCCATTTTTATAGTCCAGCAGCATTCTGGGCTAATTGCAGATTTTCTGCAACTGTGCGTGCACTGCCCTTTAAGGCCGTGCACGCGCGGGCGCGCACCCTGCGGGAGACAGTGTCCGGACCAGGAAGTAAGTGCCGGCGTCTCCCAGGAGGGATACCGCCGAGAACTCACACGTCCATGGCCACGGCCGTTAGCGGGTAAGTCAGGACGATGGTCCGCAGCCATAGACGTTACAAGTGCCAAGCTGAATGGAGCTAAGCAATTGCTTAGCTCCATTCAGGGCATGACGCTGTACAAGGCTGGAGACTCACACTTTGACATCTGCAGACTGTTTTGGGAAGGAGCAGGAGGTCAGCCTGTTGGGGTCTGGATGGTTGCTTAGCGCCACATGGCGAAGGAGGTAGCGTTGCTCATGTAGGTCTCTGCACAAGGTCAGTACAGGAGTTGCAGAAGCTGGTCATGGGATTTTGGACTTCACAGCTACAGAACACAGTCAGGGGTTGATAGACCTCATATAAGCAAATCACAGATTTAAAAATTGGTGAAACTCAAATCTTATGAAGAATTCTGGACCTATTTAGATTAAATAAAAGTAAAGTATATGTCTTTCCAAGACCATTAATCCCTTCCCCATCCTTAACAATCTAATAATAACAATGATAACAATGATAATAACCATTAGATGTAATTTGTGGTATAGTGTATAAACGCCCCCCCCCCTCTAGAGCATAATGTATATTGTATATCAATATTAATACCCTCTTCATCTTAGACCACCAGAAAAATTAAGTATCAATTGCTTAACCACTCTAGACCCCCAGGACTATGTCAGGAAAACGATCACTAACCCTATATAACAATATGTGATGTAAAGTCACTTTAAAGGCTATTTAAACCTTTGAAAGGCATTTTATATACATACATATATATATATATATATATATATATATATATATATATATATATATAAGGTCAATCAGAGTGATTGGTGCAACTTTAGAAATAGTTTTTATTAAAAATTATTTTTACTTTTTAAGATACAGATGCTCTGTATCCTCTATACAGAGCAGCTATATTGTTCGCTAAATCCTGTTCCCGTCAAGTCCGCGGGACTGACGGGTTTAGTGTCAGCGGGTCCTGCGTGTCTCTGGCACGCAGGATCCACCTGTAAACTATCACATATAAGTTCATAATTTAGATGTGATGGATTACAGGCAGGACCCGCTGACACTGAACCTGTCAAGGAACTATACAGCTGCTCGGTATAGAGAATACAGAGCAGCTGTATCTCAAAAAGTAAAAATAATTTTTACTAAAAACTATTTATAAAGTTGCACCAATCACACTGATTGACCTTTATTTATTTTAAATAAATAATGCCTTCCAAAAGTTTACATAGCCTTTAAAGTTGGCAAATTCTGTATCATCGGAGGGATTTTTCAATCTCCAATCTGGGTACCAATGCACCTTCCTTTAAAAATGTTACGTTTGCCCCTGGTTTCTACCTGAATTTCAGTATAAAACAATAAGGTCCACTGTGTATACACATATATCCTTATGTATGTGTGTGTAAAAAAATATAACTCCTCTATATGTAACAGTATGTGGCCTGTTTAATACAAAGTGAAGTTAACATTTCTGATGGAAACCACACAGATGATTATGTGGTTTAACATAGCAGGTCACAAGGATTCAAATGCAGCCTCTCCGGCATGTGGCGAGAGAGCGCTTGGCATTTTCGCACATCAGTAACATTATTTTTGTGCTCACTTCATACGTTACAGCTGATTATGATGAACTGTGAGTACCACTGAGAAATTCTCTCATCAACTTTCTCAATTGCTTGGAGCCCCTCATGTGCAAGCTAAGCAAACCACCAACCAGATGTATTCAATCAAAAATTGGAGGTAAGCCTGGAAGAATGGAAAAACAATGCAACGCTGGCAGGAAACAGACTTTTATTTTGTGTAATATACAACACCACTTGGAATGTTCATAATGTCGACAACAATATGGAAAAGAAAAGCAGCTGAGCTATAGCAAGTGTTCTTATTTCACCAGTTTTATCAGTCGAGAGCATTTTCCTGTAAAATAAGAAAAAAATAAGTTCTTGTGTGACGAAGACTTAAAAAGGGGTTATCCAGGAAGTGATATTTTTTTTTTAGGGTCTGCAAATGAAATAAATAAATAAAAAAAAGCAAGACTTACCTATCCTTGTCCCCAGCGATCCAGTGCTATCGCTGCGGCGGCAGTCCGGGTGGTTGGCTGCAGTGGTCACATCCTACATGCATGTAAACAATCAGAGGGTTCAGCAGGGCTCTCTGGTGACGAATCGTATCTCTGGCATAATACCAGAAATACATCATATGGCGCTGAGCCCTCTGATTGGCTGCAGCGGTCACATTCTTTGTGTATGTATATGTAAACAAGCATCGGGAATGCGACATCGCTGGATCACATGGGGCAATGATAGGTAAGTATTTCTTTTTTGTTTTATTTATTTAATTTCCAGCCCCTAAGAAAAAATGTTCACTTCCCGGATAACCCCTTTAAAGGAGTTGTCCATGATTTATCTTTTCGATGTTTTGGCCTAAAGTGGCCATGTTATGGGGATAACTTTTCAAACTGTGGCTGTAAGCTTTATGGCTGTGGCTGTATGTGGACATAGGGGCAGCATCTCAAACCATACATAGTCACCTCTCTACTCATACAATGTATAGATAACAGCTCCATACATCGGCCACATGACAGAAATCATAGGACCTCATGGCAAAACTTAGTATGGGTCCCACCCACCAGTAAGAACCCTGACAAATATACACATTTATTATTAAGTTATTGTTCACTGTAATTTTATATCAGATCTTTATAAGGGAAGCGGAGTTAATACTGATGCACCATACGAGCGGCATCCCAGTATCTCTCCCCTGTGCCACATGTAACAGATTTATGAACAGGGTGTATTTTTCTTTATTAAATGTAAAAAAAATAAATAGGCTTCTTTATGACTTCAAAAACGGCAGGAAAAGCGCGTGTTCAAAATGTAACAAAATAAAAAAAAAGCCACCAAAAACGTATGTAAATAAAAAGCCATTAAACAGTGTAAAACACATGGCATTTTTCAAATGCGTTTTAAAACTGTGCGTGTGAAAGAGGCAAATAATGGCTTTCCGCCCAAAACATAAAATGGACCATATATTAGTTAATCAGAAGTTAAAGCAGTAGCAAAATTTGGTAATTATGTTTCTTTTTCCAATTTGGCTGTCGCTCTAATTTCTGATTTAATAATATATGGTCAATTTTACTTTTTGGGTGGAAATCCTCTTTTAATATTCTATTTAGCTGTTTCTGAGTCAGGAGTGACAGATGCTACCACAAGTGGCTGCCTTTATAGTGGTTGTAGGGTCTGTCACCTTGAATCATATGCAAATCTGCATTGTTGTAAAGGGTTAAGATGTTCACGGATAATCTCATGTTTAAAGGCTATGTACAACTTTGAAATACTTTTCGTTTTACTAATAAAAATGTCTACCAGTGTGTTTGGTGCAACTTTCTAAATACTTTTTATGAAAAATTATTTTTACTGTTTGAGATACAGCTGCTTTGTATTCTGTAATACAGAGTAGTTATATCTTGCGTTGAGATCTGAATCCATCTAGTCAGTGGAACTGACAGATGTGATTGGTAACAACTCGATCCTGCGTGTCAGAGACACCCAGAACGTGCTGTCACTGAACCTAAGTTCATAACTTTAGATGTGATCCATAACAGGTCTCAAGTCTCAGCACAAGATACAGCTGCTCTGTATACAGGATACAAAGCAACTGTATCTCAAAAAGTAAAATTAATTTTTCATAAAATGTAATTACTCATCCTATGGTTCCATCTGAGATAAATGCTGCCAGATGTGTCTTGTGCCCACTTTGCTCTACTCTCTAGCTTTACATCTTCCCCCCTGTTCTAATGCTCTGCCTGTGTAACTTTTAGTCTTCACAGTAGTTCTTGCATCCTGTTACATCGTAAAGAAGACTACAACGAGTAGCGCTCATAGGATCCACCTAAAACTTCAGATGTGAATAGCATCAGTACGTAATGCAAAATCTGGATGTGTATGGGGAGCTCCTAGTCAACCTTACTTTAGTTTTAAAATCTGTATATTATAAGAATGAATAAAAGACAAACATGTGTTAGATCCAAGCAAAGGCTTCCCCATGGCTTTAAGTCGTACAAAGGTTAAAATATAGGCATTGATAACTGAGCTTTGGAAAAGGGTAACCCCCCCTGCGAAATGCTACAGACCACAATAGTCACTATTCCTAAACCAGGAAAATCTCCCACTACTCCGGCTAATTTTCGGCCAATATCCCTCCTTAATTGTGATAGGAAAATATATTCTAAAATTCTAGCCACTCGCTTGATTGACATTCTACTAACGTTAATTCATTCGGACCAGGTTGGATTCACGAAAGGGAGGCAAGCTACTGACGGCACAAGACGTATCGTCAACCTTTTGGCAAAGGTGGGAGGCAGTCGGACGCCTTCTCTCTTTCTTACCCTGGACGCGGAGAAGGCGTTCGACAGAATACATTGGGGATTTGCTTTTGCTACTTTACGTAAATTTGGGTTTGGGGGTCCTATTTTACAAGCTATTCATGCCCTCTATATTTCTCCCTCAGCTAGGATTTTGTCGAATGGCTCTCTTTCCACGCCCTTTAACATAACAAATGGGACAAGACAGGGATGTCCACTATCCACATTACTGTTCACGTTAGTTATGGATCCATTCGCGGAATCTATTCACTCCAATATAAACATTAGAGGGACCCCTGTAGGATCAACATAAATTGGGCCTATTTGCAGATGACGTCAATTTGACGATTTCTGACCCTTTAACTTCTTTGCGAGAAATCTTAGATGTCATATCGCGGTTTCGCTTAGTCTCGTATTACAAGATCAATGCCACCAAATCCCAGGTGTTAGGGCTTTTTATTAACAAAACTTTGTCATTCAAGCTGAATTTCCTTTTCAGTGGGAGAATACTTCTATCCCCTATTTGGGGATACAGATTGGTTTTCCCCTTACTGTGATGCCTAATTTGAATCTGGAACCTTTACTATCCACTATTCAGGAAGACCTTAAATGCATATTGAAACATGAACCATCCTGGTTGGGTCGCAATGTATGTTACAAAATGTTTATTTTACCAAAAATATTGTATTTTTTGTGTACTCTTTCTGTTCCCATAACTTCCTCCCTTCTTATGAAGTTTCAAAAACAGCTGAGAACATTTATCTTGGGGGGGTCGACATTCGAGAATAGTGCATAGTGCAATAGTGCACACTGATAGTGCATGGTCGTAGCGAAGGGCCTGGGAATGCCAAATATTCTATCCTACCATAAAGCTTTGATAGTTAAGCACTTATGTGCATGGATTACCCCAAGCTCACTATCTAACTGGGCCTCTATAGAGCAGAATCTTACTGGCAGTAAATCCCTTAGAAATATTATTTTGGCTTATGCTGTCAAACCATCCCTTTCCCTTCCAGTAGCACCAACAATAAGGGTTTCTGTACAAGCTTGGCTTTCTTTTCTGTCAGTCACCTCTACCACCGTAAGGGGGGCACCTGTTCCTTTAACTGTTCTTGAATTGCTGATTCCAAATATGAAGGTGCATATCTGGGTGGGGTGTGGTATCCATTATATTTTAGAACTATACCATGGAGATAGTCTTAGATTATTTTCAGATTTTGTAGCAACATATCATGTACCTTATAGTGACTTATTTAGATATGTCCAGATTGCATCTTATTTAGCTGATTTTCCTACTACTACTGTTTCTTTGCCACAATTTATCTGTACTCCTTTTTCTAACCCTAGCAGAGGGGATTTAAACTTTACTAAGTGTATATATGACTACCTCAACGGAGACATGGAGATTACTAAGCGGGCCCATTTTCTAGGTTCGGAGCGAGACTTAGGAAGGATATTTACCACTGAGCAATGGGCTGCGGCAATCAAGTGGACTATGAAGTCCTCTTTATGCATGAATCTATTGGAAATATACCATAAAATGCTGATGAGATGGTATTATACTCCTTCCAAGCTAGCCAGAATTTATCCCCACTCGTCGGCCTTGTGTTGGAGAGGATGTGGCCAAATAGGTATACTTTATCATATTTTTTTGAATTGCCCTCTTATATTAACATTATGGGATGATGTGTTTCAACTTCTAGTAGAAGAAAGGACTGCAGCACTTAGTTATCCAGAAAATAGAAAATGTATTCACCAAGCATAAAAACTGCAACGTTTCAACCCCAATAGGGTCTTTATCAAGCATAGTAATAATACATCAGTGCACACCTTTTATACCACCTGTGATATGACATCACTTCCTGTATACCCACAACAATAATAACGTTTACTTAACACTCATAACACATTATTACATAGAAAAAATTGCTACATAATATCCCCCACATCATCATATTCAAATTTAGTGGAAACGCTATTGTAGATCGCCAATGTAGTACCTGTAAAACAGTCTCCAAGGGCAGAATGTATGTTCCTTAATTAAAATCAAGTCCCAAAAGAAGGGATGTTTTCCCTGCCTCGGATGTTGCAATTGCAACAGCATGATGCGGGGTAACACCATGGTACATCCAAGGACAGGTAAAACTTATGGAATTAAACAATCTTTCACTTGCTTGTCAAAATTTGTTATATATGTCATACAATGTCCATGTGGACTTTTATATGTGGGTGAAACCACACAGGAATGTAGAACGCGCATCAACCAACACAAATATACTATTAGGAGTAAAAAAAATCTGACTTACCAATTCCTCAACATTTTATTCAGTTTGGCCATAATATTTCGCAATTGAGGTTTAAAATTATTGATGGGGTTGCATCGTTGAGGAGAGGAGGAAACAGAGAAAGGATCCTAAAAAAGCTAGAACTAAAATGGATCTATGAACTAGATACTCTTGAGCCAAAAGGGCTCAATAGGGAGTTCAGAACTACTGGTATCTGTTAAAAATGTGTCTGTGGGCGGGGCCCTGGCCGCATCGTCGTTGGAATGGGGTTGTAATTAAGTGCCTGGTTATTAACCAAGTGATTTTCTTGTCATTTGACTTTTTATGCTTTATTGTTTGTTTTATTCTTTTAGGTATTGTTACACAATATGGGATTTTTTTCGTGGAAATCGTGGTTTGAAAAAACCCTGTGGTGAGGAAATCTATTGAAGTAACCTGATCAGTCTCTGGGAATGTGGCTTGTACTATGGTTCTCTGCCTGTCTCATTATAAACTGTGGACAGTTGAAAGTTTTAAATTTTCTCGTGTTATTGTACTGTTGTATAGAAATCACAACTGTTTATTATGCTGCTCTCCTGTAATTGCAGGTGATCTATATTCATGCCACTACATTTGAAGATAAGACACGCAGAGCATTTCTTTATTTGTGAAAGTCGGTCTATTGAAGCCTAATAGTTCTCTTATTGGTGGGGTTATGTGTTACCCGGCCTGATGCGCATGCGCAGTCTTGAGTAAAACTGCGATGCGCTTCTATGGTAACGGCAGACGCCGGAGACTGATGAAATTAGTATTTCCGGTCATGCGCAGTCCTGCGTAGGATGGTGAAGTGCCTCTATGGTAATGACAGACGCCGAAATTTGTTATTCCGGACACGTGCAGTCTTGAATAAGAATGCAATGTGCTTCTATGGTAACGACTGACGCCGGAAATTAAAGAAATTAGCACTCTCGGACATGCGCAATGAGAACAACAGATACATACGAGGCCAATTCTGCCCTTGGAGACTGTTTTACAGGTACTACATTGGCGATCTACAATAGCGTTTCCACTAAATTTGAATATGATGATGTGGGGGATATTATGTAGCAATTTTTTCTATGTAATAATGTGTTATGAGTGTTTAGTAAACGTTATTATTGTTGTGGGTATACAGGAAGTGATGTCATAATCACAGGTGGTATAAAAGGTGTGCACTGATGTATTATTACTATGCTTGATAAAGACCCTATTGGGGTTGAAACGTTGCAGTTTTTATGCTTGGTGAATACATTTTCTATTTTCTGGATAACTGAATGCTGTAGTCCTTTCTTCTACTACTCTGCACAAGTTGTCCTGTTGGACCTGGGACAGTCTTACTGCTTGCACCGTCCCTACTTGGGATTTATACCTTGATCCCCTCTGGAGGAACTCTCTTGGTTGTGCTGCTGATTTCTTGTTTATCGTGTTTCAACTTCTCTCATCAGTGCTGGATATTACTATTATAAAAGATCCGGCTTTAGCTCTGTTATCTTTAGGAATAGAGGACCTTCCAACTAACTTTAGACGTCTGGTGGGTCATGTGTTTCTCACTACTAAACGTATGATTGCCAAAGCTTGGAAATCCTCCACTTCTCCATCTTGTATTGAGGTGATCGGGGAAGTGTCTAACCATTGTGTTTATGAACGCCTATTTTATTTGAGGAGTAACAGATATGTTCTCTTTTCTAATGTATGGAACCCATGGATACGCCGTTTTGTGGACTGTAGAGACCAATTACCTACGTCAGCCTAATTCCCATCTCCCTTCCCTTCCTTTCCTTATCCTTTAGCCTTCTGATAAGTAGTTTCATATTTTGTATTTATCATATGAACAGATGTATATTTTATTGGATGTCATGCTGTTCTGACTTTGTTCACTGTGTATGACTTATATTGTACTATATTGTGTTGAAAATGCAATAAAAATTTATTGTTGAAAAAAATAAATATAGGCATTGTACAAGGTGTAAGATCATAGATAGGGGTAGGTATCAATACAATGCAGGGAAATTTTCACATAGCTTAGAACCAAAGTAAAAGCAAAAAAGACAAAAAACAATACAAATATTAGAAGACGAACAAAAAAATAAATAATAAACAAATAAACAACTAAAATATGAACATGCCATGTGATCTTGAAAGAGCAGGCTGTGATGATAGTGTAGGGATTAGATAGAGAACGAGTGTCTTAAAATGCTGCTAGGTTCATGCAAGCAATCCAAGGCTGATGAAGCATCCAGGATACAATCAATAGTATTAGATCTTATTGCATGAATTTTTATTTTATTTTAGGTGAATCCAATTTTTTAGTTTAAACAGTGTGTTACGAACACCACTCCCGGCACACGTGACTTGGATGCTACTGTAAAGGGGAACTCCGCTTGTCCACTCTTACACACGCCTTTCGCAACAGGCTAACAATGAGTTAAGTGCACCCCAAAACCAGGTCACACATCTACACAAAACACTGCCACCATTTGCCGTATTAGGCCGACAGGAGCCTACTCTTGGTAACGCACACGTTCTCACAGGCACACACAATCTAAAAAGCATTCAACAGGTTACACTTTTTCTCTTCAAAGTTGTGGGTAGGTTTAGCGCAGCAAGGAACAAACTTATTAATTTTAGGGTTTAATATACGAAAGTACAGTGCCTACAAAAAAGGCTACAAAAATGATGTAATAAAAACGACATACATATAAGCAAAACAGTTACAAAATAAAAGGAAATAAAGCAAAGAATAACATACCTCTTACGTATTTGATAGGTTAGAGATCCCGCTGAGGAGAATAGCTTGAAGGTGGACAGAACTGCAATGTCAACGCATCTCCTGTGGTCTGACACTGTGTATTTCTTGGTATGCCATTATAAAGGGTCCAAACAAGACCCCTCACCCCTCCTCCTGGTCAAATGGAAGGAGGATGGCTAATTACATGCAAAACAGAGAAAGTTGCCGAACACAATTCTAATCGGTCATAACTCCTTATATGAATCTCGTAGCGAGATACTATGTCCGACAAGTTCCGGGGCTTACCAAACATGACTATGAAATATTAATAATTCTAACCAACATTCAGTTCTGGGGTTTCTCATGGCCGAGAATCCCTGCACTTGAGACCCAAGGAGCGTCTGAGTTCCTGGATCATATACACCTAGCTGGGTTATATACAAGATGAATTATGACACGTGGTGGGGGGGGGGGGGCGGGCTTTGAAGGATTATATTTCTTTTGTCCCATACAGCCATTTCTGTAGACATGTGAGCAGGGCCGGACTGAGACAAAAAAAATCAGCCATGGCACACAAGCCCCAGCAGCCAACACACTCTGTCTAAGACCAGCCCTGGCCCTAAGCCCCCCAGTCACAGCACACACCGCACATCGGTTGATTCGGTCCAAAGTGATTTCTGTTGAATGTCAGATTACCACACTTTTTTATGAGGTGGAATTTCGTTCCGTTGGAGCAGCTAGCTCACAGCTTATGTGCTCAACATTCAGCTTTCTGCCTTCCCCATAGAGCAACACCTACGGGGTGACGGAACGTGATACTTGATTGAGTGATATGTATATTGCTGAAATCCGCAATAATGTTCTGTAAAAGAGAACTGGTTCAGCCACATAAGTAACTTTGTTATGTAGCAACCTCCTCCCTACACCAACTCCACCCAGTAAGGTATTCTCTCAGACAAGGCCACACTTCAGGATTTGAACCAGGGCCCACACAGAAGACACTGCTTAAAGAGGCTCTGTCACCAGATTTTGCAGCCCCTATCTGCTATTGCAGCAGATCGGCGCTGCAATGTAGATTACAGTAACGTTTTTATTTTTTAAAAACGAGCATTTTTGGCCAAGTTATGACCATTTTCGTATTTATGCAAATGAGGCTTGCAAAAGTACAACTGGGTGTGTTGAAAAGTAAAAGTACAACTGGGCGTGTATTATGTGCGTACATCGGGGCGTGTTTACTACTATTACTAGCTGGGCGTTGTGTATAGAAGTGTCATCCACTTCTCTTCACAACGCCCAGCTTCTGGCAGTGCAGCACTGTGACGTCACTCACAGGTCCTGCATCGTGTCGGCACCAGAGGCTACACTTGATTCTGCAGCAGCATCAGCATTTGCAGGTAAGTAGCTACATCGACTTACCTGCAAACGCCGATGCTGCTGCAGAATCATCTGTAGCCTCTGGTGCCGACACGATGCAGGACCTGTGAGTGACGTCACAGTGCTGCACTGCCAGAAGCTGGGCGTTGTGAAGAGAAATGGATGACACTTCTATACACAACGCCCAGCTAGTAAAAGTAGTAAACACGCCCCGATGTACGCACATAATACACGCCCAGTTGTACTTTTACTTTTCAACACGCCCAGTTGTACTTTTGCAAGCCTCATTTGCATAAATACGAAAATGGTCATAACTTGGCCAAAAATGCTCGTTTTTAAAAAATAAAAACGTTACTGTAATCTACATTGCAGCGCCGACCTGCTGCAATAGCAGATAGGGGTTGCAAAATCTGGTGACAGAGCCTCTTTAAGCACCAGACCACCAGCTCAGGCTTATCTCTCAGCTTTCTTATTGTCCTCATAAGACCAAATGCAAATGTCACTTCCAGCAGGAATAAGAACATGTCATCTTTGGAAGAAGTTGTTGCCAACAGTTGAAAGCAGAGGTAGTGCACTGATAAAGATCTCTGCTAATAAATTTGAGGCGTGAGGACCATGTGAGTTCGATCTCCAGCCTTAAAAGCAATTAACCATCAAGCCACTGTGCAGTCATGTCCCAATATCATCCAAGGTTTTTCTTGTTGAAGGTCTGATTACCCGTTTTTAAAAGAGGTGAAAAATGTGTGCTCGTAAGGCTGCCGTGCAGCTAGCTCACAGCTTGCGTGAACTGAGTTGAGCGCAGGAATCACTTCTGTACTATGTGGGTTCTAACCCCCATGTTGTCCTCCTGGTGACCCTGGGCAGCTCCCCCCCTCCCAAAGTGCCACCTATGGAGTGATGGATTATGATGCCTGTTTGAGTGATGAGTATATTGCTGAAATCTGTAATAATCTACTCTATAAAGACAGCTGTCTCAAAAGAGGCAGCTGCATAAGTAACTTTCTTTACATAATTAACTTCCTTATGCAGCAACAACCTCACTGCACTGTTACAAACACCACCCAACAAAGTACCATTTTGAACAATCCACACATCAGGACTTGAACCAAGGACTGCACAGAAGACACTCACTGTTTAGACACCACTTAATCACCACACCACCATCTCACATTGGTATCTTAGCTTTCTTATTGTCCCCATAAGACCAAATGTAATCATTACTTCCAGCATGAATGAGAACATGTCATCTTTGGAAGAGTTTGTGCCTGGCTCTTGACTGCTGAGGTAGCGCACTGGTAATGTTCTCTGCTGATAAACTAGAAGTGTGAGGGATGTGTAGGTTCTATCCCCAGGATCTCCTCCATGCATCTCAGTTTTGAAAGTCTTTCACCAGTTTAGGCTCACAAGGAGAAGCATCCTTTTAAAGGAGAAATGCATTGCACTGTTGAGCGTCAGCCGCTTGCAAAAATTGTTGTTACCTTCAAGCACAAACAAGTATAAGTAAGTAGACCACTATCTACAACACACACAGGATGCTTTGAACCTAGGCTAACTCCATAGCAAACCAGGCTTAGGCACTTAAGCCCCAAGCCACCACGCTGTAATGCTCCTGCTCGCCACAATGTGATCTAAAGTTTTTCTTGTTGAAGGTCCGATTACCATTTTTTAAAAGAGGTGAAAAATGTGTACTTGTAAAGCTGCCGTGCAGCTAGCTCACAGCTTGTGTGATCTGAGTTGAGCGCAGGAATCACTTCTGTACAATGTGGGTTCTAACCCCCATGTTGTCCTCCTGGGGACCTTGGGCAGCTCCCCCTTTCCCAAAGTGCCATCTATGGAGTGATAGATTATGATACCTGTTTGAGTGATGAGTATATTGCTGAAGTCTGCAATAATCTACCACATAAATGCAGCTGTCTCAAACAAGACAGCTGCATAAGTGACTTTCTTATGCAGCAACAATCTCACGGTGCTGCACCCACACCACTATAAATACCACCCAACAGAGTCCCCTTTTAGACAAGGCCACACATCAGGATTTGAACCAAGGTCTGCACCGAAGACACTCACTGTTTAGGGTGCAGCTTAAGCACCAGACCACCAGCTCACATTGACCTCTGGGCTTTCTTTTATGGTTCCCATAAGACCAAATGTAATCGTTACTTCCAGCAGGAATAAGAACATGTCATCTTTGGAAGAATTTGCAGCTGGCTCTCCATGCCAGAAGTAGTGCACTAGTACAGTTCTCTGCTAATAAATTAGGAGTGAGGAATGTGTGGGTTCTGTCCCTGGGATCTCCTCCTTGAATGCCTTTCACTAATGCAGGTTCACAAGGCAAGGCATCCTTTTAAAATAGAAATGCATTGCCCTGTTGTGCATCAGCCACTTGCCAAAATTGTTGTCACTCTTAAGCACTGACAGCAAACTCTTATAAGTAAGGAGAACGCCACCTACCACACAAGCTTCGAACCCAGGCATATGGGCGAAATCCAAAGCAAACCTGGCCTAAGCACTTAAGCCCCAAGCCACTGCGTAGTCATGCCCCAATGTTTCTCCTCATGAAAGTCCGCTCACTTTTTTTTTTTTTAAAGAGGTGAAAAATATGTTCCCATGGGGCTCACAGCTTAAGTGATCTGAGTTGAACACAGGAATCGCTTCTGTAACAAAGTGGGTTCTAACCCCCATGTTGTCCTCCTGGGGACCCTAGGCAGCTCCCCCCTTTCCCAAAGTATCACCTGTGATGGATTATGATACCTGTTTGAGTGATGAGTACATTGCTGAAATCTGCAATAATCTATATATACACAGCTGTATAAGAAACTTTCTTATGCATCAACAATAGCACTGCGCTGCCTCCACACCACTATAAACACCACCCAGCAGAGTTCCCTTTTAGACAAATCCACACATCAGGATTTGAACTCAGAAGACACTCACTGTTTAGACTCCACTTAATCACCACACCACATGGATTGTTCTCAGTTTGGTCTCTTATTGTCTCCATAAGACCAAATGTAAACGTCACTTCCAGAAGGAATAAGAACGTGTCATCTTTGGAAGAATTTGCAGCCAGCTCTCGACAGCAGAGGTAGTACACAAGTAAAGTTCTCTGCTGATGAATTAGATGAGTAGGTTCTATTCCCAGGATCTCCTCCTAGAAAGCCCTTTACCAGTGCATGTTTGCAAGGTGAGGTGTTCATTTAAAAGAGAAATGCATTGCCCTGTTGAGCGCCACCCCCTTGCCAAAATTGTCAGGAAAACATTGTCCCCTTTAAGTACAAGCAGCTCACTCGTATAAGTATGGAGACCACCATCTACCACACAAGTTGCATGCAGCAAACCCAAGTACATGGGCTAACACCGTAGTGTTTCTGAACTCAGCACTTTAGCTCTCATGAGACGAAGTGGTCAAAAGTGACTTCTGTTGAAAGTCAGATTACTGCGTTTTTTTTATGAGGTGAAAAATGTGATCTGGTGGAGCCATCGTCCTGCAGCTTATGTGTTCAGACACAACACTAAATGCCACTGGCACCTTATTAGTAAAACTCTTTATCGCCGGCAGCTGAGAAAGATATTCGCAGGACTGATGGCTTTTTTTAAAACGTATATTTCTTGTTAAAGTGTGGCAGAAAGAAACATCATGTCTCCACAGGAGCGCTTCTTTAAGGGGTGTAGGAACCTCAATATAAATCAAGTAGAAAAATAAATTACACAATCAAATTACAAAGACGTGATATATATATATATATATTTTTTTTCTAAATCTATCTCAACAGAGCAAATATAAAGCAACCACATTTTTATTATTTTTACATGGAAAGAAAGACAAACAACAGGAGGCAAGATGATCATTTTAGGCACAACTCTGAGCAGTAAAGCTCATTTAAAGGGCATATGGTCTTGTCCGTCCCCCCATCACCTTCATTTATTAACCATTCTTCTCCACACTGTACAGTAGTTTATACTTCTTATTCTTACTAAAGATATTGCACAAATATTATACAAGAGAACGTTGTTAGTAACATCTAGAGAAGCTAAGTAGTTCATTAAAGCGGTTTTCCACCTCCTGACCTATCCACCGGATAGATCATCAGTACATGATCTGTGGGAGTCCGACCCTGCACAGATCAGCTGCTCCGTGCACTGGACTTACATGCCGGAAGAAGTTGGCTCCGGCCACGGAATAGCAGTCGAGCTTCTACAGCACGGCCGCTATGCTATGTACAGAGCTAACTGCTTCCAGCACCATACATCGCAAGATGTGCCATAACATCCGGTGCCCGAAGGCCACTGGAGCTGTTTAACGGACCCGCACCGATGATATACTGATGACCTACCCGGTGGATAGGTCATCAGTTGTCAGAAGGTGGAAAACCCCTTTAACGGATTACGTCTAAACCAATTTTCTGTACCACTTGTTAGAGCGGGGTCACTATAGATCAGGGGTCTCAAACTCGGCTGGGTAAGTGGGCCACATATAGAAAAAATGGGAAGTTGACGGGCCACATTTCTTTCAAATTTGATACAATACAAAATTATTGTTAATCAATTAGTTATTTGATCTACTATAATCCTACATTACTATAATAATACCGTCAGGTTTAAAATTTTAGAGAATTCTCCACGTGCTTATTTCAACAATCCAGTTTGCCAGTTTAAGTGTCGCTAAATGCAGTCCGGCGGCTCAGTTAGCAGTGTTTTGCAGACACACATGTCAAGATTGAGCAGTCCCTTTTTAGATAGTGCCACAGTGCCCTCTGTGGATGCTGCCACAGTGCCCTCTGTGGCTGTTGCCACAGTGCCCTCTGTAGATGCTGCCAGAGTCCTCTGTAGATGCTGCCACAGTTCCCTCTGCAGATAATGCCACAGTGCCCTCTGCAGATAATGCCACAGTGCCCTCTGCAGATAATGCCACAGTACCCTCTGTAGATAATGCCACAATGCCCTCTGTAGATAATGCAACACACCCCTAGATAATGCCACAGTGCCCTCTGTAGATGCTGCCACAGTGCCCTCTGTAGATGCTGCCACAGTGCCCCCCGCAGATGCCACAGTGCCCTCTGCAGACTCTGCCACAGTGCCCTCCGCAGACTCTGCCACAGTGCCCTCCGCAAATGCTGCTACAGTGCCCTCTGCAGATAATGCAACATACACCCCAAGTAGGTAGCTCAATTGGGGCTCCCTCTAGGAGTGGAATCCGATGCCAGAGCGTTGCCGATGCTTTGGCTGGGGATTCCTCTACTGTTGGAGCCCCTGATGTCACTGTCCATACACAGTGACATCAGGGGACCCTCCTGGACAAGAATGTGATATCAGGGGCAACCCCAGAGCCGGAGTCCCGGAGCAGAGCACTAGTATAGGCTCTGCACCGGAACTCTGAGGAAGCCATTAACATCAGTGTCCATATGTGGACAGTGATGTCAGGGGCTTGCCCAGAGCTGGAGTCCCGGAGCAGAGCCGCTTCTAGCACTCTGCCTGGTATTCCAGCTCTTCTCCTGACATCACTGTCTATATGTGGACATGGATGTCAGAGGCAACCCCAGAGCTGGAGTCCCAGGCAGAGCACTAGTAGGATCTTCCTGGGACTCCAGCTGTGCTCCTGACATCACTGGGACTCCTGCTCTGGGGAAGCCCCCTGACATCACTGTCGATGTATGGACAGCTATTTCAGAGGCTTCCCCAGAGTCCCGGAGCAGAACCTATACTAGCGCTCTGCCCGGGATTCCAGCTCTGGGGAAGCCCCAGACATCACAGTCCATATGTGGACAGCGATATCAGAAGATTCCACAGAGTCCCGGAGCAGAGCCTATATTAGCGCTTTGCCCGGGACTCTGGCTCTGGGGAAGCCCCAGACATCGTGCGACCATACATGGACACCGATGTCAGGGAATTGAGCAGAGCCGATACTAGCTCTCTTCCCGGGACTCCGCTCTGGGGAAGACCCTGACACACTGTCCATATATGGACAGCGATGTCAGGGAATTCCACAGAGTCCCGGAGCAAAGCCTATACTAGCGCTCTGCCCAGGACTCCGCTCTGGGAAAGACCCTGACACACTGTCCATAGATGGGCAGCGATGTCAGGCAATTCCACAGAGACCCGGAGCAGAGCCTATGCTAGCGCTCTGTCCGGGACTCCGCTCTGGGGATGACCCCGGTACACTGTCCATATATGGACAGTGATGTCAGGGAATTCCACAGAGTCCCGGAGCAGAGCCTATACTAGCGCTCTGCGCGGGACTCCGGCTCTGGGAAAGCCCCAGATATCGCTGTCCATATGTGGACAGCGATGTCAGGGAATTCCAGAGTCCCGGAGCAGAGTCTGTACTAGCGGCTCTGTGTGCCGCGGGCCGCAGATAACAGCCCCAGGGGCCGCGGGCCGCGTGCTTGAGACCCCTGCCATAGATAAACATATCTGAGAACAGTTTTGAGACCGACACAGATTTTGGTTTTCACAAAGTTTTCTGCTTCAGGGTTTTTAGATCTTTTAGTCAGATGTTTCTATGGTTACTGAAGTACAATTATAAATATTTCATAAGTTTTTAAACTTTTATTGACAAATACATCAAGTTTATGCAAAGACTCAATATTTACAGTATTGACCCTTCTTTTTCAAGACTTCGGCAATTCGTTCTGCCATGCTGGATGTCAGCTTCTGGGCCAAATCCTGACTGATGACCAATTCATACGTTGGAGTCTATCACAATTCCTGGGTATTTTTCTGTCCACCCACTTTTTGAGGAGTGACCGCAGGGTCTCAATGGTATTGAGATCTGGGGAGTTTACTGGCCATGAACCCAAAATGTCAACGTTTTGTTCACCGAACCCCTTAGTTCTCTCTTTTGCCTTGTGACATGGACCATCATGCTGGAACTAGCATTGTTCATCACCAAATTGCTCCTGGATGGTTGGGAGAAGTTGCTCCTGGATGGTTGGGAGAAGTTGCTCCTGGATCGTTGGGAGAAGTTGCTCCTGGGTGGTTGGGAGAAGTTGCTCCTGGATGGTTGGGAGACGTTGCTCTTGGAGAATGCTTAGATACCATTCTTTATTCATGGTAGTGTCCCTAGGCAAAGTTTTGAGCCCACTCCCTTGGATGAAAAGCAACCCCACACATGAATGTTTTTTAGGAGGCTTTACTGTTGGCATGATGCAGAACTCATGATAGCGCCCACCCTTTCTTCTCTGGACAATCATTCTTCCAAATGTCCCAAACAGTCTGAAGGGGACTTCATCAGAGAAAATAACTTTACCCCAGTTTGCAGTCCAATCCCGGTACTTCCTGTAGAGGACTGTCCTCAATGTTTTACTTGGAGAGAAGTGGCTTCTTCGCGGCCCTCCTTAACACCAGGCCAGCCTCCATAAGCCTTCAACTCACTGTGCGTGCAGATGCACTTACACCTGCCTGCTGCCATTCCTGAGAAAGCTCCTCACTGGTGTAGAACCGATCCCGTAGCTTTATCCTCTTTAGGAGATGGTCCTGGCACTTGCTGGACTTTCTTGGGCGCCCTGAAGCTTTCGCCACAGCAATCGAACTTCTCTTCTTGAAGTTATTGACGATCCGATAAATGGTTAAAGGGGTTTTCGCAGAAGGGACACTTATGACATCTCCACATTATATGTCATAAATATCAGATAGATGTGGGTTCTATCTCTAGAACGGGGGCCCCTAAACTCCGTTCTACCGCTGTGTTTCGGCTGAATGAGGTGAATTCCGACCATTAAAAAGGTTATATGGTTTTGAGTTACAAAAACAGTGTATCTCGCTGAGCTACGCTGCTTCTGTAAGCCCCATACAACTGAATGGTAGTTACGGAAACAGCGTAGCTCGCATGCTACGCTGCTTACGTAACTGCCATTCATTGCTCTGGGAGTTACGAAAACAGCGTTGCTCAGCAAGCTACGCTGTTTTCTTCTTTATGGTCAAATATCACACGCATTAGCCGCATCACAGATCGGAAGAACGGGGTTTAAAGTGCCCCATTCTAGAGATAGTCGTGGGTCCCAGACAGGGCCGGACTGGGACTTAAAATCAGCCCTGACATTTTTAAGCACACAGGCCCACCGCAGGCAGTACGCAGCCGTCAGTGTTGGGCTGGGACCACCTTTCAGCTTTACAAGACATGGGGAGATTTATTAAAACAGGTGTAAATTAAAAGAGGAATAGTTCCTGATAGCTCCAACTCAAATGAATCCACATGCTCACTATTCAAGAGGACACACACATAAAATTCCCATGGTGACACACACAGTACCCCTAAATATAATGGCTCCATACACTGCACCTCTAATTATAATAGCACCATACACTGTGTCCCCGATTATAATAGCACCATACACTGTGTCCCTGATTATAACACACCATACACTGTCCCTGATTATAATAGCACCATACACTGCATCCCACACACACAGACTGCTCCCCGTAGATAGTGCCCCCATAGAGCCCCATGTAGATAGTGCCCCCATAGAGCCCCCTGTAGATAGTGCCCCACATATAGAGCCCCCTGTAGATAGTGCCCCACCTACAGCCCCCCTGTGGATGGTACCCCACATGACGTCATCGCACAGCTAGCATAGTTGAAAGGCACTGATTGGCAGGGCAAGTCATTGTAAGGCAGGTACAATTGGTGCAGGAGGGGGTGGCAGTGGCTGGTTTCAGTGGCGCCTCCACCCAGGGCCGATTCTAGCTTTTATGCTGCCTGAGGCAAAAATTGAAATGGCGCCCCCCAGATCTTGATTGGCATCCCCTGACTGTTCTACATTACTACCAGCCTTCTCCATTGCCTTGTACTCCCTTGGCATGCATGGTGCAGCGTTGAAGCCGGGCAGAGTACACCTCGCTGAATGCTGCGTGCACATGGAGTACAAGGCAATGGTGCATCCAAGAAAGTTGCAGGAGACTGGTGGTGATGTATAACAGACAGGGGGATGTCAACCAAGCATGGAAAGGTGGGTTTGCAGTTAGGACTGTGTGACTCTACAGGATAGCGGCACCGACCCATGACCCTTAATAGAGTAATTAGCATATAGCGTGCACTATTTTAAAAGTTGATTTTTACAGGGGAATGTTTGGAAATATTGGCAGGTCATGTATTACTGCATGGTGGCGGTTCAAGGGGTTAAAACTACCAGACAGGTTCCGATTAAACATACAATGAATTGCAACAATGCCATCTGCTCTGCAATTTTGTATTATAAATATATCCTATATAATTACAGGACCAGAACCAAGCTCATACATATATGCAGCAGAATACAGTAGCAGCAAAGTGTGGGGAGATTTAACAAATCTCATCCACACGCTGCGTAAAATTTCCGACCAGAAATTGACCTACGGTGCCTATATTTCTGTGTCAATCCCTGCTAAAGAAAGTGACTGAAAGTGTCACCATTTCCCAGCATTGAGAAAAACGCAGCAAAATATGCACCATTCTCTGCAGGAAAAGAAGCAGGAAATAGTGCTGTTTTTCCGTAGCGTATATATATATATATATATATATATATATATAAATATATCCCACAGCACTCCGTGTTAGTGAAAACAATGGTGGTTTATTAAGCCAGCACAAGCTGTAACGTTTCCGTCCTGCTATAGGACCTTTATCAAGCATAGTGATACATACAACATATGGACCATATATAGTGAGTATCTCATTAGCATAATGAGTAAACATTAAGACAGTATACATAAAAAAAACATACTGATATACATTCAAGTACAAAACTTTAAAAGATTTTGAAGTGCTCAAGTGCCAGTGATGACACCAGTGAATAGAAATTTACAAAAACATTGTATAAAACATACAAAATCAGCATAATTGTAGTCAAATTGAAAATGCAACCACATGTGTGTGGGTGGAGAACATCTGACCACTCATCAATCAGGGCTGGTATATGTAAATTTGTGGAAGGAGGTGCAGGTCCGTTCCACACGTTGAATCCATAGCAGATCGGTGTCCTCAAACTTCTACTGCGCATGCTCGCGTATGGAAGACGGAAGGCTGTAGTTGCTTAGCAACAACTGACACTCAAGTCAGTTGGGGAATTAAACGCAGCAAACAACACAGGAAGGAGGAATGACATGTGCCAACTTGCGTCTGAATCTGCCAGACCAATACAATCCAGGTATAATATTTGAAATGAGGTGACCTCATATCTATAAAGATCTCGGCACTGTAAAGCATAACAGTGCAACTATTATAAGGTTGGTAGCCCCACTGATGTAGACAACGGAACCCCTATAATGTATCAGAGCTGTATTATATAAATTAAGAATTTACAAGGTCAAGAAGTTTTTATATACATCTGATTGTACATTACTGAAATAGCTGGATTAGTCGGGCAGATATGGATACGTATCGTTGTATCACGGTAAATACAGAGCTGGTGAGTGGTCACGATGTTCCAATAATTATCTGAAAAACATCAATATTTTATATAACTAAAAAATTATTCAACAAGATTATCACAATTGTTCTAAAACAAAAAAAGTTGTTGTATAACATGTATCACATACCGCATGCTGTTACATGCTGCATGCGTCTATAAATACATTCAACAAGGAGGACATTGCCAGGACACCAAACAGTCCAAAGGCCATGTGATTACTAATTAAATCTCGCCACATTAAATTCAATGTTAAGGCCCCTAGGGTGTAAGGAATCCAATAAGTGTATCCATTTAAGTTCACATTTATGTAAAAGTCTGTGTCTGTCACCCCCCCTGTAAGGAAAGGGGATATGTTCAAGAATCATGAATGTCAAATCCTTCTCAGAGTGCGCTAAATCACAGAAGTGTTTTGCCACTGGCAAATTGCATCTTTTTTTTGCGAATGGAGTGCCTATGGTTGTTAAAACAGGTCTTGAAATCGCAAGTGGTTTTACCCACGTAAAGAAGTAAACAAGGACACCAGAGCACATATATAACCCACCCAGTATCGAAGGTAAGGAATTGTTTGATTTTATGTTGTTTGTGGGTAACAGGATGTCAAAAAACATTCCCCTTACACATAAACTGGCAATTAACACAGTGCAGGCAAGGGAAATTACGCATTTTTCTAGGTCTAAGGAGTGCTTGTTGGTCTGTCACATGTGTTTTACCGACTAGATTAATAACCAGTTTATCCCGTCAATGCTGTGGGCGTCTGTATGACATGAGAGGTTAGTTCTTGAATGTCCCAATATGTTTGTAGCTATTTTGTATGATGCCTCAATTATCTCTACACGTACGTAATAGTTTCCTCGGATAACCCCTTTGTGAAAAATTAACAACCATCTGATTGAGTGTTTGATCTAATTTGACTCCATCATCAACTATGCGTATATAGCTCTGAGCATTTGGCTGTGTAGAAGAGACCGTACCATTTTTTTAGGATGACAACTGTCAAATCTAAGCAACGTATTGCGATCGGTCTGTTTCGTGTAGAGGCTGGTTTGGAAAACATTGTCTCTAATATCCACCAAAACATTCAAAAATTTAATAGTGGTGTTGGAGTATGTGATAGTGAACTGAATATATGAATCTATGGGATTCAAAAAAGAATGAAAATCATGTAAAGATTCTGCTGTGTCCATCCATATGAGGAAGATGTTGTCTATGTATCGCCACCATCTCAAAACATGAGCGAAATGTGGGACACATAGATCGACATCTCCTCCATCATGTCCACACAAATGTTGGCATAGGTAGGCGCCATGTTAGAACCCATGGCCGTACCTTTCTCCTGCAAATAAAATTTGTTGTCAAAAGAAAAGTAATTTGACGTGAGAATCAGATCCAATAGAGAGAGATAATCAGTTCACAACATGATGCACTGCAAGATGTGACTAGTCTAGGTCTAACAGCTTCAATTCCTCTATGGTGTTGAATGGAGGTATAAAGTGACACCACATCAAAGGAGACCAAAAATGCACCATGAGGTGGTGTCACTTGTTTCAATTTGGTGATGAAATCAGAGGTGTCCCTAATATATGATCTAGTATTGATAGCAAAATCACAAAGTGTCCTATCAACAAAGATGTCTATGTTGTTCAATAGAGAGTCCCTACACTATACAATCGGACGTTCTGGGGGCTTAACCAAACTTTTGTGTATCTTGGGCAATAAGTATAAATAAGGTGTTTTAAGATGTTCCATAATAAGGAACTTCTTAAGGGCAAGATCTATGAGTCCATTATCATAAGCTTGATCCACTAGAGATATAATCCTCAATTCCCTGTATACACTAGTATCCTGCAGCTGTCTGAATGCTTCCTCCATATAAGTGTCAGTATCCATAACCACAACCGCACCACCCTTGTCAGCAGGCTTGATGGTGAGGCCGAGGGTTATGAACCAATTCATTAACCCCTTAATGACCGGGCCATTTTGCACGTTAATGACCAAGGATTATTTTTTGTTTTTTCACGGTCGCATTCCAAGTGTCGTAACTTTTTTTTTATTCCGTCGACATAGCCGTATAAGGGCTTGTTTTTTGCGGGACGAGTTGTATTTTGTAATTGTACCATTTTTAGATGCTTATAACATATTGATTAACTTTTATTAACTTTATTTTAGGAGAGAATTGAAAATAAGCAGCTATTCCAGCATTGATTTTCACGTTATAAATTTACGCCGTTTACTATGCAGCATAAATAACATGTTAACTTTATTCTATGGGTCGGCACGATTACGGGGATACCAAATATGTATAGGTTTTATATGTTTTTCCTACGTTTGCACAATAAAAACCCTTTTAGAAAAAAATTACTTGTTTTTGCATCGCCGCATTCCAAGAGCCGTAACGTTTTTATTTTTCCGTCGATGTGGCCGTATGTGGGCTTGATTTTTGCGGGCCAATGTGTAGTTTTCATTAGTACTATTTTGGGGTACATAGGACTTATAGATTAACTTTTATTTTATTTTTTATGGGGGGAATGGGAGAAAAGAGAGAATTTTGCCGTTGTTTTTTGCGTTTTCTTTGGCCGCCGTTCATCCGGCGGTTTAATTAATGTGTTAATTTTATTGGTCAAGTTGTTACGATCACGGGGATACCATATATGTGTATGTGTGATTTGTTTTGACAGTTTTACAAAATAAAACCACTTTTTGGGCCAAAAAAGTAGTTTTATTTGACTTTGACTGTAACAAACTTTATTTAACTGATTGTCATTTTTTTTTAAAGTCCCATCAGGACACTTCACTATGCGATGTGCCGATCGCATATATAATGCTTTGGTATACTTAGTATACCGAAGCATTATTGCCTGTCAGTGTAAAACTGACAGGCAACCTATTAGGTCATACCTCCGGCATCGCCTAACAGGCAGATGCTGAAGGCAGACCTGGGGGTCTTTGTTAGACCCCCGGCTGTCATGGAAACCCGACGGCGACCCGCGATTTGTTTGCGGGGGCGCCGATCGGGTGACAGAGGGAGCTCCCTCCCTCTGTCAAACACATTAAATGCCGCTGTCACTATTGACAGCGGCATTTAATGGGTTAAACTGCCGGAATCGGCACGCGCTTCGATTCCGGCAGTTGCAGCAGGAGCCAGGCTGTGTATAACAGCCGTGCTCCTGCCGCTGATCGCATGGGTACGCTGTCAGTACCCGCGCGATCACAGGACGGATATATCCGTCCTCCTGCGCGAACTAGCAGCTACTGAGGACGGAAATATCCGTCCTTCGGCGTTAAGGAGTTAATAGCCAACATTTCATCCGTGGTAAGATTAGGATGTAGCAAATCCTTATCTTGACAATTTGAACGTAAAATCTCAATATCTCTTTTGATCAATGTCACAAAGGTTTCAATGGGGTGTTCCATACCTGGTGGCTGGAAATTGCTCTTATTGCGTAATTCAAACTCGTCAAGGCCTGGATTCATACAATCCGAAAGCTGTAATAAAAGCAGACCGTTACTGTGTTCTATGGACATGGGAATCTGCCAATATCCTCAACTCAAATCCATAATGGTTAGGTATTGAGCGCTGGCTAACTGATCCAGTAACTCATATATGCATCAGAAACTGTGATTGCATTTAATCTCCTAAAGTCTACACTGAACCGAGTCGTCTGGTCTTTTTTTAGGGATAAGGACTACAGGGGAGGCCCATGCACTCTGCGATTTTCGGATTACGCCCATATCCAACATTTCATCTATCTCCCGTTTAATATCTGCCCGCACCTCTAAGGAAACCCGGTAGGGGGGTTATCTGATAGGAGCATGATCCCCAGTGTCCACATGGTGGACTGCCAGCTGGATTCTCCCCGGTTTCCCTGTAAAAGTGACTAGAAAGGGGTGTAATACCTCACGCAGCTGGGACATCTGGTCCTCAGATAGCTGCAGGCTAATCTGGGCATCCTCAATGGACTAGATCTAGAAGGGCATCACTCTCCCCTTCCTCTGGCCAACTGCACACTGGCAGGGCGCATGCTTCACGGTCATAATGGGCCTTCATCATGTTGACAGGAAAAACCTTCTGATTCTTCCTCACATGATCTATGGTCACCACATAATTGACATTATTTAGGCGTTGGTGAATGGTATAGGGGCCTTCCCAAGCGGCCTGTAATTTATTTTGAGTCATGGGGACTAACACCCACACTTTCTCTCCCACTTCATAAACTCTTTCTCTCGCATTGCGGTCATACCATTGCTTTTGGCTGGCTTGGGCCTGCACCATGTTCTCCCATACCAACCCGGTCAGGGTTTGCATCTGATCCCGGAACCTCATGACAGAATCTATAACCGATACCTCTGGAGTAACCAATTCTCCTTCCCAGAATAAGCAAACCAAAGGTGGGGGAGATACCGCTCCCTGTCGCGCCCCTGGGACTCGACCAACAACTTGAGCATTTGTTTGAGGGTCCCATTAAATTGTTCACACAGACCATTAGTCTGTGGGTGATAGGGACTGGCTACAAGGTGTTGCACCTGCATTTTCTTACAAGGCACTTCATCAGGTTGGACATAAACTGCATCCCCTGATCAGTAAGCATCTCCCTTGGAAATCCTACTCGAGAAAATACACTTATCAGGGCATCAGCCACCTTGTCGGCCCGAATGGAGGATAACTCTATGGCTTCTGGGTACCGAGTAGCATAATCTACCACTGTTAAGATAAAGTGTTTCTCTGAACTGCTGGGTATGGCCAGAGGCCCAATGATATCCACAGCGATTCTCTGGAAGGGCTCATCAATCATTGGCAAAGGGGCTAATGGGGCTTTCGGGATATGTCCCGACTTTCCCACCCTTTGGCATGTCACACAAGAACGGCAGTAGATTGCTATGTCGGTTACCATTTTAAGCCAATAAAAGTTATGAGCAAGCCTGGCTTTTGTCTTCTGTACCCCTAAATGTCCAGCTAAGGGGATCTCATGGGCAACCCTTATTAATTGCTCACAAAACTGGTGGGGTTCTATGAGCTGTTGCTCTTTTAACCATGCCTGTTGGTGATCACAGGAAATAGTCTCCCTGTACAGCCTGCCTTTATTCCAGAATATCCTCTCCTTGTCAGAATCATCAGGTGTTTTTCCAGCAAGATCCCTTAGCTTGTCTAAGGTAGCATCATCATGCAAAGCAGCCTGGAACTCTTTGCTCTCGGTGCCTAGGAGGGAAAGCGACAGCCTTGCTAGGCTCCTCCGTGACACTTTCTGGCCTGTTAGCTGGCAGACAGATCTCTAAGTTATGGCTATTTTGACAGCGGGTCACGGCTTATATGCAAGTCCACTTCTGGCTATCTAGGGTCTGGGGGGTCTCTCTGAGTATATACCATATTACAGTTATCGGGACATATAACTAGAGCATGACTGGTTTTCATGACTATTACCGAATACCTTACAAGCATCACCCAATAGTATGGGCATTACAGGGTTCCACATGGTCACATAGCACATTAACATCATTAGACAGTTCTACATGGCAGGGTTCAGAGAGATCAAGAGGGGAACATATTCTCTTAGCATCAACATCACACATTTCAACAGAGGTTGGGGGGTTATCACAACATCTGAAGCAATATACTGCGATACTAACCGTCCCAGGTCAGTACCTAATTAGACATTTGTTGGAATATTTTTAGACACCCCCACTTTTTTTAACCCCCTCCCTGCACCCCAATCAAGGTCCACCCGTGCCATGGGCAAAGCTGGGTTGGCTCCCCCAATCCCTGTGACAGTCAAGGTTTTTCCAGGAATAATGGCCTCCGAAGACACAAGTTCGGGATGGACCAGGGTCATCTCAGCGCCAGTGTCTCTCAGCCCCACAGTGACGGTATTGCCGGTATTGCAGTAACTGACTGTAGATTGTCTCTGGGTTTTCCCCTCAATCCCACTCACACACAAAACAGCTTGAGAGGAACCAGGTGATTTGGGCACGGGCGCATTCTTCTTTTTCTCAGGGCAGGTAGTGCTGAGGTAGCCCAATTTGTTACACACAAAACACCTGCGGGAATCAAATGCAGGCCTGGTGGGGGGGGGGGGAACAGGGCCAGGACCCCTAAGGTATCAGTTGGCAAAAGAAAACGTGTTTGTAGTTGGCTTACCCCCTTTCCAGTTGGTAATAGGAGGTTTCCGCACTGCTGGTTCCCGGTTGGCAACATAGGCGTCTGCAACGTGCGCTGCCTGGGCTGCATCCTTGGGCTCCCGGTCCAATACAAACTGTCGAACTTCCACAGGGCAAATGTGCAACAATTGATCTTTAATAATCAGATCCTCCAGGCCCTCAAAGGTAGTGATGGAAAACCCTTGGATCCACTGCTGGAGGTTGATTCTCAGGCCATCTACCACATCCGAGCACTGAGTTTGTCCTTATAGACCGGTGAGCTCCTCGCAAGAATTCTGCCAGTCCTTAAATGCAAGGGTTAATTACTAAATCCAGGCACTTAATAATCTAATAAAAAAATAAAATTATCCCACCGCTGCCACCACTCTGTCACGAACAGCACTCCCGACACACGTGACTTGGATGCTACTGTAAAGGGGAACTCCGCTTGTCCACTCTCACTCTTATACACGCCTATCGCAACAGGCTAACAATGAGTTAAGCGCACCCCAAAACCAGGTCACACATCCACACAAAACACTGCCACCACTTGCCGTATTAGGCCGACAAGAGCCTCCGCCTGGTAACGCACACGTTCACACAGGCACCCACTGAATCTAAATAGCATTCAACAGGTTACACTTTTCATCTTCGAGGTTGTGGGTAGGTTTAGAGCAGCAAGGAACAAACTTATTAATTTTAGGGTTTAATATACGAAAGTACAGTGCTTACAAAAAAGGCTACAAAAATGATGTAATAAAAACGACATACATATAAGAAAAACAGTTACGAAATAAAAGGGAATAAAGCAAAGAATATCATACCTCTTACGTATTTGATAGGTTAGAGATCCCGCTGAAGAGAACAGCTTGAAGGTGGACAGAACTGCAATGTAGTCGCATCTCCTATGGTCTGTGTATTTCTTGGTATGCCATTGTAACGTCTATGGCCGCGGACCGTCGTCCTGACTTACTCCCTGACGGCCGCGGCCATGGACGAGTGAGTGCTGGGCGGCATCTCCCTCCTGGGAGATGCCGGCCCCTTCTTCCGCATCATGATACTGGCTCCCGCAGGGCCATTACGCGCACATGCAGAATAGCTGCAATTAGCCTACAATGCCTCTGGACTATAAAAAGGGCTCTGCCCTTCCATTCATTGCCTGAGCGTTGTTGTTACCCTAGTTTGTCTTTGCAAATGGTTTCCTAAGTGTTTTCCTGTTCGCAGTGTTTCCCGTTCCTGCTGCCTGTACCCTGTATCCCGTGCTACCGTGCCCCTGTGCCTTGAAGTGTTGGAGTCGTGTTGTGCTCTCTGCTGCATTGACGGTGTTGCACCCAGCCAGGTGTCTGTCTACTGCCGAAGCCTCATCTCAGCCTGAATCCACTGCTACTGTCTACATTGCCTCGGGTACCCTTTCAGAACTATAGACATTGCCTGTACCTGTTTGGCCAGCTGCTATCCCGCTACGCGGTTCGGCCCAGTGGGTCCACACCCTGCGCCGCAACAGCCATTATAAAGGGTCCAAACAAGACCCCTCACCCCTCCTCCTGGTCAGATGAAAGGAGGATGACTAATTACCTGCAAAACAGGGAAAGTTGCCAGACAAAATTTTAATCGGTCATAACTCCTTATATGAATCTCGTAGCGAGATACTATGTCCGACAAGTACCCGGGCATATATTTACTAACCTTGGCATACCAAACATGACTATGAAATATTAATAATTTTAACCAACATTCAGTTCTGGGGTTTCTCATGGCCGAGAATCCCTGCGCCTGAGACCTAAAGAGCGTCTGAGGTCCTGGAGCATATACACATAGCTGGGTTATATACAAGATGAATTATGACAGGGCGGACTTTGAAGGATTATATTTCTTTTGTCCCATACAGCCATTTCTGTAGACATGTGGGTACTGGAGTCTGGCTGTCTGGCTTCCAAAGTACTGACTCTATTAGCACCCAGGTGTGATGGGAGCCCCACAGAGACAAATTTGGTCCTTGTGTTGACATGCAAACTAATTTGATTATGTACATCCTGATTATCCCCCCCAGTCAGGGAGATATACCTGATGCATTGGCTTTTAAAACATAACTCATGACACCGCTCCCTTTTATAGATGGCATGGGAGATTGAATCACAACCTGAAAATTAAGAATATTACATCCCCTAAAGACTGGTTTATCACACAGTGTGTTAGTCCTCCATTTATTTGCAATGTTTATTCTAGTAGCCATGGATCAGTTTTTAAAACTTAAATCTCACAATCCCTAGTCAAGGTCGGAACTATACAAAATGCGGAAGTTCCCATCGCACCTTGGCCCTAGGAGCTTGGCTTGATGGAGATCAGTAATATAACTGATGCCTGATAGTTGGGGGGCCTGTTACAGATACTGCATTGGAGCCCAAGTTTCACCTTAGCCTCCAGTAGTATAGATGAGGACAACAATTGCTGTAATGCAAACATTTGTTCTTTTCGTAGCAGAAATATTCATAGTAAGCACCAAATAAGCCTTCCCTTTAAAAAAAAAAGATCCAAACTATAGAACTTATGTTTCTCTGATTGCAAATGCTTTCGACAAGTGGATACAAAGTGTTAAAACGAGTGGAGACAAAAGCAAAACAGTCGTCCAATAATATATGAATAAATCGCATAATGTAGCATGCTGTCCAAAGACTTGAGTATGAAGGTGTGTATGTTAGACTGTATACACTATGAACATTTCACAATTTTGGCTGTCAGCCAACTATATACAAACCACACCGATTAGACTTGTGCATCTCACCAGATGGAGTCATATAATTTTTTTAGAAATCTGTCCAGACAACGGGCTATGCACTGTTACAAATATTTCTCCTTTAAATTGTCCCTAATGTTTTATAAGATTTATGAGTGATACTCTTAAAATAAACCTGAATCTTGTAAGAAAACTATAGCCTTGAGGTATATTTCTACATAGTAGAATAGCTGACATGTCCCATTGTAGTCATTTTTCCCAGTTTATCCAAAATGCTCATGTTGGGGATGTTGTCAGGGTTCTGTATATTTTTAAGGACTTAACTCTATCTATCCATCTGGTACTAGATCATACTTACCCCAGTTTTTTTGAGTAAATGTATGAAAAATAAGGACATTTAGCATGAGCAAAACACAACACACACACGCACACGCACACGCACACATATATATATTATATATCTCAAGCACCCCTATCACTTTTTCTCACACCTACAACATTCTTAGGTTTCTGAAAAGAACGGGTATGGACCTGGAGTAGTTCGGTAGCTGTGCTGCATTTCCTAATAGATTTAGATGCACACTACAGTGTAACTACATACTGAGGTGACGCTTGGTGGTACACAAGTATTAGTGTATGTTCCCAGTTGTGACAGTCTCCTATTATCGTGAATAGGTGTATTTAGCAATATGAATCCCAACTGCATATAGAAAATATATGAGAGAAGAAGCAATGTGGAACACTTTACGGACTATATTTAAGACTAATGAATCTCTGTTATTTTTTAAGAGCAGGAAAACATTTTCAAGATATTCATAAATGAAAGGCTATGGACACCTTAACAAGGGAAATATAATAATTTTTGCATATGTTAGTGATTACTTGGAGTTAAAAATTTGCATAAGTTACAGGCTTAATTTCTTTATTCATTTTCATACCCCCTGATTTTGTCATGTGGGGGTGTCCCTCCCAGTAATAGATGCTGGATGTGAGGTCGGTGAGTTGAGGATGCTGCTGTCCTCACTAGATCTCATGTGTCCGCACAGCTTCATTCCTGCACTGCTCCCCCTTCTACAGTTCATACGGGGTCTCCACTGACTTGTGATGACAGATGCTAATGCTAAGGTATGATTTACCCCTCCCCTGCAGAGTGTCCGTGGGTTCGCTACGCTCTGTGGACACTGATACACAGCTTGTGTGATATACCCTACCTTCCTCTGCTTTCCTTCCTATCTACACTCTGATACATTTCAGCCTTGTTTTTCTAATCCTGGACCCTGTGAGTTCTTAATTAACACAGAAAATCCTAATATAATATTTGAAATAGCCATTCACTTTCCTGTCAGAAGCTGGACCAACATGGAATTTAACAGATTGCTTGTCAGGCTTTATTTGTAAAAGGTTTTTTCATGATGAGACAACCCATTTCAATTTGACATGGAGTTCTCAATGATCAGAATTGTTCTCCCTTTAAATCTTGTGGGACTAATGATAATGTTAAAGGGGTTGTCCAGACAGGGGACGTTTTTTCCTACTGATGACCTATCCACGGCATATGTCATCAGCATATGATCGGTGTGGGTCCGACACCCGGATCCCGCACTTATCAGCTGTTTCAACTGCCTCCAGACGCTGAAAGCTATGCAGTGGTCGATGCCAGAAGCATATAGCTCCAGTAAATTGAGGGTTACTGCAGCTCTGCTCCTATTCACTTGAATAGGAGCAGAGCTGCAATACTGCAGCACGGCTGCCATACTGTGACTGGAGCTGACTGCTTCTGGCATCGACCACTGCATAGCTTACCTGTGGATAGGTCATCGGTATGAAAAACAACCCCCTGCTTGGGCAACCCCTTTAAGGAACTGGATCAGCTGAATAGTCAGTTAATTCCAACATTTAATAGGGCAGATCAGCCAATGTATGTATTGATGAGCCTAAAAATCTGTATGTAAGTTGGAATAGATGACTGTATAGTTGTAGGCTGTACTATAAATCAATGTGACTTTGTGTGGATTAGAATTTTTTTTTTTTTTAATTCAGTGTTAATAGATGGAGACCTTCATTCAGAACTCTCATCTATTAGCCAGGGGGGAGAGCAGCTACAAAAAGCTTCTCTTGCTCTGGAGGATCTAGCTTGTTGGTGCAGTACATGGACAGCCTATTAATGTCAATGGTCACCATGTAATAATTAATTTCCCCTGTGGTGTCGCTATAGGGAAATTAAGCACTTGTTGCCAGGATCCCCTGCAAATTACAGCTGATCCAATAGGGTCCAAACACTGGGACACCCTGTGATCAGCTTATTGTGAGGGGACCCTCTTAGCAAAAATAAATTATCCAAAAGGGGACGACCCCTTTAATGTACAAAAATTAATTTGTATGACTATCCTAAAAGCAGAAATTAACCCCCTGTTTTTGTGATTTATAATGGGAATGATGGTATGCTTATACCTTATGTTTTAAATGACATAACTATGTATTACTGTCTTTCTGTAAAGGGCTTTTTAGTTCCATTCATCCTACTGCGCCATAACCTAACTAACCCAGATAATGAAATAGCAGAGAAACACAAGTGTAACAGCAAAGACACCATATGATTATATCAATGATATACTTTGAAAAGGAATAGGAGGAAGTCATTTTCTTGACAATTTTAGATTACCGATTATTTTCTAATGGACTCATTTTCTCTGACAGTGGTTGGTAATAGAAGAATAGAGACTGTAATAGATAAAAGCCCGTGGCTTAAAATCAAGCTGTTGATTTTACGGTCCTTTCAGTTTTTCTGTGCTAAAATACATTTAAGGGCAGACAGAAGTACATGTCTATAAATGTCGAGACGGGGGGAGAAACCCAACTGCACTGATGGAACGTACAATAACAAAGTCATCCAGAAGATTGTTTCATGTATCTTTAACTGCTCCTCAGGAGTGTTACTTTTCTGCTATATATTTATTTGGGGCAATATACTCTTAGGGTATGTTCACACACAGTGACCAAAAACGTCTGAAAATACGGAGCTGTTTTCAGGCAAATACAGCTCCTGATTTTCAGAAGTTTTTGTAGCAATTCGCATTTTTCGCTGCGTTTTTTACGGCCGTTTTTGGAGCTGTTTTTTTAATGGGGTCAATGAAAAACGCCTCCAAAAACGTCCCAAGAAGTGTCCTGTACTTCTTTTGACGAGCCGTCATTTTACGTGCCGTATTTTGACAGAGACTCGTAAAATAAAGGCTCGTGGGAACAGAACATCGTAAAACCCATTCAAAGCAATGAGCAGATGTTTGTAGGCGTATTAGGGGCGTTTTTTCAGGCATAATTCGAGGCGTAAAACGCCTGAATTACATCTGAAAATAGGCCGTGTGGAAATACCCTCACTCATCTGCCCACGCATTACTGCATAGAAGAGAGAGAGAGCAGCAAATATTAGCATCCCTTGTACTTGGCAGTAAAGGCCATGTCTATAAATTAAGTTCTATCCATAGAATTTGGATTCATTTAATTTGCTTGAATCCCGGGGTAACAATGATGCTGTTAGATATCCTGCATTTGTGTTAATAATGTGTCTGTCTGTTTATTCTGGAATGCATTACCTTAGTCAATAGCAAAGTCCAAATGCGTTGGTTCCCATTTCATGCCAAAGTAGACTGTAATGTCTTCTTATGTATTTTGTTCAGCCTCTCACAGGTTGCTTTGGCAAAGTCAAGGCTAGGGACTTGGAAAGCTGTTTTTACAATTAGATTGTTTCTGCCAACATTCAGCACAGAGAGTATGAAAACTACAATATGTACAGATAAACCCATACCAAAGAGGCAGACCATGAGTCCATTATAAGGGCACTTGGAGACAGTGGGCCCATTCCTGATTGTTCCCATCCCCTTTGCTACTGGGTGACTGGAACCTGTGCTGCGATCTCTTCTCTAGGTGAACTGCATTGTTAGTAAACAAGGCAAACATTGGGTATTGGACCAAAGGTCATGGAAATGGTGTGGCGGGGGAAACAAATACCAAGCCCTTCTGTCTTAAGTGGCAAAACTTCGCACCATAATGGGAGATCAATTTTGATTTTTGTTTTGGGGCTCTCTCTTTTCTATGTATGCCATTTGTTATGTTGAGACATTATTATATTGAAAATTACACATGATGTGTATAGTAGACATGAACTGTGTAGATAGGTAGTCCCCTGAATATTTTTTAAATTGCTATTATCATAATACGTTTATGGAGAAGCACCATTGGCCTGGGTGTGTAGAGAGGCACTGCTGAATGGATATTATTTTGCTAGTTTCCTTACTTTTGTTTATTCCTGTTTGTGAGCAAGTTGTTATTGACATGTTGTAGCCTTTATTTAGGAATGATTCGCTTGTGGCTGAATCAGTAATATTTAAAGGAACCCTCCAGGCTCAGTTGATATGTCTAGTGAGGAGCCTGAAGGGGTGGTGCCTGACACAGGGATTCAAAGAACACCAAAGAGAGAATCCCTCTGTCATGCACCAACCCATAAGGTCCTGCACTAGACATAACACAGTATATCAGTTTCCAGTTTATTTATATGTATACATTCATCAAAAATCCCATACCAAATAAACTGCAGCACAAATAACCAGACTGCATACAGAATACTCAACCTTGGCATTGTCGAGGATGCCACAATGGGGTAGGTGATGTACTGCTGTAAAGGGGGGGGGGGGGGCGTGAATACAGAATTGTTTTATTTTTTTTTAAATCCATCCACTGTTTTAAATGTGTTATAGACTAAACGTTAAATATTGTAATTTAAATCAGCACTAAGCAATAGAATATTGGATTAGAACAGGGTTAGAACACATGTTCTGGAACCTGAATGATTGCTGATCAAAGTGTTTGCTGTAAGAGTAAAAAATCTAAACGTTAATATTCCACTCTTTGCTGTCATCTAACCTCAAGAATATATCCCGGGAAATGCTGTTGTGTACATAGCCTTTCTACCAATATCAGATATAAAAATGCAGTGCCCCTTAATGGAGAGGGGTGAATACAGCAGCTTGCCTATATTGTAAGCTGCCTGATGCAAGTATTGTTGTGGCAACTCTGTTGTTGACACATGAAAAACATGGAAGCTTGGAATCATGATCAATATTTGGGAGGCAGAAAACAGAAAGAGTCCTATAAGCATGAAATGCAATATTACATGTGACAATATATTGGGGTGTGTTTACACTTTCAATATCAGTAAAATCTATTGTTTGTTATGATTGGACAAATTTTGCATAAATAATTTTACCTTGTCAAAAAAATTAAACATACATTTTCCCCATAATGGTCTTTTCTTTTTACGTTTTTATATTGCATTAGTTAACTGGTATTTTCCCTGAGTTAAGGCCTCTGTTAAAGTCCAAAGCCCTTTCACAATTATGCAGGCTTCAGAGCTAAAATCTGCCAGCATGCCTTGCTGGCTCAATGTATAAAGTCATATTTAGATCAGGCACTGTTCAATAATTGGACTAATCTGAAAAATTTACTGTAGAACTGTATTATAGGAGTTCAAGTAAGCTGTTAAAGATGTGTGACAACAGGTTTGTTGACTGTTTCTAATGACGACCAGTTGAACTGTGAATGGCTCTAGCTTATAAGACTATTAGAGGCTGTAAATCAGGATCAGTAGTAATCCAATGTAATTATAAAGTTACTTAACTCTTTATATATATATTACATCTATATATAAAGTTATAAAGTGGCGCTGATATACCCTTTAAAAACTAAAAATTATAGGATAGGTTGCCCAAGGGTGCAAACACCTAGGACACCTCTGAATATCCCTGTAGTTTACGAATGTTAATATTGCTCTTCGTCAATAAATTAGTTCTAAATATGTTACATTCACTAAATAAAAGCCTTAAAATTAGATGCTTAAAATCTTGTCAATTTATTTTTTTGAAATAGTGGCACGCCTACAATTTATAGAACCAAAATCTTTTTTTAAAAAATTTTTGGGATTTTTCACTGGGAAGAGACAAAAACAGATGTAAATTACTCTTCATTTCATATTCTCAGGAAACATATATAAAGTGATATTGATTATTAAAGACCTGATTGTGGAGAACAGTAATTGTTCACTTTGTTCAAGTTAATTTCTTCATTTATTTAACCTTCTGTACTCCATCCATCAACACAGTTCCTGCCCAGTACATGTGTTTCTTTTAATTGCTGGAGTGGACTGGCGCTGTATCAAATGTTTTAGGAAAATGAATAGAGAGCATGTGTTTTACATTTCCTTTCGCTTGAGCTTCTGCTTCTCATAGATTAACAAGTTAATTGTAATAGAGCACTGAAGCCTTGCACATGTTTTAGGACTACACCTCCTAACATTTCAGATGATTAAAAAGGTTGTCTTCTTTGGATTATTTTTTAATAGAAGAGTCTTAAGGCGATAAACTAAACACTGCTGTGATCTGTGATGGAGCCTGGCTGCAAGTGTTTAGTTTCCCGCATAGTTTCAGTCATAGGAGAAATGAAGCATTACATGGTTCCCAATTAAATCATTGGACTGTCTCTGTAATGCGTTGGGTCATCCAGAGAAAGAGCTCCTCTTTAAAGTCACTCTAAACTTGGACTAATTGATAAACTATTAACTGAAAAACTATAACATGATACCATATATCCCCAATGAACAGAGAATTATTTCTCCCACACAGATCTCTGAAAATCTTAAAAATATTCCTACTGCCTGTTGCCACTAGTGGGCGCTTGATGAAGACGTCTCCAATTGAAGGTGGCACCAATTAAATTTAATTACAAAAATATCTATTGTTCAGTTTCCGGAGCAATGAGGGATAGAGAGAGGGATATTTTGTAGGTATGATTGGGACATCGGCAACCTGTCAAGTCTGGCAGTTCTTAAGCACTCCTGTACTTGTTCTGTGGGCATTAGTAGATTCGTGCGTTCTCTGCAATAATTTGCAGGTGTGTTTACCACGTCTTTCTGCTGCCTGGTGAACAGGGAAATGCTGCTCCTTCCTAAAAACTGAACACTTAACAGATGGCATATAGAGCGTTCAAGGCATTGGTGACACTACATTATAACATTGGGAAGTTGTAAGATTACTTTTAAAAAAGTTTTTCTACCTCAAGCATTTATCACCTATTAGAATGATGGGGATTCAGCTTCTGCCGAGTCACAAACCTGGTGTTCTAGGACAGTGAAGAGGCTAATGGACATACCTTTTTGAGGTGGTATATGGCAGTATTTCTAAACCAAGTGCCTTCTAGTAAAAAAAAACTTAAAACAATAATTCTCAAGTCTATATTCACCAATCATAAAACAGAATAGAAAGACAGGAAGAAGTGTTGATGTCACTTATTAGTATGTAGGTCCAACTCTAAAGTGATGAATGCAACTGTAGTTTTTCCCCAATTAATACTGCAACACAATGTCTACTTGGTACTGCCATACAGTTCTCCATAAAAAACTTCATACAGTGTTCAATTAATACTACCATTTAGTGTTTAACCCTTTCCCGTCGCTAATCTGCCTATTTACGTCAAGAAAGGGTTATTTAAAAATGGGGCCCGCTCAGAAACCGAGCAGGCGCCATAGCCGCCGTGTCTCTGTTGTGTTACACAACAGGGCCCCATCGGCAATGCTTGTGATCGGAAACATCTCTGATCGCAAACATTTAACCCCTCAGATGCCGTGGTCAGATCTGAGGTTTTTTTTTTGCTATCGCTTCCGCGCAGTGAGATCACGGCATCTGGTGTGTTTCTATTGCAGCTGGGAGCCTTGTGAAAGCTCCCAGGCCTGCTATAGGAATATTGCTACTGAGCTCTGCCTGTGGCAGGTCTCAATAGAAATGCACTGATTTTGACTCAGACTGCAATATTGCAGTCTATGGCATAAGCGATATAATGATCGCAGGTTCAAGCCACCTAGGGGGGCTGAAAAAATGTAATAAAAAAAATGTAAAAAAAGTTTAGAAATATAATAATAAAATATAAAAATTCAAATCACCCCCCTTTCCCTAGAACACATATAAAAATAAACAAAGCTAAACATTAACACATAAGGTATCCCCACGTACGAAAATGCCCGAACTATATAAATATTTATCCAATACGGTGAACGCCGTAGCGGGAAAAACGATAAAAATGGCCGAATCAGTTTTTTTGCCACTTCCGCCGCCCAAAAAATGTAATAAAAAGTGATCTAAAGGACAGAAGTTCCCCAAAATGGTATCAATAAAAACGACAACTTTCCCCGTACAAAAATATGCCTTACACAGCTCTATGCAAAGAAATATAAAAAAAAGTTACAGGTGTTACAATATGGCGATTCAACAATTACATTTTTTTTTTTTTTTAACAGTTACATTTTTTCGAAGGTACTAAAACATAACACAAACTATATCAATTTGGTATCACCAAGATCATATTGACTCGAAAAACTGCTGTTTTTTTCCAATTCCACCCTATTCTGAATTTTTTTCCAGCTATCACACATAATATTAAATTAGCTCCATTAGAAAAGTACAATTTGTCCCATAAAAATGAAGCCCTCATATGGCTGTGTCAACGAAAAACTAAAAAAGTTATGACTTTTTGAAGGCGAGGAGGAAAAAACAGAAGCATAAAAATCAAAATTAGTCTGGTCCTGATAGGGTTAATGAATGCCACCATAGAGTTTACAGGTAATGTTCCCATTCAGTGCTCAATTAATGCCACTGTTTAGTACCCATTTCAAATGAATGACACATTTTGTGTTCATCTAATGTCATCATTCAGTACTCACTCCATTTAGTTTTCAATGAATGCTGCCATGCTTTGCCCCAATACCCCCATTTATTGTTCAATTCAGACCACCATACTATACTTTTTTTGCCACTGCATACAGTTCAATACCCCCTAAAGGATCCCAATAACAGACATACACATATCCATGAACAGACATGCAAACATCAAAGTATATATATAAGCCTAACTATACTGTACATTTATAGATACCCATACATATAGATGATACATATAAATATGTGCAAACATATAGGACACACACACACACACACACACACACACACACACACACACACAGACACACACACATATAGGACACACACACAGACAAACTTACCAAGGAGTCCATTGTGCTTCCTCTACAACCCTGATGAAGGAAAATGAAGAAACAAATTGGCGTTAATATAGTTCTGCTAGGTTTGTATCTGGGCAGGATAGAAATTAGTTAATATTAGGACAGAAGTATATTGTTTAATGTTGAGCTTGGTTTTCTACGTTGACCTTGCTATAGAACATCCCGTTATACATATTTACCCCCATCCTGTCTCGTGCATAGATTACTTTGGTAGAGTGAGAAGTCCAGGACACTTTTTCAGCATTAGAACTCTCGGTCTTGAGGATAACAAGTATCACGTAGTCAGCCTTTCAGAGGTAGGATGATTGATAATATGGCTGATATAGAAATTAATGACATTTTGCACATTAGAAAAACCTAACTAAAAGATTTTCTCTTAAGACGCAATATCTTTGATATACGGTAACATAGAGAAACATCATATGACTACACACAGTTTGTCCAAGGCTGGGGGACCATCAGGGCAGTTCAAGCAGTACAAGTCAGGGGCCAAATTCTCAAAAATGTCAGACTCTTACCAGCTTGCTGCATTCTACATCCAATGAGTCACTGCATAGTATCCCCACACTTACACTGGTATTGAAAGAATGGGATCCATTTAATAGACAATGTGCAAACATGGGGCCTTTTAATTTTCAGGCCCCAGCCGCCAATAGAGGGAGTTTAAGAGCTTACTGTATACCATTATATATTATTGAGATCAATATATAACATTGTGCATTAAAAAACAATAATAAACACAGCATTTTATTAAAAACAACATGGTGTTGTAAGGTGGACATTCACTTTAAATAATACCTGGAATATAAATAGGGTTCATAGGCTATGAGAGCTTTGCATGAGATAATATGGAATATACCCTTTTCACATTACCACAATTTCCTTTCTCACAGGTTTTTCTTTCTTTTATTCTTTTGTTCCCAAATTCTGCCTGGTTCACCAAAATTTAGACCAGCCCACAAAATCATTGCTTGCAATAAATACTAAAAAGATTGAAGTTCTTCTAATAAAAACACATATCTTAAAAATTTACATTTTGTATGTTAAGCATAAGGAACGTCTAAAACGAGAATAAAACTCAATTGGGCCCTTTTAGGTCTGCAACCAATTTTCTCCCATTCTGACAAAGTAAGATGCTTGACTTAAGTACATTGTCAACAAATCTGAAGACAGCCTATTCCACTGAAGAGAGTTCAAGTATAAACCTTAGTGGGAAATGTGGGTTGCAACATATTGATGTATGAGGTGAGAGGGAAGAGTTTCCTCCTATTCCTGGTTAACCATATTCAAGGCTTTGTGGCTCCGGAGCCTTTTTAAAAAAAATGGGAATCTATGTTTTTGTCTAACTAAATTAGATTTTAATAATAGACTCTTAAAGAATGATTGCTACACTTACAGTCAATGTTTTCTCTAGTCAAGCGCGATACTCTTCCATTGTGGCTTCAAAGCCAAAGCATTTACTGGTGACCTGAACTTATACTTCAAATATTTGCATTACTTTAATCATTTTTTTTACTTCATGCAAATGCAATATTTATTTTTACTGCCTTGAACTGGAGACACATAGGGAGAAAAACATTGATGTTGATATAATTCCTCTTTAACTATTCACACCAAACAGTCGGTGATCTTAAATTTGGCAATTTTTATTAACTTTAATAGGGGAAATCAAAGCTAAGACTCAACTGTATGTAAAGAAATTAGAATTCTTCTTCCCTCCAGGGTCATTTATGTGCACTTAGCAATATGTTTTAATGCTCTTGTGTTTAGGAGCTGGATTAAGAAGTATTCAGCCACGTTACAGGAAGCACATGCTGGTACTCCTCCACCAAATGTATAGAACATAGACCTGCTGCAAAACGGTCAGTAGTTGGTGCAGTCCATAAAGGGGTTGTCTTATTAAGACAACTCCATTTTGAATTGAAGCCAGCCTAGCATTTAGGTTATGTTCTGCCACATAGTTTCTATGCAGCAGTATGTTTTATTAAACAACGGCCATTTAAATGAAAGGCTGACAATGTAATACGTAGACAAAATGAATCCAATCAGAGCATAAGCAGTTCTGGCTATAATAAGCAGTTCTAGCTATAATGGGTTATAGAGGGGCTATAACCCCTCGAAAATGGGATGTCTTTATGAGACAAACCCCTTATTTCAACAATTAATTTACAAATTTATTTTGAATCAGGCCTAATGTTTGTAATACAGTATATACATGCATTAAAAAATCCACCGGTTCTGAGATTTAGATCCATTTAACCGGTATCCTTGCAAGAGAACTTATTGTTGACTTTAATAGAGACAATCTCCGAATTGTATACACCCTGGGTTTGTGCATATAAAGTTTTAGTATGTTTAGTGCAACTGAAGTCACATGAAGACTATTGTAATAAATTCTTATTGCTGTAGACAAGGTACTCGGCTCTGGGACCCGTTTTGCAATCCAACACTGCCAATGGCAGCCACATGTAGGAAGAGAAGATGAGGAGATGCTGGATGCGCATGTGGAAACAGTTGGTCAACTGGGATTGCTAAAACAGGGAACTTGAGACCCCAATTCTCCCAAAAGGGACAATTTTGGAATTTTCTGTAAATACGCCATAAATAGCTTTGGTTGGAATATCTATTTAAGAATTTTTCTAAACTCTCCAGACTAAGATTTTTTAGTGTCTCTTAAACTAAGTGAATAAACATAATGATGCATTAACAGCTTGTCAAATTGCCAAACATCTTTATGTCATTACAATTAAATTAGGGATATTCCCATCTTCAGCATTTATGGCATAACCACAGGATATGTGTAACGTCCGTGGTCGATGACCACGAACTCCTTCCATCCGGTCGACACCCTTCTCTCCAGAGACGTCTGCACATGCGGCCATCCTGTTCCACAGTGACCACCAGGGTGCGCTCACGAGCTTTGTCCAACCTTAAGGAGCCAAAGCGCACACAGATGTGAGATTGAGCTGATTGCTCCCAGAGCACCCTCTACTATAAGAAGGGCCCAGTCCTTTCTTGCCTTGCCTGAGCTTTGTTGTCGTTACCCTAGTCTGTCTGTGCAAATGGTCTCCTAAGTATTTTCCAGTTCCCAGTGTTTCGCGTTCCTGCTACCTGTAACCTGTATCCCGTGCTATCCTGGTCAAGTGCCATAGTGAGTTGGAGTCGTGCTGCGCTGAGTACCATTCCTGTCCTGCTTCACCACGCCTGGTGCCTGCCTGCTGCCTAAGTCCCAGCTGAGCCTGTCTTGCTACTGTCTGAGCTACCACAGGTACACCTATACGAACTATAGACTGTGACCTATGTCATGTTGGCCAGCTACCATACCGTCAAGGCAGTATGGCCCAGTGGGTCCACATACCCAACGTGACAGTAAGCTTAGGCCATGGACCCCGCTGGTCGATCCAAAACCAAGATGACAGCACAAGAGATGCGGGCGGATATGCTAGACCTCCAGTCTCGACAGGACCAATTCCTCCAGGCATTGAACATTATTGCACATCAGCTGGAGGTGCAAACTGCCGTTCCTCCTACTAGACCTCCTGGCAGTACATATCCTCTGGCTACACCTCCTGGCAGTGCTGATCCCCGATTATCTTTGCCACTACCTCACCGCTATGATGGAGACGCGAAGACCTGCCGTGGATTTTTGAACCAGTGCCAGATCCACTTTAGCCTGTATGCAAGGGCATTTTCGATTGATGGTGCAAGAGTCTTTCATCGTCTTTCTACTTGCTGGCAGGGCCCAAGCATGGGCGAAGCCTATCTGGGAGAGACAAGGACCTGAAACCCGTGACTACCAGGGGTTCCTACGGACATTTTGCACGGTGTTTGAGGAGCCTGGATGAGTCTCGTCTGCAGCCGCCTCCTTGCTGAACCTACACCAGGGAGACACTTCTGTGGGCGAGTACGCCAACCAATTCCGCACCCTGGTGGGAGAATTGTCGTGAAACAATGAGGCCTTGGTGGCTACATTCTGGCAAAAACTGTCTAATGAGATTAAGGACGAGCTTGCCGTCCGAGATCTACCATCTACCCTGGATGACCTCATCCTTCTGGCTACCTGGATTGATATAAGGATCTGAGAATGGTTCCAAGAAGCTCGCTGGGAGGGAAGACTCCCTAGCCCGGTTTCTACTTTGCAGCAACCCCTGCTGTCCTCAGTTGCTGATCCTCCAAAGGAGTCTGTGAGGACGGACTAGTTTAAGCTGTCTACCCAGGAGAGACGCACCTCGGGACTCTGTCTATATTGCGGCCTCGGTGGCCATCTTGTGCGTCTGTGCCCCCAAAAGCCCCAGAGCCTAGGGTTGGTGGGAGAGACAACCCTGGGTCAAGAAGGACTTTTGTCTAAATTGTCCATTCCCGTGACCATAGTGTCCGGCGAAAAAACGCACCTGGTCTCTGCTTATCTTGACTCTGGATCCACTGTTAATTTCATTCGAAGAGACCTGGTGGATCTTCTTCAATTGCCCACAACTCCTCTGGAGAGGCCTTTGATGGTTGTATCTGTGAATGTACTACCTCTGCCAGACCCGGTTGTAGCTGTGACCAAGCAGCTGAGACTCCAAATGGGAGCCCTCCATTCCAAGCTCATCTCGTTCTTTGTCTTGGTCAAAGCCGTCAACCCTGTGCTGCTCGGCCAGCCCTGGCTCCGACTACATGCCCCAGTCCTGGACTGGAATTCTGGAGAGGTTCTCCAGTGGGGTTTCCGAGTGTCTCAACCGCTGCCTGGTACAGATTTGTTCGGCTCAGCCTCCTCTGCCTCAGTCCTTGGCAGGATTGCCTTGTCATTATTCCACGTTCTCGGATGTCTTCAGCAAGAAGGAGGCAGAGACGCTGCCCCCACACCGGGCGTATGACTGTCCTATCGAGCTGCTTCCTGGTGCATCCATTCCCCGTGGTAGGGTATATCCTCTCTCCTTGCCAGAGACTCAGTCCATGACCGCCTATGTTAAGGAGAAATTAGAGAGGGGCTTCATACAGAAGTCTTCTTCCTCGGCAGGAGCCGGGTTCTTCTTTGTCAAGAAAAAGGGTGGTTCTCTGCATCCTTGCATCGACTACCAGGGTCTCGATATCCATTGTAATTGATTTCTGAACTGTTTGATCGCATACGAGGAGCCAAGATTTATTTGAAGCTAGACCTGCGTGGGGCTTACAACCTAATCCGAAATAGCCGGGGTGACGAATGGAAGACGTCATTTAACACCTGTGTCGGACACTATGAATATCTAGTAATGCCCTTCGGCCTGTGTAATGCTCCCGTGGTCTTACAAAAATTCGTTAATGACATCTTCCTTGACCTCCTCTATGTTTGTGTTGTCGTCTATCTTGATGACATCTTGATTTTTTCTCCAGATTCTATGACTTATCAGAGACAAGTCCGTCAAGTTTTGCTGCGGTTAAGGGAGAATCGCCTGTACGAAAGTTGGAGAAGTGAGTGTTTGAGAAGAATGCTCTACCCTTCCTGGGCTACATCATCTTGGATCAAGGCCACAAGATGGATCCTAAAAAGGTAAAAGGCCACCCTGGAATGGCCACACCCTGAAGGCTTGAGGTCCATACAGCGCTTCCTGGGATTTGCGAATTGTATATATATATATATATATATATATATATATATATATACATACACAATTTTTTTTTATACTGCTTACAATTCTAAACCATCTTTAAACAGGATTTTTATTTTTTTTGTATATATGCCGCGCTGTGCAAACCTCTCATCTGAGGAGTGAAAAACACTTACAATAGTTCTGTTACAGATAGTACAAGTGTTTTATCTACTAGTCACTAGTATCAGATTCCGCATGAAAGAACAGATAAAATCTTCAATTGTGGCCCCTTTTCTAGTAGTCTAACTCAGCAGGGGATCTCAGTAGCAGTCTTTATTCTAGTTTCGCAGTAGATAGTTTCAAAGATGTTTTATGTATGAACAATCAATGTCGTCAATGATGACTGCTATTTTTTTTATCATTCATCGCTATGAGCTTTCATAGTCATTCAGATCTGATAAAAGATAAGTCTTTTGTGTATACATTCTTTTCCTTGTTATCTAGCACAGGTATGCCCAGGGGTGTAGCTAGAGGGGGCTTCAGGGGGACTTGCCCCAGGTACAGATGTGGATGGGGTGCAGCTGCGGCAAAAGAAAAAGAATATAAGCATCCATTATCTATTAAATTACTCCAATAAAATAGAAATTTACAGCTTCGGGCGACGTTGCACTGGGTCCTGACCCTGTCCAGCATAAGAACTTAGTGTGAGGCAATGCACACAACTTGTGTCCACCAGGACCCAGTGCAGCGGCACCCAGCGGTGAAGAGGAGTCGGGAGCAAGGAAAAGTACATGGTTTAGTCTGGGGTCTGAATTAATTTAGGTGTCTAGTGTTGGGTCTGATCAATTTAGCGTCTGGTCTGTGGTCTGTTTATATCTAGGAGTCTCGGGTCTGAATTCAATTAGGGATGTTTTCTGGGGTCTGATTAATCCCTTCTCGACGCCGCCATTTTTCAGATTTTTTTGTTTAACTTTTTCCTTTTGAGTTGTAGTTTTTCCTGGCACCATTTATTGTACCATATAATGTGCTAGCAAACTGGAATAAAATTATTTGTGGGGTGGAAAAAAATTAAATAAATAGCGATTGCTCCATTGTTTTTTTGCACTTAGTTTTTAGGGCATTCACCGTGCAATTAAAAAGACATGTTAACTTTATTCTGCAAGTTCATACAATTACGGCAATACCACATTTTTATTGTTTTTGTTATATATTACTACTTTTACAAAGAAAAAACTAAGTTTAAAAAATAAAATTTATTTTGTGTCACCAAATTCTGAGAGCCGTAACTTTTTATTTTACCCTTGATTGAGCGGTATTAGGGCTTATTTTTTTGTGGGCTCAGATTTTGTTTTCAATGGTCCTATTTTGGCATACATGCAAGTTTTTGATCATTTTTTATTTATTTTTTTGTGGGAGATTAGATGATCAAAAAAACAGCGATTTTTGTGGCGTTCACCGTGCGTGTTAAATAATATGTTATATTGTAATAGTTCTGACTTTTATGGATGTGGCGACACTATTTATGTTTATTATTTATTTATTTTACAATGCTTTAGAGGGAAAATGGGAAAAGTTTTTAATATTTTTTTAAGTACATAAAAACACAACTTTATTCAAGGCCTTATTCACACGGCCGTGTTCGGTCCGTGATATACTGACTACATGTCGGCCGCATTTTCCGTACAGGACAGTATTCCTGCGGGGAGGCAGGGACGCCTAGCGTCATACATAACTATGATGCTAGGAGCCCGGCTCCATGAACTGTGTTCGGTCTAGGAACTCTGGCCAACATGCGGTCCGTATATCACGGACCGAACACGATCGTGTGAATAAGGCCTAACTAATTTTTACTAGTACCCCTAGAGAACTTGAACCAGCGATCGTTGGATCGCTTGCACTATATCCTTCAATACTAATGTATTGCCATATATCGTGTTTCTGACAGGCAGCCAGGGCCTAATAGGAGTACAAAGATGGCAGACCTGGGGGCCTTCATTAGGCCCCCAGGCTGCCATAACAAGCATTGGCACCCCTCCAATGCATCGCGGAGGGGGGGGTGGAGATGGGCTGCCAGAGGGGGTAGCTCCCTCTTTTGAACACTTTAGATGCCAGAGTCGCAGTTGACCACGGCATCAAAGGGATTAAATGAGTGGAGCCACGCTCAAGCGCGATCCTGCTTATTTGGCTGGGTTCAGACGAGCATATTCTGTCCCTAAAATACGTCCCGTTTGTCAGTTGCATTTCCCGGACCGAACACACTGCAGGGAGCCGGGCTCCTAGCATCATAGTTATGTATGACGCTAGGAGTCCCTGCCTCAATGCTGGAAAACTGTCCCATACTGTAATCATATTTTCAGTACGGGACAGTTTTCCCGCAGAGAGGCGGGGACCCCTAGCATCATAGATAACTATGATGCTAGGAGCCTGGCTCCCTGAAGTGTGTTCGGTCCGGGAAATGCGGCCGACACACGGTCTGTATTTTACGGACCGAACATGCCCGTGTGAACCCGGCCTTAAAGTGCAGTGTCGGCTGTAACATACAGCCGACACCCGTATTGTATGGAACAGGTTCCATACTTCCCCTACCCGGATATGACGTAAGTATATGTCATACATCGGGATGGGGTTAATTTATGGGTCTGGTCTAGGGTCTGTATATATTTAGGGGTCTGGTCTCTGGTCTGAATAATTTAAGGGTCTGGTCTGGGGTATTAACCCCTTGGAGACATTGAAAATGTTTGTTATTTCATTTTTGTTTTTCCATCATTGCATTCCAAGAGCCATAACTTTGACATAGCCATATGAGGTCTTGTTTTTTGCATGACGAGTTGTTGTTTTCAATTGCACCCTTTGTTGTACCAACAAACTGAAGAAAACTGAAGAAAAAAAATAAAAATAAATATGTATTTCTAAAAACACTAATCCTCTGAATTCTTTCTATGTCTCCCCTGCTAGTATCTGGTGGTCCAGGGTCATGACTAGTCCGCAGTGATGTTTTGTCCATAGTAGTGTTTTGTCACATAGGAATGTTGTTCGATGTATTCCATGTCATAGTATATCAGAAATGTCACTGCAGCCTAGTCCTAACACCAGACCAACTGTTACCAAAAACGGGATGGGGGAAGACTGTTCAAGTGTCATGCACATAGCAAAGCAGAGCCTATATGGAAGCACACAGGACACTACGGGTCTTTATTATGTCTTATAATACACTTATTTGCAAAACCCACCACACCATACATGTTTGAACATTAGTATTTTCATGTAATAATTAAAATACTGACTACAAATCAAATTTGACCAAATTCTGACTTAGATTAATAATTTATGGAATTGCTTGGCTAAGACTTTTACTATAACCCTGTAACAGAGGCAAATAGTTGGTGTATAGTTGATGTAAAACATTAGAAATAAACCGCAAATACTTGTTATAAAAGAAGATATATTTTAACCCCTTAAAGGGAATGTGTTGCCAGAAAAACATGTTTTTTTTTAAAAAATTAAACATTTAGTGTGTGGGTGGTTAAACATTGTTCAAATTTTTTTTATTTTTTTGCACGAGTCCAGGAAATATTATAAATTATTTCTAATTTATAATACTACCCATTTTTGGTCACTAGATGGAGCTGTTCCCAAAATTGCAGCATTGCAACATTGGGTTAAAAGCCCTCGCTCTAGTGAGCTCTCAGCATCCCCCCCTCCTTTATCCTGGCTAGTGCCGGGATAAACGAGGGGTTTGAACGGTGTAACCTCCTACACTGTGTGTCGCCATTTTTTGAGCTAACCCACAGTGTAGTAGGTTTACATACAGTAGTAAACACACACAAACACGAACATACATTGAAATCTCTTACCTGCTCCTGCCGCCGCGGCTCCCTCCGGCCCGTCCGCTCCGTTTGCTGCCGCTGGTGCAAGTGCAGAAATCCGGAAGCCGCGACCGGAAGTAGTAATATTACTGTCCGGCCGCGACTTCCGGTCCACAGGAAAATGGCGCCGGACGGCGCCAATTTCGAATAGGACTGTGTGGGAGCGGCGCATGCGCAGTTCCCACACAGACGCCGTACACTGCAGTCAATGGGACGGGAGCCGTTCGCAGTCCCTATGGGACTGTGGCTGCCGTATTCCATGTCTGTATGTGTCGTTAATCGACACACACAGAAATGGAACAAAAAATGGCAGCCCCCATAGGGAAGAAAAAGTGTAAAAATAAGAAAAAGTAAAACACAAACACACAAATAAATATAAAAGTTTTTAATAAAGCACTAACATCTTTAACATATAAAAAAATAATTTCTGATGACACTGTTCCTTTAAGGACAAAGCCTGTTTTCGCCTAATGGACCAGGCCATTTTTTTTCAAATCTGACATGTGTCACTTTATGTGATAACAACGTTGAAATGCTTTTATTTTTTCAAGTGATTCTGAGATTGTTTTCTCGTGACACATTGTACTTACTTAGTGGTAAAATTTGGTCGAATTGTTTCCAATAAAATGTAGAAATCTTCAATATTTACAGGCATAAAGGAGAAAAAGCAACATTTGAAAAGCAATTTCTCCCTCATATGTGGTAATAAACCGCTGTTTTGACCCACAGCAAGGCTCACAAGGGAAGAAGCACCAATGGTTTTCGGGTGCCATGTCGCATTTACAAACTCCCTGAGGGACCAAAACTGTGGAAACCCCCCAAAAGTGACCTCATTTGGGAAATTAAAGCCCTCAAGGAATTTATCGACAGCTATAGTGAGCATTTAGACCACAGGTTTTTTTTATGGAATTTTGTGAAATTAAGCCGTGAAAATGAATATCAACATTTTTTACACTAAAATGTTGATATTCTTATTTCTGCAAGGGTTAAAGGACAAAAGGCACCCCAACATTTTTAAGCCAATCCCTACAGAGTACGGCAATATCCCTCATGTGGTAATAAACTGCTGCTTGGATACACGTCAGGGTTCAGAAAGGCAGGAGCGGTACTTGGCAAGCAGGTTTTGCAGGAATGTTTCTTGGGTGCCATGTCACATTTGCAAAACCCCTGCTGGACCAAATCAGAAGAAATCCCCAAAAAGTGACCCCATTTGGGAAACTACACCCCTGAAGGAATTTATCAAGGTGTATAGTGAGCATTTTTACCCTACAGGCTTTTTGCTGAATTTAGTGGAATTATACTGTGAAATTGAAAATGACATTTTTTCATAAAAAAATATAGACATTTTAAATTTTTACAAGGAAAAAAGGTACCCCAATATTTGAAAAGCAATTTCTCCCGATTGCGGCAATACCCCATATGGGGTCATAGACTGTTGTTTGGACACACGGCAGGTCTCAGAAAGGCAGGAGCACTATTTGGCATGCAGATTTTGCTGGCTTGGTTTTTGGCCGCCATGTCACATTTGCAAAACCCTGAGGTACCAGAGTACAGTGGAAGCCCCCAATAAGTGACCCCATTTTAGAAACTACACCCCTCAAGGCATTTTCATTTGTCTGGACATATGACAGGGCTCAGTAGTGAAGAGCACCATGCGCATTTGAGGTCTATTTTGGTGATTTTCACAGCATTGGCCCGCAATTGCAGGCCTCTGAGGTCAAATAGTAATTCCTATTTATTCCGTCGGAAAACCGGAAACCAGCCGGAATGGTGACAAACGGAAAGCATTAGCGATGTTTCCGTCACCATTGAGATCAATGGTGACTGAAACGGAAACGGTGCTGTCAGTTTCACTTTCCGTTGCGGGGGTTCACCCGACGGAACACTCCGACGGAACCCCGGAACGGAAATGAACGGTGATGTGAACAGGCCCTTACACAGACTGATTTATAATACTGGTCATTATCAAACAGATTTGTGGAAACACTACTGTAGGCTGTTCCACAATAATGGCAAACGATGTTAATACTGATTTGCAATTCAAACGTATTACAGTTGAAATGGCGCCGGTATGACATCAGTATCCCATCAGTATTATTGATCCGTAATACTGCTGAGCTGATTTAGGCAGGAAATTGAACTACATGAGACATTACACGGATGCAATACTGATGAAATACTGATGACATACTAATGAAAAATGTAACACATAAAGATGCATCCGTATTTTAATTACACTCCAAAGACTTCAATGGGCATTTTCTATCCCCAAAATAGATAAAAGTGGTGCATGCTGCATATAAAATGTCAGGATTGTATATGCCCATATGAATAGACTCATAATTTAACATTAGCTTTGTGTTAATCGACAAAAATAAAAAAGGTTTGTAGATCTGTGATGAATTAGGTGAACTTACTCCTGGTGGCCACTAGGTGGAATACTTGCACAAGGCAGAAGATCAGTGTGCTGCTCATTTAGCTCTCCATGATGATGCTGCAAAATTAGAATCACCTCTTTTTTTTTGGAGCTGACATTCTTTTCTTTTATAAAATATGTTCTTAACATAGATACTGTATTCTGCTTTTTACATTATTTCATATTTTCCTTACCAGTGACTAGATAGTACATTATGACAATAATAAGATTTCCCTTTATTTACATAAATATATCTGGACTATTTTCATAGCACTAGTGACAGCACAAACACTTCTGATCTACGGACATCATGGTTGAAAAAACTGATGCAACCATTTTCAAGGTCATTGCTTATTTAAGATCAATGACACGGCCGTCTAGAAGATACTAAATGCAATAAAATCTGCTGAGTGGCTTGTAATGCAACATCAGTCAGTTATTCCCAGAGAATGGATAGGATGTATATATTTAAAAGTCTGATATATCACAGTCATCAATACATTTACTGCCTGTAAAAATGAACTGACATTCAGATTAGTAAAGCAGGATCACATATGCAGTTTTGGTGCTGCTTTTGGCTCAGATTTCTAAACCAAAGATATAAGTTGATCCAAAGGTAAGGAAAGGTCTAAAGAAAAGACTGATGCATTTCAGTTTTGTGTGCACTTCTGTTTCTGTTTGGTCTATAAAAAATAAATTGTGAAAAATTGCACCAAAAACTGCATCAAAACTGCATGTGTGAACTTGACCTAATAAAAAAGAAACCGCAAAAGGTCTATTACTATATATATATATATATATATATATATATATATATATATATATATATATATATATATATATAAATACATATATGAATCTATAAAATATGCGCATAACAGTATATGTGTGACCCTAGCCTCATAGAAACAAGCACAAGCGGGCCTTTAGATCTTATGTTTCACACATGGACTTTTTTAAAGCAAAATGGTATCTCTAGAAATTTTTATTCTTTGTATAATGAAAAGTTATCCAATTTTCTAATATACTTTTCTAATATACTTTCTGTATCAGTTCAAGATCTCTGCTTGCAGTCATTCAATAGGAACTGTTAGGGTATGTTCACATGGCAGCGTCCGTTACGGCTGAAATTACAGGGCTGTTTTCAGGAGAAAACAGCTCCGTAATTTCAGCCGTCATGGCATGTTGAGGCGCTTTTTCGCTGCGTCAATTACGGATGTAAATGGAGCTGTTTTTCCATGGAGTCAATGGAAAACGGCTCCATTTAACGTCTGAAGAAGTGACAGGCACTTCTTTGACGCGGGCGTCTTTTGACAGCGGGGCGTAAAAAAAATGACCGTCGGAACAGAACATCGTAAGACCCATTCAAATGAATGGGCAGATGTTTGCCGACGCTATCGAGCCGCATTTTCGGACGTAAATCGAGGCGGAAAACGCCCGAATTACGTCCGTAAATAAGCCGTGCGAACATACCCTTATTGTTTACTTCCAGCGGATACAAATCTTTTCTAGTCATGTGATGATCACACAGGATCAAGGCTCGTTACAGTTACAGTACACTTATCAGAGCTGTGTTTGTAACAAGCTGTGCGCCTGTGTGTCCATCACATAACCAAGACATATTTTTATTCCCTGGAAATAAACAATGAAGATTTCTTTTGAATGACTGCAAGCAGAGATCTTGAATTGATACAGAAAGTATATTAGAAAATTGGATAACGTTTCATTATACAAAGAATAACATTTATTTGCTGAACCTGAAATCAATAACAGAATGAAGCAAATATTGGTGGTGGCGGCGGCGGCGGTGTGGACGACTCTATTTAGCCTGTAAAGTTTGTTCTAGGATTGGATTAGAACGTTTTAGATAATGCAATTTCCTAATAGGTTAACTTGGGTACCACCAAACCAAAACAGAGGAACTGGGATGATAAACTAAATACATTTTTTTGGTTTTAGTGAGGGAGATTTATCAAAACTAGTACAAAGGAAAGTGGAGCAGTTGCCCAAAGTCACCAATTTAGTCTTTAATACTTGAGAGGTGGAATCTGATTGGTTGCTAGGGGCAACTACTCCACTTTTCTCCTGCACTAGTTTTAATAAATCTCCTCCACTCTCCTTTGACTTAATTTTTTATTTTTTTTTGCAAATATCGGCAAATATTTCTCTTTCTTTAAAAAAAACCAAAAAAAAACCTCCTACTGTTTGTGTCTACAATTCCTATGCAGACCTAAGTGCCTCCATCGTAAAGGACTACAAACCCTGGAAAGTCTGTCTCTGCAGTCATATTGTCATTCATATGTCCGCTACTTCTTGCTAGTTTACCAAATGTATGTTGACAAGAAGTAGGAGACAGATGGAAGAGAGTGTTAGGGCACATTCACACGTGGCGGAAACGCTGTTGAATTCCGCTGCAGATAGTCCACAGTGGAATTCTGCAGCAGCCATTTTTTACATTTCTTTCTATACATTTTTAGGAAACTTAGTTCAGACGTTGCGGAAAATTAGCCGGCGGTGCAGAATTTTCCCTCCGCAGCATGCTCATTCCATTGCGGAGAAGAAGCAGAATTTCACTGCGGATTTCAGCCTTTGCAATGCAAAAACTGAAATCTGTGGCAAGTCCGCTGTGATATCTGCAACGTCTCAATTACATGTCAAATATGCAAATGTTGCTGCAGATTCATTGCGTAATTTCCCCGAATCTGCAACAACATTTGCAGCGGAAAAATTCTGCAACGTCTGGACATGGCCTTAGGGTATGTGCACACGCTCACTAAAAACGGGCGTGTAAATAAACGGCTCATTGGAACAGAACGCTGTTTTTCCCATTGAAATCAATGGGCAGATGTTTGGAGGCGCTCTGCTTCCGACTTATCGGCCGTTTGGAGGTTGTTTACGGCCTGAAAAACGGCTTAAAATAAGCCGTGTGAACATACCCGAACTGCAAGATTAGACTACACAGGGGTTGTTTGTAGTTTGTTACCATGGAGACAAATAGGTCTACAGATGTAGCCATCTTTAACTTGATTCTGATAACTTGCTGCAGCGTGATATCACACAACAAAAGCCATTGAAAAAAGTCATTGAAAAAGTCAAGATAAGAGATCTAGCCATTGGTTATTTAATGCGTTAAAAGTCAAGGTAAAGACGGCTACATCTGTACATAGGAGCTGTAGACACAAAATAGTAGATTATTTTTTAAGAAGCATTAGATGCAAAGTTGCTTCATCTTCCATTGGAAAAATAAAAAAATTATTTGTTGCAAAGGTGAACATAGCAAGCAGACTAGAGTGTACTGTATAGAAACTCAAACACCTCCAGAAAATCACTCAAGACGCCACCTGAAATGTTGGCTTATACTCATTTTCTGTTTTAAATGTCATTGCAATACAGGGATATTACTAAAATTGGGCTTTGAATTCGCAAAATCGTTGCTGTAGTAACAGAGGTGAGGTGATGTCTTACTGTGGATTACTGGAGGCTACGCTCTGTCCTCAAGAATAACCTTCATAGCGTTCAGCATAGACACTTCTGTTCTGTATGAAATGAACAGTCTGAAGAGACGTTACATTTGTTTCTGGTAGATATGGGTGACAACAAATAACCAATGTGCCATTACAGCCCCTCTGGGTGTGTCCCAGGCCCACCCTGGTATCATTGTATAGCCGGGGAGCGGTTTTTCTGATTTTAAAGTGAAATGCTGGTAAAATGCTAATAAATATAATAGTTAGGGGGGATTCACACGAGCGTGTATTCGGTCCGTGCGGGCCGCGTGGTTTTCACGCGGCACGTATGGACCAATACAAGTCTATGGGGCAGTACAGACAGTCCGTGCTTTTTGCGCAGCGTTTGTCTGCTGTGCAAAAAGCGCGACAGGTTCAATAACTCTGCGTATTTCGCGCATCACGCACCCATTGAAGTCAATGGGTGCGTGAAAGCCACGCAGGTTGCACGGAAGCACTTCCGTGCGAACCGACTGAAACAGCGCACCAGCTGTCAAAAGGATGAATGTAAACAGAAAAGCACCACGTGCTTTTCTGTTTCCGAACATCCAAACAGAGTGTCTTTGCGATGAGCGAAGCCGGACAAGCGAACCGAACTTCACCGGGTTCGGCCGAACTCGTTTTGGCCGAACCCGGCAAAAAAATTATCGGTACGCGACGTCAGGAGATAGTCACTGTCCATGGTGCTGAAAGAGTTTTAAACTGTTTCAGCACCATGGACAGTGACTTCTGATCCCAATATACATGAACCTGTAGAAAAAAAAACGAAGTTCTGACTTACCGATAACTCCCGGCGTCTTCCTCCAGTCTGACCTCCCGGGATGACAATTCAGTCCAAGTGACAGCTTCAGCCAATCACAGGCCAAGCACAGGCTGCAGCGGTCACATGGACTGGCGCGTCATCCAGGGAGGTGGGGCCCGATGTCGAGAGGCGCGTCACCAAGGACGCGTCACCAAGGCAACGGCCGGGAAGTTCTCGGTAAGTACGAACTTTTTCTTTTTTTTCAACAGGTTTTTCGATATTGTGTTCGGCATTCACTGTCGAGGGTGCTGAAAGAGTTAGCTCTTTCAGCACCTTGGACAGTGACGGGCGTCGACTAGCCTCATCTCTATGATGGCGGCTGCGCGAAAATCACCCAGCCGCGCATCATACACGGATGACACACGCAGCTGTCAAATGGTTTTTGCGCGCGCAAAACGTCGCGTTGCTTGCGCGCGCAAAAACGCAACGTCCGTCTGTATCTGCCCTTAGACAGCGTAAACTTAGACCAGGCAGTCACAAAATGCGACAAATTTATCACAGTGGTGCATCCTGTATATAATTTTGGCACATGTTGCATGCGCTGTTAGACACTTTTCTCTTCTTTAAACCACCTTTGATTAGGCTTATTTTGCGCCAGAATTTTGTGCCAGTTTTTTGGCACACTTTGGCACATTTAAGCCATGTCCCGTTCCAATAAATCACGTCCCTTTCTAGTCAAGCCATGCCCCTTTTTGAGACCCTTTTTAAGTGTCTGGTAAGGTGACAACCAAATTGCGCCAACATTTTATGCATTTTTCGACACTTTCTAGACCCAGACACAGTACTAAATCCCTGTATCTCTTAAGTAGTGGAGGCATTGGCCTGTATATTGAATATTATAAATATTAAGAGTCAGACTGGGGTATCTTGGGCCCACCAAATGAAATTACTTTGACCCTCCATCTATACAGAACATGAATCCACTTTTGATTGTATTTTGAACTTTGTTGTTATTGCACACGCATGACACATCATCAGTAAGGCTGGGTTCACACAACCTATATTCAGACGTAAACAAGGCGTATTATGCCTCGTTTTACGTCTGAAAATACGGCTACAATACGTCGGCAAACATCTGAACATTAATTTGAATGGGTTTGCCGAAGTACTGTGCCGACGACCTGTCATTTACGCGTCGTCATTTGACAGCTGTGCAGGACACTTCTTTGCAACGTAATTTGAGCCGTTCTTCATTGCATTCAATGAAGAGCAGCTCAAGATTACGAGCGTCAAAGACGCCTCGCATAATGCGAGGAGGAGCTTTTACGTCTGAAACGACACAGCTGTTTTCTCCTGAAAACAGTCTGTCTTTTCAGACGTAAAATCCACTTATCGTGTGCACATACCCTAAGGACTAAAAGGTCATCTGTGAATCATCCCATAGGAAATAGACCCTCCAAAGTCAGCTCCAAATAAAGTTGTCTTCTGCTGGACTTTCGGTCCAATTATTATATCAGAGCCTAGGCCAATAACATGTCACTGAATGCTGCCACTCTTTTTATCTTCTAGACAATGAGTCTTTCTGCCCACTATAAGGGTATGTTCACACGGCCTATTTACGGACGTAATTCGGGCGTTTTTGCCCCGAATTACGTCCGAAAATAGCGCCTCAATAGCGCTGACAAACATCTGCCCATTGAAAGCAATGGGCAGACGTTTGTCTGTTCACACGAGGCGTAATTTACGCGCCGCTGTCAAAAGACGGCGCGTAAATTGACGCCCGCATCAAAGAAGTGACCTGTCACTTCTTTGGCCGTAATTGGAGCCGTTATTCATTGACTCCAATGAATAGCAGCGCTAATTACGCCCGTAATGGACGCGGCGTTCAAGCGCCTGCACATGCCGTTACGGCTGAAATTACGGGGATGTTTTCAGGCTGAAACATCCCCGTAATTTCAGCCGTTACGGACGCCCTCGTGTGAACATACCCTAAGAGTTAACACGTTAGTGACCACCAATACGACTTTTCACGGTGGCCACTAATGGGCTTTATTCTGATGCATAAGCCTTTTTATGGCGCTGCATCTGAATAAAGTAAACTGACGGCTCCCTGCTCTAATCTCCCTGCTCTCAGCTGCCAGATGTAGCTGAGGGCTGGGGGCATCCCTGCTCGAACAGGTGAGATCGATATAAGTACTAACCCTCAGATGCGGTGCTCAACAGCGTGCACCGCATCTGAGTTGTTTTGGAGAGAGGGAGGGAGCTCCCTCTCTCTCCCACCGACACCCGGCGATAAGATCACCGAGTGTCTGTGTCTCCGATGGCAGCCGGGGGCCTAATAAAGGCCCCCAGGTCTGCCTGTAGTGAATGCCTGCTAGGTCATGCCAGAGGCATGACCTAGCAGATGCCTGTTTGTTTAATAAAATTAATAAAGTTAATAAAAAAAATGTGAAAAAGAAATGAAAAATAAAATAAAGAAAAAAAGTTAGGCATATTTGGTATCGCCGCGTCCGTAACGACCCTGACTTTAAAGCGATTACCGTATTTTCCGGACTATAAGGCGCACCGGATTATAAGGCGCACTTTCTATGAGCGCCTTATAAGCAATCATGTTTCATATATAAGGCGCACTGGATTATAAGGCGCAGCACATTACCGTTAAATAAACCATTGCTGAGACTGCAAGTCAAAATTTATTACACTTTTTAACAATAACTTGCAACTGGTTCAGCTGTAATTGCAAATCAAAACGTTTAGGGTATGTGCACACACACTAATTACGTCCGTAATTGACGGACGTATTTCGGCCGCAAGTCCCGGACCGAACACCGTGCAAGGAGCCGGGCTCCTAGCATCATACTTATGTACGACGCTAGGAGTCCCTGCCTTGCTGCAGGACAACTGTCCCGTAGTATAATCATGTTTACAGTACGGGACAGTTGTCCTGCAGCGAGGCAGGGACTTCTAGCATCGTACATAAGTATGATGCTAGGAGCCCGGCTCCTTGCACTGTTCGGTCCGGGACTTGCGGCCGAAATACGTCCGTCAATTACGGACGTAATTAGTGTGTGTGCACATACCCTTACCGTACTTTTTCAGTTCATTCCTCCACCAGAAATCCATCAAATCCGTCATCTTCAGTGTCGGAGTTGAACAGTTGGGCGATTTCGGCATCAAGCATGGGGTCCTCCTCTTCATTATCCGAGTCGGTCTCGTTGCTGCTGCTAGGCTCTTCAGTGGTGATTCCAGCCTTCCTGAAAGCTCGGATGACACTGGAGACTGATACATTCTTCCAGGCATCCACGATCCACTGGCACATAGTGGCATAACTCGCACAGCGTTGCCTCCCTGTTTTGGTGAATGTGTGGTCACCTTCTGTCATCCAATGCTCCCATGCAGCTCGCAATTTAACTTTAAATGACCTGTTGATGCTGATATCTAGCGGCTGGAGCTCTTTGGTTAATCCACCAGGGATGACAGCAAGCTCCGAATTAGTTTTCTTCACTTGGGCTTTGACAGTATCGGTCAAATGGGCGCGCATCGAGTCACAGACCAATAGGGATGGGGATTTGTGAAAAAAGCCACCCGGTCTCTTGACGTAGACCTCCCTCAGCCACTCACTCATCTTCTCCTCATCCATCCAGCCCTTTGGGTTAGCCTTAATGATGACACCAGCAGGAAAATTTTCTTTAGGCAAAGTCTTCCTCTTGAAAATTACCATGGGTGGTAGTTTCTGGCCATTAGCCTGACAAGCGAGAACTACAGTGAAAGATGACTTCTCATTTCCTGTGGTACGTATAGATATCGTACTGGTCCCTGTTTTCTCAACAGTACGGTTTACGGGGATATCGAAAGTGAGGGGAACCTCATCCATGTTAATAATGTGTTCTGGCTGGATATTCTTTTCATTTATCTTGGTTATGCAGTAGGTGCGGAAAATGGCCAGCTTCTCTTCATAATCCTTTGGTAATTGCTGGCACACAGTAGTTCTGGTGCGAATGGAGAGATGACGCCTGCTCATGAAACGAAAGCACCATGAAGGACCTCCTCGAAAGTCCTTGATCTCCATGTCACGTGCTAAAGCAGTGGCTTTGAGTCGAATAGAGACAGTGGAGACGCTTCTACCTGCGTTTCTCTGTTCCATAACCCACTGTTCTATTTTGTCCTCCAACTGTGGCCACCTTGCTTTGTTTCCTCGGAAACTCAGTTTGGTCTTCTTTACTTGGCGGAGGGCATCTTCTTGTTTTCTCCACTTACGCACCATGGATTCATTAATGTTGAATTCTCTTGCAGCTGCCCTATTTCCATGCTCTACTGCATAACTTATAGCTTTAAGCTTGAAACCTGCATCATAAGCATGTCTCTTAACAGGAGGCATTTTTTGGGGTAGTGGGTATAGTTAACGCTAAAGCAAAGATATATTGCAAGGATCCTACAGAGCTGTAAGTATCACTCAGTGTGGCTCCTGACTACGGTGGCCGTAATGCTCAATCCATTTATGGATACTGTAAAAACCCAAGTGAAGAATAAATTCATAGGCGCACGGGGGGGAGGAGCATGGTGTGTGCTGTGGTATGCCGCCGCCGACCCCTGCCGCCCACGATAGAGGTAAAGGATCCTGTATGAACCCCTCTCTTTACTGTCGGGTTCATATATAAGGCGCACCGGATTATAAGGCGCACTTTCTATTTCTGAGAAATTCTCAGCATTTTATGTGCGCCTTATAGTCCGGAAAATACGGTACATTATTTAACCCGCACGGTGAACACCGTAAAAAAATTAAATAAAAAACTATGGAAAAATTGCTGTTTTCTGTGAATCCTGACAAACAAAATGTGATAAAAAGTGATCAAAAAGTCACATCTACTCCAAAATGGTACCAATAAAAACTACAAGTCTTCCTGCAAAAAAAAAAAGCCCTCATACAACTGCATCGGTGGAACAATAAAAAAAGTTATGGCTCAAATATGGAGACACAAAAACAAATAATTTTGAAAAAAAAGCGTTTTTACTGTGTAAAAGTAGTAAAACATACAAAAACGATAAAAATTTGGTATCGTTGCAATCGTAACAACCTGCTGAATAAAGTTATTCTGTTATTTATACCACACGATAAACGGCGTAGATTTAGGATGCGAAAAAGACTGGCAAAATGTCAGTTTTTTTTCTATTCCCCCCCCAAAAAAAAGTTTATAAAATGTAATCAATAAATAATATGTACCTCAAAATCGTGCTATTAAAAAATACAACTTGTCCCGCAAAAAACAAGATCTTATACAGCTATGTCGACGCAAAAATAAAAAAGTTATAGCTCTTGGAATGCGATGATGGAAAAACGTAAAAAAATACCTTGGCCATTAAGGTTTAAAATAGGCTGGTCATTAAGGGGTTAAAGTAACTTCGTACACATCCACTAAAAATGTTACAAAGGCGTCTGTCATCTCATTATTATGCTTATACCATTTCCTAATATATCTTATAATTGTATTGCCATGGCATTGTGAACTGTGGCCTCCACTAGTTGAATGAATATGGAACCCATCTTGGAAGTTATTGGACTGCTCCTCACCAGTACTACAAGACTTTCTTTCCTACAATCTCTGAACAGGTTCCAGCTGTTTACACCATTTGATTACACTTTTTCTAGAAGAAAAAGGTTTGCAAGGCACCAGATATGGATTAAAAAAGGTAACCTTTATTAAGTAATAATAGGCAAAGTTTTGGCTTAACAGGGCCTTTTTCAAGCCAATGTTACTGTGGCGAAATATTGTTTCTGTTTTTTTAATGTCTAAATACTAATTGTTGGCCACTCCTTGATAATGTTTGAAGTGTTGGAATCTATAGATTGGGTGTTGTAATCTATGCATAAAAGCCAATAAAACAGAATTAAAAAAAAAATACTGGAAACCTCTTCTATTTTTATGCACTACAAAGTTCCCTTTAGACTAGATTCACATTCAGATTTGTTCAAGCAGAAAGCCATTAAGGCTTATTTGTGTCTGCTATATTAAGATGTTGGGTAGATGCATACCAATAACCATTGCACAGAGATTCTTTTATGCAGTAAGGTTAGTCTGACACAGCAAAAACCTGAAGGACGATTAATATCTCAGAGACAAGCTCTTTAGCTTATTAAATCTCAAATTGGTCGACTGAAATGCATAACGAATTCCAAAACAAGAAGGGAGCAGACAGAGCAGAGGATGTTTTTTCAACTTTTGGAAAACAAAATACAACATCAAGATCTGCCGGTACTATAAACCTAGATTTAACATGCAATTATCACATCATTAGTCTGGCCTAACCAAGTATTGATTGTCCACTATAGCAATGCTAATGCCCCAGTTTTCAATGCTGATAGCTTGAGAAAGCTAAGCAAGCATTGTTAAAGGGACATTAAATGGCTTTTTGAACAATAAAAAAGCTACAGTATAAAAAACAACAAGAAACCTGATATATAAAACGACTATTTATGTTGGATAGTGCCTTACACCTCCCTCGAATAGCCACAGTACTATTTAATTGACAAATAATAAGTCACCAGAAGGACCATACAGGCTTTGCTCTATTACATGCACAAGTTTATGTGTTCCAAGTCCATGCGCTTGTTGTCCTTTTATTACGTCCCTTTTTTATGGAAAAAAGACTAGTTCGAAGAGAGACATTTGTATTCAAATCAGCATGGCTGATCACGCCAGTAAATAAGAGAACAGCTATGTTTGTAGTAGGATTTAGCTTTTGGAGACAAGTAGCTAAATAGGCCGCAATAAAGCATTTTTTTGTAGTGTTTTTAAAGTTTGAAGAGTTTTTCTGATATTTTTTACTTACCTTTTTGTCGCAATAACATTTTTTAAATTTTGTACAAACATTTTTCTTGGTATTTTTGAAAGACAACATCAAGTGCTGATCGATGATTGTATAATAAATTTACCTATTATGGTGGGGAGAGAGCGTTATACAATCAATTCACATTACCTGCTTGCCTCATCAAAACCAGACCACGAGGAAAGAATGGGGAAAATGAGGGTCGGCTGACGTGTCTCTTGATGACGTCATTATGTGTAATGTGTGTGCTGTAAACATCAAGCTCCCGGAACCACACATTGTCAAAATACATCTCATCTATCAAAACTCGTAACAGAGGTCTTCCTATTTATTATGATCTCATTTATTTTGCATCAGAAATAAATGCAGGATCTTTCTTATGTATTGATTTTAAAATAAAACCAGGTTGAAAAGAAAATGCAGCTGTCTTTTGTTCATATTTTTAAATGCCAAGCCATGTTTAGTGTATCTGGACCACAGCGATAAGCACAGTGGAGCAAGTCGGCTGTTTTCAGTGTAAGCATTTATTCTGCTTAGCGACTGTATTCTAATAGGTATTGTAAGTCTTGTTCTGCACGTTTCAGTATTAATATTCCAAGCACGTTCTTCATGCAGCCACCTGACCAGGCTTAAGAACCTCTGTAGTGGCAAATTCCCACTCCAAGACATGAAAGCAGAAAAAATTCTATGTTTGGTTTGTTTTACATCCTGTAATTGGTGCTTCCATATATCATTAGTAGCTCACTGTGTTTTTTTATGGTGGACTATACTGTATTAACGGTCCATTTTTATTTTTTTTACTAAAAATGTAAATGTCTACTTTGTTTTTTATAGCAAGAGAGAGAGACAGACAGAGAGAGAGAGAGAGAGAAATAGAGAGAGAAAGAGATAGATGAGAAATGAAAACTCCCAGTACACAGTAAAATTATGAGCATGATATTATAATGTTTTGCTTCTTATGTAATGTCACGTTGGGTTCGTGGACCCACTCGGCCGTACCGCCTTGGCGGTATGGCAGCTGACCAATAGGGTGCAGGTTACAGTCTATAGTTTGTATAGGGTACCTGTGGCAGCTCGGACAGTAGCAAGGCAGGCTCGGCTGGGACTAGGCAGCAGGTAGACGTCAGACATGGTGAAGCAGGACAGGCGTGGTATACAGCACAGCACGTCTTCAGCTCAGCACGGCACTTGACCAGGATAGCACGGGATACAGGTAACAGGAACAGGGAACACTGGGATCTGGGAAACACTAGGAGACCATTTGCATAAACAAACTTAGGGTACAACAACAACGCTCAGGCGTGGGAGGAAGGGGCTAATTGAACATAAAAGTCCACCTACAGGACCCGGCCGAGGTGAGCGGAAGTGAGCGCCGGCACTTCCTTAGGAGGAGACTGGGGCCAGCGCTCGCAGATCCATGGCTACGGGCGTCAAGAGGTGAGTCAGCCTGACGGCCCGCAGCCATGGGCATGACATGTAATCAGTATTGTCTATTTCCTTTTTTGCTCATTTTTGATCTGAATATTATGTTTTTGGATTGATTTTAGAAGTTATACATGTAGTTGTAGTGCAGACCTCTCCCCCTTCCATTGCTGGACTTCTGCAATGGTGATGTAGTTTCCTCAGGGGCAGGCATAAACGCACAAGTCAGCTGATTGGTGCTTTGGTTCTAACTTCCTGTGCAGCTCAGCTGTGATTGAACGGTTGTATTTAATGCTGCAGAGACCTTAAACAAGTTAAAGCAACATATAAAATATATCATCAAACAACCTCTGTATCTCCTGCTTCATAGGACATAAGTTATTGCAGCTTAATGCTTCTGAAGCAGCAGGACAAATCATTGTTAAGATTATTGCAAGTGAGATATGGACAATAACAAGGGTTTTGCAATCACAAATTTATTGGCCACAGTTGATTGCAAAGTTTCTACTGTCCATTGTGATACATACATAGCCATATAGTAGTCCTTGCCTTATAGGTGCTTTCTTGGTCCTCTTAATGCATTGCTTCCCTTTTTTTACTGACTAATTATATGATTAGAATTATAAAGGGATTACTAATGTAAATATTATTATTACTATAAAATTAATATTACGTTATATTGTTAGAATATTAATATTGTAACTCAGAAATGGATTGGATTCCATTAGATATGTCCCGAAAATCGACTTTGATTATGGAAGCTCATGATGTGGTTATGAGTGCATTAACAGTGCTGCATGCTCGGCTTATACAATGAATTGTGAATACAGCCTGTGTACATTTGTTAGCTGTTCTGCCTTGTTTTCCCATCACATTGCAGTTCAGTAGAAATGCAGTCAATAACTCAGTGTTATCCCATCACCTTCCACTCTGCCCTCCGCAGCTGTGCTGCTCATAGTGTCATGGGTGCTGGCCCACAGAAAGACACACAAAAACATAAATGATCGGTTTTAAATGATATATTTGTGGTACTAGGCACCAACAGGGAAACTTGGGCCAGTTTTACATTTCAGGCACGACCAGCAGGCACAAGGAATTGCTGTGTTCAGAAGATGTATTCTGTTTTCGAAGCTTTTCATTGCAGTCAAATTTACTGTTGTATCCTCGTTCAATACTAAGGAAGCTTCTACCAAAAGGTCATGCATACTTTGCCAGTGTTAAGCTGGTTACTTAGCTCACAGTTAAAGTATGCCTGACAAACAGAAATCCGTCCAAAATGTGTCATTGCCAATAACCTTAGTAATTTATCACTCAGCACTTCTTGAATAAATGGCTAAAATACCATTTAGCTCATTATGAATCCTGGTTGGTAGGTTCTACTGTGATGACTGGCATAAAGGAATATAAATATTTCCAGGAAAATGCTGGCTGAAATTATTTATTTCTAATTAGTCAACATTTCTAGTAAGATTACATATCTCCTGGAACTTATGATGCAAACAGGATTTGAAAGAACTCTTCAGGCGAAACTGATTTGGTGTCCATTGTATCTCCGTGTCATGCAATGCCCCCACAATGCATACTACAGTTTATGTATTACATACACAAAGGTAAGGGTTTAGGACACTGAATTCCCCACTAATGCCCAAAACGAAGGGGCTGCAGCAGCTTCCCTTAGAATAGGGATTGTCAGGCCATTACAGTCAATGGCCCAATAAAGTCTCTAACAAGTCAAGTTGTGGGAGTCTGGCAAGGGTAGAAAGGGTACAGTACTCAGAGCAGCAATGCAGTTTATGGTGTGGTGGTATTATTCAGTAACAGTATGGCGGTATAATTCAGTCTATGTGGTTATGGTGTGGCAGTATTATTCAATAACAGTATGACTGTATTATTCAGTCACTATGTGGCTATGGTGTGGCCGTATTATTCACTAACAGTATGGGGATATTATTCAGTCACTATGTGGTTATGGTGTGGCGGTATTATTCAGTCACTATGTGGTTATGGTGTGGCAGTATTATTCAGTAACAGTATTGGGGTAATATTCAGTCACTATGTGGTTATGGTGTGGCGGTATTATTCAGTAACAGTATTAGGGTATTATTCAGTCACTATGTGGTTATGGTGTGGCGGTATTATTTAGACCTTATATTGTCAGTTATTGATCCGGGATAGCGGCGCTGCTTAAATTAAGCCTAATTCTGATTGGCTGAGCTTCTCGAAACTCCCAACCATCAGTATACAACCTATTGAATTCTATGATAGAGTGTTGTGGGCATGCTCTATTTTATATGCTAAGGTTACTGTGCAGGGAGGGGGAGAAGGGAGGAGATAGTGAGCTATTCCCATCACCTCATGCCAGTGGTGGATCCTGTGTTATCTATGTAGAGGTGTTACCTTTCATGGCGCCATGATACAGCGGCCAGCCGCTATCAGCACCACTAGCGCTCGTCAATTCAGTTGCCCAGCACGGCTCAGTGCCTGATGAAGGTCACCTAGACCGAAACGTCGCACTCTGCCACTGGCATTAGAAACAAAATAAAAAAATACCTTTTTTTCTATATTGGTGTGCCGGATACTCTTTTATATTTATGTTTGGGTTGGGCCCCTATCCGTGCAAAACCTCACCCTTCCACGTATCTGGTGCTATCTGAACCTTTACACATAAAACCTAAATTTGTAATACGTTTTTATTAGCTTTTGAGCTTTGTTTCTACTAACCTATAATCAAGACTCAAAATTGCGGATATATAAAAAAAGTCAAATTTATTATATCAGTATATTAAAAACATTTATACATACAAAGAAATAGTACTGATAATACACAAAACAAACAATAAAGGGGGGAGTAGGCACATTCAAAAGGACTACTTCCCTACCACAAGATAATAGTATTTTTCTGTTCTATATTTTGTATATCTACCTAGGCTATTCAAGTATTAGAATCTACAAAGTTTCATCACCTATAAGGCACAACGTGCAATGTAGTATGTCTGAGTACACTCTAATCACATACCAAATAATAAAACATCAACTCAGAAAAAAAACTTATAGGGAATTTTTTTTTTTTTTAGTTAAACAATTATTATTTAAGTAACTACACATTGTTTTAATTTTTTAAATTTTTTCACAAGTCAGGAAATATTATAAATTATAACATTTCCATGTGCTGGTCACTAGAGGGAGCAGTTCCCAATATTGCAGCATGGTCAATGTGGTAAAGCAACCTCATTGCTTTATGTTGCAAATTTGGAGTAGACAAACTCGCTTTAGTGTCCTCACACAATCCCCCCTCCCTTATTCTGGCTAGGGGTTGAATCTTCCAACCTCCTACACTGTGTGCCGCCATTTTCTGAGCGAATGCACAGTGTAGGAGGATTAGATACAGTGCTAATCAGACAGTATAACACGAACATAATACACACATCACATACACAAACATAACTTAACAGCTCCTTCCGCCGCTGCCGCCTCCACTCCTATTCCTTGCGTCTTCGCTTCCTTGAACATATGGCCGGAAGCCGTGGCCGGAAGTTGTTATCTGACTGTCCGGCAGCAGCTTACGGTCCACATAAAAATGGCGCCGGATTTCGCTCTGCTAACGAGCTTCGTTTTGGTCTGTGTGGGAGACGGCGTACACTGCAGTGAATGGAAAGGCTCCGGTTCGCATTCTCTATGCTGATGTATGTGCAATATTCCATCTCTGTATGTGTCGTTAATCGACACATACAGAGATGAAAAAAAAATGTCAGCCCCCATAGAGAAAAATAAAAAAAAAGTAAAAAGTAGAACACACAAACACAAATAAATACATTTTATTTTTTTATCATACTAAAAGCAATATGATAAAAAAAATAAAAATTCATGACACCCTCCCCTTAAGGCAAAAATACAGAAAAAAGTTATTACCTAGTGTAGACATGATAGACACCTCGATGCACGTTTCGACACCCACTTTGAAAATTCCTTCAACTTTAAATTTCCGTTGCTGTTTCATTTAATGGGTTTTTCATGCAGTGTCAATGCTGATGTGTCCAGAATTTTGGGGAAAAAAAACCAGATCATTTATCATCAAATAGCTTTAATTATTTATTTACAGGATAAGTACAAGTGTATTATGTGATGTGAGCAGAGATTTTCCAAAAGGAATATAAACCAGTACTGCCAACATTTTTTAAATCCTAAACACATATTTTGTTCTTTGTATGAGCATGAGGCCATGAATAATGCACTAGCAAGTATAGAAGTGAGTCATTCATTCCTGATACAGTACAAATAATGAGTGATAAACTATTAGTTCATCTTGATGAAATACTCAATTTGTTCAGCTAGGGGCAAGCTAAACTAAGGAAAAACTTCATAAAAATAATATTTTATAGAGTTATTCTGGCCAAGACGGTGTGGAATATCTGTCAATTCCACCCACATCTACAACTTGAGTTACAGAATAACCATTTCCACACAGGTTGAAATGATTATATCCTCCAGAGGGGGCTATGCAGCTCTGCTGGTGTCAGCTATAAAATTTTATTTTCTATTTTTACATCGGCTTGGGCATATCTACTGCTGTAGCAGCACTTACATGGCCCAGATGCTGAGGGAGCCCACTATGACGTATAATTGTCACCACTCAGGAGAAGTAGACACTAAGCCTATATAATTGTCACGATCTTTGGGTATGTGGACCCACTAGGCCGCACCGCCGTAGCGGGGAGGCAGCTGTTCAAACAACAGAGTACCGAATAATACAAAGTCCAGCACAAGGGCACCTGAATAATCCAGACATTCGCAGTGGCTAGGCACAGTTGGTACTTCAGACGGCAGATAATGCAAAGCGTGGTGTAACACAGCAGGCGTGACCAGAGGCACAACACGACTCCAACTTCTAAGGCACAGGAACAATGGTAGCACGGGAAACAGGATACAGGTAGCAGGTACGGGAACAGGAAAACACTAAGGGACCATTTGCAAGACTAAGACGGGTAAACACAACAACGCTCAGGCAATGAGTGAAGGGGCAGGCCCCTTCTTATAGTCCAGAGTTGTCATGGGTTAATTGGTAATTATTTTCATGTGCGCGCACTGGCCCTTTACTAGTTAGTTGTCCCTGCTCTCAGGTTCAAACGCAGGAGGAAGTACTTAAAATATAGCAAAGAGCTCTCAGTAACATCAGTATTATTTGCAAAATAAATGCAGAGGGTGGGAAGAGCAGGAAGTCTGTGAGGTGCAATTTCAGCCAATAGCTGCAGAACAATGAGTGATGTCAGAGAAAGGGCATCATATTTGGAACTTCCATTGTACAGCCCAATAACAAACAGCTTTTTTTTTTTAATTTCCTGTGGTGTTAAACAAGTTTACCAGGCTAAAGTTACACAAGCTCAATCACCTAGGCCATACAAAAGAAGACACTTTTCAAATTACTTACTGTCCCGAATTGCGGCTGATTTCCAGATCGCACTGCGGGTCACATAATGCCGTCCCCTTTGGGTTTCCTGGCTTCCGCTGAGATCTCGCCTGTTCCTCTGCTCCTTCTGGCCAGGTCAATGTAAGGATCAGCATAGATGAGATCACATACAAAGCAGAAGGATATTGCTCAGAGATGCACTAAGCATGCACAGTTGGAAAACACTGTTTTCACCACACATGCTCAGTCGAATGCCTCCAGTGCGCCCACATGAAGATTCTCTCCAAGCACAAGTTGCACAGGAGGAGCAATAAGTGAAGACAGATGTTGCCAGGAGGTGGACGGGGCTGGCTTACTATCTAGTAGGGAGGTGGACTGGGAGTACAATATCTGGAACTGGCGGAGATCCCAGCACTAGGCAGTGTGGGAAGACAGGAAGTGTCACGGACTGGAAGTAAACAAACGGGCACGTGTCAGGGGACCCCAATCGTCCAGAAACTGCAGAAACAAAATTGTAAAATAAAGTATCTGGGGGGATTTACTGTATTTCATGTGATTCGGCTACAGTGTTAAATGAATGAGAAAAATTGTCAGAAAAAACCTTTAAAGACCTATAGTGTACATAGTACCTTGCAAACTTGCATTTGGGGGTTCAGAGTGAAAGAATTAAAGGCTCTGGTATGTAAAGGCGGATCTGTCACTTTAATATGTTGCCCTAGGTAAGGGCAGTATATTACAGGGACAGATCCATTCTCCTATTAGCCAAAACGCCCTCCTCACAATGATTGACAGCTGGCTGTTGTGTAGCCGCATACACTGTAGCCCTTCAATAACTTTTAGAAGGGTTAGGAGAGCTCTCTCCCTGGAAATACATCAGATTCATAACTTGTTCCTATTATCCAAATGGCACAATATTTTTTTGTGCTAATTTTGGATTAACGGATCTGTCCCTGTAATATGCTGCCCTTGCCTAGGGTAGAATATTGAGGTGACAGATCCGCTTTACATGACCCTAGTAGGACCATTTTACTAACTATTCAGAACACTATTTCTATGTTATTTGTGCCATGCATCTACGTGAATAAGGCCACACACTGTCTTGCTGCAATTTTTTGTCCCGCGTTGAGCTCAGTTTTTTAGCCAAATCCAGAAGTGGATCCAAAAGGAAGAAAGGAAGGAAATGTTTAAAGACAATCAGTATTTTATTTAAACCTTTACTTCCTTTTGGATCCACATCTTTATTTGGCTTAAAAAACTGTGTGTGTGATCCTGTCCTAAAGGCGATTTTAGAAGTTTGGGGAGTGCCACAGTTTTGGGCGATGTTTTTATTGCGGAACACCACTGAATGCAGAGATATGCTTGTGGATCATTTACTGTCACTACTGCCTTGAAAACTTAAAAGGCACAGTATCAGTGATTTATTTGTCCTATGTATATGGAGTTTTACTCACTATGAAAAGTTTGTCCAGAGTTTCACTTTAAAGCAGTCTGAAACAGACTTACTATTCAATCACTGGCTCAGACTGCTGCTGTATCCCTCTTGCTTTACATTGCAGCTCTGCTTGTTTAGATAGGCTGCACTGTAAAAGCACAAGCTCACCAGGAAGTCAGTGCATGTTCAGATTATTCCATTGCATTAAAAATAGAAAGGTTCACAGCTACAGGCAACTAAACTACCAATGAGAAAAAGATGATTATCACATAACTGCCAAACATATATGAGTTAAATTACCCTGAATAAGGGAGCCTAAAGTTCACTGATATTTGATATAGTTTTACTTCCCTCTAAAGATCTTCCCCTGGTCTGTATAAAATACTAAAATACAACAGTTATGTTAGGAAAATGTAATAATACCTCTTTGAGACTAGGGGATAGGAAAATAATGACTTTGCAATCTGCATGATACTTTTCTCACTTCAAAGAAAGCTGCGACACCATTAATTTTATCCCTTCTACATTGTGGCAAATATTCTTCTTCTCATTCCTCGTGCCCTCACATTGAACTCACTTTTCGCTAACATTGTGACCTCATTACTTGTTGAGCGAAAAGCAAAAACTGTTTTCACATCCTGGAGATAAATGATTTTTGTCTGTATAGGATTTGAGATCTACTTCTATGTAAATACTCTTCATGTAATTATCCAAACTTTCCATGATCATATTTTTTTTCATGTGGATAATTGCACAGTCCCACAGATGTGGCTTATTGAATAATGAAAATGTATCTACAAAGACATGTAAAAAAAAGAGTCTACATACTGCAGGAAGTTTCATGTTGTAAAACATAATAACAAAATAGCAATGAACTTCAGTTCCCAAATCTAATGATACAATGGATGTTTTTGTTATGTAGGATTAAAGGTGTTAATACAATGTCGTACGGTACGTACGACCTTGTATTAACACCTTTAATACATGTACCATACATGTTAATACATGGACCCCATGTTGATATTATGGGGTCCCTGGAGGGAGGCGAACCAGCCGAGGTTTGCTGCAGGGGTGTACATACCATACGTACGTGCAACCTGTTCAATTCCCTTCAAAAGCCTTAGGCTGGGTTCTCACAGTGCAGATTTTGTCTGCATTTAGTAAGCCAAAATAAGAATTGGATCCAGGAGAGGAGACACTTTAAGGCCTTTCTTTATATATTTCTTCTGTTTAGGTTCTGTTCCTGGTTTTGGCTTAAAAAACACATGCAAAATCTGCAGCAAATTTGCACTGTGTGAACCCAACCTTAAAAGCAGCTTCCTCTGGTCTTTTTGTACCTGAGATTGCATGTAAGGATTTGAGTGAATGGATTTCATGGCTCACAATTACTGGTGGATTCTTAGAGAGACATAATTTTAGAACAAGGGATCCGTGTACTATTCTTGCACAGGGGCCTTGCTTCACATTCAGAACTTGGGATTACTGCCTGTCTTAATGACCAATTTGTGACTATATATGTGGATTTGAGTATCAACGTGTTGGGTTTGAACAAGTAAACCTGCAGTGTAAAGCATTTGAAAGGGACAGTACAGCAGCTTAAGATGAGACATTAGGTGAATTTCAAACTATCTAAGATTCCCTTCACAAAATGAAACTAAGCTGGAGTAAGTGATCTAAGCTGTGTCATATTAGAGCAGAGCTACAAAGCAGCCAATAGTGAAGAAAATAAAACGCACCCAACAGCACAAAACTGTAAGCAATAGAACAATACATTTACAATTGGACATTTCCTTAAAGGGAATCTCAACCCTTGAACACTATTTTGTTGAAAAAAAAACCGAAAAAGTACTAGAAAATTATGCCAGAAACTGGAGTAAATTATACAGCAAATCTAAACCAGGTCAAAGCTGGCGTAGATTTGACTTTCAGGTGCATGTACCGATACTCATGCACCTAATTTATTAAGAAATGAACGCCTCTTAATCAGGTTCGGATTAAGTAGACCATAGGCCCTGGGCTGTTACCCAAGCTTGGGCCCCCTTTTCCACCGCCACCATGCTGCGCCGTATCTATTGTGAGCACTACCTTTTTGTTCAAGCATTAAAAAATGGGTGCTAGGATTCTCCTTGTCAAAGGGCTATGTCCCTACATGCTGACAGTCTCCAACCATCACTGATAGTATCACACTGCAGGGACACATCCTCCTGACAAGGGGAATGGTAACACCCATTTGTCTATCAGTCCTAGACTGCACAAAGACTTTGTGAAATACAAGGATTTCCTATAATAAACATGTCAGGAGACTTGACAGATTCTCTATAAGTCCAGTGACTCACCGGTGACATCTCCTCAGATTCTAGTAGTTTTCTTTCCTCTTTTCTCCATCCGGTCCAGACCTCATGATGACTTTTCCCGGCCATGACCCATTTCTGCAGAATTTGCCTCTCAGATGTCGGGTCCTCACTTTTCCAACACTTCCACACATATAAACAAAGATAAAATTATCATGGTGCCACATACTGTGCCCCTAAATATAATAATAACCATACACTGCCCCTCTGAATATAATTGTAGAAAACACTGTAAAGTAAAGACACACATACACGGAGCCCCCTGTAGATAGCGCCACACCGCCTGTTGATGGCATCACGCACAGTCCCCCTATAGATAACCTCACAAACCCCCTATAGGGAGCGCCACACAGCCCCCCTGTAAATAGTGGCACACTCCCTATAGATCATGCCAGACATACCCCTATACATATCGCCACCCCTCCTGTAGATACCACCACTACCTTGTAGATAGTGCCACACAGCCCCATGTAGAATGCTCCACCCCCTTGTAGTAAGTGCCACACTTACTTGTCCCAGTTACAGCGACATCCTCTTCTCCGACGATCCAAGCCTGGTCTCTTCTGACCAGGCCGCATCCAGTGGAGCAACGCAAGTGCCGCCTGCATCACAAAAAAAGGCCAAATGGCGGGAAGGAAACCGATGGTTCCCTTGCCTTGCCAGTGATGTCTATCTGCGTCCAAAGGACGCGAATACAATTGAGTCCAGGAGCCTTCAGTTTTGTCGCGATTCGTGGCAAAAACATGATAAAACTGTGATGTGGTCTTTGGGCGGCCACAGCTCTTAATACATTAAGCGCATCTTATGCCTGCGTGTTTTAGAAGAATACTGGCGTATAAAATGCCAGTCTTAATAAATTCCCCTTATGTACAGTATGTACAGGGAATTTGAAACTCTTTATGTGATAAGCCGAGCTCAGTCTGCTATAAAAACAAATGAATCAGCCAGAATATTAGACCTAAATATGGCATTGTGTTAAAAGGTGCACATTCAATTTTATATTCATATTATGCTGAATTTAGTTTCCTCTGTCAAAACAAATTAAATGATATTGCAATTATGAAAGTAACTGAAGGGTTAAGTAGTTTACCCTGTATAATTCGGTCTGTTAGAATGAGATAAAGATTAGTTATGTGTACGTGGTCTGTAAAACCCCCAGGAAAGTTTAAAGTTCAGTTTAACTTGTTTTTTTCCAAAAGGTGGGGGCTCAGGGCGTGTCATACAGACTCTCTTTGTTTAACATGTATGTATGTACCATAAGTGATCTTAAACCTAATTGGTTAAGCTACCTCTGTAATGAAGCTATACTTGTAATCATGTGTCTTCCATTGGCTTTTGTATGTTATCTCTTTTTGGCATCTTGTCCTGTATAAATAAACCAAACTGGGTATGATTCTACAGAGAATGCCACATGAGATACTGAAGCACTTGTCTGTGTCTTCTCTCCGATGCATCGATATCCTGATTTGGGCTGGATTCTTAGAGTACCGTTAGCTCTCCCAAACCCAGGCTATTCTGACATTTTATTGGTGCAGAAACCCAGGACCCACATCGGGCCAGTTTAACTGGACACTAGCTGCTAATCGAAGGATCGGGGAAACTACAAAACCGCGGTAAGAACCTTTGATTCTTACAAACGTTTTTCACCCGTCCCTCGTGCCTGTGGCATAAGCAAATGGACTGTCCCAAGCTAGGTTCAATAGACTCCAGCAAGCGAAACGGTATAAATGTGACGAACTGTGATCAGAATTTGCCTCTTGTAACCATTAACTGTGTGTTTCTGCATTTGTCTTGTTTGGAGGTTGTTTCTTTCTGCTTGAACAGTGTTTGATGATAAAGATCACTAGAGACCAGAAAAAAGGATATCCTATTGTAAGACTATAAAAAGGATTGGCTAGAAAGTGACATTAATTCCAGGTTCTAGGGAACTTGTAGTAGAAGAACTCCAAAAGGGTAGTTCTTCAAGTAAATACCATGTGGTCATCTAGCGGTTGATATAGTGGCCAGTAGAGATATCCTACCACCGTAATGTTTTAGAGAGACTGAAAAGACTATAAAAAGTACTGACTAGAATAGAACGGCAGCTTTGAAGAGGAGATTGTGGAAGTGCCAAGGTCAGTTAATCCAACATGGTTACAGTAAGCTGTTAGCCAGGGAAATCTTCTACAGTGAGGAGGAGGAGGAGGTAGTGAAAGTGCTTGGAGCAATGTCCAGGTTAGTTACCTGTTGACGGCTGTCTAGACTAGCTGAAATCACCGGCCAGGAGGCATGGTGGAGGAAGACCCCAGATTGGGTGCAGAGTTGTTGAGGTTAAATATGCCTGTCCCACCACAAACATCTTTTATGCCAACACAGCAAAGACAACTAGTGCAAAAGAGGACGGAGTGATAGGGAGAGCTGTTGAAGTTGATGTTGATGCCAGTGTCATTTCAAATGCTAACTTTATTGCCCTAATTGCTGCTACCAAGGGGACTTGGTAATACACTGGAGGGAAGGATGCAGGACAATGCAAATGTTGTTACAGTTGGAAGACAGACTTTAAATTATAATTGTGCTAGTGTAATGGTAGTTAAAGATATTGTGATTAGATTTTCAAGGAGAGAGCTATTACAGGTAGGAAAATTTATGCCAAGTATGTTACCAAACTGGAAAAGGTTCCCAAAGATGTATGGCGGCCCTTTAGGGGGTGTAGGGCAGGCTGTAAGGTAAGGGAAAAAAGGAGGAGATATAAACCGTCAATTCTGTCAGTATTAATGGGAAATGTTAGATCGATGTCATAAATTGGATGAGCTTGTTGCTATGGGGATGTATGTCCGTGATGTAAGAGAATGTTGCCTTCTTGCTTTTACGGAGACGTGGCTGCATAGTGCGGTCACGGATGCAAGTATTAGAGTCCACAGGTTTGAAACTTTACGAGCGGATAGAGACTTTATGAGTACTGGGAAGAAGAAAGGGGGTGTTTAGCACTGTATATTAATTGTAAACGTTGTCACCCGGGGCATATAACTGTGAGAGAAATATATTGCAGCAATGATATTGAATTGCTGGCAGTAGGAATAAGACCGTATTACTTACCACATGAATTTAATGTAATTATGGTGGGTGTGGTGTATATTCCGCCGTCAGCTGATGCAGGTGCAGCAAGTGAGGTCTTGTCTGCTGTAGTGACTGGTATTCTAACAAAATATCCAGACTGTTTTTTTTGTATCGACAGGTGATTTTAATGCTGTAATGGGTGGGGTTCTTCCAAACTTTACCCAGTATGTGAAATTTGCAACAAGGGGTGATAAAACATTAGATTTATTATATGCAAATGTAAGAATGCCTATTGTATTAATATAATGCCGCTGTTGTGTCGTTTGGACCATAATTTGGTCGTGTGTCAAACGTTATATCGTCCAAAAGTAAAATCGAAACGTGTTGATGTTAAGTTAGTTAGGAGATGGACTCCGGAAAGTGCAGAAAAGTTGTGGACTTATTTTGAAATTACTGATTGGAGTGTTTTTGTATTGGAGACAGATGGAAGTGATATAAATGCTGTTACAGAATGTATAACTGATTACATCAATTTTTGTAAAGATCTAATTACGTCAGAGGTGCAGGTGAAGTGGTTTGAAAATAACAAACGATGGGTGGGGAAAGATCTTAAAAAGATATTAAAAAGAAAGAAAAAGGCTGATAGAGACAGGGACGGTGAGGAGATTGGGATAGTGCAAAAGGAACTGAAGAGTAAAATCAGGGAAAGTAAAGATGTGTATAGCAGGAAATTTGAATTGAAACTTGCAAAAAATAATGTGAGGGATGTTTGGTCGGGAATGAAGGCTATAACGGGGATCAAGACGCAACCAGGTGGTAGTGATAAGGATGAAGAAAAAGTGAATAAATTAAATCAGTATTTTAATAGATTTTCGCATAAAATTTAATTAGGGGGAGAAATTGTGATCGGTGTGGATAAAAAGGTTAAGGAGCAGAGGGTAGAAGAGGGAGGTCAAATAGATAGGGCTTTTGAGATTATTCCTGAGGAGGTGAGAAAACAGCTAAAAAAATGTAATATAAGGAAAGCACCAGGGCCGGATGATATCAGTACAAAGGTCCTGCGAACTTGTGCGTATGAATTATGTGGCCCACTACCACACCTATTTAATTTGAGCTTAACTCACCAAAAGGTGCCAAAGCTGTGGAAAACATTGTGTATGGTTCCTGTCCCCAAGGTTACAAAACCAAAACCCGAAAACGATTATCAGCCGGTGGCTTTAACCTCACACATTATGAAGACCTTTAAAAGGCTGATGTTAGGGTACCTTAAATCAGTTGTATTGCAATATAATAAACCTCTACAGTTTGCGTATAAAATGAACATTGGCGTTGAGGATGCAGTTTTATATCTTTTGCACAGGGCATATTCTTTTTTAGAATTGAACAGGGTAATAATCAGATTTATGTTTTTTGATTTTTCGAGTACTTTTAATTTAATAAGACCGGACCCCCCACACAGTATTATGCCCCCATAGCTGCCCCCACACAGTATAATGCCACCTATAGCTGACCACCACACTATAATGCTCCCCATAGCTGCCCCCGCACAGTATAATGCCCTCCCATAGCTGACCACCACAGTATAATGCCCCATAGCTGCCACCCACAGTATAATCTCCGCCATAGCTGCCCCCACAGTATAATGACCCTATAGCTGCCACCACAGTATATTGCCACCCATAGCTGCCACACACAGTATAATGCCTCCATAGAGTATAATATCCCACATAGCTGCCCCATACACTATAATGCCCCAAACAGTATAATGTCCCTCTTTGGCATCTTGTCCTATATAAATAAACTGAACGTGGCATGATTCTACAGAGAATGCCACATGAACTACTGAAGCACTTGTCTGTGTCTTCTCTCCGATGCATTGATATCCTGATTTGGACCCTGAGGCTGGATTCTTAGAGTACCTTTAGCTCTCCCAAACCCAGGCTACTCTGACACAATTGGCATTAAATATATTTTGGCTTCTCAAAGATTTTTCCACTTCTAATGCTGTTCTTATGTTGCTGGGGACATTAAACTGGAAATGCAATTAAAACTTTTGCAACCTCTGAATAAACCCAGGGTATGTATAATTTCAATTCTGTAATGTATTGGATGGTTAAATAGCTTGGAATCCATTGCTTTCTTATGTTGATATATACTAAAAGAATCAATACAAGTAAGTTTAGCAGAAGATGTAAATTTGTCTTGATGAAGTACTTACCTTGCACAAATCTTAAAATGAATATATATACATATACAAATAAGAGATTTGTGTGACACCTGTGAAATTGAAGCCAAGAAAATACTTCCAATCACATCAATGCTTCGGAAGAATAGTATGAAAGAGAAGTGGAACTTTTCAAATGAATCACTATCTATTAACTAGAACTTCAAAGCTTCATGCAAATTCATCTTCAAAACTTTTGCAGCAGTAATTCATGCATATGATAACATAGCTCTCTGCACAGATGTGTTATATCTGGTAACAAACAGGCCTTGAAGTTCATTTCTCAAACAACACTAAAGAAATTGCATCTGCATGGATCTGGGCATCTTCCACCTCTTTATTTAATAGGAGTCATTATATTCTTGATGGCCTACTATTCTATAAACCCCTTTGAGTACCAGGTTCGAAAGACATATTTGTAAAAGGTCATGCAAATAAATGATTCATATAATTCAAGTACAATTTTAACAATCCCAATATGACATACAAGGAATCTTAACCCCTTCCACCTGCATGCATTCTGGGCCTTAATGACCATAGCAAAATTAGCAGTATTTATTTAATTGGTTATAACATTGCAGGAATCGTATGTATCCCTATAAATTTGGTATGTTTTTTTTCAGCAGAAACAGGGCTTTATTTTGGTGGTATATACTATAAGTTTTCTTTTTTGTTTTTTTTTCAAAATCTTACAAAAATGCCCAAAAATTGGGGAAAAAAAACAGTTTTCTTCAATTTGTTGTGTAAAAGTTTTTAAACAAATAATGTTTTTACTTTTCCATGCCTCTAGATTTAGTTCTGAATTTGTTCTGTTTGCATGGATACCAAATATGTTGGCGTATGTTATCTTACTGGGCACTTGGCAAGGCCTCAAACTAAAGGTGTCCAATTTGGCCTAAGGATGACTTTGCTTCCAAAGCTGATTTTTAGGCACCATAGTGTCTTTGTAGGGGCCCTGTGGTGTTGGATCATAAAAATACACCTAAAAATTACTCAATCTTAGAAAGAAGACCCCACAGGGTTTTTACCTACTGGTATAGTTTGTACCTAGGCCTCTCAGATTTTTTCAGATTTTTGTTGAAATCTAACATAAAATATATAAAATGTTTATGACACTATGTAATATCATAGACCTGAAGATATTCATCTAGGGGTATAGTGAGAATGAAAAAAGAAAAACAGTTTTTCCCTAACAGATGTAGAGACCACCCCCCCCACCCAGAATTATCATTCTGACAGGTTCACTTTCGTATAAGAAATCCCTCCCTAGTTTGGCTCTCCCTAATTCAGTAATTTGCTACTGTATGATAGGTCTCAAAGCATGGGTAATTACACAGTCCTAATTTTGAGGGCCATAAAAAAAAACAATATTGTTCTAAAGCGCCGCCGTGAAAAGGCAGCGCTCTAGAATAAAGCCCACTAATGACTGCCGTGAAAAGGCATATCGGCGGTCATTAAGGGGTTAATCAGCTTTAATGCTGTATAAATAAAATGTCCAAATCCTGCAATATATTATAATATTACAATATTGAAATACTTTCAACTGTCTGAGTATAAACTAAAGATATTACTGCTGAAAATTCATAGGATACAACTTGTTGAAGGTAATAATCATGTTAATGTTTATAGTATGTTTTGTATTGTTTTCTGGCATAGAAAAGTTTCAAAAGGGAAAAAAAGTCACACTTTGCGGTGCAAACTGCGACTTTTGTCTTTTCCGCCACCCTCACCATTTTTGTAGGAACAGGCATGGCTTTGAGGAAAGGGGTGTGGCCATTTTTTATAATTTACGCCAGAAAACGGGCATAAATTATAAGGGAAATCTAAAGCAGCTCCTAGCTGGCGTAGATTTTACTCTATGGGGCATGGCATGGTAGAGGCCCATGCAGGGCCCCTACCTTGCCCCCCCCCATTGGACAGTTGAAATAAAAGAAGTTCAAATAAAAAAATATATATTATTCTCACTTCTTTGCTCCTCTTCTCCCCCCCCAGGTCCCCTCACACTCCCACATCATTCCAGTGCTGCTCATACAACGTAATGACGCAGGGCAGCGTCAAGACCAGTGACATAGCTATAGGGGTCAAAACAGTCGCACTGTGAAAGGGCCCCTAAGCCTGCCGGGCCCGCCACTGCACTCACAACATTGAGGATGAGAAGGATCTCCTCCACCCATCGTGGGAATGGGGATAGGTAAGTAATTATGTTATTATTTTTCTATTAGGTATATACAGTGAAGGAAATAAGTATTTAATCCCTTACTGATTTTATAAGTTTGCCCACTGTCAAAGACATGAACAGTCTAGAATTTTTAGGCTAGGTTAATTTTACCAGTGAGAGATAGATTATATTAAAAAAAATAAAGAAAATCACATTGTCAAAATTATATATATTTATTTGCATTGTGCACACAGAAATAAGTATTTGATCCCCTACCAACCATTAAGAGTTCAGCCTCCTCCAGACCAGTTACACGCTCCAAATCAACTTGGTGCCTGCATTAAAGACAGCTGTCTTAAATGGTCACCTGTATAAAAGACTCCTGTCCACAGACTCAATTAATCAGTCTGACTCTAACCTCTACAACATGGGCAAGACCAAAGAGCTTTCTAAGGATGTTAGGGACAAGATCATAGACCTGCACAAGGCTGGAATGGGCTACAAAACCATAAGTAAGACGCTGGGTGAGAAGGAGACAACTGTTGGTGCAATAGTAAGAAAATGGAAGACATACAAAATGACTGTCAATCGACATCGATCTGGGGCTCCATGCAAAATCTCACCTCGTGGGGTATCCTTGATCCTGAGGAAGGTGAGAGCTCAGCCGAAAACTACACGGGGGGAACTTGTTAATGATCTCAAGGCAGCTGGGAGCACAGTCACCAAGAAAACCATTGGTAACACATTACGCCGTAATGGATTAAAATCCTGCAGTGCCCGCAAGGTCCCCCTGCTCAAGAAGGCACATGTACAGGCCCGTCTGAAGTTTGCAAATGAACATCTGGATGATTCTGAGAGTGATTGGGAGAAGGTGCTGTGGTCAGATGAGACTAAAATTGAGCTCTTTGGCATTAACTCAACTCGCCGTGTTTGGAGGAAGAGAAATGCTGCCTATGACCCAAAGAACACTGTCCCCACTGTCAAGCATGGGGGTGGAAACATGTTTTGGGGGTGTTTCTCTGCTAAGGGCACAGGACTACTTCACCGCATCAATGGGAGAATGGATGGAGCCATGTACTCTAAAATCCTGAGTGACAACCTCCTTCCCTCCACCAGGACATTAAAAATGGCTCGTGGCTGGGTCTTCCAGCACGACAATGACCCGAAACATACAGCCAAGGCAACAAAGGAGTGGCTCAAAAAGAAGCACATTAAGGTCATGGAGTGGCCTAGCCAGTCTCCAGACCTTAATCCCATAGAAAACTTATGGAGGGAGCTGAAGATCCGAGTTGCCAAGCGACAGCCTCGAAATCTTAATGATTTACAGATGATCTGCAAAGAGGAGTGGGCCAAAATTCCTTCTAACATGTGTGCAAACCTCATCATCAACTATAAAAAACGTCTGACTGCTGTGCTTGCCAACAAGTATTAAGTCTTGTTTGCCAAAGGGATCAAATACTTATTTCTCTGTTCACAATGCAAATAAATAGATATAATTTTGACAATGTGATTTTCTGTTTTTCTTTTTATACAGGGTGTGCCATTTATATGGATACACCTAAATAAAATGGGAATGGTTGGTGATATTAACTTCCTGTTTGTGGCACATTAGTATATGGGAGGGGGGAAACTTTTCAAGCTGGGTGTTGACCATGGCGGCCATTTTGAAGTCGGCCATTTTGTATCCAACTTTTGTTTTTTCAATGGGAAGAGGGTCATGTGACACATCAAAGTTATCGAGAATTTCACAAGAAAAACAATGGTGTGCTTGGTTTTAACGTTACTTTATTCTTTCATGAGTTATTTACAAGTTTCTGACCACTTATAAAATGTGTTCAAAGTGCTGCCCATTGTGTTGGATTGTCAATGCAACCCTCTTCTCCCACTCTTCACACACTGATAGCAACACCGCAGAAGAAATACCTCCTGATCTGACCCCCTTAGACTTTTATCTTTGGGGTCATCTGAAGGCAATTGTCTATGCTGTGAAGATACGAGATGTGCAGGAACTGAAACTACGGATACTGGAAGCCTGTGCTAGCATTTCTTCTGCGGTGTTGCTATCAGTGTGTGAAGAGTGGGAGAAGAGAGTTGCATTGACAATCCAACACAATGGGCAGCACTTTGAACACATTTTATAAGTGGTCAGAAACTTGTAAATAACTCATGAAAGAATAAAGTAACGTTAAAACCAAGCACACCATTGATTTTCTTGTGAAATTCTTGATAAGTTTGATGTGTCACATGTTCCTCTTCCCATTGAAAAAACTAAAGTTGGATACAAAATGTCCGACTTCAAAATGGCCGCCATGGTCAACACCCAGCTTGAAAAGTTTCCCCCCTCCCATATACTAATGTGCCACAAACAGGAAGTTAATATCACCAACCATTCCCATTTTATTTAGGTGTATCTGTAAAGGATCTGCCAGGCACTGCTTCGGGGTTAACTCCCAGAATTAATCAGTCAACACCTGAGTGTACATCCCTGAGACAGACACCAGCTTCCTCCACTCAGGCTGGCAGGCTTAGGAGTGGGAGAGCCTATCGCAACCTGGCCAGACTCAGCTAGCTCCCGCCCTCGGTCTATTTAAGCCTGCTCTTCCTGTCCATCTGTGCTTGTGAATTCTTTCCTTGAGGTTTCCTGGCCCAGCTACAGCTCCTGCTACTTTTTGATCCTGCTCCATACAGACCCCGGCTTACCGACTACTCTTCTGCTTTTCGCTTGTACCTCGCACTCTCCTGGCTTGACTCGGCTCGTTCACTACTCTGTTGCTCACGGTGTTTCCGCGAGCAACTGCCCATTTCCTTTGCTTGTATTCCCTTGTTTGTTTGTCGTGTTTGTCATGCACTTACTGAGCGCAGGGACCGCCGCCCAGTTGTACCCCGTCGCCTAGGGCGGGTCGTTGCAAGTAGGCAGGGACAGAGTGGCGGGTAGATTAGGGCTCACTTGTCCGTTTCCCTACCCCCCCCCACCATTACAGTATCCATATAAATGGCCCACCCTGTATAATCTCTCTCTCACTGGTAAAATTAAGCTAGCCTAAAAATTCTAGACTGTTCATGACTTTGACAGTGGACAAACTTACAAAATCAGCAAGGGATCAAATACTTATTTCCTTCACTGTACAGTTGGGGGCATGATACTGGGTATGGGAGGGGGGCTCATATGGTAGCTGCTGAGGGGGTATTATACTGTATGGGGTGCATTATACCGTATGGGTCAACTAAGGGGGGCACTATACTGTCTGGGGGCATTATACTGTATGGTGCAGTTATCGGTGAAACTATACTGTATGGGGGGCATTATACTGTATGGGGCAGCTATTGATGGCATTATACTGTATGGGGCAGCTATGGGGGCATTATACTGTATGGGGGCATTATACTGTATGGGGCAGCTATGGGGGCATCTATGTGGGGCATTATATTCTATGGGGGCATTGTACTGTATGTGGCAGCTATGGTGGCAATATACTGTGGTGGCAGCTATGAGGGGATTATACTGTGGGGGGCAGCTATGGGGCATTATAATGTGGTGGTCAGCTATAGGTGGCATTATACTGTGTGGGGGCAGCTATGGGGGGCATAACACTGTGTGGGAGCAGTTATGGCTGGCATTATACTGTGTGGTGGCATTATACTGTGGGGGCAGCTATGGAAGCCATTATACTGTGGGGGCATTCATGGGGTCTGTTGGGCAAGGCAGCTGTGCATAAGCGTGCACAGGGGTCTGGTGTTGTTGGGGAGGGGTAGGGGGGCCCAAGTTGAATTCTTGCACCAGGGCCCTTGAGCCGGTAGCTACGCCTCAGGTCAAGACGTTGTATGTGATGCAGCGCTGATGACGTTGAAGTGCTGCATTGCATTTAAGGTCCTGATGCTACTCTGTATCAGTTCCTTGTTTGAGCGATGCTGGAATGATGAAGGGGCCAGAGAGGTGAGAAGAGAAGCACTAAGGTGAGTATGTGGTTTTTAAAAAAATTTAATGGATGCAGGGGAGGAGGAATGCGTTGCGCATGGCATCTTCATAAATGTGTTGGAATTTATTCCAATTTTTCTCTTTTAAGACTGACGTATGACCTGCCGGTCTTAATAAATTCCCCCCTTTATATTTTAAATATTATGGGGCCTGAGAGTGCTGTGCATGACACAGGGATCAGGAATTCTCTCTTTGAATCTCTGTATCATGCTCTGCCCCTAGTTCCCTGCAAACAAATAAATAAATAATAATTTTAGTAGAATTCAGAAAAACACACTTTGCATTTTAACATTCATGAAGAAATTAAAGTTGGTGGTCATCCAGTAACTGTTACAGTCTGTAGATAAAATTTCATAATAACTATTTCTGAACAAAATATTTGATAATATGTATTATAGTTTATTTAACAATGGCAGTGACCAAGATGGAGTCCTAGTTTTCTCCTATGCATAGGACAGGGTAGATGAGCTAAGTCTTAACTGTCCCTTTATGATTAACCTATTATATAACCTTGTAACATTTTCATACCTGTGGGGGGTGTTAATAATTATGCTATTGACCTAGTCATGTTACACTGATTAAGAACAGAAACTCTGTTATACAACCAGGGCACCTACTTGTGTTACATCACACCTTCTATAGATTTTTTTGTAAATGCTTCGCATTAGCTATTGCTAAAGGTCACTGACTACCATCTGTAGAGTAATGTTCATTATCATTGCAACAATATTAAAGGGAATATCTTGAGAAAGGTCAAACAACACAAACAAAATAAAATAGAATGGCTTTGCAATCCAAAATTCAAACCAATAAACATTAAATGTATGTATCAAGAACATGGTAATTTTGTATTAGCAGTATTGTTTCAGAAACAAAAAAAGCACCATATTGTACTGTACTTGAAAGTCGAAGATACAGTACTACATCATTGAATACAGTAGATGTCACTGAAACAGACAATTTAATTTCGGCAACTGAAAATCAGTTCAATTTATCTGAATGAATTTGTTTCAGCAGAAGGTGTATGGATTTCTGCACGTTCCATTCAGACGAATGGAAGTGATTTTCAGTCGCGGAAATTTCTGCAACAAAATCTGCCCCGTGGGGCAAGGCGCATGCGTGATCACCACCCCATTCAAACTCCTCACTACGGTCGTGCACTGAGGAGAAACTTTGGGCTCGATCTGTCCTAGTCATGTGATGAACACACAGGAGCAGGACTGGTTACAGTATGTGTATCAGAGCTGTGTCTAACGATCCCAGCACCTGTGTGTCCATCACATGACCATGGACAGAATTGTCTCCACTAGAAGTAAACAATGATGATTTCTATTGAATGACAGAGATCTTGAACACCATGAGGAATTGATACAAAATAGTATATTGGGAAATGTTATAACTTTTCATCTTTACAAAACAAAAACATTTATTTGCTGAAACCCGATGAGCCCTTCAGGATATGCACGCACTGGTCGGATACGCTGCATAAAAGTATGCAGTGTACCCGACCTAGAACCCGCTATAGTGGAAATAAAAAGTATCCCAGTATGAAAATTCTCATGGCTGTTGCATAAAGCACTTTTAAACTATTTGTTCTAATTTATACAGTAGATTTTGATCAATTCTCTTTTTTGAACAAATGCATTATTTGTGATTCTCCTCAAATTATCCTGTTGAATGCTTAAGATTATTCATTTAGAATTCTAGAGACTCCACTAATTATTTTATATACAGGGACAAAGCAGTTAGCAGAGGTTTTGGCTTAGTAACGGTGCATTTTGATTAGAAATTCAGTTCTGATGTTTGAAGTTTTTGCTTTTATTAATCAGAATAAATCTTCATAGCTAATGGAGTAAAGATTGGCAATAGTCTTTTCCTCCTTGTGGGATGAAAGATTCTACGTAAGTTTTTAAAAGTTCTTTAATGAAAACTATAACAAATTTAAAAGAAAACAGTTGAAAATTATCTAGTAAAATATGTTGTTTCATGAAAATCACTTCAAAGTAAACAATCAACATAAAAAAATTATAGGTTAAGGAGAGGTCTGAAATACGAAAAAGGATCGGATCTTTTTAAAAAAAAACATTGCCACTATTGTCCGTGGGCGGTTTCTGGGATTGCAATTTAGCCTCATTCACTTTATACCAGACACAGTCCATGGACAAGTATGGCGCTGTCTTGGGAAAAAAAACACCTTTTTTGCTACGATCGTTCATCCCCATGCACTTGCATCATATCGGCAGTTTATCTGCTGCCAACTATCGACTATTTTTTGGTTCGCATAAAAAAGCAATCAGCCAATTGCTCGTTCATTGACTGATCACTGCTCTGTTTACACAGAGCAATGATTGGAATGAGTTTTCATACAAGTGCTTGTTCAATCAATTGTTGACCTGTGTAAGAGGACTTTAAAGGCTATTTACACTTTTTAAAACTATTTTTTTTTAAAATAAAACAGTGTACCAGTGTGATTGGTGCAACTTTCTAATTACTTTTGTATCCTGTATACAGAGCAGCTGTATCTTGCGCTGAGACCTGTCAGTCCCATCAGCGGGACTGACGGGTTCAGTGACAGAGACACGCAGGACCTGCTGTCACTGAACCCATCAGTCCCGCTGACCTGATGGATTCAGGTCTCAGCGCAAGATACAGCTGCTCTGCATACAGGATACAAAGCAGCTGTATCTGAAAAAGTTTAAATAATTTTTAATAAAAAAGTAATTAGAAAGTTGCACCAAATACACTGACACACATTTTTATTTAAAAAAAAAAATCATTTTCAAAAGGTGTTAGAGGTTTTATCTTTCATTATAAACCTGCCTGTGATGATGATAATAAGATGATAATGAGTCTATTGAGAGGCTGAGTTGTCAGTGTAAAAATTTTAATATTTCAGTTTTTTTATGCTTTTTTTTATATAGTGACATGGAAAAATAAAGTATAAAAAAACAAATACAATATACATTGCATTAATAGTTAATGAACTTGTCATAGCTACAACTCTTCTGAAAGACATTCAAGCACCAATACCTTACAACAATGGGACAGATTTACTATTAAAAATGCGCCAGAATTTTAGTGTACACGCAGTGCTCGACATTGAGTAACTGTTTTAGAAACTGTTTTTGGCACACTCTGTGAGGAGGCTTGGCTTTGTGGGAAGGGGATGGTTTATCAAAATGGGGCATGGCTTAAATGTAACACCGTGAGCAAAAAATATGCCAAAATTATTATACAAAAAACTGGCGTAAACGAAAGTTACCAAGTTTATAAGGAGGAGAAAATGTCTAGAATGTCTAGCTAGATGCGTCAAAATTATCATACAGCATGAACTACTTTGATAAATTTGGCGCATTTTCTGACTGCCTTGTTTAAGTTTACGGTGTAAAAAATGTCAACAGTATTAGTAAATCTTCCCCAAAATGTCCCTAGATTTCTACTCATAAGTAAAGTACATGGTAAATTGTGCTTAATCCTTAAAGGGGTCCTCAGGGTTCTGAATTTATTTTGCTAATGACTGCAAATAAGAGAACTTAACAAAATTAGCAGTGCTTACCTAACCCTTCCCCCAGAAATACAGTGCTTACCTAACCCTTCCCCCAGAAATCCCAGTGATTGCTTACACGCACATACGTAGCTGCAGCCAATGGCATTATGTCAGAAATATGATTAGTCAGCGCTGAGCCCAGCTGAGCCCCCGGATTGGCTGCAGCGGTCACATGCTAGATGCATGTAGACAATCACCAGGAGTGCCACCAGAGTGTCAGCGCTGGATAGAAGAGGAAAAGGATAGGTAAGTAATGCTTCTCTTGTTAATTTATCTGATTTGCAGCCATTAGCACAAAAATTGCAGAACTCGGATAACCCCTACAAACCAAAAACAGCACTACCCCTGTTCAATGCATTTATTAGTTGGTATATAGACATTTAAATATCTCATAGTTTACTAAGGAATCTTAGAACTTACTAAGCTAAGAGCCACTGGCAGATAGAAATCCTAATGTAGACTAGTGTTATCAGTAACTATTTCATCTAGTGACGGTTGTGAATGATGGGTGTTGTCAAGCAGATAATAAAACCGATCTTTAATATCTTTAAAAAAAAAATGAATACATACTGATTACATACTGATTATTTTTATGTATTTAGATTTTTTTTTTAAAGATCTGTTGATTTACATCTAAGGAAGTGAGTTTAGTAAAGATATGATAGTCTGTATTTCTATTACGAAATTGCTGCAAATGCTACAATTATTACCAGAATTGCTGCCATTCTGCAGTCATCAGCAATAACTTAAATGTGTACTAAATGAGCTATTTTGCCAGATTATGTGTAGGCTTACTATGAAGGCTCATATTCTATGCTCAACTATACTACCATCATCCACTACAGCTCTCAGCACTACCTCAAATATACACTGCGGCACACTCCCTGGTCACTATTACGTTCACATACCAAAACTTTATAGGTAAAGGACTCTGGCAGGATGCTGAGGCTGCCTGCGTTTTCTAGCAACAATCTATCACTTTAAAACCAACAAGCTCTACTTTGCTACGAAGGAAAATAAAATAATTGCAGTGTCTGCATCTCACAAGTTTGTTGTTGTAACGTATTGTTTTTAAGATTTCGCATAAGAAAGTTAAATGTCAAAAGTGCAGTCTCAGTCTAAAAGTACAACTTTTGTAATAGCAATTTATCTAAAAGGCGATGTCGGCGCAAAAGGACCTCGGCATGTGAACTTCAACAAAGACAACTGTTAAAATAAACGTCTCATTGACAAGGTGACCGTCTGATGGATGTTGTACAATGTGCAGGGTATGTGGAAACGTGATTTCTGTACATTTAATGCATTCCAATTTTCTAAAAAAAATTTAATTTTAAGAATTTACAGCTGATGTTCTCTAATAAGGGCTTATTTCCTTCTTAGATGTGATTGTAATAGGATACTACTAAAGTAATAAACCTTGTGGCACATAATTCCACATGTTAAAAAAAACAATAGCATTATTACTTTTTATTCAATTAGCAAATCAGTTTTGCTAAAGAAGAGAAACATTTTTGGATAAGACACAGACCTATGCCAAAGACACATTGGTTCTGTCTCACCTTTGCCTTGATTGGAGTACTACAGCTCCAGGGGTCTGAACCAGACTCTGATATATCAATGACAGTCTGGCCCCAAATGCAGGTCATAAAATGCATTTAAAATCCATAGGTGGTAGGAAGCTTTATGCATGTGCACTTAAATCTCTTGCAGTGCCTTGCAAAAGTATTCAACCCCACCCTTTGGTGTTTTTACTGTTTTGTTGCATTACAACCTGGAATTAAAATGGATTTTAATTTTCAATTCACATAATGGACCTGACAAAAATGTCCAAATTGTTACAGTAGAATGAAAAAAAAAATCCCTGCTTTAAGAACTGAAAAGTTGTGAGTGAATATATATATATATATATATATATATATATATATATACAACCCTTAAATAAGGTCTGGTCACATCAATTACCTTCAGAAGTCACATAATTAGTTGACTAATGTCCCCTGTGTGCAATCAAAGTGTCACATGATCTGTCACATGATGTCAGTATAAATATACCAGTATCTGCAACCACTAAGCAAGTATCATGAAGACCAAGGATCTCTCCAAACATGTCAGAGACAACGTTGTGGAGAATAAAGATCAGGGCTGGGTTCTAAAAAAAAATATCTCAAACTTTGAACATCCCACAGAGCACCATTGAATTCATTAAAACAAAATGTAAAGAATATGGCAGAGCTACAGACATGAAAAGAGAAGGCCGTCCACCAAAACTCACACATCGGGCAAGGCGGGTATTAGTCAGAGATTCAAAATAGACACCAATGATAACACTGAAGGAGCTCCAAAAAGATCCCCAGTGGAGATGTAAGTGTCACTATCTGTGTGTATGTGGACCCACTAGGCCGCACAGCCATGATGGGGAGGCAGCTGGCCAAACAACAGAGTACTCAAACAATACAAAGTCCAGCACATGGGTGCCTGAATAGTCCAGAGAGTCGCAGTGTCTAGGCACAGATGGAACTTCAGACGGCAGATGATGCAAAGCGTGGCAGATGACACCAGACGTGGTGTAACACAGCAGATGTGGTAAATGGCACAACGCAACTCCAACACTATAGCGGGCACAGGAACAAATACAGCATGGGACACGGGATACAGGTAGCAGGGCACAGGAACACTGGGAGCAGAAAACGACCTAGGAACCATTTGCAAGACTAACAGAGGAATATAAACAACGCTGAGGAAAGGAGTGGAAGGGCGGAGCCCTTTTTATAGTCCAGGGATCTTGGACTAATTAGTTCATGAGCTCGCACTCGCACCCTAGTGGTCACTGCAGGACATGATGGCCGCATGTGCTGGTATTTCTGGAGAGGAAGAGGTCGGCAGGATGAAAGGGGTCTGCGGTCTACAACCGCGGCCATTACAGTAAGTATCTGTTCATAGGACCACTATTAGCCGTACACTCTACAGAGTGGGGCTGTACGGAAGTGTGGCCATAAAAAAGTGATTACTTAAACAAAAATATAAGAACACACATTTTGAGATTCCCCAAACACATGGAAGAAGGTTCCCTGGTCAGATGAGACTAAAATTTAACTTTTTGTCCATCATAGGAAGCGCTATGTGTATCCTGTTTCAGTCTGTCAAAGATTTGAAACTGGGATGGTGGTTCACCTACCATCAGGATAATGACCTAACCATATTGCTAAAGCTACACTGGAAACATTTAAAGGTCTTGGAATGTAGAGGTAGCTGCGGAAAAGAAGAGAGAAGTGGGCATATTTTTCAAAATAAACCTTCCCTTCACACATCAAACCATGGTCGCAGACCCTGAGGGCAGAAGTTTGCTCATAAATGGTACTCTCCAGGACACCCAGGTCATGTTTATTTCCTATTATGCACCAAATGAAGGCCAAATAAGCTTTTTCACTGCAATTTTCAGAAAATTAATTGAACATTTCCTTGGTAAAGTGTTTTTAGGTGGGGATTCTAATGTAGCACTTCATCACCTCCTTGCTAAAACGATTGCAGGTCCTTCCTCCCTTCGTCCCCCCCTATACAGGGGTTGCAATTGGCCAAACTCCTACACTCCCATGATTTTGTTGAGACTTGAAGATCCGTCAATCTCCCCGTCAGGGATTGCACCTTTTATTCCCATGCCCATTATTGTACTCTCGCATAAATTACATCTTCCTTCCGTCTCAGCTCTTAAAGAGGCTCTGTCACCAGATTTTGCAACCCCTATCTGCTATTGCAGCAGATAGGCGCTGCAATGTAGATTACAGTAACGTTTTTATTTTTAAAAAACGAGCATTTTTGGCCAAGTTATGACCATTTTTGTAGTTATGCAAATGAGGCTTGCAAAAGTCCAAGTGGGTGTGTTTAAAAGTAAAAGTCCAAGTGGGTGTGTATTATGTGCGTACATCGGGGCGTTTTTAATACTTTCACTAGCTGGGCGCTGTGAAGAGAAGTATCATCCTCTTCTCTTCAGAACGCCCAGCTTCTGACAGTGCAGATCTGTGACGTCACTCACAGGTCCTGCATCGTGACGGCCACATCGGCACCAGAGGCTACAGTTGATTCTGCAGCAGCATCAGCGTTTGCAGGTAAGATTGACTTACCTGCAAACGCTGATGCTGCTGCAGAATCAACTGTAGCCTCTGGTGCCGATGTGGCCGTCACGATGCAGGACCTGTGAGTGACGTCACAGATCTGCACTGTCAGAAGCTGGGCGTTCTGAAGAGAAGAGGATGTTACTTCTCTTCACAGCGCCCAGCTAGTGAAAGTATTAAAAACGCCCCGATGTACGCACATAATACACACCCACTTGGACTTTTACTTTTAAACACACCCACTTGGACTTTTGCAAGCCTCATTTGCATAACTACAAAAATGGTCATAACTTGGCCAAAAATGCTCGTTTTTTAAAAATAAAAACGTTACTGTAATCTACATTGCAGCGCCTATCTGCTGCAATAGCAGATAGGGGTTGCAAAATCTGGTGACAGAGCCTCTTTAAATAGTCTAGTCCATGCCAAAATACACCCCATTTCATGGTCAGATCACGAATGGGCTTTGTTTACACTGGACTGCTCCTGGCTTAAACCTCGGTCTAGTTCATCGCATTTGAACGAGTCCCTTCTGATAATACATTTTTCCAAGAAATTGTAACTGAACTTGAACACTACTTCTAAATTAATTCTGCGACTGACACTTCCCTAGCTATCAACTGGGAGGCCCATAAAGCTACCCTAGAGGGAAACTCATTCAGCTTGCCTCACATCTAAAAAGAACTAGAGACCAAACTCTTAAAGACAAGGAAGCGGCTTATTTAGCTTTAGTACGACAACAAAAGGCAGATAATAAACTAGATTTAGGCTCTAAAATTGAAGATGCCCATACGGAACGTAACTTGTGCCTTACTACTATCGTAGAACGTCACATTTGTTGGACGCAATATTGTTGGACGCATAACTTTATGGTCCCTAAAATAAGGCTAGCGAACAGTAATCTTACGCAACACCCTAAAGAGTTTCTTACTAGTTTCTTTTCATTCTACTCTTCCCTGTACAAATCCCCTCCCCAGCTAGATAAATTGAAAGCTGATGCTCTATTTCAAGATATCTCCTTGCCTGTACTAACGGACCCCAACAGAGACAATATGGAGGCCCCTATATCTACACAAGAAGTTTTGGCAGCAATTAAATCCTTCAAATCTGCTAAATCCCCAAGACCGGATGGGTTCTCTAACCTATACTATAAAAAAATTGCAGAAGTTTTTAATTCTTTAACCCCTTAACGACATGTCACCTCCTGGTACCTGACAGCCGTTAAGGGGAAGTATGGAACATGCTCATGGGCTGATCTCACTCCATACACAGCGAGTGACGGCTGTGTTATACAGCCGCCACCTCACTGCAACGGGCAGAATCAAAGATCACTTTGATTCTGCCGATTTAACACCTTAAATGCCGTGGTTAAATTGCAACCACAACATTGAAATTGTTCGAATCAGGGGGGCGCCCCCTCAAGCACGCTCATGGTCGACAGCCAGCAGCTTTCAGCTGCATCGCTGGGTCTCCTAAGTGACCCAACGATGCAGCACTAGCAGCCAGGGGCGTCGCTAAGGTCTTGAAACATCAGTGGAAATAGCTCCAATACATATACCCCCCCAAACAAATGTGTGCGTGTATGTATATATGTATATAGGAGAGAGCATATCTATAGCACTACGACCCAATAGCTATAAATAAGATTATATTTCCAAACGAATAGGCAGCACAACACAGGTTCCAATTCAGTGAAGTGAGTTTTTCACTGAATTGGAACCTGTGTTGTGCTGCCTATTCATTTTGAAATAAATATGTGGGACTGGAGTCTGAGGTCCTAAGGCTTGTGCACACACAACTACGCATACTTTGCGTTTATATGTGCTGCTCTTCCTTTTTCTTCTATAAATAAGATTAGATACAGTAGCTTAACAGACTTTATCACATATGATTGAATTAGATCACACGATAGGATTAGATACAGTGGCTCAGCAGACAGTATCACACGATAGGATTAGATATGGGACTCAGCTCGCTGACATTGCGGCTCCAGCGCTGGACCCAGGAAAAGTAAGTATTGCTTTGCTTTTTTGTGTGTTACGAATTCTTTTTGTGTGTTTTTTTTTTTTTTTTTACAAGTTCGGTTGTTGGACTACTTCGGATTCAAGGACTACTTCGATAACGGCGTTTTTTTTAATTCTCAATAAAATGGTAACGAGGGTTGTGTGTGTGATTTTTATTTCAATAAAATTTTTGTTCTATGTCTTTGTATTTTTCTAAACTTTATTACCACCAGTATCTTTCTAAACTTTATTACCACTAGTAATGTCCGCTGGCTGATTGACAACGTCCATTACTAAGGCGGGGCCCAATGTTAGACATGAAGAGGCGAACACTAACCCCCATTATTACCCTGGTACCCATCGCCACCAGGGGTACCGGGAAGAGCCGGGAACGATCCAGTACTCGACCATCTGTAGTGATGGAGGGGCACTGGCGTGGCCAAAGGGTGGTATTATTAGGGTGGGAAAGGCCAAAAACAGTGGCCTTTCCCACCCTGGTAATGCTAGGCTGCTGCTGCTGCTATGTTGTATTTGGCTGGTTATAAAAATGGGGGAACCCCACATCGTTCTTTCCAATTATTATTTTTTTTTTAAATGACGTGGGGTCTTCCCCCCATTTTTCATAACCAGCCAGATGATGCTGCCTAGCATTACCAGGGTGGGAAGGGCCACTGTGTTTGGCCTTTACCAGCCTAATAACACCAGCCTGCGGCAGCCCCAGTTCCCCTCCATCACTCCAGATGGTCGGGTACTGGATCACACCCGGCTCTTCCCGGCACCCCCCCGGTGGCAGTGGGTACTGGGGTAATAATGGGGTTTAGCTAACACTATGCCCCGCCTTAGTAATGGATGCTGTTAATCAGTCAGCAGCTTTTAATAAGGCAGTAGTAATAAAGTTTATAAAAACAAAATAAAAACCATTAGTTGAGGGTGTCCGTTGTTGTGCAGTCGACTGCGCTATTGGTTACGTCAAGAACAACGGAACCCTGTCACAACGGTGACATACGGAAACCTTTAGCAACGTTTCCGTCTCAATGGAGTATATGGTGAGGGAAACAGAGGCTGAGGTTTCAGTTTGCCTTTCCGTTGAGGGGTTACGCGACAGAAACCTCCGATGGAACTCCTCAACAGAAGGGCAGCGGTGATGTGAACACAGCCTAACACATATGGTAGGCATAGATACAGGGCCCATTTGCATGTGTGATGCTGTTTGTTGGACCCTGTATCTAAGCTTACCACAAGATTACTGTCTGCTGGGGCCCTGTATCTAAGTTTAACACATAGTAGGCTTAAAAGGGGTTGTCCAGTCCCTAAACATTGATGGCCTATCCTCCGGATAGGCCATCAATAGCCGATGGGTCAGGGTTCGACTCCTGGGACCCTCGCCAATCATCTGTTTTGAAGGGGGTGCATCGCTCGTACAAGTCAGGGAGTCGGACACCGATCTATGAGCTCCAGCAGACAGTGTTATTAAACTTACCCTCCTCTTCGGCCGCAGCAGAGGTCCTGACTCCATCCAGGGTCGGGATGTTGTGTGCAGCGTATAGCGTTTTGATGTCCTGCACTGCGCACAGAGCTGTGATGTCAGGACCTACGCTGCGCTATGGAAGGAGGAAGGTAAGTACTGTCAGTTACTATAGTAACGGGGGCCTGTGTAGTTTATTGCATAGCCCCAGTTACTAAAGTAACTTTTCATTGATGTGGTGCGGGGGCCGTGGGCCCCCTGGCTTTGGGGAACGATCACAATTGCGACCCCTATAGTTACGCCACTGCCTTCAGATAGAATATTTTCTAATCCTACTTTTGTTCCTGGATTGCAACCATCAGAGTTCCAATGGTGGTTGGATAAAAATCGATACCGTATTGGCCATTTTTTGGATAGACTAGGCTTAAAAACCTGTCAGTTTTATCAATCTATGCATCAAATGCCGGACTCTGAGATTTTTCGCCTTCACTAGATACATCATTTTATGTCCTCATTTAAACCTACATCGGTTCTGCAAAGTACTTTAATATTTGAGAATCTATGCCTAAGTAATCCTAGTGGTCATCATTTCGTCTAATATTTACTCATTTTTGATCTCTCCATCGGACAAATTGTCATATATGTCTATGTGGGAAAGGGACTTACACACATCCTTTACTGTAAGGGAATAGTAGGATATGGCAGAATGTACTGCAAAAATTTTCATTAATGCTTCGTTGGTTGAAGCCAATTATAAAGTACTAGTATAGAAAACCCGTTACACGGATTTGCTAGCAAAAGGAATGAAAATTAGTTCTAAAAAATATTATAAAAAAAATAAAGTATATTTTAAAACCTAATTTACCAAAGTTTGAAACCCAAGAAAAATGCAGAAGCCTTTGCTTAATAATAGATTATTCACCGAGGGTAAAGGTATAATGTAGTAGATATTACCTGCAGTCCTGTGTAACACCACAGATAACACACAATGATAACTCTCGGAGTACAGATAATGTAGATGTTACCTGCAGTCCTATGTAAGGCTCTATTCACATGACAGGGTCCGAGTGTCGGCCGATAAAAATGGTTTTGGTCCGTTTATATTGTTGTGGTACTGTGTCATGGTCTCTGCTGCTGTTGTGCCTGTTGGGGGATGCGGCTCAGAGCCAAGGTTGCTGCTGGTCTTTTGGGTTGCTCCCTCTTCAGGTGCTGTGTTGCGGCGGCATTAGTTGCCATGCGACACTGCATCTAATAGAGTAGGGACCCACTTAAAAGAGGTTGCCATAAAGTGGCAAGCTGGCATAAGTATACTATGAACCTCTTGTTCATTTTATATAATTTTTCATCATTTTTCCCTGACGAAGCCTTGCGGCGAAGAGCGTTGGTTGTAAGAGGGCTCCTGGCATACTTCTACTTTTTATCTCATTGTTCAGCTGCATTTGTTTGGTGCCTGTCCTCCTATTTTTTCCTGCCATAGCGCTGTTACACTTATCTCCACCCTTTTGGTCAAATTGTCTTTGTCCTTATACATGCTTTTCGGCATACTCTTGCAGACTATCTCCAATGTATCAATTTGTGGCATAGGTGACATTGCCAGTAGCCCACTCCATTATTTCTGATCTGTGTGGACTCTTTTATATTGCAAAATAAAAAAGGGCAAAATAAAAAAGGTTTGGACCCTTGGTAGTTGGCAGGTCTAATATAACAATTGAAAAACGAATGCCAGAGGCAGAAAAACCCTATTTCCCAACTACCATTAGATAGTGTTTATAATCTTTATTATGCTATTACAGCAACCAGACATACAGACAAAACCAACATAAATGGTTACAATTTTCAATGCATGGATAGGGTCAATAGTCGTTCGTGGCTATGATAGTGTGCACATGTGCCTGCCGTCTGTATCGTCAGTGGTGGCAGCAGTGTACCGTCTGTATGACCAGTAAATGTAACAGTGAGCGCGTGTGTCTATCGTCTGTATCTGCAGACAGGCAAATTCAGCGGTCACCGATACCAGCAACGGACTATTAGGCAGTTAAATTGTTAAATTACTAGATTATATTGCCCTAAATTCCAGCATGTGTTAAAATAGAACAGAGAGCCCCCCCGACATGTTTCGCTACATATGTAGCGTCCTCAGGGGTTCATGGGACTACTCATGAACCCCTGAGGACGCTACATATGTAGCGAAACATGTCGGGGGGGCTCTCTGTTCTATTTTAACACATGCTGGAATTTAGGGCAATATAATCTAGTAATTTAACAATTTAACTGCCTAATAGTCCGTTGCTGGTATCGGTGACCGCTGAATTTGCCTGTCTGCAGATACAGACGATAGACACACGCGCTCACTGTTACATTTACTGGTCATACAGACGCATGTGCACATTATCATAGCCACGAACGGCTATTGACCCTATCCATGCATTAAAAATTGTAACCATTTATGTTGGTTTTGTCTGTATGTCTGGTTGCTGTAATAGCATAATAAAGATTATAATCACTATCTAATGGTAGTTGGGAAATAGGGTTTTTCTGCCTCTGGCATTCGTTTTTCGACTCTTTTATATTAAACCTCCTCTCCTTTTATGTACTTTGTGTATTTTTTAAACATGTGCCTCAATAAAATCATGTTTTTATATGCTTCAATTGTTTTGATCGCTTAACTGTGAGGAACCACAGTTTTTTTCCAATTTCACCCTACAAAGAATAATCTTTCAGTTTCCCAGTACATTATATGGTACTTTATAGAGTGCCAATAGAAACTACAACTCCTCCCGAAAAAGATAATTATTCACACTACTTAATTGATGGAAAAAAAAAAAAAAAGTTATAGCTCTTGGAAGACAGGGAGTGAAAACAGAAAAACAAAAAATGGCTTGGACTTCAATGGGGTTGAATACATCTCAAGCGTGAAACAATAAATGCGGAAAACTATTCCAAATTCATTGTACAAAACTCAATCAGAATAAGACTTATTTCCATATAATTTAGTTAGTGCTCTTGTGTTCCTTTCTGTTCAACTAAGGAGAACATCACAGAAAGCAATGTCTCAAAAGGTCCTGGGAAAGTAAAACCAGAGCAAGAAAAGAGGATAATATCTCTTTTTAAGACATAAACACAACAGTGACACTTTGCTGAAGTTTATCAAGCAGCTTCTGAAAGGTGGAAACATTTGGCAATATAATTAACACCGCTTCCTATTATGTAACAATTTTACTTGCCGAAAGGAATAGTTAAAAAATGTTTAGTATGCAAGACATAATAGTCTGGAAGTCAGTAAATACTTGAATCAATCGGTAATTGTTGTAACTCTTTAGATGCTGCTGGGAGGTACGTGAATGACTACATTACGGTAACTCAAAAAACGAACACAAATAGCTGATGGCTAACTTTCAACACTATTGCAACTAGGACAGGACTGTATACACCAGGGTATGTGTTACCCCTACCTTACTATACATTACATGCAGGCTAGAGACTTCCCTCCCCTTTATTATATATTATATGCAGACTAGAATCATCACCCCTTCCTCTTGCTATACATTATATGCAGACTAGAGACCCCCCTCCCATCATTACTATATATTATATGCAGGCTAGAGATCCCCCTGGGCAAAATTAAAAGTGTGTCCCCACTTTGACAAGGGACAAATTGTGATGGCTAGACAACTGGGTCAGAGTATCTCCAAAATGACAAATCTAGTTGGGTGTTCCCGGTGTACAGTGGCGGATCAAGGATTGAAATCTATAGGAGGGGAGAGCAACCCGCGCTGAATTGAATTTCACTTAATTTGATTACACTCACTATTTATGCAGAGAAACACAACTATAACTTAGAACAATGCTTTCATACATAAATAGCGAGTAATGTTTAGTGTATAATATAAAATAGGCTTATAACTAATTTAATTGGGAAACTTACTATTCTTAAAGCACAAAACCTGTCACTCAGGGACCAGGGTAGTAGAGCATGGGAACAGACCAAGTCAACACAATATCAGTACAAATACTGAACTGGAACAGTGAATCTTGTCAAATTATGTGTATGCCCCACCTACCGCCACAAAACATCTAGTACTATTTAAAGGAGTTTTCCCATAAGCAATATTTATCACCTATCTACAGGATAATGAACGGGTCAAACGGCTGTATTCCTACACTCGAGACTACATTCAGACAAGCGTGTCAGATTTGCGCGTGTACAAAAAGCAGCGTTTTTCTTACATTTTATGTCCGTGCGCCATCAGTGTGCTTTGCATGGGGCATGTGTTTTTCACGTCCGTGCGTGTGGCTTGTGTTTTTATTTTTCTACATTTCTTTGTAACTGATGCGAAAAACACGGACCGCACATCTTCCGTGTGATGTTGTTGGATTTCACGCATCCATAGAGTACAATGGGCAACTAGGTACGCAAAAACGCACCAATATAGGACATGCAGTGAGTTTCCCGCAACAGACACTCGCTGCGTGAAAACTCATGGATGTCTGAATAGCCCTATTGAAATTTCAACGCACAGCACACGGATGAGGAACACGCTCGTCTGAATGAGCCATAAAAGTGTCCAATCATTTCTGACAGCATCAGACTCTGTATGGACACATCCTATTGAAAAGGGAATGATCACACTCAGTGGTCAATTAGGCCTGGACTACACAGAGACTTTTTTAAACACCACTTATTAATTTTAACGAGTGTAGCTCTATAGTTCGAATTTGTTAGTTGCATCTGAAAAAGCCTCAGGGTAGGCCAGTCCTTATTCATACATTACCAGGAGGAATAACAGAGCAACGCCACAACATAGAGTAGATGCTTCAGAATTGTTATCTTATGGAAAATACAAGTTTTTCATGTCAGAAGTCACAGCTCCTCTATAAAGCCAGTGATTCACAGGTGACGTCTTCTTTCATTAGAGTCGTTCAGTCTACATTTCTTCTCCATCCGGGACAGTCTGCCATGACGACTTCTCCTGATGACTGCAGAGTTTCCGACTGAGATATCTCTGGCCCCTCGCTCCTGCAGCCATCCTGAGTCCCTATAGCAACACAATAAAGTTCAGACCTCGGAAAAGATCCCTAAATTAATCAGATTTTCAGACCATCTGAACACAAGACACAAGCGGGTATGTATGTATGGCAAGAAAAAATACACCATGAAATAACTGTGTATATTATAAATATACGTATTTATTAGAAGTAATTACACCACAAAACAGAAATATAATATAATATAACCCCTGAGGAATCCACATTTGTGGTGATACGCGTGGGGCAGACAGTCCCCTTTTCCCCCTCTTCATATATTATGGTAACATGTTGGATTGATGCAATATTTGCATGCGCTTATATTAGGATTGCATATTTAGGGCAGAGGCGTAGCTAGGTTCTCCAGCACCCGGGGCAAAGATTCAGTTTGGCACCCCTCTTTCCCGACATCTCCTTCCCCCTCACCGTGTTTGTTTTCTCTACCAATCGATGTGTCATTTCTTTTTATGTAACGCAAGCATAAAAACATTTGTACATTTTACAAGCAATATGGTTCTATACACAACACCAGAACCAAGCTCAGTACATATATACAGCCCCAGAACCAAGCTCAGTACATAAATACACCACCAGCACAAATACAGCTCAATTTAGTGCAACCCCTGCCGTATAGGTGTGTACGGCGTAAAACTACAGCTCCCAGCATGGCCCAAACAATGGTAAGGATATGCTGGGAGATGCTGTTTCACAAAAAATAAATCATATCATAATCACACCACCCATCATCTCACTGCAGATTAATCAGCACTGTAGTCACTGTGTGGAGGCAGAATAAACATTTACATTAAGTGACTCACCGGTGACGTCTCAGATTCTAGTTATTTTTCTCCATCTGGTCCAGACCCCTATGATGAATTCTCCCGGTCACAGCCCATTTCTGCAGTTTGCCGCTCACATGTCTTCAGCTTCTCACTTTTCCAACATTTCTGCACCTATAAATAAATATAAAGTTATCATTATACCACACACTACGCCCCTAAATATAATAGCGTCATACACTGCACCTCTAATTATAATAGCACCATACACCGTGTCCCACACACACACTGTGCCCCCTGTAGATAGTGCCTGCCATAGAGCCCCCTGTAGATAGTGCCCCCATATAGCCCACCCCTGTATATAGTGTCCCACAAATAACTCTCCCTTTAGTGCTCTACAGATAGACCACCCCTGTATATAGCCCAGCCCTGTATATAGTGCTCCACGTATAGCCCAACCCTGTATATAGCCCCCTGTAGATATAGCCCACCCCTGTTTATAGTGCTCTACAGATAGCCCCCCTGTAGATATAGCCCACCCCTGTATATAGCCCCCCTGTAGATATAGCCCACCCCTGTATATAGTGCTCCACATTTAGTCCACCCCTGTATATAGTGCTCCACATATTGTCCACCCCTGTATATAGTGTTTCACAGATATCCCACCCCTGTATATAGCTCCCTGTACATATAGTCCACCCCTGTATATAGTGCTCCACTAGATAGTCCACCCCTGTATATAGTGCTCCACAGATAGCCCACCACTGTATATACTATATACAGGGGTGGGCTATCTGTGGAGCACTATATACAGGGGTGGACTATATGTACAGGGGGGCTATATACAGGGGTGGGCTTTCTGTGGAGCACTATAGGGGGAGCTATTTGTGGGATACTATATACAGGGTGGGCTATATCTACAGGGGGACTATATACAGGGGTGGGCTATATCTACAGGGGGACTATATCTACAGGGGGCCTATATCTACAGGGGGACTATATCTACAGGGGTGGGCTATATCTACAGGGGTGGGCTATATACATGGGTGGGCTATATCTACAGGTGGGCTATATACAGGGGGACTATATCTACAGGGGGACTATATCTACAGGGGGACTATATCTACAGGGGTGGGCTATATCTACAGGGGTGGGCTATATCTACAGGGGGACTATATACAGGGGTGGGCTATATCTACAGGGGGGCTATATACAGGGGTGGGCTATATCTACAGGGGGCTATATACTATATAGCCCCCCCTGTATATGGTGCCCCATAGATAGCCCACCCCAGTATATAGCCCCCTGTAGATAGACACCCCCCATAGATAAAGCCCCCCGCGTGTAGATAAAGCCCCCCGTAGATAAAGTCCCCCCTTGTAGATAAAGGCCCCCCCGTGTAGACAAAGTCCCCCCCGTAGATAAAGTCCGGCTTGTAGATACAGCCACACACTTTTATTACAATTTAAAAAATAAAATAAAATATGTAAACTCACCTTATTCCCGCTCCCACGTCATCCGGCAGCCATGGAGACCTGCTCTCTTCTGTGCAAGTCTCCTGGGGGTTGAACGCAGCGTCTATGAAAGGCGCTGATTGGCTGGGCAGGATGACTTTCCCTGTCACTCAGCGCCTTTCATCGACGGAAGCTTCACTGGTACAAAAGGTACCAATTGCTTCACTGGTGGAAAGGCGCTGAATGGCCGGGCATGGAACGTGCCCAGTCATTCATTGCTTCTAATTGTACCTGTGTCCTATAGACACAGGTACAATTATAGTGCAGGAGGAGGTGGCGCTGGCGCCCCCTCTAAGCTGCGCCCAGGGCACATGCCCCGCCTGCCCCCCCTAGCTACGCCCCTGTTTAGGGGATTAGGAGGTATTGTGGGAGCTTGCATTTCTTTTGCTACTTATCAGGGTGGCTAATCCCCTCCCCCCCCGCCAGAGATTTCTTGTAGCATGTTTATGCTTTTTAAATGCTTTTAATTCTGTTTTGTGGTGTAATTACTTCTAATAAAAACATATATTTTAATATACACAGTTATTCCATGGTGTATTTTCTCTTGCCATACATACCTACCCGCTTGTGTTCCAATTGTGTTTTCTAGGGTATGTGGCAATATTTATGCTGTGCCCGCCGGTGATTTAAATCAGATTTTCAGACCAGAGGAAAAAAATATATATATAGATAAGACCCCTCCTTATATTTACTGCTCCTCACTCCTTGGCCTTCTTCTGCTGCTAACTGCACATTATGTCCTGACGCGGCCCTCCAGCTTCTGTAATTTTCCATGGGATCCTGGTTCTAGTAACCACGGAGGTCCAAGTAGTGGGGCCCCCAGTGTTCAGACATTTATCACCTGTCCTGTGGATTAATATAGCGGTGTATAGCGGCCCTAAATGTGTACTGGGAGTCTGGCCTGGGGGCCCCCCTGCCCATCGCACTTCTGTCAAAACCACATAAACTAATAATCATCACCGTTGGCCTATAAGCAGTGGCTCAGAGAATAATCAAATAAAGCTGCACCTATCTGCTGCAGAAAATATTACTATGTAATGTCTACATAATTGTTCCAAGCAGTGAACAAATAACCATCCCATACGATGCCAAGATAACATTGTTATGTAGTGCTCAAATAGTAATGTTATAGTGCCTACACAATACCCCAACAGGCAATAGGATGTCAATTTAGATCATGGTGGGGCAAGTTGATGAAGGCTCCAAGTGTTAGTTGCCCTGGGGCAAATGCCCCTTTTGCCCATGCTATTATCCAGTCCTGGTGGCAGAAAGTGCCCACTAATATAAAAAATATCTGGATTTATAAGGGCCCGTACTTGTAAAGGTCATTTTTAAATACAGTATGGTTTTTGAACCCCATAGGATAAGAGGGTGCACACAACCACACGGCCAAGGTCCAACGCACCTCATAAAACAAAGAAATAGAAAGATCGCAACAATCCATTGGAAACAAAATTGAGAATTTATTCACTGAAAAGCATGAATGCAACATTTCAACTTCTTAGAGTCTTTATCAAGCCTTGATAAAGACCCTGAGGGGCTGAAACATTTGTCCCTATACATTTACATCTTGTTGGCAGCACATCCTGGGAAGTAGATTTGGTGCCAACAAGCGATAATTTTTTTGGCCTAATAAAAGATCTGATGAGCCAACAGATGAGCGTTTGCTCGTTTGTTGGTTGATCGCTGCCCTGTTTACACAGGGCAATGATCGTGAACAATCGTTCATTTGAGCACTCATTCGCCCGATTATTGGCCAGTGTAAAAGGGCCTTAGCTCATGTTAAACTATTACATACAGTAGTGCTATGCATCTAATGCATTTTTTATTTTGTTTCAGTATATTGCGTTGATGCTTTATTGGACTGAGATCCACAGTAGAGCGGTAAATTCACGTCAATACTTCTGAAAACATCATAGTACATTCAATGCTTATTTTTCATGCAGAAGTATACGAGTAATAAATGCAGAGATTCAGATAATATATTAGCAATGCAATTCAAGGAAACGTAGTTCACAGAACTCCACAGTGTATTGCTGAGGTTTAAGCATTGGATGCCTTAATAGCCGCCCAGTGCATATAGATGACTTTGTGCATTCTGTGCTTCACCTGTACATGACATGCAGCCAAAAAACGCTTTGCAGATTCGCAGCAATTCTCAACCCACATGGCAAACTACTGCAGCATGGCTATTGGACCAGGGCCGAAGACATCCAAGATATTACTTTTTGTAAGAAAAAAAAAAACATGTATAAAAAGGACCTAGTAAAATGTTGAATGTTGCGCCACCTGGTAGTCATGAGTCTTAGGATGTTTTTTATTTTGAAGATTTTGCTTGTTTTTAATAAGATCTTTTGATTCATGTACATCCAGGCACTACTTTTTATTGTTTCAATATATTATGCTAATAACTAGATATTAGCTATTAGAAACGATATATTTTTGTTTATGATGTCTTTGTATGATATTTGATTGAAATATTAAGCATACAAGTTACAGCAACCACTTATTATGATTATTATTGGGCAGTTTATGTCGCTATTACTTTTGTGTCTAGAACGTTTTAGTGTACTTTAGTTATAGAATATTATATGATGAAATGGTAAAAAAAAGCGCCACTAAAGTTTTTATGCCATGTGTACAAATGACTCTTTTAATTAAACCTCACGTTAAAGGCAATAAGGTTGTTTTGTCAGGTTTATTAGAAGCAGAATGCAGGGAATGTTGTGGTAGATATTAAAAATGCATATCACTGCTTGAGAACAGCAATCCACACAGCGAGGATGGATCACAAAGACACAGTATAATCTAAACATCCCCTGGAGATAACTTATTTCAGTTTAAGTACAAAATGAACACAAACTGATGTTAATGTGCGGTTTCATTTACATTATTTCAAGGAGGTATGAAAACACAAGCTTTATAATGATCTTTTGCAAGCTGTATTAAATTACTAAGCATTAAATGCTTTTAAAACTAATCTATCATGTCAGTCAAAAAAGCAGAAGGGCCAGGGATATCACTGAGAGGTAGGTACCGCAGCAGCTGCTATAGGGCTGAGTGTCCCCACCTCTCTGCCAACATGGCCATGCATCTACTGTTTTCTATATAGTTACTATCCGTCTCTTTATGTCTTTCATGGTTACAAGCAACAAACAAACCCTGGGCAGTCATACTTCCTTACATCAGTCTTTTATTTCTTGTTAACCAGTCATATGTTAGAAAGTAATAGGAGACAAATAGAATATAGAATGACTGCAGGGTCAGACTACACAATGTTTATCTGTAGTCTGTTACCATGGAGATACAGGTCTGCATATGAGCTGTAGACACTAAACAATAGGACATTTTTAATTAATAACATTTATAACAAAGTTGCTCTGTTTTTAAATTTTAGACTTGTTGGGATAACTAAAAAAAAAAAGTGGACATTGAGATCAGTATAAACATATTTTATTTTACAAATGTTATACAGGTAACATGTTTCTGTTTCACCTATCATGATCTACTCCACTGAAGTTGGATAAAACATTTCTCTTACTCTATACATCACACTAAGGAAAAGAAAAAGGCTGAAAATCAGGTGTTTCTGACAGGGTCACAACATTAAAGTTTAATGTTTTCTTTTCATTCTTCACAGGCCAGGTAGAACTACTGTAAATAAATTGATTATCTTATAGAAGTCTAGTATGTTGTATATCAGATTATACCAAGATAAATCTAGACACAGTACTAATTACTGTAATAATTTTTGCTTATGCCCAACACAACCTAATGTATTTATTGGGCAAATAACCGTTAAGCTATGAAATATCTAATCACAGTTAAGCTCTGGTTGGCATGGAAATGACTATGTTTTCAACAGCTTACTTTTTCTTAACCATCTCATATACACTCCACACACTATGCTTCTTAATTACTATGTAAAAAAAAAAAAAAAAGTGAGATAATTACTGAGCAAGTCAATTAAATTAATTCACCTTTGAGTGATTACAAAGTATCCCTGAAGGAGAAGAAATCCAAGATACCATACCACACATCACCTTAATCTATTGGCTTCCATTATATGCTGCAACTACTATCACAAGTGGCCACGACGTAAACTGTTAACACATATGGTGTGTCGTCATCTTGGGAGTTAGAGTGCTGATTATATAATTTAATGTGGTTGAAGAAATTATTTTTTTGTGTGCCAATTTTCAGGAGTAAAGAATTTTATTTTATATTAACATCATTTGAATTGAAAGTTGATGTGATCTATTTTGACAGCTATACTTAACATTTGACAACCTCTTCGATTTTACAGTCTCTTAGATTGTATATTAATTGTTGGTATGTCATTGGAACTGTCATAGAGCAGCTTATCAATTACCATAGTAAGTAAACGCTAGTAGGAAAAATGCTACTGCAAAACTGACCACACTTGGGTTTGAAACAGTCTAGTAGACTGAAGCATATAACCAATGGATGCCCAGAGTATGTCCCAAGAAGGCGTCCATGCTTCCGGGTGGCTAGCTGTGTTCCATAAATTAGGTTCACTGTTTGAAACCTTTGTCCCTAAACAATGCCTCATTTGGCTGTGATCTTTGAGGTTCTCCTGGATTAGCAGCTTCTACTCTACGGAAAGTGATGACCACCATTACTTGGGGGCTAGAAACAAATGATGTTTGTAACTATGTTTGTGGCTCAGATGGTTATGCTGCAATATATTGCTCTTGCACTACTGCACATTACTTATATATTAGTATGCCATTTCTTTGTCACTAGACTTATGCAACAACTACCTATGTCCCCGTGATGTTGCCAACAGTATCCCCAGTGGGGCTTTTTTTATTATACATTTTCTTACAATTATGATATATAAAAAAAGATATTCAACATATAAATTTTTGTGGCTTTATTTCACACTTTCATATGTATAGGCTGAGTCTACTGAAAGATACAAGATGTTACTTAAAAGGAAAGTCTCGGCCACCGTTCCATTCATTTTCTATGGGGATGCCGGACGCTATCTCCGGCAGCCCACACAAAATGAATTTAGAGGTGGCCGAGAATGCACAGTACTGCTCCATTCATATGGGGTTCACAGGGACAGCCAAATAAGCCCATTCTTGTGATCGTAGGGGTTCTGACTGCTGGGGATAAGTGATAAATAATGTTTATAGGAAAAACCCTTTAAGTCTGTAAAAGAAAAATAATGTGTTTGTTCTTTTTTTGTACAGTCCCTTCCCCCAGAGACCAGGGGTTGATGGGCGAGATGCAGACAAAACCTGTTTTGTCTCATATAGGCCTCCCGCAGTACAATAAAGTTGTCATTAACCTGCACTCCATCTAATAATATTAATAAGACGAGACTACGTATTCTGACCCAATCTTCACAGCAAAGCTGACAAGTAAGCTGCCGAAAACCTGAAGCATCAGCCGATTGTGACTACTGCTATGTGAAATAGGCCTAAACCTGAGTGTTATATCATGAATTGGGGCCAAGGTAACAAAACAGGATTATACTCTAGAGGCAAATATTAAATTACTAAAAGAGGCTCACGGTCATCACCGCAGTCAAGTCACAACAGCCAAACTCCATGCCATGATTGTTTCATGGATGTTTATATTCACACTGTACCAATGTCTATAGTTGTTTAACACTTTCAAGCAAAATTAAAATTAGAACATTCGGTAAAATTTAATGATTGGGAAATAAAATTATAGGTTTATTCTGGACACAAATGTAAAATGATAAAGCAACTATTATGAACATGTGGATCAAAGCCATTTCACATATACTAGAGACGCAAATTACTGGTTAAAGGATTTCAGATGTGTATAGTTAGGTGACCATTAGATGATGGCAATCTTTTGATATGGTAACTCCACTTTGATGTTTTGCTTGAATCAAAGCTATATAAAGATGACTCTGTGCCCTAATTAAACTTAGATTGGTACATAAAACACACAAAACATCTGTCCCACTTTTAGATACAGTGCATAGTATTATATTTATGTATAAATGAACTTTGACAGTTTTTCATAACTACTTTCATTTACTATAGTCAGTGATCATAAGGTTCTTTTTATGTTGTGGTCATTGGATGCAATTTCGGATGCCTTAGTGCAAACATAAACCAAAGGCTAAAGAATAAAAATTAAGGAAAGATTACACCTTAGGAGAGGAGCGCATAGCGTTCTCTTTTTTTTTTATGATGGAGATGTGTATGGTGGCATAATCGGGACGAAGACTATTTTTTATGGAGCCCCCTATACTGTCTGTTGGCATTAATATTACCCTGATATAAATGCGATCTAAGGTAAAAAAAATATTTAAATAATATTCTTCAATTATACTTTAAATATATTTATGGTAACATTTTTGTATGTCGTATATGATTTCCATATTAGGTTTAAGTTATCTACGTTGTACAAATCTAGAATATGGCACTTGTAGAAATCTATGGGCCCATACTGTACCTCTGTGTGCCTCTGATTTAAAAAGAAAAGAAAATGTTCCTTCACATGCCATATTACTGAGATAATCTTCCTTAGCAGCATTGCTTCTAGGGAAGAGTACTGTGATGTATGGAGGCATCATAAGGCGGTTCACAGAGTGCCTATGGGTCTGTAATATGGAACTATAGGGGCCTTGTCAAGTGCATGAGGTCTGTCTTGTCTTTTCTATTACAATTATGTCTCTACTAACATGAATAATAGATCACAGGTCCTTTGTCCTATTGGATCAGTACACCAATCCAATGCTGTTTTTACCATTCCAATGATCTGAGTGCTTTTTTTTGTACTCATTTACTACAAAACTGGGTGCAAACGGAGGAGTTGAAGAAAATCAAAAGGAGTCATGTCTCTTATAGATTTTATTTGTATTTTGATGTACTATTTTATCTTTGAACTGTCTGGTTGGACTCTCAGTCCATGTTATTCTTATATTCAATAAAAAGTTTTAAAACTAAAAATGTACGTGCATTGCTTCAGAAATGTAAATTACCCCATTCACATCACGTTTTAGCTCCCAACGTACACGCTAAACACGCCCCATTCACTATTAGCCCGAAGGAGGCAAAAAGAGCGTCCTTTCGGCCTCTGCGAGCTAATATACATTAGTATACATACCTTTGTTTTGTAAGCATGGAATAGCGTAGTAGACTACGCCATTTCATACAACGGAGTACCGTAACAAAAATTTAAACTACGCGTTAAATGGATACCATTATAGTCTATGGGTGACGGATGCCTGTGTTGGATGCCTAACAGTGGCATCCATCATCAATAGGTTATAAAGGCATCCATTTAACAGATATGTCTTGAAAGTGTCATGGGAGTCCATGACATAACTGTTTAGCATTCGTCACCGGACCATTATGGGATCTGTTACTGTTAGGCATCTGTCACAGCTTAAGTGTAACGTATACATTGGGAGCCTTTCCTGGCGTATACGTCAAACGTAAGCCAAAAATGTGACGTGAATGGAGACTTATTTTGTTTCTTTTTAAGAGCATCTATAAAGGTAATAGACTTTGTGCGACACTGGGTATATGAAGGTTTGTGTTTAACATTGCGCAGATTTTTTCCTCCTCACCTTCATCTAGGTATGTTTGTTATTTGTAGGAAGTATGAAGGTGGTATGTGCATGGAGACGCCGTATAGTTGTTGGACATTCACGGATCCCATTTTACTTTTAAGTAAGTTAAAGTTGTAAAAACTTGTGCAAATAAAACTGAGGTTCCCCATAGTGACCAATTAGTTTATAGCTAATCAAAAAATATCTCTAGTGGCTTTACTGGTTGCTTAAGACACTCCTCCACTTTCTTTACCTTCCCCCTTTGAAACTCACTGTTCCGGTATTGCCACTAGATGGAGCACAAATAATATAATGCATCGTCATCTAGTGTCCCATTGTCTTTGAGTTGCCAGCACAGAAATTGTAGAAGGCACCAGTTGTACATATACTGAAAGTTGTCATAATGCGAGCTTGATTGTACGTTTTTAAAATTTTTACTTTGTCACATCTTCTACTGCTCTTTTGCTTGCAGTTTTTATAGTCATGATGATTTTTTTATCCAATATATAGTGCAAATACATTTCTTATTTTTTTTACACATATACATGTCCTCAGTTACACAGTACTCCATCCTACACTACAGCAAATTGGCAAGAATTACAACGTAGCAGAAGTGTGTGCACATGTAATGGGTAACAGAGTAAAACATGAAGTGGGAAATTTATGAAGACTGGCATTTCATAAACCAGTCTTAATTTAAAGAAAGTTGGAGTAAAATGCACCTAATTTATTGAGAGGTCCATGTCTCTTAATATATTAGGAACATATATGGTCTGCACCATAATTTATGTCAGTTTCTGGCATAAATTATGGTAAAGTAGGCTGTCCCCGTCTTCTTTCAATAAGCTCCACCCATAGTTTAAAAAAGGCACAAGAGCGACGTAAACGGCACAAGGGTCACAGATTTTTACTGTAAATAGCGACTATTGTGCCATTTATGACTTTTCGTTAATAAATTCCCCCCAAAATGCCTTAGCTATGTGTAAATTAAGCAGTAGCTTCTTCTACTTCTAAAATATCACCTAATCCAAATCTATAAGTTTCCCTTATTACTTCAGATGGATACGCACCCTGTTGACTAGGTGACTACATTGTATCTACTTTCACCATTTTCCATCTATAACCTTTAAGACGATTATTGGAACTTTCTTTCCAAAGTGTACAAAACTGTGACATAAAGATAACAGATTTTTGGAAAAGTTTATATTCTTGTCAGAAACTGGGGTTGTCTCATGAAGACATTCTCATTTTAAAGAACAACTTTCACCTGTTCAGTAAAGCTCAATTTACTAAAAAGCCTCATGTCATAGACGCTGTGATGCTGATGATGTCAGTGTAATTTGTATCCCAATTCGTTTTTCACTTTCCGAGTTAAGAGCCATTTTGCTATTATGCAAATTAATGGTAACGCGGAGGTTTCACAGGGAGGGGGGGTCTGCGGTGTCTGTGTTGGCTGTATCTAACGTAAAATCATGCTGTGCAGGAAAGGGGAGCAGCTGCATGATGCTGAAAAGACAGCGCCATACATCCAACACAAACAGCCCCCAGTGAAACCTCAGCGTTACCGCCCCTTTAGCTAGTACAGCCTAATTGCATAATTAGAAAGTGGCTCATAATTTGGAAAGTAAAGAACGGATTGGGATACAAATTACACTGACATCATCACCGTGACAGCACCTATGACATGGGGTAGGGCTTTACTGAACTAGTAACAGGTCCTCTTTAAATTAAAGCTGGCTCGGTGATCAGAGGCTTTTTTCCCTCTAATTCACACTGTAACACCAGAAGTGCCCAATAAATTCCATTACCAACATACAGGACCCACAACCCGATACCCCATGTAATCTGCTTCTTACTACCTGGTTGCCCTTAGTTAAGTCCTCTGTAATTATTTTCTTAGCCGGTTGTGCCTTCGCAGTATAGCACTGCTATTTTGCTATAGCGGTGTTTCTTCTCCCTGTGCTATGTGACTGTATACGCAGTTTCCCTGTACATGGTGAACATGCACAGTCTACACCAAGTACCCACAGTGGAGTACATGGAGCCAAGAGTATTGTGGGAATTATAGTATCTAACTCTAAGGCCCCATGCATACGACTGTAAAAGTCGTCCATAATTACAGTCCGCAATTACGGACCCATTCACTTCTATTGTCCAAGGACACCTTCCATATTTATGGGAAGGTGTCCGCGCCGCAGAAGCCTTCCACAAAAGATAGGACATGTCCTATCTTTTGCTCTTTACGAACTGTGCTCCTATACTTTATAATGGGAGCACGGTTCGTAAATGCAGACGACTGTACACGGCTGTCTGCGCCCGGCCGCACCTGTAATTACGGGCAGTGATTACGGGCACGGCCATGTGCATGAGGCCTAAAACAGCGGTCACATGCGCCTCCCTGAGGGACCGCCTAGTGTCGAGAGGGATTCCAGCATCTCAAACGGAGGACCAGAGGCCAAATATCATGACTAAAAAGACAAAATAAGTGTCTTGGGGCATGTATCAATATACATTCAGGAAATAGATGGGTACTGGGCTTTCAGTAAAAACATCCGATCCTGGGATAACCTCTTTAACATTGGAGTGTAGACAGCTCCAAAAATCTTTGCATGGTGACATCACACTACTCAGATAAGTGATCATTAGAGTTATATATCCTTTTCCATGAATACATTGGCCGGTGTCATGCTTTTTATCAGTATCAGCCTTTATCATCGGCAGACAATACTTCTATACTATAGCACTTGATTTACTGTAAATCTTCCTTTTTACATGCCATTCAGTGCCACATAATGTCCAGATAACGTGTCAGACAATCTCTTAGCTGTTTTAAAGTTAATAGGGCTGAGCTGCAATACCAGATACAGCCCATGGACAAGAGTGGTGCTGCTCCTGAAAAAAAAAAAAAAAAAACTATTTTTCTCTAATCTTGTAAAACCCCCTTTAACATTTGCTAATTTATGGTTCAATCTTTTTATTAAAGTTTTTCATATATAACAAGCATGACATTAAACTTATTAATTCCATAAGCATAGTATTGCAAATTTTTGTCATACATAAATTCAAAAATATATTCATCAAAACAGAAGCATTGAAAAACACATAAAACAACACATATACATACATTTCTTCCACAAAGTTGACGTTAAGATGTCTCGTTTAGCTTATATTTATGTTCAATTTGCATATATATTTAACATTCTTGTCTCAGGTTGATTTCAGTCATCTCTTCTTTCTCAATACTATTTGGTCCTCCCAAGCCGAGCCTCCCAAAACACTTCACTTGAGGTTGTTAGTTCTTATAGTTGGAGTTAAGTCTCCATGCCTCCCATACCTTCGAAAAGGATTGGGGAACCGATGAACCACATGCCACTATCTTCTCATATAAATATGTATTATTTATTTCCAATATTACTTCTTCAATTGAAGGAACGAAACTGGATTTCCAGTATCTGGACAGAATAATTTTAGCTATAACTAATATTTTGCAAATCAGAGCTCTGAATCTCGGAGGGATAACCCGAAGCTCCATGAATAGCAAGGCCAGCTGAGGCGATCCTATGACAGATGTTCCTATAATATTAGACACTAGATTAAATATCAATCCCCAGTACCCTACAATACTTGGAAATGTCCATAAAGTATGCAATAAAGTACCCTTTTGACCACACCCCCTCCAACACAGGTTCGAGGATGTTGGATACATTTTACTTAACCGTTCTGGAGTATAGTACCATCTTAATATTGTTTTCATTGCTGATTCATAATGTGAGCTGCAGTTTAGAGATTTGTTAATCCAGCTTAACGCCTTGGCCCACTCCTCATTATCAAAGGTAATACCTAAATCTCGTTCCCATTCCCGATATGGGTATGTCTTAACAAACGTATTTTTTCCCTCGATAAGAGAATATATATGTTTTAACCCTTTTTTTCGCTGTGTGAATATCTGAAAGATAGATGTATTACCCCTAGTCTCCTCCTGACTTTGAGTTGTCATGAAGTGTTTAATTTGTATATATTTATATCTATCTGTCTCTGTAAGGGCATATGTACCAGATAATCTTTCGAAAGGCAAAATTTGGGAATTTACACATATTTTGGAGATGTCCGAGATACCCTTTTGGATCCATGCTGTCATATTTAAATTTGGAATCACCACTTCCAATAATTCCGTGGGGTATGAATATCTATCTAAAACAGTATTTGGTACTGAAAGCTCGTGAAATTTTGACCAAATATGTAGGGAGGTTTTAATCAATGGAGATGTTTTTGAAGAAATGGGCATCTTCCAGTATGCTGCCATCATCATCAGTTTCAAGTTAAACGGTTGAACTCCGTGGTTTTCAATTTGTACCCAATGTTTGTGTGTGTCTAGTCGCCACCATGATACCAGCGGAGAAATTAGAGAAGCTATATAGTAGTGGTATATGTCTGGTATGCCAACCCCTCCCGATTTCCTGTCTTTTGTTAATAATGTGTATGAAGTCCTAGGTTTACCCCCAGCCCAGATGAATTTTGAGATAATCTTTTGTATAGAAACAAAAAATGACTTAGGGATTGAGATAGGGAGGGTGCGGAAGAGGTATAGAAGCTTAGGAAGTAGCATCATTTTAAACGCTGCTATCCGTCCTATCCATGAAATCTCAAATTTGGTAAGTCTCAAGTTGAATAGTGTTTAACATTGGTATATAATTGTGTTTGTAAAGATCCTTATAAGATGAGGTCAATACTACCCCTAAGTAATCTATACCATCTGCTTGCCAGTCAAAAGAGAATCGACTTTTCATAAATGAAAGCGAATGTCCAGAAATATTTATGGGGAGAACTTGTGACTTGGAGGTATTCAATTTGTAGTGTGAGATGTACCCAAATTTTGTGATGATTTCTACTGCCGCTTCAAGAGATTCCTCCGGGTCTGATAGTGTGAGGATCACATCATCTGCGTATAATGAAACGGTATGCTCCCGGTCTCCTATTTTTACCCCTTTAACCAACGGATCTTCTCTTAGTGCCTGTGCCAGTGGCTCTATTGATAAGACAAATATTAGGGGGGAAAGTGGACATCCCTGCCTGGTCCCATTAGAAATAGAGAACGCGTCGGATAAAGCTCCATTTGTAAAAACCCTTGCGGATGGGGCCGAGTATAATGCCATAATGGCTGTCAATATGTTCCCACTGAAACCCATTTGTTTAAGAACCGAGAACGCATATATCCAGTTAATGCGGTCGAATGCTTTTTCAGCGTCTAATGAGACCAGCACTGAGGGTATGCCCCCCGTCTCCAAATAATGTAATATGTTGAGAATACGTCTGGTATTGTCCGGGGCTTGTCTGTTTTTAACAAATCCAACCTGGTCAGGATTCACCAGATTAGGTATCAGAGGAGCCAATCGAACAGCCAACAATTTTGCATAAATTTTCAAATCCGAATTGAGTAGTGATATAGGTTTAAAATTTTGTGGAACATCTGAAGGTTTTCCTGGTTTGGGCAATGTTACAATTAGTGCCTCCTGGTTTTCCCTTGGGAATGACCCTGATTCCATAGCTTTCTCAAACACCCCTTTCATGTATGGAACAAGAATAGCTTGAAATGTTTTGTAGTAGTCATTTGCCAGGCCATCTGGTCCCGGTGATTTAAATGCAGGAAGGGAAGCGATAATTTTAGAGATCTCCTCCCTCGTCACAGGAGAATTCAACGTAACTAGCTGTTCTTCTGTTAGTTTGCTCAGTTTTAGTTTAGACAAAAACTGTTGGATATCTGTTTCTAGTATTGGGAAGGAAAAAGGGTCTGAGCGCAGGTCATAAAGCATACCATAATAGTCTTTAAATCTATTAGCAATCTCTAAAGGGCTATATAACTTTCCAGTCTCCATTTTATTTTTCAGGTAAGGAATTCTATTTTTAGTATCTTGTATTTTAATTCGGGAAGCTAGGAGTTTAGTCGCTTTATCATTCTGGGAGTAATATTTGGCTTTCACCTTTTTTAAATTATGTTGATAGCGAAAAAGGAGAGAAGTACGGAGTTTCTGTCTAAGATTTGCTAGGGCAGCTACTTGTGCTACTGTTTGTTGGGCTTTATTAAGAACTTCCAGTTGTTTGATTTCTTCAAGAAGCTTAGATATCTGCTCATTCCGTATTTTTTTTTTGTCTCTATGTCCCAACTTAATAAATGTTCCCCTTATAAAAGCTTTATGGGCGTTCCATAAGATGTATGGATCACTTACTGAGTCGACATTAGCTTCAAAATATTCATTCAAGTATGCTTCAAAAATAGGTCTATATTTCAAGTGATTTAAAATATATGAATTACTCCTCCAAATATATGTCTGCTTGGAATTGTACGTCTCCTCCAACGACTCTGTAATGGCGGCATGGTCCGACCACGTAATAGTTTCAATCATGGACGCCTGAGAGACTACTAAACTTTCTTTGTCTACTACGAACATATCTATTCTTGAATATGTTTTGTGTGCTGCTGAGAAGAATGAATAGTCTCGTTCTGTAGTATGATGTGTTCTCCACACATCATACAACTCCCTCTGCCACAGTACTCTGCCCAGGGACGGCGCATTTCCTCTGGCAGAAGAGGTTGCATCCAACGCAGGATCTGATACAGTATTAAAATCTCCACATATGATAAGTCTCCCTTGTTTGATGTTATTCACCTTTCTCAATAGTTTATGAACAAATCTTATTTGGCCTTTATTTGGAGCATATATAGACGCTATTGTGTATATCACACTATTAATGGAGCAGACCAGTATAACAAATCTACCCATTGGGTCCACGACCTCGGTAATAATTTGGAAAGCTAGGGAATCTCTCATAGCAATAAGTACCCCTCTAGATTTGGAATGATAGTGTGCTTGAAATACATATCTGAAATTTGGATGTTTCATCTGAAATGCATCCTTCTGGACAAGATGCGTCTTTTGCGCACATATGATATCGCATGATAAACTTTTAGCTTCCGCCCATAAGGATGCCCTTTTTTGTGGACTATTCAGCCCTTTTACATTTAAGGAAAGAATTTTAAGTACCATTAGGAAACACAACAAGATTGATATATTTTAGAGATGTACCTGTCATCAGATGATCTGTCACATAGCGATATGCCCTCAGCATACTTAAATATGTTGTCAGACTTTGTGGAAAAACATACAAACAATAAAACCGTATAACCATGAGTAAACATGACTTTGTGAGTAATGCCCTTGTGGGCAGACAAACAAAAAGGTCTAGCATATTAGCTAACCTCAAATTTTCGGGTTTAGAGAACATTGTCCCTGAGTACCGAGTCTACAGGAAATAGCCGCTCGGTTCACCCGAGATCTCTCTTAGTAACCTCAGATCTTATCCCTTCTCCGCTGTTTAACGGACTGCCATCCATCTGATATCGGTCTCGGACCTTGTCGTTGTGTTGACTTCGCAGACGTTACTTGTAGGTTCCATTTGCGTAATAAGGCCAACCCTTCTTCCATATTCCTAAGAATGTGGAATTTGTTGTTATTGGATATAATCAGCCGCACTGGAAAGCCCCACTTATATACAATCTTGTTTTCTCTCAAAACTGCAGTGATCGGATTCAGTTGTCGACGAAGCTGAAGTGTTGCCGCTGATAGATCCGTAAATAACATTAGCTTCCGGTATGGCTCTGGTAAGCTTCCTAGCTTTCTTGTTGCCGCCATTAGATTCTCTTTGGTCTGATAAAAATGGATACGAGCCAATACATCTCTAGGTACTGATTCTTCCAAGTGTCTAGGGCGAGGGACCCTATGAGCTCTATCTATCAGCATATCAGATGGCCAACATGTGGGAAGCATAACTTGTATAAACTTTTGGATGAATTGCTCCAACTCTTGGGGGGCTACATTTTCAGGTATACCCCTAAATTTAATGTTATTTCTCCTCGATCTATCTTCTAGATCTGCTACTTTGGTGCGGAGAAACTGCACTTCTGTTTCCATTTGGTAATGGGCATCAATCAGATTATTGTGTGAACTTGCAAATTCTCCCATCTTAGACTCCACAACATGAACCCTTTGATCTACTTCCTGTACCGCCACATTTAGAGGATTAATCAAATGTCCAATGTCGTTTTGCAATGAGCGTCTCAACATTTGCAGCATATGCTTCATGCTGGAGTCAGTAAGTGCCATGTCAGATGTAGGAATGCTTTCAAACATATCTGTAGTCTCCAAAATCCCCAACCCTGGAAGAACATCTTGGCTTACCTCATTGATGAGGACAGACGGAGGCTGTATCTGTTGTGTGTGGTTCTTCTGGCTAATGGGGGATGGTGACGTCGGAGCAGATGAGGAGAACTCCCTTGAATGGCGTCTCACTGGTAAGTCTGTGTCATCTTCTCCTCCTTCCTCTCTCTCTTGGCTCCCCTCCGTTGAAGAAAATATTACCGGAGGACGGGGAGGCGCTGATGTACTGCGTCTCGGCATGTTTGCTGCAGCCCGCGCGTCTCGACGTCCGGGCGGGAGCTCAGACACCACTAGGCCTATACCTGTGTCTGCGGCCGCGCCATCTTGGCTTCTCTCGGAGGCTGCAGAGAAGAAGAAATCCATCAGCTTCTCCGGTTTCGTCGTTAGTTTTTTCTTCTTAGGCATGTCGGCAGTTGCTTCCCACGGTTGGTTCGTGTCTTTGAAGATAAGTTGCTGTCTCTGTCGTCGCTTTTACAGGATCTCGGGTGCGGAGCTAACCTCTCATGCAGCCATCTCGGTCAGCAGCCAGGCCACGCCCCACATTTGCTAATTTAAAGTCCAGACAATGAATGTTTTAAATTTTCACATTCTTCTTGATTTACATTCTTGTACAATACAGCTAGTCTCGTAAACAAATCTCTACAGAGCTCCCACACATTAAGGCTAAAATTGTCTATGTGGCCAAGTCTAAAATCCCTCTCAACTGGCAGGAGGGCATACCCGTCTCTAAAGGAGACTGCTCATTAGAGTGGGTGTTTTTGAAATAGTTATATTATGGGCACTGCTGCTTGGTTTAGATCACCATAGCAACTGACGGGCTGTGCCAAAGCATACCCTTACTGAAAAGCTGTGCAGCCTCAGCAGAACAGAATATAACAAACTGAGAACACTGGAGAAACAATGGCAAGCTATTATTTATGTTATAAGGTTAGGTAAGCAAATTATAGCAATGCAAAAGCATGAATACCTAAAAGACATTCACTCTTAGCAATTCATTATATAAGTTATAATTAGCAAAATTAAATGTGCTGCATTTATTTTTAGGAAAAAGTATATCTCCGTTTTAAAAGGTCTATGTGCATGTATTTTGTGTTGAAAAAAAATGTTGGAATTGGTTTTTTATTAAAAATTGTGTACCGGTTTCATTATGCAGCCTGCATGTATTACAATATATAGGCGGCTACAGAATCCAGTTCACAGTAAAAGCCGACAGGTGAGCAATCTGTCAGGCTCGATCTCCAACTGCTCCTGTGATGTCCTGAACACTGATCTAAGCTGAAATATGATCAAATCACAATTGATTAACTTTGATTTGATTATAGAAAAACTATGAAGTTATCTAATTAAACTATCTCAGTAAATGTAAATAATTTTAAACAGTGCCATCCAGATTAAATAAACAATGTAAAAAGCAAAAGAAAAATTCTGGAAATAAAACAGCACTCATTGCGTTACGAAAATATTACATTTAATCCCAATGGTATTAAAGTCCAAAATATATAAGTACCATTTCCCTGAACAATACAAAACACAGTAGTGTAACAAACCATTGTAAGTTAAAATGTCACCCAAATTACCTGGCCAGGAAAATTTGGGTGATATTTGTCACACTACTGTGTTTTGTATCGTCCAGCCAAAGGGTATGTGCACACACACTAATTACGTCCGTAATTGACGGACGTATTTCGGCCGCAAGTCCCGGACCGAACACAGTGCAGGGAGCCGGGCTCCTAGCATCATACTTATGTACGATGCTAGGAGTCCCTGCCTCTCTGCAGGACAACTGTCCCGTACTGTAATCATGTTTTCAGTACGGGACAGTAGTTCCACGGAGAGGCAGGGACTCCTAGCATCGTACATAAGTGTTCGGTCCGGGACTTGCGGCCGAAATACGTCCGTCAATTACGGACGTAATTAGTGTGTGTGCACATACCCAAATAGTAATGTTCTGCTTGGAAACCTTGGGTCCTGGTATTCATGTGGATGTTACTTTGACACGTACCACCTACCTAAACATTGTTGCAGACCAAGTACACCCCTTTATAGCAACGGTACCTAGTGGCAGTAGCCTCTTTCAGCAGGATAATCCGCCCTGCCACACTGCAAAAATTGTTCAGGAATGGTTTAAAGAGACTCTGTCACCAGATTATAAGCGCCCTATCTCCTACATAATGTGATCGGTGCTGTAATGTAGATAACAGCAGTGGTTTTTATTTTGAAAAACGATCATTTTTGAGCAAGTTACGAGCTAGTTTAGATTTATGCTAATGAGTTTCTCAATGGACAACTGGGCTATTGCAGCAGATCGGCGCTGCAATGTAGATTACAGTAACGTTTTTATTTTTTAAAAACGAGCATTTTTGGCCAAGTTATGACCATTTTTGTATTTATGCAAATGAGGCTTGCAAAAGTCCAAGTGGGCGTGTTTAAAGTAAAAGTCCAACTGGGCGTGTATTATGTGCGTACATCGGGGCGTTTTTACTACTTTTACTAGCTGGGCGTTCTGACGAGAAGTATCATCCACTTCTCTTCAGAACGCCCAGCTTCTGGCAGTGCAGACACACAGCGTGTTCTCGAGAGATCACGCTGTGACGTCACTCACAGGTCCTGCATCGTGTCGGATGAGCGAGGACACATCGGCACCAGAGGCTAAATTTGATTCTGCAGCAGCATCGGCGTTTGCAGGTAAGTCGATGTAGCTACTTACCTGCAAACGCTGATGCTGCTGCAGAATCAACTGTAGCCTCTGGTGCCGATGTGGCCAACATGATGCAGGACCTGGGGCAGGAAGTGAGTGACGTCACAGCGTGATCTCTCGAGAACACGCTGTGTGTCTGCACTGCCAGAAGCTGGGCGTTCTGAAGAGAAGTGGATGATACTTCTCGTCAGAACGCCCAGCTAGTAAAAGTAGTAAAAACGCCCCGATGTACGCACATAATACACGCCCAGTTGGACGCCCAGTTGGACTTTTACTTTAAACACGCCCACTTGGACTTTTGCAAGCCTCATTTGCATAAATACAAAAATGGTCATAACTTGGCCAAAAATGCTCGTTTTTTAAAAATAGAAACGTTACTGTAATCTACATTGCAGCGCCGATCTGCTGCAATAGCAGATAGGCGTTGCAAAATCTGGTGACAGAGCCTCTTTAATGAACATGACGAAGAGTTCAACTTGTTGACTTCGCCTCCAAATCTCAGAGGTCTCAATCTGATGGATCATCTGTGGGATGTGCTGGAAAAATAAGTCTGATACACGGACACCCAACCTCGCAACTTATGTTTAAAAGGGGTATAACCGACTCACACATTTATGGCATGTTGTGTCCATGAAGTAGTGTAAGCCAAAAACTAGCATAGTAATAACATTGATACAGAATTTTCCATACCATTGTGTTTGCCCCACAGAATAACTCATAACATTATGCCAACCATACAGCAATCTCCATAAAATAGTTCCAATCACATAACAGTTACTTTTCCTACAATGACTATACACACGTGCCAGCCAGAGCAGCATGCATACAAATGTTCCAGCCAAACTGCCCCTTTGACTGCAAGTTCCTGTCAGAGGTGCAGTGTCAGCCACTGAAATGAAGCTCTCATTTTTGCCGTTCTCTAAAGTCACAAATCAGTAGCGAAAAAGATACATCAAGTAGAAAAGATCACAGATGTGTTGCAATTTCGGATTGTGTTAGTTTCAGGTCCAGCACTGTCTCACTGAATCCTGGACACTTGTTTGCCATGAGGTACACATGTAGCCCACAAGAATCATGGCCCACATTGTGATCACCCGGAGTCTAAAACCTGGATTTAATTGAGAGACTACATACAGTACTGCTTTAAATTAAGGCCTACAGCTTGTCGACAAGACCTAACAGGGAACTAAGACAGAATGATTGCTAGAAATGCATTACAGGACAGTAGTACCCACAACAAGTATAACTCTATTAGGTTATAGTACAGGTTCTCTTTTAATTATAAAATTCTGCCTGTCGGCAGCCACCACTAGGGGGAGCTTATTGTGTGCAGACTTCAGCTAGCCCCCTATAGTGGTCACTGCAGTCAAATTGAATTTTATCACTAAAAGGAAAATTCCCACAAATTGTTTTTTGCCCCGCCCCTCGTATGTAAATAGGATGGCATACATTATACGGTGGTTAAAAATACTTACTAATGGAAGTCAGTTTCTCTATTCATTGCTATGAGAGCCTCAATGTCTCATAGGAATAAAGAGATAAACTGACAGTCCACTCAGCAGAAACTGTAGGATTCAGCTAGTCAGAGCGGAGGTCACATGGCCTAATGGAAGGAAAGAACGTAGGATGGAAATACAAAATAAAGTGCTCGGTCAGTATTTTTAACCTCCGTAATATGTATGCCATCATATTTACAAAACGGGAAAAGCAAAAAAACTATTTGGGAGACTGCTTCTTTAACTATATAGCTATGTGAAGGTTGGAAAGAGATATGAAGCACTTTAACGGAAAAAAATATAAAGATATTACAAAATTAATCAGCACAAAATTTCAGACCTAGTGATGAAATGGTGTTCAGACTTAGAGGCGAGGTGAGCCGACAGCCTCAGGTGGCGCCACCTACCTGAAAACGGGGGGCGGCATTTTCAGCCATGGACGGACTGGCCCGGGGGGAGGGGGCATGCAGACTTAGCAGACGTGCCGCATGATGGGCACTTGTGTAACAATCCTCCGCCTCGCTGTACGCAGCACGCACCACCAGAGAGGAGCCGGTCCGCAGGAGGAGCGGTCGCACGAAGAGAAGTGACGAGACGCACGAGGTACGTTCCTGCCTTAACTCGGTCGGCCGAAGCTGCTGGGACCGGGACCCAGGAGTATACTGCAAGGGTGGTCTGGGCATTTTACTGACAGCAAAGGGCTCTACGGGGCTGGAATAATCCACCCCATAGAGCCCTCACATCACTATAATGAAAGGATGGGGGGGGGTCTGAGCGTCTGACTTACTGCAGAGGGCTCTATAGGGGGGATTCTGCCCCCCCTTTAGAGCAGTCAGTCAGATGTTCAGACCCCCTTAACCTTGCAGTATAGTAACTAGTCATGGCTCTATGGGGGGGTGTATAAGGGCCTGTTCACATCAGCGTTGGCTTTCCGTTCCGTGGTTCCATCAGAGGTTTCCGTCGGGTGAACCCCGCAACGGAAAGTCAAACTGAAACCACCGCTTCTGTTTCCGTCATCATTAGTGCAGTCGACTGCGCTATTAATTCGGTCGAAAAAACGGAAACCTGCCGGAATGGTGATGAACAGAATCCATTAGCAATGTTTCCGTCACCATTGATATCAATGGTGACGGAAATGGAAGCTGTGGTTTCAGTTTGACTTTCCGTTGCGGGGTTCACCCGACAGAAACCTCCGACGGAACCGTGGAACGGAAAGCCAACGCTGATGTGAACAGGCCCTAATCCTTCCCCATAAACCTGCCCCGCTATTTCAAATATATATATATATATATATATATATATATATATATATATATATATATATATATATATATATATATATATGTATATAATGTATATAGCGCTGAATAGTGTATCCATCAGGTCAGCGGGACTGACTGATTCAGTGTCAGCGGGTCCTGCAGGATCGAGCTGTTACCGATCACATCGAAGTTCATAACTTAGATGTGATCGATAATAGGCGACCTAATGGATTCCGCTCTCTGCGATATATACAGCTGCTCTGTATACAGGATACAAAGCAGCTGTATCTCAAAAAGTAACAATAATTTTCAATAAAAAGTAATTAAAACTTGCACCAATCACATTAATAGATATCTTTATATATACATATATATAAAGATATCGATCAATATGTTTTACTTCATGGGCCTATTTTTTCTAATTATTTTAATATGTTCACTAAAGTAACTATTTATTCATATGTTTGTACTTTTGTGGGGGCAGCCATCTTTATTTTTATTTTTCATACTGCTAATTTTTGTTTTGCAGGTTCCGCTGGACAATTTGGACTACGTCGTAGATCCGTTGGACTACTTCGCTGATTACATTTTTTTTTAATAAAATGGTTAAAGTGGAATACGTGGAAGAGCTGTGATTTCAATAACATAATTTTTTTTTGTCTCTCTTTTTAAATACTTCATTACTGCCTTAGTAATGGCAGCTGTCTGATTGAGAGCACCCATTACTAAGAAGGGGCTTAGTGTTAGCCAGTAAAAAGGCTGCAACTAACCCCGGTACCCACCGCCACCAGGAGTACCGGGAAGAGCCGGGTACGATCCAGTACCCGGCCATCTGAAGTGAAGGGCACTGGGGTGGCTGCAGGCTGGTACTATCAGGCTAGGATGGGCCAAAAACCATGGCCCTTCCCACCCTGGTAATGCTAGGCTGCTGCTGCTTTATTGTTTCTGGTTGGTTATGAAAAATGAAGGGGGTCTCACGTAACGTTTTTTAAATTCATTTTTAAAAAAATGTCGTGAGGTTCCCCCTATTTTTCATAACTAGCCAGATACAATAAAGCAGCTGCAGCTTAGCATTACCAGGTTGGGAAGGGCCACGGTTTTTGGCCCTTCCCAGCATAATAATACCAGCCTGCAGTCGCCCTGCTGTCTAACCGTCGTTTCAGATGGTCAGGTACTGGATCGTACTCAGCTCTTCCCGGTATCTCTGGCGGCAGTGGGAACTGGGGCAAATGATAAGCCTTGTTACTGGCAAATGCTAAGCCCCAGCCTTAGTAATTAAACGCTGTCAATCAGACAGCAGCCCTAAGGCCATAATAAAGTTTTAAAAAAACAGACATAAGAAAAAAAAAAAATTGAGATCAAAACTCCCCCATGCAACCCTCTTTCACCATTTATTTTTTTTTTTTTAAAGTAGATCGAAGTAGTCCAATGAATCTACGACGTTGTCCAAACGGTCCAGCGGAACCTACCAAAAAAAGTTAGCAGTATAAAAATGTACAAAAATTAAAATTTGCCACAATAGAAACTAGAGGTCAAGGAAAAATAATTCCCCTTCATGTAACTGTTACCTATCAACTGAAAAGTCATCCGCCAGAGTGAAAAATGTTTCCCCATGGCGGAGTACAAGAGACTCGAATTCCCAGGTGAGGCTTTCTTGTACTTAAGAAACGTTTTTCCTCCTGGCGGATGATTTTTTCATTGACAGGTAGCAGAGTTCTTCCGTAGCGATGTTAGGGGGACAAACTCGCCAATTGCCCAGTGCTCCCAGAATGGGCCGCTACTCTTGGGCAAGGGCTGTGTGCTTGCCCCCCAGACTAAAATTTGCCAACCAACACCTGGCCATTGGCTCCCTGCTCCACCGTTTGCTCTTGTATGCCACAGCCTGGTTTAGGCCTGAGGCCTACAAGAGATCGGGAGCACGCTGATGACGTCAACTGCCCGTCACGATGACGTCACTGCATCATGCCGTCCACGCCGGGCCACTGAACTAAGTTAAAAATCATAAGTCAATTAGGTAATAAAAAGGGGGCAGAGAAGTTGTGTTAAACCATATTCAGTGATAATGCTGCGTTGCTGATCTATGATACTAAAGTAATACAGTTAGGCCTCATTCACACGACAGTGAAAAACGGCCATGTGATGGCCGTCCTTTTAACGGCTTTCACATGGCCGTTTTCAGAACAATGATATTCTATGAGTGCATTCACACGGCCGTTTTTTTAACGGCCCGTGAATAATGGCCGTCAAAAAATAGGACATGTCCTATTTTTGGCCGTTTTAACGGCCTGACGGCCCCCATAGAAGTCAATGGATCCGTTTTTAACGGCTGTCAATACATGTAACAACCGTTAAAAACGGATCTGTTACATGGGGACTGGCAAGGGAACTACTAGTTCCCTTGCTGGCTATCGTTGGCATACTCACGTTTGCGGCGCTTCTTCACGTGTGGTCACTCGTCTTCATGGGTTTGAAGGCGCCTCGATGACGTCATCGCCCCGTCGCGCTGCTTTGCCAGATCCCGTGCAGACGAGTGACCACAAGTGAAGAAGAGGAGAGACGGCGCTGCTCTCGTGAGTATGTGGCACAATCTACAGGGAGGCTGGTGTGGCATCTACAGGGAGGCTGGTGTGGCATCTACAGGCAGGCTGGTGTGGCATCTACAGGGAGGCTGGTGTGGCATCTACAGGGAGGCTGGTGTGGCATCTACAGGGAGGCTGGTGTGGCATCATGTACAGGCAGGCTGGTGTGGCATCATGTACAGGCAGGCTGGTGTGGCATCATGTACAGGGAGGCTGGTGTGGCATCATGTACAGGGAGGCTGGTGTGGCATCATGTACAGGGAGGCTGGTGTGGCATCATGTACAGGGAGGCTGGTGTGGCATCATCTACAGGGAGGCAGGTGTGGCATCATATACAGGGAGGCGTGTGGCATCATCTACAGGGAGGCGTGTGGCATATAAAAGAAGGCTGTGTGGCATCATATACAGGGAGGTGTGTGGCATCATATACAGGGAGGTGTGTGGCATCATATACAGGGAGGTGTGTGGCATCATATACAGGGAGGCTGTAAATAGTGGCTAGGTGAACATGTGACCTTCCTTTGGTTGTTTTCAGGGGGCTGGGACAAAAAAAGCCTGACCAATGAAATTCATCAGTTTTTTTAACGGCCATGAAAAACTGATGCAAAATGGATGTCAAACGGCCATTAAAAACGGACAGATGGACTTGAAACGGATGAAAATTTAGAGACACACTGATGCAAAATGGCCATGAAAAACTGACAGTTGATCAGTTTTAAATGGACATTTTTTTTCACTGTCGTGCGAATAAGGCCTAAGTAGAATTCTTTAAATCTTTTCTATACATTAAACAGCACTTTAACAAATAAACAACAAATGTTTTCCTATAAAAAAAAAAAAGTATATATTGCGTGTTTGTTGTGTAAAGCTAGTAATGACAAAAACTGGGATAGATTTGGGGGGCGGCGTCTTTTTATAGTTCGCCTCAGGCAGCAGAGGGGCTAGGTTCACCCCTGCTTAGAGGTATACTGTGAGCTAGACTGGCACTGTGATGAGAAGAAAAAAAAATGGAAGGACAACTCAGAGCTCTGTAGTTAGAAATGAATGCATGTAATTGTGCAGGGAAATTACATCTCTCCTTATAGATATAGCGCCGACTATTATAGCATTTTGTGAAAAACATTTTAAATTCTAACACTGCAGTTGTAGTATATCCAAGAGAGAAAATGGGACCAAATTGCGGCGCTGCTCAGGAAGGACGTCAGATGAAAGAGGATGTAATAAATAGAATTTATTGATAATGGAGTAGGCTACGCGTTTCGACGCCGGACCGGCGTCTTCATCAGGCCAATGTGTACAATACAATAAAAGCTCCTTTATATACATGAGGGAATTTAACAACAAGATGAAAAAAAAGGATGAAAAAAACCGCCAAAACGGCAGGTCAAAGGTCACACACAGCGTTTGTCAAATGTAAACGAACAGATTCTAAAAGTTACATAAAACTATACAAATGTAATAACATGATATAAACCATTTGATAAATATATTAAATATATTCAATATATTACAACCTATCTTAAACAAGAAAAACATAAGATGAATTTTTGTAAGGAAAAGGAGAAACTAAGGGATGGCCGGTGATATGCAGAGTTGGAACGCAAAGCGGTTCACCACAATGAGTTGAGCCGCAGGGTGGACCGCAAACAAAAGGGGTCGATTTGTGAATGAATGGACTGAAAAACAACAGGGGGTTGGTGAGTCATATGAAGTGTAGGAGAGGACTGTCGTCACAATGTTGGATCGCAAAAGCGACAGGAAAGGAGCAACGGGAGAGAGGAGCCGGTGGCACGCAAATGTTGGAACGCAAACAGTTCAACGTAGGGGAGTGAGCCGCAAGGTGGACCGCAAACAAACGGAGTTGATTTATAAATGAATGGACTAGACATCAATGGGTCACATGGGGTAAGGAAATAAGAACCGCCGTTGTGATGTTAAAACGCAGGATTAGAAGGGCGAAAGAACCGGAACACAGTGAGTATTTAAAAGTTTTCCAAACCACTTAAAAGGATGATGATGGGAGAGTGTATTGCGGACCGTAATATTATAAAATTAGTATAAAAATTGGTAAAAAAGTTGGTATAAGAACTTGATATGTCGGTTGATTATTTAGAAAAAACATGAGGATGAGATAATATGTATGTATATATATATGACCACATTTCCGCAAAATGCAATTTGCGGAAAATGCAGTAATGAAGGGAGACAACCATGAAATTACCATGGGGAAGGGATACCATAGGGAATTTGGAGGAAATATATATATGTATGCGTTGGGAAAAAGATAGGGACAAGAGTATCTTAATCTAGGGACGTTTCTATGAGATCATTAAGGCCATTTGGGTGCAGGGTTTCCAGTTTGAAGATCCAGAAATTCTCTCTCTGTTTGAGTTTAGTAAACCTATTAGGGGTATCCGCAGGAATCTGTTCGATCGGGGTAACAATTAAATCAGTAAAACTACAATTATGTTTGAGAGCACAATGGCGTGACACACTTTGTTTTAAAAAACCTTGCTTGACATTGAATCTATGCTTGTTGATTCGGTTTCTTAACGTTTGGGTGGTGCGACCTACATACTGTAGGTTGCATGTACACTGTAAGAGGTACACAACGTAAGTACTGCCACAGTCTAAATGGCTTTGAATGGGATAATACATATTGGTTTTTAGAGAATGAAATTGCGTGGATTTCTTTGCAATATTATTACAGCACAAACATCTAGCATGTTTACATGAAAAAGAGCCATTTTGTGTTGAAGAATTCATAACTGTCTTATTGTTATTATGTAGCCTGCTAGGGGCTAGTAGATTTTTCAAAGTTTTAGATCTTCTAAAAGTGATTAGGGGTTTCGCGGGGAGTAATGTTTTTAAAAAAGGATCGTTGGTTAAAACGTGCCAATGCTTTCTAAAAATGGACAAAATAATCTTGTTACTTTTATTAAATGAGGTGATGAAATTTACATTCTGTTTGTTAAATTTATTTTTTGTAGTTTTTTCACCATTGGTAGTATTAGACGGTATTGGTTCTTTAATGCATTCAGATTGGGTCATACTTCTTGCTCTTATCTCTGCACCCTTGATTAGGCTCCTGGGAAAACCTTTTTCTAGAAATCTTTTATTGAGAATCTTGCATTCTTTATTGAAACTAATATCATCAGAACAATTTTTTCTTATCCTCCGATATTGTCCAAACGGGACATTTTTTAGCCAGGGTGTGTGGTGTGCACTTGTGAAATCCAGATAACTATTTACATCCACACTCTTAAAATGGGTACTGGTGGAAAAAAGGTTCCCATTATTTTTAATTGTTATGTCCAAAAAATCAATGATAGTAGCTGAATAAGTGTATGTAAAAGTAAGGCCAAATGTATTTTTATTTAAATAATCAATAAAAGCTTTAGCAGCGGATGTGTCCCCTCTCCAGATAAAAAACAGATCATCGATGTACCGTTTATAGTAAATAATATGGTTTTTGAATATATGTTCATTCCAGATGAAAGAATCCTCAAAGGACCCCATGTAGAGGTTTGCATATGACGGTGCAAAACGAGTCCCCATTGCGCAACCCTTAATTTGTTTATAAAAAACGTCCTCAAAAGTAAAAGCATTATGTGTTAGAATAAAATCAATACAATCAATAAGAAAAGTCAATTGCCTATTTGGAATACGGGGATCTAGCGTAAGGAAAGAGGAAACAGCCTCCATACCTTGTGTGTGTGGGATGTTGGTATAAAGCGACGAAACATCTGCAGTAAGGAAACTCAAATCGGATAGTTTATATAAGGGTTGTAGTTGTAATAATTCTCTAATTAGCTGTGTTGAATCTTTTAGGTAAGAAGGTAATTTTAAAACCAAGGGTTGGAGATGAATATCGATATAATGTGATAGATTATTGGTTAAAGACCCTATCCCTGAAATAATGGGTCGGCCTGGGGGATTAGACAGATGTTTATGTATTTTTGGCAGATGGTACATGAAAGGGGTTGCAGGAAAAGGGACCGTTAGAAAAAGTTTTTCTTTTTTACATAACAGATCATCAGCAAAAGCAGAATCAATGAGGGATTTGTATTCTGTTTCGTATTTCGGAATGGGATTAGAACTTAATTTCTCATAAAATGATGTATCGGAAAGTAATCTTAAGGCTTCGTTAACATAGTCTAAACGGTCCTGTACCACGATACCTCCCCCTTTATCCGCGGATCGTATCACTATATTGTGATTTTTTTGTATATTTTTAAGCCCTTTACGTTGAGAGTAGGATAAATTGTCAGATGGTGGGATAAAATGTTCTAACGTTTTGAAATCGTTGCTTATTAAATTGGAAAATGTTTCAATTGCAGGGCCACGGTGATGGAGGGGGTAAAAATGGGATTTGGGCTGTACATTGGTCCTAACAGGCATGGAGATGTCTACTGGGAGAGAAGTCGTAAGGGCCGTGGGGGGGCAGATGGCAAAATGACGTAACAGAGTTATTTTGCGTAAAAATTTATTAAGGTCCATGAAAAGCTCGAAGTCATCTGGAGATGAGGTGGGACAAAAGGACAGACCTTTGGAAAGTAGGCTTTGTTCATTGAGGTTAAACGTGTATTTGGAAAGGTTGAATATTTTTATTTTGTCAATCTGTATTTCCTCTTGGGTGAGAGGGGTAGGGTCCATGGAACGACCTCTACCCCCTCTGCAACCTCTAGGTCTGTTTCTAGTTTTCTTTTTGATGTTATTTTGTGTATTTTTTGAAAGTATGTACTGATGTTCTGAGATTTGGGGTTTTTGGGTAAGGGCAGAGTGGTAGGAAGATCCGGAGGCATGGTAGGTAGACAAGGAAGGTATAAAAAAGGACTGAGGGGGATGGTTTGGTCAGGACAAGAGGAAAAGTCATCTAATAGTGGAACAGATGTGGAAGGGTCATGACTATGATGGACAAGGGATACAGGAGTGTGTTCAAAGGAAGATGAGAGGTTTGTGGAGCAAATTGTAAGATCCATAGAGTTGTTAAAAATAGAAAGATCCGAAACCGAGCCAGGGGGTGTATCTGGTAGAAGGTTGATTAATTTTAGATGTGCATCCAAATCGTGAGACTTGAATGCATACTGTGGGATGATGCCTAAAGACTTTGAACAAGATGATTGGTTTACCTGAGGTCCAAGAACATTATGAATGGAAATGGGTGGGCTTGCAATAATTTTTGGAGTGGTGGTGCCAATGGATGGTAAAGAGGGGCCAACCTTGGATATGTTTATGACGGGTAATCCTAAATTAACCTGAGAAGGCTTGAATGAGGGTTTTTTTGTGGATATGAAAGTGGACAGGTTTTTCTTAGATATTTTGGGAGAAATGATTGGAGGAAAATATTTGGTGGTCGTGGGACGTACAGAGGACCAATCTCCCAAGGCATTGTTTAAGTAGTCTTCCCTATCTCTTGTTAGTTTACGCATTTTTTTAGAAATGACATTTTTCTCAAAGATCTTTAAATGATCTAAGGTAGATGATTCAAGTTTATTAAAATCAGGATGTTGGAGGAAAGGTTCAAATTGGTCAATCAAACCTTCAATGGTGGTTGCAAGCGCTAGACACAATTCAGATCTTTTATAAACAAGACGATCAATAAAACCCAAACTACAGTGTTCGATGTAGTTAGACCAATTGATACTAAAGTCATTATCAGTAGGATAAGGTGAGTTGAACAAAAGTCTGAGGCCTCTCGGGGCCATCTTTTCAGAAATGTATAGGTTGAGAAAATAGCAATCGATGCTGTGGAAAGCTTCTTCCTTCAGTAAATCTTCCAGGCGCAGAAACAACTCTGTCATGGCTTTGGTTAGTTCCGGATTTATGGGGCTGATCAGAGATGTCACGTCGGCAATTTTTCCATTTGTATTCAGCATTTGTGTTAGTAGAGAGTCCCGGGATGACCCCCTCAGAGCGATCGATTCCAACATGATTGAACAATGTAGGATGGAAACCACAAAAAACCAAACGGGAATCCACAAGAATGGTAACAGGACAGTGAAGTATTGATGATTTTGTTCGGTGGTAAACAGAAGAATTGTAACGGCAGCCTGTGTGTGAGGTCCTACACAGTGGTGACTGTGTCCAAGGTAGGGATCCTCGATAACCCGAGACGAAACACCTGAGGACTTGGTGTAAAACGTCCGGCACAATGCACTGAAAACAGATAAAAAACACGGCGCCAGAAACTGCAAAATAACGATAAAAAGCCCCAGGGGCAAAGTAGGGTAAACTGCTCACCTAGGAAGGTGGACACCGGTTAGGATGTCATAAAGGTAGGGGAGCTGCTGCCAGGTCCAAACACAAACAAACCAAGTTTGTTGTCGAGAAATAGTATATCCAAGAGAGAAAATGGGACCAAATTGCGGCGCTGCTCAGGAAGGACGTCAGATGAAAGAGGATGTAATAAATAGAATTTATTGATAATGGAGTAGGCTACGCGTTTCGACGCCGGACCGGCGTCTTCATCAGGCCAATGTGTACAATACAATAAAAGCTCCTTTATATACATGAGGGAATTTAACAACAAGATGAAAAAAAAGGATGAAAAAAACCGCCAAAACGGCAGGTCAAAGGTCACACACAGCGTTTGTCAAATGTAAACGAACAGATTCTAAAAGTTACATAAAACTATACAAATGTGATAACATGATATAAACCATTTGATAAATATATTAAATATATTCAATATATTACAACCTATCTTAAACAAGAAAAACATAAGATGAATTTTTGTAAGGAAAAGGAGAAACTAAGGGATGGCCGGTGATATGCAGAGTTGGAACGCAAAGCGGTTCACCACAATGAGTTGAGCCGCAGGGTGGACCGCAAACAAAAGGGGTCGATTTGTGAATGAATGGACTGAAAAACAACAGGGGGTTGGTGAGTCATATGAAGTGTAGGAGAGGACTGTCGTCACAATGTTGGATCGCAAAAGCGACAGGAAAGGAGCAACGGGAGAGAGGAGCCGGTGGCACGCAAATGTTGGAACGCAAACAGTTCAACGTAGGGGAGTGAGCCGCAAGGTGGACCGCAAACAAACGGAGTTGATTTATAAATGAATGGACTAGACATCAATGGGTCACATGGGGTAAGGAAATAAGAACCGCCGTTGTGATGTTAAAACGCAGGATTAGAAGGGCGAAAGAACCGGAACACAGTGAGTATTTAAAAGTTTTCCAAACCACTTAAAAGGATGATGATGGGAGAGTGTATTGTATAGTTTTATGTAACTTTTAGAATCTGTTCGTTTACATTTGACAAACGCTGTGTGTGACCTTTGACCTGCCGTTTTGGCGGTTTTTTTCATCCTTTTTTTTCATCTTGTTGTTAAATTCCCTCATGTATATAAAGGAGCTTTTATTGTATTGTACACATTGGCCTGATGAAGACGCCGGTCCGGCGTCGAAACGCGTAGCCTACTCCATTATCAATAAATTCTATTTATTACATCCTCTTTCATCTGACGTCCTTCCTGAGCAGCGCCGCAATTTGGTCCCATTTTCTCTCTTGGATATACTATTTCTCGACAACAAACTTGGTTTGTTTGTGTTTGGACCTGGCAGCAGCTCCCCTACCTTTATGACATCCTAACCGGTGTCCACCTTCCTAGGTGAGCAGTTTACCCTACTTTGCCCCTGGGGCTTTTTATCGTTATTTTGCAGTTTCTGGCGCCGTGTTTTTTATCTGTTTTCAGTGCATTGTGCCGGACGTTTTACACCAAGTCCTCAGGTGTTTCGTCTCGGGTTATCGAGGATCCCTACCTTGGACACAGTCACCACTGTGTAGGACCTCACACACAGGCTGCCGTTACAATTCTTCTGTTTACCACCGAACAAAATCATCAATACTTCACTGTCCTGTTACCATTCTTGTGGATTCCCGTTTGGTTTTTTGTGGTTTCCATCCTACATTGTTCAATCATGTTGGAATCGATCGCTCTGAGGGGGTCATCCCGGGACTCTCTACTAACACAAATGCTGAATACAAATGGAAAAATTGCCGACGTGACATCTCTGATCAGCCCCATAAATCCGGAACTAACCAAAGCCATGACAGAGTTGTTTCTGCGCCTGGAAGATTTACTGAAGGAAGAAGCTTTCCACAGCATCGATTGCTATTTTCTCAACCTATACATTTCTGAAAAGATGGCCCCGAGAGGCCTCAGACTTTTGTTCAACTCACCTTATCCTACTGATAATGACTTTAGTATCAATTGGTCTAACTACATCGAACACTGTAGTTTGGGTTTTATTGATCGTCTTGTTTATAAAAGATCTGAATTGTGTCTAGCGCTTGCAACCACCATTGAAGGTTTGATTGACCAATTTGAACCTTTCCTCCAACATCCTGATTTTAATAAACTTGAATCATCTACCTTAGATCATTTAAAGATCTTTGAGAAAAATGTCATTTCTAAAAAAATGCGTAAACTAACAAGAGATAGGGAAGACTACTTAAACAATGCCTTGGGAGATTGGTCCTCTGTACGTCCCACGACCACCAAATATTTTCCTCCAATCATTTCTCCCAAAATATCTAAGAAAAACCTGTCCACTTTCATATCCACAAAAAAACCCTCATTCAAGCCTTCTCAGGTTAATTTAGGATTACCCGCCATAAACATATCCAAGGTTGGCCCCTCTTTACCATCCATTGGCACCACCACTCCAAAAATTATTGCAAGCCCACCCATTTCCATTCATAATGTTCTTGGACCTCAGGTAAACCAATCATCTTGTTCAAAGTCTTTAGGCATCATCCCACAGTATGCATTCAAGTCTCACGATTTGGATGCACATCTAAAATTAATCAACCTTCTACCAGATACACCCCCTGGCTCGGTTTCGGATCTTTCTATTTTTAACAACTCTATGGATCTTACAATTTGCTCCACAAACCTCTCATCTTCCTTTGAACACACTCCTGTATCCCTTGTCCATCATAGTCATGACCCTTCCACATCTGTTCCACTATTAGATGACTTTTCCTCTTGTCCTGACCAAACCATCCCCCTCAGTCCTTTTTTATACCTTCCTTGTCTACCTACCATGCCTCCGGATCTTCCTACCACTCTGCCCTTACCCAAAAACCCCAAATCTCAGAACATCAGTACATACTTTCAAAAAATACACAAAATAACATCAAAAAGAAAACTAGAAACAGACCTAGAGGTTGCAGAGGGGGTAGAGGTCGTTCCATGGACCCTACCCCTCTCACCCAAGAGGAAATACAGATTGACAAAATAAAAATATTCAACCTTTCCAAATACACGTTTAACCTCAATGAACAAAGCCTACTTTCCAAAGGTCTGTCCTTTTGTCCCACCTCATCTCCAGATGACTTCGAGATTTTCATGGACCTTAATAAATTTTTACGCAAAATAACTCTGTTACGTCATTTTGCCATCTGCCCCCCCACGGCCCTTACGACTTCTCTCCCAGTAGACATCTCCATGCCTGTTAGGACCAATGTACAGCCCAAATCCCATTTTTACCCCCTCCATCACCGTGGCCCTGCAATTGAAACATTTTCCAATTTAATAAGCAACGATTTCAAAACGTTAGAACATTTTATCCCACCATCTGACAATTTATCCTACTCTCAACGTAAAGGGCTTAAAAATATACAAAAAAATCACAATATAGTGATACGATCCGCGGATAAAGGGGGAGGTATCGTGGTACAGGACCGTTTAGACTATGTTAACGAAGCCTTAAGATTACTTTCCGATACATCATTTTATGAGAAATTAAGTTCTAATCCCATTCCGAAATACGAAACAGAATACAAATCCCTCATTGATTCTGCTTTTGCTGATGATCTGTTATGTAAAAAAGAAAAACTTTTTCTAACGGTCCCTTTTCCTGCAACCCCTTTCATGTACCATCTGCCAAAAATACATAAACATCTGTCTAATCCCCCAGGCCGACCCATTATTTCAGGGATAGGGTCTTTAACCAATAATCTATCACATTATATCGATATTCATCTCCAACCCTTGGTTTTAAAATTACCTTCTTACCTAAAAGATTCAACACAGCTAATTAGAGAATTATTACAACTACAACCCTTATATAAACTATCCGATTTGAGTTTCCTTACTGCAGATGTTTCGTCGCTTTATACCAACATCCCACACACACAAGGTATGGAGGCTGTTTCCTCTTTCCTTACGCTAGATCCCCGTATTCCAAATAGGCAATTGACTTTTCTTATTGATTGTATTGATTTTATTCTAACACATAATGCTTTTACTTTTGAGGACGTTTTTTATAAACAAATTAAGGGTTGCGCAATGGGGACTCGTTTTGCACCGTCATATGCAAACCTCTACATGGGGTCCTTTGAGGATTCTTTCATCTGGAATGAACATATATTCAAAAACCATATTATTTACTATAAACGGTACATCGATGATCTGTTTTTTATCTGGAGAGGGGACACATCCGCTGCTAAAGCTTTTATTGATTATTTAAATAAAAATACATTTGGCCTTACTTTTACATACACTTATTCAGCTACTATCATTGATTTTTTGGACATAACAATTAAAAATAATGGGAACCTTTTTTCCACCAGTACCCATTTTAAGAGTGTGGATGTAAATAGTTATCTGGATTTCACAAGTGCACACCACACACCCTGGCTAAAAAATGTCCCGTTTGGACAATATCGGAGGATAAGAAAAAATTGTTCTGATGATATTAGTTTCAATAAAGAATGCAAGATTCTCAATAAAAGATTTCTAGAAAAAGGTTTTCCCAGGAGCCTAATCAAGGGTGCAGAGATAAGAGCAAGAAGTATGACCCAATCTGAATGCATTAAAGAACCAATACCGTCTAATACTACCAATGGTGAAAAAACTACAAAAAATAAATTTAACAAACAGAATGTAAATTTCATCACCTCATTTAATAAAAGTAACAAGATTATTTTGTCCATTTTTAGAAAGCATTGGCACGTTTTAACCAACGATCCTTTTTTAAAAACATTACTCCCCGCGAAACCCCTAATCACTTTTAGAAGATCTAAAACTTTGAAAAATCTACTAGCCCCTAGCAGGCTACATAATAACAATAAGACAGTTATGAATTCTTCAACACAAAATGGCTCTTTTTCATGTAAACATGCTAGATGTTTGTGCTGTAATAATATTGCAAAGAAATCCACGCAATTTCATTCTCTAAAAACCAATATGTATTATCCCATTCAAAGCCATTTAGACTGTGGCAGTACTTACGTTGTGTACCTCTTACAGTGTACATGCAACCTACAGTATGTAGGTCGCACCACCCAAACGTTAAGAAACCGAATCAACAAGCATAGATTCAATGTCAAGCAAGGTTTTTTAAAACAAAGTGTGTCACGCCATTGTGCTCTCAAACATAATTGTAGTTTTACTGATTTAATTGTTACCCCGATCGAACAGATTCCTGCGGATACCCCTAATAGGTTTACTAAACTCAAACAGAGAGAGAATTTCTGGATCTTCAAACTGGAAACCCTGCACCCAAATGGCCTTAATGATCTCATAGAAACGTCCCTAGATTAAGATACTCTTGTCCCTATCTTTTTCCCAACGCATACATATATATATTTCCTCCAAATTCCCTATGGTATCCCTTCCCCATGGTAATTTCATGGTTGTCTCCCTTCATTACTGCATTTTCCGCAAATTGCATTTTGCGGAAATGTGGTCATATATATATACATACATATTATCTCATCCTCATGTTTTTTCTAAATAATCAACCGACATATCAAGTTCTTATACCAACTTTTTTACCAATTTTTATACTAATTTTATAATATTACGGTCCGCAATACACTCTCCCATCATCATCCTTTTAAGTGGTTTGGAAAACTTTTAAATACTCACTGTGTTCCGGTTCTTTCGCCCTTCTAATCCTGCGTTTTAACATCACAACGGCGGTTCTTATTTCCTTACCCCATGTGACCCATTGATGTCTAGTCCATTCATTTATAAATCAACTCCGTTTGTTTGCGGTCCACCTTGCGGTTCACTCCCCTACGTTGAACTGTTTGCGTTCCAACATTTGCGTGCCACCGGCTCCTCTCTCCCGTTGCTCCTTTCCTGTCGCTTTTGCGATCCAACATTGTGACGACAGTCCTCTCCTACACTTCATATGACTCACCAACCCCCTGTTGTTTTTCAGTCCATTCATTCACAAATCGACCCCTTTTGTTTGCGGTCCACCCTGCGGCTCAACTCATTGTGGTGAACCGCTTTGCGTTCCAACTCTGCATATCACCGGCCATCCCTTAGTTTCTCCTTTTCCTTACAAAAATTCATCTTATGTTTTTCTTGTTTAAGATAGGTTGTAATATATTGAATATATTTAATATATTTATCAAATGGTTTATATCATGTTATTACATTTGTATAGTTTTATGTAACTTTTAGAATCTGTTCGTTTACATTTGACAAACGCTGTGTGTGACCTTTGACCTGCCGTTTTGGCGGTTTTTTTCATCCTTTTTTTTCATCTTGTTGTTAAATTCCCTCATGTATATAAAGGAGCTTTTATTGTATTGTACACATTGGCCTGATGAAGACGCCGGTCCGGCGTCGAAACGCGTAGCCTACTCCATTATCAATAAATTCTATTTATTACATCCTCTTTCATCTGACGTCCTTCCTGAGCAGCGCCGCAATTTGGTCCCATTTTCTCTCTTGGATATACTATTTCTCGACAACAAACTTGGTTTGTTTGTGTTTGGACCTGGCAGCAGCTCCCCTACCTTTATGACATCCTAACCGGTGTCCACCTTCCTAGGTGAGCAGTTTACCCTACTTTGCCCCTGGGGCTTTTTATCGTTATTTTGCAGTTTCTGGCGCCGTGTTTTTTATCTGTTTTCAGAACACTGCAGTTGGTCCTTTCAGAACTAACTAATAGGCGTCACTTATTCCCATGAACTTCATACAATGACGCAAGCTGTTTTAATTGATGAATAGGGAGAAATTTCATTTTTTAAAATAAAATGTTAAGCTTAAAATATCCTTTTCAAAATTTATATTGCTGAATATATTTTAACCATTAAAAAAAACAACATTTATACACCTTAGTTTTCTCAGTTTGAGGGCTCATGCACACAGTAGAGACGTGTGCACAGACAGGGGCGTAGTTATGGGCAGTGCAGAGGGGTCCAAAGCATCCTGGTATTGAGAGGGCGCAACATGTGTTCCGGACTTTTGATGAACTTTGACCCGTGAGTACCCTGGACTATAAGAGGGGTCCAGCCCTCTTCTTCTTTGCCTGAGCGTTGTTGATGTTTCCTAGTTTGTCTATGTGATGGCCTCCTAGTGTGTTCCGGTTTCCTGTTCCTGTACCTGTTCCAGTTCCTGTTCCTAGCATTCCATACCATCCTGGTCGAGCACTGTGCTGCGCCAAAGTCGTGTCGTGCTGTATTTCACGTCTGACCTGCTTCACCTCGCCTGACGTCTACCTGCTGCCTAGTCCAAGCCGAGCCTGCCCTGCTGCTGTCCGAGCTGCCACGGGTACCTATACGAGCTATAGACATTCACCTGCGCCCTGTTGGCCAGCTGCCTTACCGCCAAGGCGGTACGGCCCAGTGGGTCCACAGACCCTTCGTTACAGCCACACTCTTCTATGCCATGATGCCTCTGTATGGCACTGTATTAAAGGAATTTTTTTTCCTGTCAAATTCTGTATGAATACAACAGAAAAAAACTATATAGAAAGACATTATAGCCCCAAATGCCAGTTTTTCAGTTAGAGTTTTAATAAATGAAGCCTGTGCAAATGTACAGTTACTATTTCCTATGTATTGGAATCAACCGGTATTATCAGGTTAAACTGCCTACATTCTTACTGATTCATATGGTTTTATCATCTTTAATTTAACTCTGTCGCACAGTAGGAACAGTTTTAATTCACGCTGCTAAATTTTTCTGAATTGTTCGAAGAGATGCTGCCATAGTAACAGCATATAAACACCCCTTCCCCAACATGCATTTTGGTCACAAAGAAGGAATCACTGTGCTTGATCATTTTAGTTGACCCTGGACCACCAGGGCAAAATGTGAAAGGGTGCACATCCAACCATTAAACCAACAAACCAACCAACATACAATCAAAAACACTGTGTACAGGCAAGCAAAACAGTGATCTGTGATAAGACCAACCATTTGGGGTATTCAAACCCCTAAACAAATCTCAACTGCCCCACTTATACAAAAGATGGGAATGATGCTATAAAGGTAAAAATAGACAATACATTAATGTGCCATCCACTATAAACAAACGCTTACCCAACCAGTAGTATAGATTAGAATCAATACAAAGTCCAGCAGGAGGGCTAATCCCAAAAACCCTGCCCCACACATATCGCCAGCAGAAAAGCCCAGCTATCTCAAGGCTTATTTTATAGTCTGGAAGTTGAGATTTTTTTTAGGGCTCGAATACATCTAATAAAAATTAGTATTGTTCATTAATGGTTGGATGTGCACGCTCGCTCATATTATACCACTACACTGTACTGTAACTACTGTGTATGGGTGGCACTCAGCTGGCACTGTGTATAAGGAGGACTCTGCTGTCTATAATCATGCTTTAAATGTGGTATTCTGAGGACATTGCCATCATTGGCACTCTGGCTGCCGTTTTATGTGCATGTAATTTTTGTACTTTACAGCGGCATTATTTATTTGTACACGATGGCAATGTTATTTATGTGTACTGCATTCTGGATTTAGTTATGTGTACAGTATGGCAGGATAATCTATGTACACTGTATGGTGACATTATTATCACTTTATAATGAGAGGACGAATTGTGTCAAATATGCGGCATGTATTTCAGCAAAAAAATCGAATGCTTCATTTAATTTAGTAATTGGACCGCATAGTTGTGCTTATCTATTTTTGGAAATATGTTGAGACTTTTATCTGAGGAGTTTGTGCCTAACAATTTTTTTCTTCATGTGTTTCTTGCAGATAGGCATTGTAGAGTACTCACCATGATAAAAAGAGCCCATCCAATAAATCAGGTAAATAAAATGTCGGTTGATGAATTATTTTGTTCTTCCTTTAGATTAAATGAATCTGATTGTTCTGTGGACCGGTAGAGATCTGCCAGTACAAACAGACAGCCAGGAGCTTGCAGATACACGTGGGAGTTTTGCTTGAGATTAATGTTTTCTTCAATATAACCCTAAAACATAAACATTAAAGAGACATTTGTAATAAATTGTGTGTCAGCTCTTCTTCAGAAACCACACTCCTAGCAGAAATTAAATGGTCTTTTCTGGACAATTGATAAAAAAAGAAACACATTTTGAATGTATTCTGGTCATCATGTCATGGTCGGCCGCGCCCTGATCTGCTAAATGCAATTCAGGAACTACAGTGTACAAGATGCCCATAGAAATCAACAACTATCCAATGCTAATATTGCTTACAATGTGCAATCTTGCCGCCTTTAGTAGTTAGGGAAGTGCTGGACGACACGCTTGGCTCTTAAAAGTGCAGATTATTCCTATTTTCACGCATTAACATTAACACAATCCTTTCAAATGCCCACGAAGATGCACTAAGGTTTGGATCTCAAAGAGGGAATGGCTGAAAAAGAAAGAATATTTTGTTCCCCAGAAGTGAATAAACTAACTATTCATTTTGAAGATTGGTGCCCTTTTTCACATATGCTTCCTCCACAATGATCCCTCTGAGGCTTAATTTAAGATTGTTATTTGCTTCAGGCAATCCCTATCCAGATGTCATTTCTCGGGAATATGGATGTAATAAAAAGGGTTCCCTGCCTGGCACCTTCTGTTACCAGAGCAGAGAGCTGCTCGAAAGATCTCCCTCTGCATTGCCCAGCTTCTCCATGTTTTACATGGAAAATACATTTATTTCAAAGAACACCATGTAATGGAAGAGCTCAGCTACTTCCCCCTGTAATTTCAGAGTCCTGGCAGTCGCACCCCTCTGCGATCAGCTTATTGTTGGGGGACCTGTTACGGTATAGTGCAAATCGGACCACCCTGAAATGTCATAATATATTTGCCATTTATCATTTGAGCAGTGCTAAGGTATTCTACAGTGATGTGCACAGAATTCAGCTATTCATATCTAGACTAAAATTCCTCTCAGCTATTATTGATCACATCCAAATTCATGAACTTAGATGTGATCGATAACAGGTGGATCCTGCGTGTCAGGGACCCGCAGGACCCGCTGTCACCGAAGCCGATTTGACGGATTCAGCACAAGATACAGCTTCTATATATCCAGGATATCTCAAAAAGTTAACTTTTTTTTAAAAATAAAAACCAATAACAAAGTTGTTTAACCCCTTCCCGCTTTGGCCATTTTTGACCTTCCTGACAGAGTCTCATTATTCAAATCTGACATGTTTCAATTCATGTGGTAATAACTTCGGAATGCTTTTACCTATCCAAGCGATTCGGAGACGGTTTTCTCGTGACACATTGGACTTTAAGTTTGTGGTAAAATTTGGTCAATAAATTCAGTATTTAATTGTGAAAAACACCAAAATGTTGCGAAAAATAGAAAAAATTTGCATTTTTCTAAATTTAAATGCATCTGCTTGTAAGACAGGCAGTTATACCACACAAAAATGTTGCATCCCCCATATGTCTACTTTATGTTTGCATTGTTTTTTGAACATCCTTTTATTTTTCTAGGACGTCACAAGGCTTAGAACTTTAGCAGCAATTTCTAAAATTTTCAAGAAAATTTCAAAAGGCTATTTTTACAGGGGCCAGTTCAGTTGTGAAGTGGTTTTGAGGGCCTGATATAAGTTAGAAACCCCCAATAAGTCACCCCATTTTAAAAACATCACCCCTCAAAGTATTCAAAACAGCATTTAGAACATTTCTTAACCCTTTAGACGTTTCACAGGAATTAACACATTTTTTTTTGTAACACAGAAGGTTTTACCAGAGAAATACAACTCAATCTTTTTTTCCCAGGCTCTGCAGTTTTAGGAAATATCCCACATGTGGCTCTAGTGTGGTAATGTACTGAAGCTCAGGCCTCAGAAGCAAAAGGAGCACTTAGTAAATTTTGGGGCCTCCTTTTTATTAGAAAATATTTTAGGCACAATGTCAGGTTTGAAGGGCTCTTGCGGTGTCAAAACAGTGAAAATCTCCCAAAAATAACCCCATTTGGGAAACTAAACCCCTCAAGGAAATTATCTAGGGGTATAAGTGAACATTTTGACCCCACAGGTTTTTTGCAGAAATTATTGGAAGTAGGCAGTGAAAATGAAAATCTACATTTTTTCAAAGAAAATTTCCACGAGGACTTAAGAATAAAAACCAGCTTTTGTAAAGCAATTTCTCCAGAGTAAAATAATACCCCACATGTGGTCATAAATGGCTGTTTGGACACACGGCAGGGCTTAGAAGGGAAAGAGAGCCATTTGGCTTTTGGAGCTCAAATTTAGCAGGAATGGTTTGCGGAGGCCATGTCACATGTGCAAAGAACCTGAGGGGCCAAAACAGAGGAAACCTCCTAAAAGTGACCCCATTTTGGAAACTAAACCCCTTGAGGAAATTATCTAGGGGTATAGAGAGCATTTTGACCCTGCAGGTCTTTTGCAAAAATTATTGGGAGTAGGCGATGAAAATGAAATTCTAAATTTTTTCAAAGATCTCCCAAGTAAAAAAATATCCCACATGTGGTCATAAATGGCTGTTTGGACACATGACAGGGCTCAGAAGCAACATTTGACTTTTGGAGATAGGATTTAGCTGGATGTGTGTGTCACGAGGCGGGTCAGTAGACCCACTAGGCCGTACCGCCGTAGCGGGGAGGCAGCTGGCCAAACAACAGGAAACCCCTGCAATACAATATCCCGCACAAGGGTACCTGGGTAGTCCAGACAGTGGCCGCAGCTCTGGCAAAGATGGAGAAGGGTGCGGCAGGTAACGCCAGACGTGGTGGGTGACACCGGACATGGCGGATTCCTCCGGACGTGGCAGATGACACAGGACCTGGCGGATTCCTCCGGACGTGGCAGATGACACAGGACGTGACACGACTCTGGCACTAGTTGGAACAGAAACAAGAAAAGCACGGGATACAGGAACTGGTAACAAGGCCCGGGTAACAACTGGAACAGGAAACACTAAGGGACCATTTGCAAGAGAGACTGGGAAAACCAACAACGCTCAGGCAAGGATCAGAAGGCCTGGGGCCTTCTTATAGACCAGGAAATCATGGCAGTTGATGATGATGACGATTTCCTTTGTGCGCGCACTGGCCATTTAAGGCCAGGCACAATCGTGCGTGCGCACCCTATGGAGCGGAAGTGAGCTCTGGTGTCTCCTAGGAAGGAGATGGGGACCAGCGCTCACAGATCCATGGCTGCGGGCGTCGGGAGGTGAGTAAACCCGACGGCTCGTGGCCATGGATGCTACAGTGGGTTTGGACACAATGTTGCTTTTGGTATAATAAAGGGGTAAATAAATTAAGTATGAAATTACTTTTTTATGGATATATGGTATGCTTTGAAGCAATCCTTGATACACAGGCCTGGTTTTTCGGGGCAGGTTTCACAGTGGTAAATATTGTCTTTTCTAATTCCCCTTTTGGAACACACTCTGCACCTTTTTTGTGTCCTTCCCTTCTTTGCAATTTGCGGCACTTCATTGGGGAAATGTTGCCCTGGTACAATAAGTGGACAATCACTACCAGCTGATGTGCTTGGGCCCTCCCCTGCCTGGTTTCCAAATAGAAGTGCCTTGATAACCACTTCTTGAAAGTTAAGGAATGTCCCTGTCCGGCCTGCAAATTGGGGTAGCACGTAAGCGTTATACATTGCCATCTGTACAATGTGCATGGACAGATTTTTGTACCATGTCTTTGTTTTCCGTAGGGCACTATAAGACTTCAGTACTTGATCAGAGAGATCAACCCCGCCCATGTACTTATTGTAGCTGAGGATGCAATTTGGCTTGTGGGTCACTGTGGTGGTACCTTGTTCAGGGACATGGGTGCTCCCGCTGCCATCAATTGTGGTCAATATAAGGAAATCCCTCTTGTCCTTATATTTGACGAACAGCATGTTCTCGCGGCATAGTTCCCTGCTCTCAACCCCTCTGAGGCTTTGGCTAAGAAGTGTTTTAGGGAGGCCTCTCTGATTTTTGCGCACAGTACCGCATGCGGCAGTACTTCTGGCAGAAAGGCACCTAAATAGTGGGATGCTGGTATAGAAGTTATCCACGTAAAGGTGATAACCCTTGTCCAGCAATGGGTGTATTAAATCGCACACTATTTTCCCACTAACTCCCAGGACGGGGGGGGGGGCATTCTTGGGGTTCAATAATAGAGTCCTTCCCATCATAAGCCCTAAACCTGTGTGTATACCCAGATGTACTCTCACACCGTTTGTACAATTTAATTCCATTACTTGCCCTCTTATTGGGAAGGTATTGGCGGAATTTAAGCCTCCCATTAAAATTAACAAGGGACTCGTCTATGGAAATATATTTATCGGGGGTGTACACTTGTGAAAATTTGGTGCTGAAATGTTCAATGACTGGCTTGATTTTAAATAGACGGTCAAATGTGGACTCAGGACAGGGGGGAGAATGTTGAGATGTTTATGCCCTCATTGCTCCAAACTGCTCATTTGCATATTATGAATAAAATTATATTTCTGCAATGGAGCCACACCTCAAAAAGCATTATATTCAGATGAGGCTATACTATCTTACTGTGCTGCTGTTTTTTTAGGGTAATTTATGGTGACAGACTTTAACCTTTAACCCTCGAGGAGGTATGAACTTTCCCAGTCTACTTCTTAAGCGTCCAGAGTAGTGTCCAATTGGTGTCAGGTATGCTGCTCGGCACGTATGGAGTGGAGACTGATGCAAAGTCAGGAACGAAGCCAGGGATCATCACTAGGATAGTGGTCAGGATGCATCAAGCCAGAGGATTAGGTGGAGACATGGCCAGGGGTCAAAACCAGAAAGTTGAATGAAAAGGATCAAGCGACAAATCCAAAAGGTGAGGGGCAAAAGAAGAATCCTGTAACAAGGCGAAGATCAGGGTCAGAAAGGCAAGTAAAGTATCGGAGAACGATCTACCCTATTTACAGGCAAGGTCCAGCAGCCGGATCCTCCTTTTTAAAGATGCCACTCCGTGACATCATCAGCACAGGCAAAATGGTGACTGTGCTCAGAGCACCGGTGGCTGCAAGCAGAAGCATGCCGCTGGAGAAGGACTAGTTGTGTAACATAGATGAGGGTAATAATGGTAAAATGCAGAGCCATCTTTGGATTTATTTAGAGTAATATCATTTACTAAATAGAATGGTTTAACCCCTTAAGGACCAGGCCCATTTTGGCCTTACTGACCAAGCATTCTTTTGCAGTTTTTCCTCCCCGCCTTCCAAGAGTCATAACTTTTTTATTTTTATGTCTACATAGCCATATGAGGCTTTATGTTTTGTGGGATGAGTTGTATTTTTCAATTGCACCATTTTTGGGTGTATATATTATATTTATTAACTTTTATACATTTTTCCGTCAATGTAGCCATATGTGGGCTTGTTTTTTGCAGGGCGAGATGCCGTTTTCATTAGTACTATTTTGGAGTTCATGGAACTTATTGATTAACTTTTATTTTATTTTTTGGTAGGGGGAATGGAAAGAAAAAGCATTTTCGCCATTGTTTTTTTTTTTTTTACAGCATTCACCCAGCGGTTTAATTAATGTGTTAACTTTATTGGTTGGGTCATTACATTTGTGGCAATACCAGATAAGTGTAATTTTTTTTTCTTTACACTCCTAGTAAATAAAACCACTTTTTATGTAAAAAAAAAACAACAAAAAACTGGTTTTAATCTCATTTTTACGGTTATCTTTGTTTTTTTATTTTTTTATAAACTGTATTTAACGGTTTTAATTTTTTTTCTTTAGTCGCACTAAAAGACATTACATTGCTATCTTCTGAGCGCAAATACATTGCTTTGGTATACCAAAGCATTATTGCCTGTCAGTGTAAAATTCATAGACAATCTACTAGGCTAAGCCTCTGGCACGACCTAATAAGCATAGAGCCATGGCAACCCATCAGCGGCCGGCGATCGCGGTCCACCGATTTGTGGCAGAGGGAACCCCCTCCCGCTGTCAAACCACTTAAATGCCACGTTCGCTATGGACCATAGCATTTAAGGGGTTAAACCGCCGTGGTTAGAGGTTTCTCCAATCCTAACGGTTGCAGCGTGTACACGGCTGTCATTCACAGCCGGGTTCCCGTGGTGATGCAGAATACTTACAATGTGACTCCATAGCATTATCCTTCTTTTATTATAAAGGCTAATACATTGTGATATATACATTCCCTGTATAGTAAATAAGAAACAAAAATAATTGTCTATTTAGATATATATGGTCTGGAGGATGAACTGCATAAACTTACTAGTACCATCTACTAGATGTACAATAAATAAAACCTTCAGAACTTTTTGCTAAAATGGTCAACAAAGCAAGCATTTTGCCGTTTCTTTTCTTTTGCAGTAAGCACAGCTGTTGATTCATTGCATACAAATATGTTCCGCATTTCTTAAAAAAAAAAAGTTTCTTCTCAAACTCCGCCAAGTCTTCAAATATTTCTCACGAGATTGACCGAAAACTTTCTCATATACAGCTTGGCTCATCTGTGCAAAGAATCTGGCAACATGCCCATAACCCAATCCAGTCTGGGTTCTCTTGAGGATGAATGCCGACATCAATTCTTCACTCCTCATTTTTAATGGCATTTTTATATCCACAAAATATTTATTTGATTGTTTTTCTTCTTTCTTATTTTTACAACAAAACATTGTATTGCCAATGTTTTTCCTCAAAACAAACTGCCTTATAGCCATAGACCATGACAAAAATGATTTCAAATTTTTATCCGCCATAAGGCCGATCTGAATAAACATCGGGACAAATTCCACATCACTGGAAAGAAAGTTTTATTACTTCATTTTAGTCTCTGAAATGCAATTAAAAAATACAATACAGAAAGGGATGCTTTGCTGTGGTATTTAGGAGGTTCCTTCCTAATTGAGTCAGTGTTGTTTTAGAATTCATCATTCTAATAATTTAATTTGATTAAAGGGTAACTCCACAATGCATACCATTTCTAACAATTGATAGGTCAATCTGCAAATCCTGGTAGATTCACTAACAAATAAAATGGGTAGAAAATGAAATTTTTCACTTTGTCACATGATATGTTGATTCAGTCTGATCGCTATTTTAAAAGGGGTTTTCCGAGATAAAACTTTTATGTGTCAGCGATTTTAATCCTGGAATGTGATTACATTTGTAATGCACTTACTGTATCAAAATTGGCCCTGTTTCCCAATGCTGCCATGGGGCACATGACTGGTGACGTCACACTCTTTGCCTGCTGTGTACCGATCACGTGGTCAAACGGTTAAAAGTTTCTGCCTGTTATATGACATGTCACTAGTGACGTGCGGTGTATGGGCTGTTCTGTTATACAGTCAGGAACGCGCATGCGCGGTCCCTGCTATTCTCTTACTTGACAAGCGGACAAGCAAGAGAACAGCAGGGACCACGCATGCGCGTTCCTGGCTGTATAACAGAACAGCTCATACATGGCACGTCACTAGTGACATATCGTATAAGAGGCAGAAACTTTTACAGTAAACCCCTTTAAGGCAGATTGGCTAATGCTTATGCTCGCAAATCCCATCCTTATTACTATGGGGGAACCCCTGAAAAACGTTTTTTATTTGCACGGTACCCCTGCTCCCACTTCCAGAAGAGGATTTATGATTAAATCCTAGTGAATTTTGGTGTCTTTAGACATATAAACGCCAAATCATACGATCAACGACAGACCTATACTCGATTTTTGAGCCAGGGACAAGTGTACACTACAACTATACAAGTACCAATATAACCAATAATACGACCACACAGTGATTATTTAACCCCTTCCCGTCATAAACAATTTTCAGATTTTCATTTTAATTTTTTGCTTCCCACCTTCCAAAACCCATAACGTTTGAATTTTTCCGTCGATATAGTCCTATGAGGGTTTGATTTTTGCGGGACAAGTTGTAGTTTTTCGTAGCACCATTTATTCTGCCATATAAAATGAAAAAAAAAACAATAATTTCTCCAGTGTTTTTTGCGCTTCGTTTTTACGGAATTCACTGTGCAATTAAAACAACATATTAACTTTATCCTGCGGGTCAAAATGATTAATGGCGATACCAAATATATATTGTTTTTTTCCATGTTTTACTACTTTTACAAGGAAAAAAGTGTAAAAAATAGAATTTATTTTGTGTCGCCAAATTCTGAGAGCCATAACTTTTTTTTTTCTATGTCGATTAAGTGATATGAGGGTTTATTTTTTGCGGGATAAACTGTAGTTTTTAATGATACCATTTTGGGGTACATACGAGGTTTTAATCACCTTTTTTTTAAAAAAATTGTGGGAGATGAGGTGACCAAAAAATAGCGATTCTGGCGTTTACCTTTTTTTACGGCGTACACCGTGCGGGCTACATAGTCACATAGTTTGTACGGTTGAAAAAAAGACACATACCCATCCAGTTCAACCAAGGGATGGGGAAAGGGAAGTAATAAAAAATTCTACACATAAGAGCTTTAATTTTTTTGTTCTAGGAAATTATCTAAGACTTTTTTAAAGCCGTCTACTGTCCCTGCTATGACGGCTCCTGCTGTAGACTATTCCATAGATTCACCGTTCTCACAGTAAAGAAGGCTTGTCGCCTCCGCAGGTTGAACCTTTTTTTCTCCAGACGGAGGGAGTGCCCCCTTGTTTTTTGAGGGGGTTTTACATGGAACAGGATTTCACCATATTTTTTGTATGTGCCATTAATATATTTATATAAGTTAATCATGTCCCCCCTTAGTCGTCTTTTTTCCAAGACTAAATAGGTTTAGTTCTTTTAATCTTTCCTCATAACTTAGATTCTCCATGCCCCTTATTAGCTTTGTTGCTCTTCTTTGTATTTTTTTCTAACTCCAGGGCATCCTTTCTATGAACTGGAGCCCAGAACTGGACTGCATATTCTAGATGAGGCCTCACTAATGCTTTGTAAAGTGGTAATATTACATCCCTGTCCCGCGAGTCCATGCCTCTTTTAATACACGACAATATCTTGCTGGCCCTTGAAGCAGCTGATTGACACTGCATGCTGTTATTTAGTTTTAAGAAAACCCAGATCCTTCTCAACAAGTGAATCCGCCAGTGTAGCTCCCCCTAGGACATATGCTGCATGCAGGTTGTTGGTACCCAGATGCATAACTTTACATTTTTCTACATTAAACTTGCCAACAGGACGCCCAAACACTCAGTTTGTTTAAATCCGCTTGCAATTCACGAACATCTTCCATAGACTGAACATCTCTACATAGCTTGGTGTCATCTGCAAAAATAGAAATAGTGCTTTTAATCCCATCCTCTATATCATTAATAAATAAGTTGAATAATGATATATTGTAATAGTTCAGACATTTACGGATGCGGCGATACCAATTATGTTTATTTATTTAGTTTTTTACTATGCTTTAGGGGAAAATTGGAAAAGGTTTTTTTTTTAACTTTTAATATTTTTGACATTAAAAAAATAAATTTCCTCTAATTTAAACTTTTTTTTTATTAGTCCCCCTAGGGGACTTCAACCAGCGATTGTTGGATCGCTTGCACTACATATTGCAATACTAATGTATTGCAGTATATTTAGTCTTTCTGACAGGCTTCTATTAAGCACTGCCAGAGACAGGCTTCCATTAAGCATTGCCAGAGGCAGGGCTTAATAGGAGCACAAAGTTGGCAGACCTATGGGCCTTCATTAGGTCCCCAGGCTGCCATAGCAACCATCGCCAGCCCGCGATTGCATTGCTGGGGGTGTGATGAGCTGCTTTCGACCGCAGCATTTAACGAGTTAAAGGAGCGGGATCACGCTCAAGCGCGATCCCGCTCTTTACTGTGAGGTGTCGACTGTAACATACAGCCGACCAGGGCCGCCATCAGGAATTTCAGGGCCCCCTACAGCTAAATTTTCTGGGCCCCCCTACCGTGGCACCGCCTGTTAACGGTACTCCGTCCAGCACTATATCATGGTACCCAGGGCCGCCATCAGGGGGGGTATTATGGGTACTGATGTGAGAGGCCCGGCCAAACCTAATTGAAAGGGGGGCCCGGCAAACTGCCGCGACTTGCCTTTAGTAGAAAAAAAACAGGCCCCTGCAATGGGGCCCGTTTTTTTCACCAAAAGAATGTCATGAGCTGCGGGCCCCCCTTTCAATTAGGTTTGGCCGGGCCTCTCACATCAGTACCCCTAATACCCCCCCTGATGGTGGCCCTGGGTAGCATGGGGGCCGTCAAACACCGCCGCCCGTGCGACCGATCACGCGCACCCACAAACTCCCGCGCATGCGCACCGGTGACCGCCTGGAACCGCGCACCGAATTTTGAGGCAGATTTTGACCTGCCCACACTATCTTGCCGCGTTTTTTGCCCGCGGCGATTGAGGACAGCAGACAGAAAACGCAGCAAAAAATGCATTTTCTGCCCCCCATTGATTTCGATGGCAGGTCAGAGGCGGAACCGCGGCAAGAAAGGACGTGCTGCTGTTTTATCTTTTTTCCGCGACTGGCTCCCATTGATTTCAGATTAAATCAATGGGAGGTGGTTTTGGAAGTTTTTTGGTGCTGATTCTGACGCAGTGTCCGAGTCAATATCAAGGCCCAAAAACTCTGTGAACTGGGCCTTATTGTTAGGGCTTATTCAGACAAATGTGTAATACATCCGTGCAACGTGTGTGATTTTCACGCGCCTCGCACAGACCTATGTTACTCTATGGGGCCGTGCGGACTGTCAGTGATTTTCATGCAGCGTGTGTCCGTGTGTCCGCTGCGTAAAACTCACATGTCCGATATTTGTGCATTGTTCGAGCATCACGCACCCATTGAAGTCAATGGGTGCGTGAAAATCCCGCCCAGCACTTCCGCAGCCGTATAAACTATGAATGAAAACAGAAAAGCACCACGTGCTACAAACATACAAACAGAGTGTCATAATGATGGCGGCTGCGCGAAAATCACGCAGCCGCGCATCATACGCTGCTGACACACGGAGCGGTTATGGACCTTTTGCAAGCGCAAAATGCCACGTTTTTGCGCGCGCAAAAAGCACACGCTTGTGTAAATCCGGCCTTAGGGTAGGAACACACTAGGCATGAACACTGCGGATTTTATGCAACACATTTTATTGTGGATAATCCGCAGCGTATTACAGTCGCAGCCGAGTGGATGAGATATGAACAAATCTCATCCACACGCTGCAAAAATAATGGACCTGCAGTGTGGCTTTTTGGCTTTTTAAGCCGCAGCGTGTTAATTTATTCTGTGGAATCGCTGCTCCTCTGTTGCGGAAATGCTGCGGTTCTGCCACAAAAATCACACATGAGAAGAAAAAAAAAGGCACTTTTTTAAATTTATAAAAAAGTTTAGACTTACCCCGGCCGTAGTCCTGGTGACGCGATCCTCTATTCTTAGCGCAGCCCGGCCTCCTGTCATGACGTTTCATCCCATGTGACTGCTGCAGCAGTCACATGGTCTACAGCGTCATCCCAGGAGGCGGGGCTACGTTCAGAAGAGAGAGACGCGTCGCCTAAACTACGGCCGGGGCAAGTCTAAACTTTTTTTTCCCTGCAGGATTCCCGCAGCGGACATGCCTCACGAAACCTGCGCCACTATTTGGTGCGGTTTTGCTGGCAGAATTCCCTGCGGCTACCGGGGCGGATAAGCTGTGTAGTTTTACTCCGCATATCCGCCTAGTGTGTCCCTTATGATGTCGCTCCTGGAGCTGCTGCCGGTCTCTAAATAGGCAGTTGGTTCAGTAGAATTTGGAATTATTTTTTTTTGTGAACCAGCTTAAAAAAATACAAAACTTTTGTGCTAGGGCCTGTTCACATCACCGTTCGCTTCAGCTCCGGGGTTCCGTCTGAGGTTTCTGTCGGGTGAACCCCGCAACGGAAAGTGAAAGTGATAGCACAGCTTCCGTTTCCATCACCATTAGCGCAGTCGACTGCGCTATTGATTCCGTCCGAAAACCAGCCGGAATGGTGACGAACGGAAACCATTAGCGATGTTTCCGTCACCATTGAGATCAATGGTGATGGAAACGGAAGCTGTGCTGTCACTTTCACTTTCCGTTGCGGGGTTCACCCGACAGAAACCTCAGACGGAACCCCGGAACGGAAGCGAACGGTGATGTGAACAGGCCCTAACACAAAAGTTTTGTATTTTTTTAAGCTGGTTCACAAAAAAAAAATAATTCCAAATTCTACTGAACCAACTGCCTATTTAGAGACCGGCAGCAGCTCCAGGAGCGACATCATAAGGAACACACTAGGCGGATATGCGGAGTAAAACTACACAGCTTATCCGCCCCGGTAGCCGCAGGGAATTCTGCCAGCAAAACCGCACCAAATAGTGGCACAGGTTTCGGGAGGTGTGTCCGCTGCGGGAATCCTGTAGGGAAAAAAAAGTTTAGACTTGCCCCGGCCGTAGTCCTGGTGACGCATCTCTCTCTTCTGAACGTAGCCCCGCCTCCTGGGATGACGCTGTAGACCATGTGACCGCTGCAGCAGTCACATGGGATGAAAGGTCATGACAGGAGGCCGGGCTGCGCTAACAATAGAGGATCGCGTCACCAGGACTACGGCCAGGGCAAGTCTAAACTTTTTTATAAATTTAAAAAAGTACCTTTTTTTTTTCTCATGTGTGATTTTCGCGGAAGAACCGCAGCATTTCCGCAACAGAGGAGCGGCGATTCCACAGAATACATTGACATGCTGCGGCTTAAAAAGCCAAAAAGCCACACTGCAGGTCCATTATTTTTGCAGCGTGTGGATGAGATTTGTTCAAATTCCACCCACTCTGCTGCGACTGTAATACGCTGCAGATTTTCCACAATAAAATGTGTTGCATAAAATCCGCAGCGTTCATGCCTAGTGTGTTCCTACCCTAAGGCCGGATTTACACAAGCGTGTGCTTTTTGCACGCGCAAAAAACGTGGCGTTTTGCGCATGCAAAAGGTCCATAACAGCTCCGTGTGTCAGCAGCGTATGATGCGCGGCTGCGTGATTTTCGCGCAGCCGCCATCATTATGACACTCTGTTTGTATGTTTGTAGCACGTGGTGCTTTTCTGTTTTCATTCATAGTTTATACGGCTGCGGAAGTGCTGGGCGTGATTTTCACGCACCCATTGACTTCAATGGGTGCGTGATGCGCGAACAATGCACAAATATAGGACATGTCGTGAGTTTTACGCAGCGGACACACGGACACACGCTGCGTGAAAATCACTGACAGTCTGAACGGCCCCATAGAGTAACATAGGTCCGTGCGAGGCGCGTGAAAATCACTGACAGTCCGCACGGCCCCGTAGAGTAACATAGGTCCGTGCGAGGCGTGTAAAAATCTCGCACGTTGCACGGACGTATTATACGTTCGTCTGAATAAGCCCTAACAATAAGGCCCAGTTCAGAGTTTTTGGGCCTTGATATTGACTCGGACACTGCGTCAGAATCAGCACCAAAAAACTTCCAAAACCGCCTCCCATTGATTTAATCTGAAATCAATGGGAGCCAGCCGCGGAAAAAAGAAAAAGCAGCACGTCCTTTTTTGCCGCGGTTCCGCCTCTGACCTCCCATCGAAATCAATGGGAGGCAGAAAATGCATTTATTCGCTGCGTTTTTTGTCAATCGCCGCGGGCAAAAAACACAGCAAAAAAACGCGGCAAGATAGTGTGGGCAGGTCAAAATCTGCCTCAAAATTCTTTAAGGAATTTTGAGGCAGATTTTTTTTTGCCTGCAAAATACTGTGTGAACAGGGCCATACATGATCAGCACTTTGAGATAATTTACTCACTGTGTCAGAAGAGATGCTCCCACTCCAGTCCTCTTCCGGCGATGTCTTCCAGGCGAGGTCTTCGGTCCAGACGTCCAGGTAAGTTTTGTCCATGTGTGTCCGCGGCTGCGCGCGCGGCCAATCGCGGGTGCGCGTGCGGGCGGTCTCCAGTTCGTGGGTGCGGGCGGGCGTTCGTGGGTGCGCGCTCGCGAGTGCGCACGCGCGGGAGTTTCCTTGTGCGCGCGATCGGGTGCGCGGGCGGACGGTTTGACAGCCCCCCATGACGAGGGGAGGGGGCCCGCAGCAGCAGCAGCAGCTCACGACATTCTTTTGGTGAAAAAAACGGGCCCCATTGCAGGGGCCCGTTTTTTCCTACCAAAAGAATGTCGCGGCAGTTGCTGGGCCCCCCTTTCAATTAGGTTTGGCCGGGCCCCTCACACCACTACCCCTAATACCCCCCTGATGGCGGCCCTGCAGCCGACACCTGCATTGTATGGAGCGGGCTCACTCTGTGAGCCTACTCCAGATTTCCCCTACTCCGCTATGACATAGCCATATGTCAAATGTCAGGAAGGGATGAATGGTCAGATACCAGTTCTATACTGGCGGTCTGCAGGATTATCATGCTGCAGACCATACCAGGGACTACATTACAGATCAGACGCAGTCACAGGCGGAATACATAATAATTAAAGAAGACCTTTCATCTCTCCTGACATGCCTGTTTTAGTCAAAGCTTGTATACCCCATGAGATAACAATTCTGGAGCACCTTTTCTTAGAACTCTGTATTGTGGCATATCTCTGTTATTCCTCCTAGAATAACTATAACTGTTATTCCGCCTGGAAATGTATGACTAGATTGACAAAGGGAGTACAGTACAAAAGGTGTCTAATGTTACCGTTCCCCTTGTCAAAAGGTTGTGATTCTACACAGGGCCGGCCCTAGGATAGATGGCGCCCTGTGTGAAATGATCTTTCGACGCCCCACCCCATCATTAAAAAAAAATGCCCCATAAAAAAATTATAATGCCCCTTTACTGCCCCCATACAGTATAATAATAATAATATTATAATATATTACAACCCCTTCAAGGACACAGTATTTTGTCCTCTAATTGTGCCCACAGTATTATGCCATCTGTAGTACCCCTACACAGTATAATGTCCGCTTAGTGGCCCCCACACAGTATAGTGCCCCCCTGTAGATTTTGCCATACAGCCTCCCTGTAGACAGTGGCATAATTCCCCACCTCCTTTATGTAGATCGTGCCATACAGCCCCCACCTCCCCCTTATAGACAGTGCCATACAGCCCCCCACCTCCCCCTTGTAGGCAGTGCCACCAAACAAAAACAAAAATTGTACTCACCTAGGCCCCGTTCCCATGACGAACTGATCTGCCCCATGATGGGACCCTGTAGCCTAGTACAGAATTTCCCAACCTTTTCGGACTCGAGGCAGCACTGGAAAAACAAAATTTCCTCCGGGCCCGTCTACCAAAAATTGTTTTGAGAAAGACAGAAAAAAGATAAGAACAAGCACTACACTCGTAGGGTATGTTCACACACGTTTTTTGTAAGGCAAAAAAAATCTGCCTCAAAATTCCTTCAGCAACTGACAGCGTTGGGTGACCTTTTTTTTGTTTTTTTCTTAAGCTGTTGAAGCGAATGCAAAAGACGCTGGAAAAAAAAGCTCCAAATGGGCGCCGCAGGTATTTTCTGCCGCCTCCTATTAATTTCAATTGGAGGTCAGAGGTGGAAACCACTTGAAGACCATCAGCCCCCCACTCACAGTAAAATGACCATCAGCCCGCCACTCACAGTAAAATGACCATCAGCCCCCCACTCACAGATTCCCCCTGTAGGTAGCGCCACACAGCCCCTTGTAGGTAACGCCACACAGCCCCTTGTGGGTAGCGCCACACAGCCCCGTGTAGGTAGCGCCGCACAGCCCCCTTGTAGGTAGCGCCGCACAGCCCCCTTGTAGGTAGCGCCGCACAGCCCCCTTGTAGGTAGCGCCGCACAGCCCCCTTGTAGGTAGCGCCGCACAGCCCCCTTGTAGGTAGCGCCGCACAGCCCCCTTGTAGGTAGCGCCGCACAGCCCCCTTGTAGGTAGCGCCGCACAGCCCCCTTGTAGGTAGCGCCGCACAGCCCCCTTGTAGGTAGCGCCGCACAGCCCCCTTGTAAATAGTGCCGCACAGCCCCCTTGTAGATAGCGCCGCACAGCCCCCTGTAGGGAGGGCCGCACAGCCCTCTGTAGAGAGGGCCGCACAGCCCCCTGTAGGGAGTGCCGCACAGCCCCTGTAGGGAGGGCCGCACAGCCCCTGTAGGGAGGGCCGCACAGCCCCTGTAGGGAGGGCCGCACAGCCCCCTGTAGGGTGTGCCACACAGCCCCCTGTAGGGAGTGCCGCAAGTACCCCTGGTAGGGAGTGCCGCAAGTACCCCTGGTAGGGAGTGCCACAAAGCCCACAGCCCCTGGTTGGTAGTGCCCCACAGCCCCCTGGTTGGTAGCGCCCCACAGCCCCCTGGTTGGTAGTGCCACACAGCTCACTGGTTGGTAGTGCCCCACAGCCCCCTTATTGGTAGTGCCCCAAAACCCCCTGGTTGGTAGTGCCACACAGCCCACAGCCCCCTGGTTGGTAGTGCCACACAGCCCACTGCCCCCTGGTAGGTAGTGCCACACAGCCCCCTGGTTGGTAGTGCCACACAGCCCCCTGGTTGGTAGTGCCACACAGCTCACTGGTTGGTAGTGCCCCACAGCCCCCTTATTGGTAGTGCCCCAAAGCCCCCTGGTTGGTAGTGCCACACAGCCCACAGCCCCCTGGTTGGTAGTGCCACACAGCCCACTGCCCCCTGGTAGGTAGTGCCACACAGCCCCCTGGTTGGTAGTGCCACACAGCCCCCTGGTTGGTAGTGCCACACAGCCCCCTGGTTGGTAGTGCCACACAGCCCACAGCCCCCTGGTTGGTAGTGCCACACAGCCCACAGCCCCCTGGTTGGTAGTGCCACACAGCCCACAGCCCCCTGGTAGGTAGTGCCACACTGCCCACAGCCCCCTTGTAGGTAGTGCAAGGACTACAAAATGACCTTGATAGCTGGTGGGCAATAGACATTCAAAAAAGGACAACTGTGCAGGAGCACACAAAATACCCAGCTTTCCCAGCTATCAAATAAATGTGTGGAAATAAACTAAGATATAACTTTTATTTAGTCTGAATAAAGGATTAATCCTTTTACCTAGATTAAATAAAAGTCATATCTTAGTTTATTTCCACACTTTTTTTTGATACCCGGGAAAGCTGTGTATTTTGTGTGCTCCTGCACAGTTGTCCTTTGTAGGTAATGCCACACAGCCCACAGCCCCCCTGTAGATAGCAACCCTTCCAGTAAAGATAACGCCAATGTAGCTCCCTGAAGGAGCGGAATCCCCGTGTGGCCGGGGGATTCCGCTCCTGGAGCGCTGCTTGATGCCTCTTTCCATATATGGACAGTGACATCAGGGAAAAATCCTGAAGCGGAATCCCCGGTCACAGCGTTGCAGACGCTATGACCGTCGATTCCACTCCAGGAGAAGCTCCTGTCGTCTGTGACCATGACGTCATTGGCTTCTCCTGGAGTGGAATCCCCGGTCATAGAGTCTGCAATGCTGTGACCGGGGATTCCGATTCAGGAGTTTCCCCTGATGTCACTGTCCATACAGTGAAGGAAATAAGTATTTGATCCCTTGCTGATTTTGTAAGTTTGCCCACTGTCAAAGACATGAACAGTCTAGAATTTTTAGGCTAGGTTAATTTTACCAGTGAGAGATAGATTATATAAAAAAAAAAAAAAAGAAAATCACATTGTCAAAATTATATATATTTATTTGCATTGTGCACAGAGAAATAAGTATTTGATCCCTTTGGCAAACAAGACTTAATACTTGGTGGCAAAACCCTTGTTGGCAAGCACAGCAGTCAGACGTTTTTTGTAGTTGATGATGAGGTTTGCACACATGTTAGATGGAATTTTGGCCCACTCCTCTTTGCAGATCATCTGTAAATCATTAAGATTTCGAGGCTGTCGCTTGGCAACTCGGATCTTCAGCTCCCTCCATAAGTTTTCGATGGGATTAAGGTCTGGAGACTGGCTAGGCCACTCCATGACCTTAATGTGCTTCTTTTTGAGCCACTCCTTTGTTGCCTTGGCTGTATATTTCGGGTCATTGTCGTGCTGGAAGACCCAGCCACGAGCCATTTTTAATGTCCTGGTGGAGGGAAGGAGGTTGTCACTCAGGATTTGATGGTACATGGCTCCATCCATTCTACCATTGATGCGGTGAAGTAGTCCTTTGCCCTTAGCAGAGAAACACCCCCAAAACATAATGTTTCCTACTCCATGCTTGACAGTGGGGACGGTGTTCTTTGGGTCATAGGCAGCATTTCTCTTCCTCCAAACACGGCGAGTTGAGTTAATGCCAAAGAGCTCAATTTTAGTCTCATCTGACCACAGCACCTTCTCCCAATCACTCTCAGAATCATCCAGATGTTCATTTGCAAACTTCAGATGGGCCTGTACATGTGCCTTCTTGAGCAGGGGGACCTTGCGGGCACTGCAGGATTTTAATCTATTACGGCGTAATGTGTTACCAATGGTTTTCTTGGTGACTGTGGTCCCAGCTGCCTTGAGATCATTAACAAGTTCCCCCCGTGTAGTTTAAGGCTGAGCTCTCACCTTCCTCAGGATCAAGGATACCGCACGAGGTGAGATTTTGCATGGAGCCCCAGATCGATGTCGATTGACAGTCATTTTGTATGTCTTCCATTTTCTTACTATTGCACCAACAGTTGTCTCCTTCTCACCCAGCGTCTTACTTATGGTTTTGTATCCCATTCCAGCCTTGTGTAGGTCTATGATCTTGTTCCTGACATCCTTAGAAAGCTCTTTGGTCTTGCCCATGTTGTAGAGGTTAGAGTCAGACTGATTAATTGAGTCTGTGGACAGGAGTCTTTTATACAGGTGACCATTTAAGACAGCTGTCTTTAATGCAGGCACCAAGTTGATTTGGAGCGTGTAACTGGTCTGGAGGAGGCTGAACTCTTAATGGTTGGTAGGGGATCAAATACTTATTTCTCTGTGCACAATGCAAATAAATATGTATAATTTTGACTATGTGATTTTCTTCTTTTTTTTTTAATATAATCTATCTCTCACTGGTAAAATTAACCTAGCCTAAAAATTCTAGACTGTTCATGACTTTGACAGTGGGCAAACTTACAAAATCAGCAAGGGATCAAATACTTATTTCCTTCACTGTATATGGACAGAAACATCAAGCAGCGCTCCAGGAGCGGAATCCCCGGCCACACGGGGATTCCGCTCTTTCAGGGAGCTGCAGTGGCGCTAGTAGAAAGCAGAGCAGGGAGATACCTCACTGTTCTGCTATAGTGCCCCCTGTAGATAGCAACCCCACCCCCCTTCCAGTATAGATAGCGCCACTGTAGCTCCCTGAAGGAGCGGAAGACCTGTGTGGCCGGGGATTCCGCTCCTGGAGTGCTGCTTGATGCCTCTGTCCATATATGGACAGTGACATCAGGGAAAACTCCTGAAGCGGAATCCCTGGTCACACAGGGATTCCGCTCCTTCAGGGAGCTACAGTGGCGCTAGTAGACAGCAGAGCAGGGAGATACCTCCCCGCTCTGCTATAGTGCCCCCCTGTAGATAGCGCCACTGTAGCTCCCTGAAGGAGTGGAATCCCCGTGTGGCCAGGGATTCCGCTCCTGGAGCGCTGCTTGATGTCACTGTCCATATATGGACAGAAACATCAAGCAGCGCTCCAGGAGCCGAATCCCCTGCCACACAGGGATTCCGCTCCTTCAGGGAGCTACAGTGGCGCTAGTAGACAGCAGAGCAGGGAGAAATCTCCGTGCTCTGCTATAGTGCCGTCGCTACTGTTATAGCAGCCGCAGCGGCTGCTAGCGGCGCCACCGCCCTCATGCTCGGTGTCACCACTAGCAGCCGCTATGGCTGCTACAGCGGTAGCGACAACCACTAAGTGAAGAAGCGCCCGGGTGGAAAGGCAGTTAGTGTGTGTATCCCCGCTGCTAGTTGCAACGGCGCGGGGATACACACACCCGCTGGCGCCCCTCTTGTCGTGTGGCGGCTGGCGCCGTGTGCGACCGCACTGGTCGAACATAGCTAAGGCCGGCCATGATTCTACACAATCTGGCACTGTCCAATCATCGCTGATCGTATTAGACTGTGTAGGGACACATCCTATTGAAAAGATCAATGTAACACTCAGTTATGACTAGATTGCATGCAACTCAATGTATGTCAGCCTATCTCAAAGATGATTTGGAAAAAGATTTTATCCGTGAATCTTCTTCCATGGCTGGAGCTGAATTCTACTTGGTTAAGAAGAAGGATGGAACTTTGAGGCATTGCAATGATTATCATGGACTGAATAAGATCACTGTGATAAAAAGATACCCACTAGCATTGATTTAAGAATTGTTCGATCGCAGAAATCTGCGTGGGGCCTATAATTTGATTTTGATCATGGAGGGAGATGTGTGGAAAATCACTTTCAATACCCATGATGGGCACTATGAATAGCTGGTGATGCCATTCAGTCAATGCAAGGTACTTGCTGTTTTCTAAAAGTTTGTATATGACATCTTTAGGGATATTCTCAATTGATATGTCCTGGTCTTTCAAGGTGATATCTTAATCTAATTCCAAAGTCTGAAAACTCATCAGTCTCACGTCTGTTCTATATTAATTCGGGTTCAACCGAAGAAAGAAGAAGAAATGTCTGTTTAAAGAATTGGAAGTTCTATTATGTCCTTTAGCCTTCTGACTCCGGTCACATTCGCTGCCTCATGAAAGAGGATAAGAGCATTTCTCTAGTCTCACAGGACTCTTTAATTTTTAGTACAGTATTTCTCAGGTTCATCTTTCAGGCTGTCTTTGTCTGAGCTGAAATGCATGACCTTATGCATACAGGGCAGCAACTACCAGTGATATACAAGCTTCGCTAATTTCAATGAATGAATTTTCTCTACTTAAATACCATCATATATTATTCAGCAGTAGCAATTCCTAATGGAATTAAGAAACAAATATAAGTTACTAAAAAAAAAATGCAACAAACAGTCTTTTTGCTCTTTGTTTTGTATTTCCCCATGATAAAAGTTAATTTAAAAAATAACAGTTAAAATAAAAAAAGTTATGAATGTTGGAATGTGAGGCAAAAACACCACCTGAGCAAATACAGCACCCAAATTTCACGCAATGAAAGAGTTATTGGAGACTCGCCAGAAGAAATTTACAGAAAGCCCTTAAAGAGGCTCTGTCACCACATTATAAGTGCCCTATCTCCTACATAAGGCGATGGGCGCTGTAATGTAGGTGACAGTAATGCTTTTTATTTAAAAAAAGCGATTTTTACCACTTTATTAGAGATTTTAGATTTATGCTAATGAGTTGCTTAATGCCCAAGTGGGCGTATTTTTACTTTAGACCAAGTGGGTGTTGTACAGGGGATGTCTATTCACATTCTCTAAACTTCATTACGGTTTCTATGGTAGTTACAGCAGAGGAGGCGTAATCTCGTTGTAACCTGTCATTTACTGCGTAATCTCGCGAGATCACGCTTCCTCTGCTGTAACTACCACAGACAGAGTAACGAAGTGCAGAGATTGTGAATAGACATCCCGTGGAATGTCTATTCACTGTCTAAACACTTCAGTATTGTTAATGTGTTAGTATAAGACAGCACATAAGGATCTAGCAGGATCCCTATGCGCTGAGTAAATGAATGGAGAGGAGTGCATGTGGCTGATTGGTCAGCGTCATACACTCCCCTGTACAACGCCCACTTGGTCTAAAGTAAAAATACGCCCACTTGGGAATTAAGCAACTCATTAGCATAAATCTAAAATCGCTAATAAAGTGGTAAAAATAGATAGTATGCTTTTTATTTTAAAAAAAACAGTCACCTAAATTATAGCGCCGATCTCCTTATGTAGGAGATAGGGCACTTATAATGTGGTGACAGAGTCTCTTTAAGGGTAAGTTCACATGTGGCAGAGTTCTTCCTCCATGGATTTTCACCCAATCTGTGGCAAATCCGCAATGCTACATGCGGAATTTGCAGAAGATTTCGTAGTGGATTTATCGCGAATTTCACACTTTATATTGTAAAGGGTGCTGTGGCAAAAATCCACAACATTTTTGCATACTGCAGATCTGCCGCATATATTGCAATTTCTCCAACAGAGGACTCACAAATCACCAATAATTGATCCAACCTGAATAGCAAAGCAAATACTCATATCACAAAATACAGGCAGGATAACCAGTATAATGCAAAATACAACATCTTTATTAGATACAAGATAAAATTTAGAATGTGAAATGTAACGACAAACCCATGATGCAAGGATCCCCACACGTAAATACTAAGAACCTCCTATAGAAAGAAATGCAGAAGTAAATACAGCAAAGTGTAAGTGCCTGAACAATAAATGCAGCAGCCCGATACTCACAAGTGTCGAGTAAGGGAAAACAATTAGACTAGACAGGCACAAAAAGGAGGACAGAATACAGAACAAAAGAGGGGACCCTGATCCCCCAACACGTGTTACGCCACCTGCTACCCCCGGACGAAGCAGTGTTAATATTGTATCGGCCATTATACCTGGTGATTGCGCCCATCGTTTCCACTAAATCCACATCTGACTAGAAGTCCAGCTTCGAGAGTCTACCGTGACAAACGGTGCAAAGAAATATTGTTTGCACCCCATCAGACCTAGACATAAGGAGCGCAGCAAACTATAATGAAACATTAATGGTTTTACAGTAATGCATGGGCTGTACAAAGTGACAGAATTGCATACTTATAGCCATAGTTACCATTTCACTATTTCTCCTTTTATTCCACCAGCATTAGGATTTTTACCATTGATTTTACCATTATAATTATTTTATCTGTCATCTCCATTATATTTCATTAATCTATCCATTAATATTTTTTAGCGCTCATTCACCTTTCTTAAATAGTCATATACCCCTCTTAACCCTATTGATTTCCTATGTTTTAATAAGCATTTCCTCTGCCTCCCATTACCCACATGCCCCCTATTATGACCTGGTCACTCTAGTGTACGCTAGTCCTCTTGAGTGGTTCTTCAATGTGTATCATTAGTCAAGGTTGAAGAGCACCTTATCATCTGTATATTACATTTCTAGAAAGCATCTATCCATGCTGTGGACAAAAATTCACACTTAACAAAAAACACACTTAGATAATACAGTTTAGTACGATACAACTAATGACACAGATAGCGCTGCACAGAATTAATACAGGTAAGACTTTTTTTAAAGCATCATAAGGCCTCATTTACACGAGCGTATTATACGCGCGTGCGACGCGCGTGCTTTGCACGCATGTCGTACGCACCTATATTAGTCAATGGGGCTGTTTAGACGATGCGTGAATTGCGCTCAGCGCGTGTGCGCAGAAAAAAACTCACGACATGTTCTATAATCGTGCGTTTTTCGCGCACTCACGCACCCATTGAAGTCAATGGGTGCGTGAAAACCACGCATGCCGCACGGAAGCACTTCCGTGCGAACTGCGTGATTCGCGCAAGAGCTGTCAAACTCCTGAATGTAAACAGAAAAGCACCACGTGCTTTTCTGTTTACAAACATCCAAACGGAGTGTCAAATTCGAGATGAGCGCACCGAACTTTACCGGGTTCGGCCAAACTCGTTTTGACCGAAACCGGTAAAAAATGTTCGGGTACGCGACGTCAGGAGACAGTCACTGTCCACGGTGCTGAAAGCGTTAAACTGGTTCAGCACCATGGACAGTGACTTCCGCTCCGAAAATCCATGAACCTGTAAAAAAAAAAAGACGTTCTGACTTACCGATAACTCCGGTCCGACCTCCCGGGATGACAGTAAAGTCCAAGTGACAGCTGCAGCCAATCACAGGCCAAGCACAGGCTGCAGCCAATCACAGGCTGCAGCGGTCTCATGGACTGCGGCGTCATCCTGGGAGGTGGGGCCGGATGACAAGAGAGGGACGCGTCACCAAGGCAACGGCCGGGAGCCCGGACTGGGGGAAGCAGGAAGTTCTTGGTAAGTATGAAAGTCTTTTTTTATTCACAGGTTGGTGTATATTGTGTTCGGCATTCACTGTCGAGGGTGCTGAAAGAGTTACTGCCGATCAGTTAGCTCTTTCAGCACCTTGGACAGTGACGGGCGTCGACTAGCCTCATCTCTATGATGGCGGCTGCGCGAAAATCACGCAGCCGCGCATCATACACGGATGACACACGGAGCTGCCAAGTGCCTTTTGCGCGCGCAAAACGCAGCGTTTTTTGCGCGCGCAAAACGCACACGCTCGTGTAAATGAGGCCTAAAGGTTAACTAGACAAAAATTCTACAAGAAAACTACTACGTGCCAATTTGCACGTTTAACCCTTTCCCGTCACAGCCATTTTTGGGATTTTCGTTTTCATTTTTTCTTCCCCACTTCCAAAAGCCATTGTAGTTTTTCACAGCACCATTAATTGTGCCATATAATGTATTGGGAAACTGGAAAAAATTATTTGTGGGGTGGAATAAGAAAAAAACAGTGATGCCTCAATCTTTTGAGGGGTTTTGTTTTTACAGCTTTCACAGTACAGTAATAATGACATGTTAACTTTATTCTACCGGTCAATACGATTACGGCGATGCCAAATTTATCTAGATTTTTTAATGATTTACTACTTTTACAAGGAAGAAACTAATTGCTAAAAATAAAATTTGTGTTTTGTCGCCACATTCTGAGAGCCATAACTTTTTTATAGTTCCGTCGATTGAGCGGTATGAGGGCTTTTTTTTGTGGGGCAAGCTGTAGTTTCTATTGGTACCGTTGGGCTACATGAGACTTTTTGATCACTTTTATTCCATTTTTTGTCGGATATGAAGTGAACAAAAAACAGCGATTCTGGCGTTATATATATTTTTCTTTTTACGGCGTTCCCTGTGTGGGATAAATAATGCCATATTGTAATAGTTCGGACATTACGGACACAGCGATACCAATTTTGTATATTTTTTTACATTACTTCAGAGGAAAAATGGGGGTCTTTTGAACTTTTAATATTTTTATTTTTTTACGCTACTAAAAACTTTATTAAACTTTTTTTACACATTTTATTAGTCCCTCTATGGGACTTGAACCAGCGATCATTAGATCGCTGGTACAATACACTACAATATTAATGTATTGCATTAGATTGTAATTTTTATATGCTTCTGTAACAGGAGATAAAGAAAGGCAGACCTAGGGGCCTTCATTAGGCCCCTGGGCTGTTATAACAACCATCAGCATCCACTGATCGCGTTGTGTGGGCGCCGATGAGCCGTCCGAAGGGGCGCCCCCTGTTTCTAACGTTTTAGATACTGCGATTGTGATTGATCGCAGAAGCTAAGGTGTTAAATGGCCAGGAACAGCACGATCACTGTTCTTGGCCATTAGTCCCAGGTGTTAGCTGTAATACACAGCGGATTAGCCTGCTCCACGACTTGCTATTACATTGTGGTGCGGGTAGGGGTTAAGCAAGCTCTGGAAACTAACAGTCCTATAGAAACCTGGTAGAGAAAATAAAGATCTTTCTTCTCCTGGACCTACAAACAGGTGGAGTTTAACCTTCTTGGTCTCTTTTGCTGACAGAAAATAGAGTGGAGGTTCATGCCTTCCAAAAGTTCCGGATCCAGTGGGACAGACCTGGATTCCGGGCGATGTCCCGCTGCCCACTATAGTCCGGCAGCATGTCCCAGTTTCAATTGTATCTACATCCTTAGGACAGCTGAATACAATAGTGGAGCAAGAAGCTGTGATCTCCCTGCTCCACCAATCATGAATGACTTGGCGCAGACAGGTGCGATGCATTGAAGGCATCCCGTCTACGAGCTATACATAGCACAGATTAGAGGAGACCTGCAGAGGGATCTCCTCCATTCGTTGTGGGAACAGAACTAGGTGATTTATTTTATTATTTTTAGGAGGCATTATATGGTGTGGGAAGTCACTATGGGGCATAATAATGTGTAGGGGCACTACGGGAGCATGATACTGTGTAGGGGCACTACAAGGACATAATACGGTGTAGGCGCACTACTGGGGCATAGTAATGTGGGGGGAATTATTAGGGCATGATACTGTGAAAGGGCACTAAGGAGGTATAACCACTATGGGGGAACACTATTGCTGTTTCTCCCACAAAAGAGGGCACTATAAAAGTATGTGGGGCCCATGAGGGCACTATTACGGTGTGTTACCAAAAGGAGGCCACTATTATTGTGTGGGGGCACAAAGCGAACTAGATGCGTATGGACAGGGATTGGGCAAGGTTAGAGGTATGGCAGCACGCTGCATAAGTTCTCCTTCGCTACAATTGTTGAAAGTTGGAAGGCATGGAGGTTACTGCTGTAGAAAGCAGCCATCCAAAAACACTACAACCTACATAGACGCAGCAACCTTTTCCAAAATTCTTGTTTCACATGATCTGGAATGGAGGAAGAAGGAATGAAAGACAAAATAGATGCCTCCTAGTACACATATAGAATTTTTTTCATATATATTTTAAACTTTAAATTGAAATAAGAAAGAGTGAAGCATAACGCAAGAAAGTGTTATCACAGGGTTACTAGGAATTTACTTCTATTTATCAACTGTAGTACTCCATTGAAAACTGACAGTTTAATCAATATATGAAGCTTCACGCAAGGTATTATTTTAAAAGGCCATAGAGAAGAGGCAAGAAAAGCTGGAGTGACATAAAAAAAAATTCCTTTTGTGAACAATATCACTCCTGGAATGATTGCAAAATTTTTATGAGTTATCTGGTAGTTCTTTGTGGATAAAATAATTTCCATGCAGTATTTCGAGAAATTATACACAATTCTACCTCTGCACTGACTTACAAGAAACTGCATGCTTATCTTTGATAGTAACTGATATTCCATAATTTCTTCCATAAATATAATTTTTAATGTTTCTCACTGATGTGGATACTCTAAACCGCAATCGGTTTGGCGATGGCTAGACTAGTGTGAGAAGTCTAAGGAATCTCCCCATTTTCCCCCTTATCACACGCAAAAAGGTATGGTATCGGATTCCCAGGTCGCTGTCCTTGCAAGAGTCACTGACTAAGATTGAGCTAATATTCGTCACCAGGGAAGCCCCAGGATGCAACAAGCTGGAGAATGAGTCGGAAAATATAGTTAGAATATGGACTGATGGTCAGGACCAGGCATATGGCAACAGGTACCAGGCAACAAATCCAAGGTGCAAGACGGGAGCAAAATCCAATAACAGAGATAAGATCAGGGTCAGGATCAGAGTCAATGGCAGGAACAATGAGCCACACTAAGGATGTACTTTAATAAACAGACAAGGTGTTCAGGTCGGATTCCAATTTAAATATCCCGCCTTGGCTGACATCATCAGGAAGCGCTGGTTGCTATAGCATCACTATAGCGGGCATCGCTGGGACACGGAAAGGTGCAATGCTGCAGGGACAGTATTAAAGTTTCAACAAAGTTCTTTCTAGACTTTCTCTTACACTACACCTCCTCGACCAAAATTTTAATTTCCCACAACATTAAATCAATACTCAGAAAGAGGAAATGCTTCAATTGTGAAAGTATATTTGTCAATGAATTAGGATCTCATGTTTATTTTATCTTGTAGTTATTATTACGGTGGGCAGTCATTCAGGATTTAAACATTAAATCAAGTCTATACAAAAAGTTCTGGACTTTTTTAAAATTCATTTTAATGAATGGGTAGTATCAAGTATACCTCTAGATAAGTTATATGGAAATTAGGCCATTCTGGTCGAGTTATATTTAATCGTTAATATGGGGTATATGGCATGCTTGCCTCTTGTTGACATACTGTATAGATTTGGCTAGATAGATAGATAGATAGATAGATAGATAGATAGATAGATAGATAGATAGATAGACAGACAGCTACTCCCCCATAAATACATTTGCCCTCGGCCGAGCGTGCATGTGTTCTAAGGGAGAAAACCGATGCCAGACTCATCTGGCAGTGGTTTATCTAAGGGCATGACCACACATGGCGGAATTCCTCCGCAACTGTCCGCATCAATGCCGCACCTAATCCGGGTTGCGGATTACGGCTGCGGATCTGCACAAAATGTGCAGAAAATTGATGCGGACTAGCTGCTGCGGACTGCGGGAAAAGTGCTTCCCTTCTCCCTATCAGTGCAGGATAGAGAGAAGGGACAGCACTTTCCCTAGTGAAAGTAAAAGAAATTCATACTTACCGCCCGTTGTCTTGATGACGCGTCCCTCCTTCGGCATCCAGCCCGACCTCCCTGGATGACGCGCCAGTCCATGTGACCGCTGCAGCCTGTGCTTGGCCTGTGATTGGCTGCAGCCGTCACTTACACTGAAACGTCATCCTGGGAGGCCGGACTGGAGACAGAAACAGGGAGTTCTCGGTAAGTATGAACTTATATGTTTTTTTACAGATACATGTATATTGAGATCGGTAGTCACTGTCCCGGGTGCAGAAACAGTTACTGCCGATCGCTTAACTCTTTCAGCACCCTGGACAGTGACTATTTACTGACGTCTCCTAGCAACGCTCCCGTCATTACGGGAGCCCCATTGACTTCCTCAGTCTGGCTGTAGACCTAGAAATACATAGGTCCAGCCAGAATGAAGAAATGTCATGTTAAAAAACCAATACGCTCCGCACCACACATAACATGTGCATGACAGCTGCGGACTTCATTGCGGAACTTAGAATCTCCATTGAAGTCAATGGAGAAATTCCGCCATGAGTCCGCAACCAGTCCGCCACTGCTCCGCAACATCCCTTGCATGCTGCGGACACCAAATTCCGCTCCGCAGCCTATGCTCCGCAGCGGAATTGTACGCATCGTGTAAACGAACACTGCTAAATTAAAGTGAAAGTCAATGGAGAAACGGCTCCGCTGCGGATTAACGCTGCGGAGTGTCCGCAGCGGAATTTAAGTGAAAATCCGCCATGTGTGAACCCGCCCTAATAACGAAAATAAGGATCGGTATGTTGAAATTCAACATGCCCGACTCTTCTTTCCCGGGACGCTGCTAAAATCATTCGATGGTCAGCCGATTCTGCTGAAATCGGCGGGTTCAGCCGACATACATCTAATGTGTATGGCCACCTTAAGAGTCACATGATATAAGGAAATGAATGCTTTATGCATAACAGTTAAGTTCTCATAGTGATCTGTACAAATGCAGATAAATATACACACCATGACGGCAATCATGTGATTACATCACATGACTACTAATGAATGAAGTAATATCAAGTTTCCCTATGTTTTCCAGGGGAAATCCATTTTGTGTCCCCTTTCTTCTCTACATTCTAGTGCTAGAGATTGTGAAACAATAAGTAAAAAAAAAAAAAAGGAGGATTGAATAGGACACCTTTCACCATTACTCTACCTTCAATTGAGACCCCCACCCTTAGGCAAATCCGGATAGAAAATTTGCAGCAATTACACTTTCCGACAACATAACCCTAAGGGCACATTTAGACGTGGCGGAATACTGCAGCAGCCGTTTTTTACATGTCTTTTTATACATTTTTAGGAAAGTTAGTTCAGACATTGCAGAAAATAACTGTGCGGAAATTAGACTGTGGTGCAGATTTTTCACTGCGCAGCATGCACATTACATTGCGAGGAAAAAGCGGAATTTCACTGCGGAATTCAGCATTTGCATTGCAAAGGTTGAAATCTGCAGCAAGTCTGCTATGATATCCCCAACGTCTGAATTACCTGTCAAATCTGAAAATGTTGCTGCAAATTCGCAAAGAATCTGCAGCAACATTTTCAGCTGAAAAATTCCACCACGTCTGAACATGGCCTAATGGTTAGACATCACTACAGCCATTCTCCAGCTGGAAGTAGAGAGGACTAGAAGGAGATAGAACTCTATATGCCTGGACTTTTTTTTAGGGGTGAAACTACTTTGTTAGGTCTCATATTAGTATCAAATCTCAGTGATTTGTATTTTGGAGAATCAATGGAGAATTTAATGTTTAAAAATTTTCTCATTTCTATTCAGGAGCATGCAGAAAATCCTGCAGACTGAAAATAAGTATGGTTTTCTTTTCCCCTTGTTCATTTCTAGATTTAGTGTCCCTATAAATTCCCAGGGGAGATGCTATATTTTATGGCTGTATCTCCAGTCACAGAAATATTTTCCATGAGAAACATTTATAAAGAAAACAAAAGTCAAAGTGGCGACACAACACTGAATATTAGATGAAAAATGTGTCTACCTACAGGATCTACTTCACAATGTCCTGGAAATGGTTTGAGATATGTGAAACAGCAGCAGGCTTGATGCAATCCCGCCTGTACATTTAGTATGTTGGCACAATATTCTCTTTATCTGTGTAAAATGAAGCAGATTTCTGCGCATTTCTTACGATTCTTGTGACATGATGAAATGATATAATATTTTAGCACCCTGCTGTCACCTTCACTGTGGAAACAGAGTAGATCCCACGCTCAATCACATATAAAGTTTATCCCGGTTCACAGAACGCACATAAGTTTAGTAGGAGGATTTACACATGGCCTTGATGTGGATTCTCTTGTTGTTATGATTTAGTGTAAACATAGTCTGTTTGTTTTTACTTTATTCACATATTTCAGATTTTTTTATTTCCGACTTTAGTTAATGGTCTCAGCACGAATGATAGTAGAATGCAAAAAAAAAAAAAAAAGAAATATTCATTTAATCCCATGGTTTTAGACATCTCTCATTATCAGAATTTGTCTGAATCTATAATATAAATATATATATAAAAATACATGCACACACACACACACACACACATATATATACATACATACATACACACACACACTTGGCACAAAAAAAAATGGTGAGAGCACACTGCGAACACTAATGCCACCTAAGCCACTAAATATGAATAAATTTGCATTACCGCTAAATCTACTTACAATAGTGAGGTTTTTACTTACTTTCTTTTGATCAAATTGTGTGAGCCCACCCGCCATGACAAGCCGAACTCTGAGGTGGGAACCTACGCTGCACATATACCCAGAACTGGGACAAATCCTACATATATCTGGGGATGGTACGAACCAGCATTAAACAAATTAAAATCACCCAAGTCAGAATGGGAGGAGTGCAAGACCAAAAAAATGGAGGCAGTCACTAGCCCCACATATATGAATCACATAAACACAAAAGTTTGAACAGCACATTCCAGAAAATTTTACCAAAATGTGTATATAGGTGCAAGAACGCCTGTGACTGCAAATTTATACAACACACAAAAAGTGGCGACTGCACACTGCGAACACCAATTCCACCTAAGCCACTAAATATAAATAAATATGCATTACTACTAAATCTACTTACAATAGTGAGGTTCTTAGCGCACATTTTGATCAAATTGTGTGAGCCCACCTGCCACCATAAGCAGCATAGTCCAAAGCAGCATAGTGGAAAAATATATGTGAAAGTAACAAACTTTAGAGTGCACGCCACAGGAGTCTAGCCAGAGTCCTATGGTGATATGTTCAAAATATAGGCAGCACTCAAAACAAATGAAAATAATTAGTTGGCTTTATTCCATGCTCTATGTTTCGGTTCCTAATCTGGAACCTTTCTCAAGCAGGTTTAAACGTTCCAGATTATGAACTGAAAGCCATGGAATAAACCCAAATGGATTTTAAAACAATTTATTGGACAACATGATATAAAACAATAAAATAATGACTGCTGCAACGTGTTTCAACCTCGTATGAAGACCTCATGTTGTCCAATAAATTGTTTTAAAATACATTCGATGGGTCTGTGGTAATTACCGCACCAGCTACACAAGAGCGCCCGACACGAGGAGCATTTTTGTCCAGTTTTCCGAATTTGAATGACCACGCTGAAGAAACTGGAGCTATCTACCGTGGGTCTGCTCCAGGGGCTAGCACAGTGTACCGGAGACTACACCTGACGAGCATCAAAGTCAAGTTGTGCTGACAATTCTGCACAACAAAATCAGGTGAGTCCACCTTCACTCATCTTTATATCAAAATACCAACAGTACATACGGTATCACCTTAAAGGTGCGCCGTCTCTCTTTTTGTTTTTCTTCAAGCACAACATCCTGTGGCAGAGAGAGCTATAGTCTCACTGCCCTCACAGTAAAGAATCTCTGTCTATGATGAAGGGTGTCGAAGATTAGAAAAAAAGGCTATGATTTTTTTCTAGTAACAGCGCAACTCTTGATCATAGGATGTGCCTGGTATTGCAGCTCATCCCCATACAAGTGAATAGGGCTAAGCTACTATACAGGAACAACCTATGGACTAGAATAACACTATTGTAATAATAATGGTCTACTGTAAATGCATAAAATGATCAATGATAAAATATAATTTATCATTGCAGGAAAATGATCATTCATGTATAAAAATTATTGTTATCGTCTCTGAGATTGTAACATGTAAATGATGGTCCTGTGACTTGACCCTATAGTACTGTTTTGGTGCTAGGATTGAATTTATAGATACAATATGGTTCCTATACGTACAATAGTAGTAATGGTCTAAGACCTTATTTACACTGCAAAGTGGTACGCAGAGTCCATGTTGCTTTGTATTACAGATACATATATACTTTGTGTGCTGCCGTATGTAGTCTCTGTGATGCGCCATATTTTCCCCTAGAAGCAATGGTTTGGTGGATGCCACAACATATTTCTCATCGATTTCATATGAATCCATTAGAAAAAAACCTTGGAGGCACACAGAGCTACAGTGGGGGTCAATAGCAGTCTATGGACATCATATTACGAATGCGTAGTACACAGATCTGTAATATTGCCATGTGCACGAGACCTCATGCTCGTAACAATATTAGGGGAACAGTAATTATTAATCACTTGTTAATAAATGGTTATGTGTAAATCAACCTTTAGACCATAAGAAGTTGGCAGCTTTGTAGGATTTGATATCTGTTGGACAATAAGCACATTATATGATTTACAACACGTATGTGAAAACATTGCAATTAGTTAACATACAGAGAATCCATGCACTCGGCAATTCAGGAGAAATCTGCAAGGCAAAGACTCCAATAAGTCACTGATTACCTAAGACGCAGGCAGCTGTGATTTCTGACCGTGAAACTGCTGTTCTCTACTGCAGGATAAAGGGATCAAGACTCAAGTCATCTAATCGCTCAACTTGGAAGTGCATAAAGGGTTAATATCAGCTCAGGGTCGTTTCTGGGAACCACAGCTCCTATCATAGCTTGTCCTAACAGTAAACTAACAGTGAAATTTGTTTGGAGAGGTTCCCAAATCTGAATTAAAATAAGAAACTTGCCCTATTACAAACCATAATAGGGCTGCATATAGGTGCATGAGACCTCTAATCTTGCTCCGTATGCCCACAATTTCATGCAGAGGCATACAAAAGGTTTTTCCTGTCAGATTCCATACAAATCTGACAGACAATAAGATGCGGCATGTTAATTGCACTTTGTATGGACGGAGGTATCCCCCCCCCCCCCCATTAGAGACTGTACAGCAGTGCATGGAGCCTGTAGGGCTCAGTAGTCAGGGGCGTAACTAGGAAAGACTGGGCCCCATAACAAACTTGTCTGGGCTCCCCCCTCCCCTGGGTGCCACACAGAGCCCCCCCTTGTAGATAGTGCCCCCTATAGGTTGTGCTATACATCCCCCCTGTAGATTGTACCATAGAGGCCCTCTCTGTAGATAGTGCCATGCAGCCCCATAGATTGTGTCAAACAGCCCCTCCTGTAGACAGTGCTATACAGCCCCCCCGTAGATAGTGTCATAACCCCCTTGTAGATCGTGCTGCCCTTCCCGCTGTATATAGTGCCCCCATTGTAGACCATGCCATACAGCCTCCCTTGTAGATAGTGCCCCCACCTCCTCCTTGTAGATAGTGCCATACAGCCCCCCTGTAGATAGTGCATAGGCAGCCCATCTGTAGCTCTACGATCCTATAGCTATGGATATAGGACCGAGCTCGCTGACATTGCGACTCCAGTGCTGGACCCAGGAAAGGTATGTATAAGAATTGCTTTGCTTTTTTATGTGTTAGGGCATGTGCACACACAAAATAAAAAACGTCTCAAAATAAAGAGCCGTTTTTAAGGGAGTTTTTGGAGCTGAGTCAATGAAAAACGGCTCAAAAAAACGGCTCAAGAAGTGACATGCACTTCTTTTTCGCGGGCGTCTATTTACGTGCCATTTTTGGAAAACTAGGCATAAACAAAAACGCCCCAATGGGAAGATGTTTATAGGCATTCTGCTTCTGTTTTTTCAGCCTTTTTTCGAGGCGTAAACACCTCGAAATATGCCTGAAAACACTACATGTGCACATACCCTTACTATTTTGTGTGTTTATGTTTTTTGACAGGTTCGTTTTTTGGACTACTATGTAGTCGAGGACTACTTCGATGACGTGTTTTTTTATTCTCAATAAAATGGTTAACAAGGATTGTGTGGTGGTTTTTTATTTCAATAAAATATTTTTTATATGTCCATGTATTTTTTTAAACTTTATTACTACCACCTTAGTAATGGCCACTGGCTGATTGACAGCGTCCATTATTAAGGCGGGGTTTAATGTTAGCCAGTGAATAGGCTAGCACCAACCCACATTATAACTCAGTTACCCACTGCCCCCAGGAGTACCAGGAAGAGCCGGGTATAATCCAGTATCTAACCATCTGTAGTGATGGTTGGTCACTGGGGCAGTTGCAGGCTGGTATTATTAGGCTGGGAAAGCTAAAAAAAAGTGGGCCTTTTCACCCTGGTAATGCTGGGCTGCTACAGCTACATTGTATCTGGCTGGTTATACAAAAAATGGGGGGGACCCCACGTAATTTAAAAAAAATAATAAATTAGAAATAAACAATGTGGGGCCCACCCATTTTTCGTAACCAGCCAGATCCAACATAGCAGCAGCCTAGCATTACCAGGGTGGAAAGGCCAACTTTTTGGGGCTTTCCCAGCCTAATAATACCAGCCTGCAGTCGTCCTAGTGCCCTACCATCACTACAGATGGTCGGGTAATGGATTGTACCCGGCTCTTCCCGGCACCCCTGGTGGGTACTGGGGTAATAATGGGGGGTTAGTGTTAACCTTTTCATCGGCTAACACTAAGCCATTCCTTAGTAATGGACGCTGTCAATCAGCCAGCGGCCATTACTAAAGGTGGTAGTAATAAAGTTTAAAAAAACATGCAAAGACATAGAAAAAATATTTTATTGAAATAAAAAACTTCAATGAAAAGCTTGTGGCAAATAAAAAAATTAATCATCGAAGTAGTTCTCGAATCCGAAGTAGTCCAACAACCGAACCTTTAAAAAAAGCACAAACACAAAAAAAACCCATAAGGGTATGTTCACACGCTTAACTAAAAACATCTGAAAATAAGGAGCTGTTTTCAAGGGAAAACAGCTCCTGATTTTCAGACGTTTTTTAAGCCGCTCGCGATTTTCGCAGCATTTTTTACGGCCGTTTTTGGAGCTTTTTCCGATAGAGTCAATGAAAAACGCCTCCAAAAACGTCCCAAGAAGTGACCTGCACTTTTTTCGCGGCCATTTTTTTTACGCGTAAAAAGCGCCGTGAAAAATGCTCCGTCGCAACAGAACGCCGTATTCCCATTGAAATCAATGGGCAGATGTTTGGAGGCGTTCTGCTTCCGATTTTTCATCCGTTTTTCGGCCGTTTAGGGCCCGAAAAACTTCAGAAAATAGGTAGTGTGAACATACCCTAAGTAACACGTGGTAGGCTTAGATACAGGACCTATGTGTGATACGGTCTGTTGGACCCTGTATCTAAGCCTACCACATGTTAGGCTTAGATACGGGGCCCCAGCAGACAGTAATCTTATACAGTATAAGACTACTCTCTACTATGTGGTAGGCTTATATGCAGGGCCCATCAGACAGGATCGCACATGGGCCATATATCTAAGCCTACCATATGGTAGGCTTCGATACAGGGCCCCAGCAGACAGTATCGTTATACTTACCCTCCTCTTCGGCGGCGCAGAGGAGGTCCTGACAACATCCAGCGTCACGACGTTGTGCTGGGCACACAGCATTGTGATGTCATGATACAGGAAGACATCAGGACCTCTGCTGCACTCGAGCACGAGAAGGGTAAATATATTGTTATAACTATAACAGGGGTCTATTTTATTACATAGGCCCCAGTTACTATAGTAACTTTTAATAGACATGGCGAGGGGTGCCGCGGGCCCCCCTTGCTTCAGGGCTCGGTCGCAATTGCAACTGCTGCGATCCCTATAGCTATGCCATCATGTGGCAGTCGCCCGGGGATATGGGGCACCGGGCCAAAAATCCTGGGCTTGGGCCCCATAAGACACTGCGCCCCTGTAGATAGCGCCCCCGCCTACCGCCATAGCGGCAGCACGGACTTTCATGCCACGTAGCAACCACTATGGCTGCTATGGCGGTAGTTACACCACTGTCAGTAACAAAGAAGCTGACTAGGCTCCGTGCACAGGACTATGCTCTATAGCAGGGGTCTCAAGCTGGACACAGAGGCGCTAGACTCTGGAATTCCCTGACATCGCTGTCCACATATGAACAGCGATGTCTGGGGCTTCCCCAGAGCCGGAGTCCCGTGCAGAGCGCTAGTATTGGCTCTGCTCCGGGACTCTGTGGAATTCCCTGACATCGCTGTCCATATATGGACAGTGTGTCAGGGTCTTCCCCAGAGCGGAGTCCCGAGCAGAGCGCTAGTACAGGCTCTGCTCCGGGACTCTGTGGAATTCCCTGACATCGCTGTCCATATATGGACAGTGTGTCAGGGTCTTCCCCAGAGCGGAGTCCCGAGCAGAGCGCTAGTACAGGCTCTGCTCCGGGACTCTGTGGAAATCCCTGACATCGCTATCCATATATGGACAGTGTGTCAGGGTCTTCCCCAGAGAGGAGTCCCGAGCAGAGCCCTAGTACAGGCTCTGCTCCGGGACTCTGTGAAATTCCCTAGAGCAGGAGTCACAGTGATGTCAGGAGCAGAGCTGGAGTCCCAGGAAGAGCCTACTAGCGCTCTGCCCAGGACTCCAGCTCTGGGGTTGCCCCTGACATCTCTGTTCATATATGGACAGTGATATCAGGAGCAGAGCTGGAATCCCAGTGCTAGAAGCGGCTTTGCTCCGGTACTCCATCTCTGGGCAAGCCTCTGACATCACTGTGGCAGCATCTGCGGAGGGCACTGTGGCAGCATCTGTGGAGGGCACTGTGGCAGCATCTGCGGAGGGCACTGTGGCAGCATCTGTGGAGGGCACTGTGGCAGCATCTACGGATGGCACTGTGGCAGCATCTACGGAGGGCACTGCGGCAGCATCTACGGAGGGCACTGCGGCAGCATCTACGGAGGGCACTGCGGCAGCATCCACACAGGGCACTGCGGCAGCATCCACAGAGGGCACTGCGGAAGCATCCACAGAGGGCACCAGGATCCACAGAGGGCACTGCGGCAGCATCCACAGAGGGCACTGCGGCAGCATCCACAGAGGGCACTGCGGCAGCATCCACAGAGGGCACTGCGCAGCATCTACAGAGGGCACTGTGGCACTATCTAAAAAGGGGCTGCCCAATCTTGACATGTGTGTCTGCCAAACGCTGCCAACTGAGCCACCGGACTGCATTTAGCGACACTTAAACTAGAAAACTGGATTGTTGAAATAAGCACGTGGAGAAATATCTCAAATTTTAAACCTAGCGGTATTATTATAGTAATGTAGTATTAATTTTATAGTAATGTAGTATTATTATTATTATAGTAATATAGTGTTATAGTAGTTCAAATAAGTAATTAACAATAATTTTGTATTGTATCAAATTTGAAAGTAATGCGGCCCGTCAACTTCCCATTTTTTCTATATGTGGCCCACTTACCCTGCCGAGTTTGAGACCCCTGCTCTATAGGGATGGAGCTCCCCTAGTGGAGGAAAAACATACACAGTTGTATATGGGTTAGTTACGAAGTGGGTGAAGTCTTTGGGTTTTTGACACGTTAAAGCATGTATAAATATTCACACACTTCTGATATGTATATTTTTGTTATTTATTTATCTGTTTAATAAGAGGGCGGGGGGGGGGAGTCTGGTCAGGGGTGGCAAGGTGGGAGGGTTCCCACAGTGCAGATTTGTTGCAGATTTTGCCTGCATTTTATAAGCAAAACCAGAATTGTATCCAGGAGAGAAGACCTAGAAGAGATTTCTTTATATATTTCTTCTGTTTAGGTTCTGTTCCTGGTTTTGGCTTAAAAATGCATGCAAAATCTGAATCTGCAGCAAATCTGCACTGTGGGAACCCAGCAATAGAGTGAATTTGATTTTCACAATAATTTACGTCAGTTTTCTGGCATACATGATAATAAATGTGTTGGCTGTGGTGGCCACGCCCCTGTCCCAGAGACCATGCCTCCTTTCCATAGAAGTGGTGAGGGTGGCGCTAAAAGGCCAAAAGTTGTGATTGGCACCACAAATTGCAGCTTTTGTCCCTTTTTGTGACTTTTCTATGCCAGAAAAGGTTGATAAATTACCCTCTATGTGTATTGTAGCATATGGTGACAATCACTATGATAATCTGTGGTAGTGGCACCGTACCAAACCACATCACTACCGCATCCCAAAAATTGATTGTGGTGAGGTGCTGCCAGCTCTGGTTGTTTTTAATGGAGCGATTCTAGAAAATGTTCTTGGAGCTCATCCTATGGAAAACCAAATTGTGTTACGACACGTAAAAAAAACAAAAAAACACGGTCTGCAGTTTTGTCCACTGAAATCAATAAGAAAACATGACCTATAGGGCACGCTGCAGCTTTTATAAACCACATGCCTCAAAAACGGCTTGGTAATTCCTGCAGCGTGTGAACTCCATTTAAAAAACAAAAACAAAACAGCAATGTGAACCAGCCTACACCGTAGTTATCCATGTTATAAAAAAAAAAAGAGTCCGAAACATAGTGTGTCATTTGTAAAAATGAATTATGGATACATAAAACTGTACATGACCGGTTATATAAAATCGCTACAATTGTAACACCATTATACGTGTAAAGAGAAGCGATCCTAACAATACTTCTTATTAGTCAATGCCTTATTGTCGATCACTCTGTATAAATGGACCTTATGTTGATGCCTACCTACAGTAACAGCTCCTCCAGGATTGCTGCTGCAGCCTCTCTGTATGTATGCATCAAGGGACTGATCTGTGTGTGGCAGAGATTTAGCTGGCACTGGATGAAGCCTATTACATAAGAGCTTGCCTGATCCAGTCTTGTGCAGAGCTTGCTGCAGCCTTATGAATGAGGGAGTCAAGGATCTGCAGCATAGAGGCTCACAAGTCAGCAGCTCTTGTGGACTTCAATCTTCTCCCCACCCCTTTTCCACCGTGTGCTGCTGTGGTGCTGCTGACACTCCTTCTCTCTGCCCATGTAGGAGCCATTCAGCAGGCTGGACACCACCTCCTCCTCTTCCAGCCAGACCCAGGCACTGCAAGGCACCTCTGAGACAGCAAAGGGAAACAGGGAGACTTCAGCCAGGGCTTTAAATCCACCATATAAGACAATATACAGTATATCCTGATTTCCAGACACAACATGGAGGTACCACGCCTGAGTCAACACATCAACAGTCCCAACAGTCCCTGTGAGGAAATGATCAAGAACCTGAGCTTGGAATCCATTCAGCTGTGTGAAAGGGACGGTAAGACCCAGCTATTTAATCCCTATTATCCCCAGTGTAGTCCTGCATCTACAGTCATATTTGTACAATCACCTACTGAGAACAATAGATTCCCATTCATGCATCCATGTAGAGGAATATGAATGTCTCACAGATAGATATATATATATATATATATATATATATATATATATATATATATATATATAGCCTGCATTATCCAAGGATGCTGTCAGCTATTGATTCTCCTCTCCCCTTGCTTGCAAGCTGTGGATGATTTGCATTGCAGTATTTCCATTTACACCATGCAGCTCTGTTCATGCAAAGCATACTTACAAATTGATCTTTTGCTCTACCAATTCCCAAGGAAGCTTGAATGTATTATTGTATTTTAAGGATGTTGATTATTTACAATAAATTATTGTATGGTTATTATTATTACATTGTATTATATAGATATAAAATAGGCAAGGTGTTTAATAATATGGGGGTGTGATGGGGGAGGGGAGCGTGAAGGTAGCTATGCAATTTCAGGACCATGGACAGATGATCCTACAGGATTCTGGGCTAGGAGTCAAGAAATGCTGCTAAGCATCTGCACTCAATGTGGTGTAGCAGAGTCATAAAAATGCTCCAACTATTTACACAGTCTTTAGAAAATTAGTATTCCAGACTGAAATGAATATGAATTTCTCTATACCGTTATGCCATGAGGGATGATATGGAAGTTGTTCATTTGGAAGCATTTCATTCATTGGCGCAGTTGCAGGCGTTTGGGTTTCCCGACACACCTGTGTGTATAAAGATGGTATATACTCTTTGTTCTGATGATATAGTCAAAGGCTGGTGAAATATCTTGTAGATCTGTATATGGTCAGGGCATATAATGCAGTATATATATAAATTATAATATCTTAGTCTGCATTTACTTAGTAGCTATTAATTATCTGTGTCAATTAATTTGAGATCGAGCCAAAATGCGTGTTATCGATCATGGTTAAACTATTATATCGTCTTATTAGGGTTGGTGCATCACAGATGGAAGTTCGCAGCCTATGCATTTTCTCAGAGAGTAGATGTGTGGCAGTGCAAGGCATATAATCGGTCACTGCAATCCAAATTCTCTGAAATTGAGTCTAGATTATCACCTGGCTCATGTTGTTTCTCTATAACATGTAGTGGCAGCTCCTGTGAAAATCATTTAATGTACCGTCATTTGTATTTGGTGCCTAGCTCTGACCAGGAAAACAACAGAGACATTAATGGAAAGTGATCAGGCTCTCCCCTCCATGTCACAATTAGAAACACAGGTGGTAGATTGCACTTATATGACTTGTTATATTTGCACCAGCAAAGTTATTGTTACCATTCACATTATATATACCCTGTGGGTTTTTATTTCTAAGAATTGCAAATAACTCTTATAGCTTGAATTAAACTGGGTGTTTTACTTCTTATTACTATGTATCAGGTTTTGTAAGAAAAAATAAAAAAAACAAGTATTTTGCTCCTAAAAGCTGTTATGGTTTTCAATTAAATGGCTATTGTAGGAGGGAAATAATTCTAGCCATGAAAAGTATCGATCCTTCTCTTTGCCTAAATAATAAAATATTAGTTCTGGTCAGACGTACGCTTAGCTGGTCGTCATAATTTTGCCTCTATTTCTGGTTGTTTAGAATAATGTTATCTTTTTTCATTGCCTCTTAAATTTGGGGCTTATGTAGATTTGTAAAATGAAGGGCAAGTTTTGCTACTGAATGTTTTCCTATAAATTTGTGTAATAGTTGAGGCCAAATTTTGACAGTCCCTTCTCAAAACTATAAGGCTTTTTCACAGTAGCATCATGTTTTCTGTTAATTAACGAATGATTACAGCTATGAAGGATCCATTGTGAAATGGATCATAGTGGACCCTGATGGATCCCATTAACCATCAGGTTTCCAGTTTTTAAAATGACAGAATAGCTCAGCAGAGTACGCTATTCTTGCTATTAAAAGGCAATGGAAACCTGATGGAATGGAGACTAGCGGCAATGGGGACAAAGCCTTATACTATTCTTCTAACTAGAAGAAAGTGCCCCATCCAGGATAGCCCCTTTAGCTAAACCGGTGTGGTCTTTTTGGTCTTAGCTTTTATCAGGAAGATGTGGGTATAGATTTTTCTCAATGGCAACCTAGAGTATATACCTGGTAGGGGAGAGTGGTACAGCCTCCTCTTAAAACATGATAGCAGGTCTTTTATTGGTTAGTGTGGACATGTCATACTTATTGGATAATGGTGAAATAACAGTAGACACAGTCAACTCACTATACTGTACGCTGCATATATCTTCCATGGCATGACATCATCAGTTGGGCTTTATAGGCTTTGCACTGGGGCCATAGAACTTTGAGCTGTCAAGCTTGACAAAGGCTGCATTGACCAGCTGAAACTTTGTAATACTTTATTGCACATATGGGAGAATAAACCTATTTATTTGTGATCTCCTATTTTGGAGTGCTGCCTCTTCCTCTTGTTCTTGTCTTTATACCAGAACTAGATTTTTTCATTTGACCTTCTTCTCTATCTTTTGTATTTGTCCTCCCAGCTTATCCAATGACCAGGTGCCACTTTTCTGCTTCTTGTTCTGTGTTCTAGATAGTCCTCTGTGCTGTAGATAACTACAGAAAATTTGTCTATTAAATGTATAGAAAGGATGGTCACTGATACAGGAAAACATTTACTGGTGGGAAAAGGAAACATCAGAACATGTAGAAGGAAGGATTTGAGTGGAAAACACATAGCACCATATTGCAAGATATGTTATAATTAGTAGAATTTAAAAAAAAAAAAAAAGGGGTTTTCCAGCCACTAAAAAAAAGTTTTTTAATTATATCAATATTAAAATTCGAACGTACTTACCCCTAAAATCCAACTAAATTTTAATGTCGCCAATCCATTAGGTTTCTCCGAGTGCCGAGAATCGGACCCCCGCCAATCGGATATTGATGACCTGTACTAAGGATAGGTCATCAATAGCCAAGTTCTGAAAATTTCCTGTAATGTATTCTGGCATCTGTATAACTTCTCCTTATTAGTTACTAATTATAGCTACTTGTACCAATAATTATAATAATAGTTCACTTTTTCTGTATCCAATTATTCTCTCTCCCGTGTACCCCCAATCCAAATCATCTGTTACAGTATAAGACTAAAAAAAATGGATGGTAATTTTATCAAAATAAAAATGTGTTGGTGCAAATAGTAGTTTTCCATTCCTGGCCATCTTCTTAGCTAGATGTATGCCCCCTGTACCCTTCTCATATTCTTACGAGGTTTTCAACTAATATACCAATTGTGAAATGGCAGATCGAATAATTGTATCTATTTATCCTCAATTTTGGTTTCTTAATGATGTGCCACTGCTTCGATCTGGACAATTTCCCTTCTACATGCAGCCCTATTTTCAATCCGTCACAGTCTCCTGAAGCTGCAAGCGGCCTCACATTGCTGCTGCAGAGAAAATGTAGTATGACACGGCACTCATACAGTTCAATGGCCAAACCTGTAATACTGACCAGTTTTTGCTGCAGCCCTCCGGTCTTGCTTATAGAGGGAGTTCTCAAGCATGATACCACTCTGTATGACGTCCATATGCCCTGAGATTTATCCACAGAGGTGGTTCGAATGGTGCAATGCCTAGATGCAAAATAGCCTAATAATTCTAAACACACATTATAATTAAATATTCACCGTACCTTTTAAGATGACACACACAAATACAAGCGAGAACAATAGCACTGTTCTTCATGAGTTTTCTGGTCCATGAAAATAACGTTTGTATTACAGAACTGATGTGATATATACACAGGCAGCAGGAGACTGAGCAGGATGTAGAGAGACCCAGTACAAATTTCTTTGCCATCCAGGGTTTGTAAAAATGGCGGCCATTATTAGCTCTGGGGATCCAGTATCTGTAAGATTAAGATTGCCTAAAAATAGGATGGAATATTAAAAGTCCTACCTGAAGAGGGAACCTCTTTTATTTAGAATTATATTTTCTTAAAGATTATTTGTAAATATTTATTATTCTTTGGTGTTAGTGTATAAATATAGACTATATAGACAAAATTATTTGGACACCTACACATTACACCTACAGTGACAACTCCATATTAATGCCTAAGGATTTAGAATGGGATATTACCCCCCTTGCACCTAAAACAGCTCCCACTCTTCTTGGAAGGCTTTCTACAAGATTTTGGAGTGTGTCTGTTGAAATGTTTTCCAATTTATCCTAAAGAGGGTTTGAAAAAGGTCAGACACTGATATTGGATGAGAGGGCCTGGCTCACAATCTACGTTCTACATCATCCCAAAGGTGTTGGGTGGGGTTGAGGTCAGGATTCTGTGCAGTTCAGTCAAGTTCTTCCACACCAAACTCACCCAACCATGCCTTTATGGACCTTACTTTGTGCACTGGGGCACAGTCATGCTGGAACAGAAAAGGGTTGAACCCGAAACTGTTCCCACAAATTTGGAAGCTACAATTATCCAAAATGTCTTTGTATGCTGAAGCATTAAGATTTCCCTACACTGGATCTAAGGGGATAGGCCAACCCCTGAAAAACAACCCATAACATTATCCCTCTGCCACCAAACTTTACAGTTGGCACAATTCAGTCAGGCAGGTAACATTCTCCTGGCATTCGCCAAACCCAAAATTGTCCATCAGACTGCCAGTTTGAGTAGGGTGAACAATCACTCCACAGAACATGTTTTCACTGCTCCAGAGTCCAGTGGTGGCATACGTTACACCACTCCATCCGACACTTGGCATTGTGCAAGGTGATGTGATGCTTGCATGCGCTGTTTGGCCATGGAAACCCATACCATGAAGCTCTCAGTGCACAGTTTTTGTGCAGATGTTAATGCCAGAGGAGATTTGAATCTCTTCAGTTTAGTCAGCAGAGCGTTGGTGATTTTTATGCACTATGCCCCTCAGCACTCTGCGACCCTGCTCTGTAACTTTACATGGTCTGCACTTCGTGGCTGAGTTGCTGTGGGTTCTAAACATTACTCACAGTTGATTGTGGAATATGTAGGAGGAGAAGAAAATTCACAAACTGACTTGTTGTAACGGTGGCATCCTATCTGGTGGTGTGCTCGAATTCAATGAGCTCTTTCACAAATGTTTGTAAAGGCGACTGCATGGCTAGGTGCTTGATTTTATACACCTCTGGCAATGGGACGGAATTAAACACCTAAATTCAATAATTAAGAGGTGTGCTCCAATACATTTGTCTATAGATTATATATATGCGGTTGGATTGTCTAATGTACTATTTCCAGCTCTGGTCCGGAATGAGTCAGATATTGATTAAACATCCTTCTCCAACTTGTGATGTCAGCATGAAACCGGTTATTTGCTGCTTCTTAAGTTTGTTCTGAATTTGCTCCTAGTTTGCATTTCCTTTACAAGAGAACTCCCTGATAGAACAAATATCTAGTTATGAATTCTCTAACCAGTCAGTTTGGGATCTCATACCATTGTTTATACTGGTAAAATATACAAGGGCAGTCCAGGTCCAGATGAACATTTTCCTAAATTTTTACGTTTCCAAATATGTATAAAAATTATGGTAGAAGGCAAAGATTTTACTCCACTCCACTTTTTGAATTGTGTGCAACTTTATATATGCATCTTTATCTGATACATTACTGATACCAAATTCTGTATGGGTAATATGGATTTGTTGTTGTTTGACATGGTGTTGGCTTATTGGGCAAGGCATATGGTGCACTTTTCCTCTATGCAAACCCTCAGTGTCTGATGGGATGCAGTGTGTTCCATCTTCATTCGATATATGGAGTGTTCCCATTTGCTCTAGCAAAAAGCCACCAATGATTCCCATGGGAAACTTGAAATGGTACATATTTATATGCACTTCACCCTTAGGCTACATTCACATGGGCGTGACAGGTCTAAGTGCGTAAAAAACGCACGTAAATCTGTCCGTGTGCATTACATTTTTGCATCAGTGTGCTTTGCGTGTGGCATGTGTTTTTCACAGACATGCAAGCACTTTTTTTTCAATGTAACTTCAATGGGCGGCTAGGTGCGTGAAAACGCACCAATATAGGAATGCAGCGAGTTTCACACAACGGACACTCACTGCATGAAAACTCACGCATGTGTGAATAGTGCCATTGAAACCAATGGGTCCGTGTGCTGTGTGTTTCAGCACATGGACGAGAATCACGCTTGTCTGAAGGAACCCTAAAAATAAGTTTGAATGGTGAACTCATCCAATGTCATTTCAAGGTCACGAGGTAGGTACAGCCATTGATTTTGGATAGTTTTTGCTACTAGATTATGTTTTGTTGAATTCTGTTTATTGTATTATTATCTGTAATGTGTTCCTAAAACTTGTTGACGGTTGGAATGTTTATTACTAAATGTGATTTGCTTTGGACACATTGCCTTATATAAATCACAGGTTCCTATAAAAACCTAGCTCTCCCAGGAGAAAGCTTTCTGTGCTGAGCATAGGACTTGGAGAAACTGCAAGTTGTAATCAATTCTAACTATCATAGATGCTCGACTTTCATCTAATTGGTCTCTTGTATTTACGCCACTTTTCGCCAAACACAGCTCATCAAACATTTCAGCCGAGCATGGTTTCAAAACTAAAGCAGATACGCCCTGCTGATAAATCTTTTGCACACTGCACTGGGAAAGAGACTGGTGCACCTTTCATATGGTGCGATGGTATTAATAAACTTCCCCATTGTTTTCACCTGGGAAAATATGGTGCCAAAAGGGGGCATAAAAAGGGTGCAGAAACAAAATATAATACAGCATGAGAGGTAGCCTTTATATTACAATTTCCATCACTGTAGAATAAAACCAGTGTAGGGTTGGCAACTGTTGACCTGGATAATAAATAGAGGAATATGATGTACAATACCACGTGACTGGCTGTATGTACAATAATGGAACGAGAGCAAGAGAGAAAGGGGTCATGTTTGCGTCTTCTTGCATGATTTTGGTAATCCCAACCAGTACAATGTCAACACCATTGAAGTAACAGTTTATCATTTGGAGCTTTATATTGAACCCATGTCAACTTCACCGTTCTGGATCCCACCTCTAAAATCAAAACGGACCAGAAGGACATTTGTGCACTGGCTACATTGCTGTCAATCTTCTGTTCTGGGCTACAGTTTTCTGATATATATTCTACATAGTCATGTATATTTTACTTCACTGTTGCACGCTCCTTATATATAACTAGGTGAACTGATCGCCAGAGCAGATCAATTTCACATTGAGGCTTTAATAAGTAACTAAAATATATTTCCTTTGCTTGATAGTGAATAACCGGACGTAAAAATTCAGCGTATTTGCTTATATGTTGGTCTCAATTTTATTTGTTTATTACAACATATTTTGATAACTTTGTTACAAAACGGTCATAACATTTAATGTTGAATTAATAAATACTGTACTTAATGGGTTTTTACAACTAGAGTGATCACAAATCAAACATGAAAGACAGTCAAGTCAGGTATTCCATAGTGCCAGGAAGATTAATGAATAACCTTTTCTAGATTAAAGAAAAGATGACATTTTACCACATGGAATTCAACAGACCATGACATTACCCCTTCAGTTTGGTCAATCAAAAAGTGACTATTTTTTGTCTTGAACCTTAGGAAATAGAGGATCTCTTCAGAGTTTTTAACATCCTTTTAATTCCTGTCCTGGTTAGATTTAAGCTGTATTTGCTTACTATTGAATGGTTTAAAAAGTAAATTTTTTATTCGCAAAACCTTTTATAGGTCATAGAGACATATCCGAAGTTTTGATCTGTGGGGGTCCGAGTGCTAAAACCCCCACCGTCACTGAAACAAAGGTGCAAAAGTGAGCTCCCTGCACCTTCAGCTGTGATCGGCACTCATTTTTAGGCTGAAGACGGCTCTGATAGAACACCTATGGGCTCGTCTTCAGCCTAACAGGGAGTGCGGATTGCAGCCGGAGATGCAGGGTGCTTCACCTTTATAGAGAATCTGCATCTTGGTACTATGTATATCGCATTAACATTTCTCCAAGCTAGTTCACCCACTTTTAATTCGCTTTACTTTTTCCTGACCATTTTTTCTTTGTATATTCCTCCACCATTTTTATTACAGAAATCCACTTGAAATTAAGCTGAATCTTAACTCCATTTAAAATATAAAAGTTCAGGTTGCAGTTTACCCTAGTGTCACAACATCTGCCTCCCCCATTTTTAGCCTATAGAGGTCCAGGAAGTGAAGTTATGGGGAGGTGAGATATTGTCCTCACACAGAAGAGCCAGTTTTCACAAGTGGGCGTTTGGGATGTACTTTTCCTGATTAACAAAATAAAAAAAAAATACATACTACTACTACTACTGCCAATGTGTGTGACATTATGATAGCAGTCATTTTACATCCATATATCATGTATATTTATCAGTCAATTTCAAATGCAATTCCAATCTGATATGATACTTATCCTAAATCCATATTCTTGTCCAGTCGGTACAGTATTCTAGTATTTAGTGCTGTATATTGAAGATCTTAAAGTTTGTAAGGCCATCAATTAAAAGTTTGAAAAGTGACAACCACTTTCCGGAGTCTGTTATACAAAGGTTCTTAGATGCACATTACCCAGCAGGGGTGACTATAAACTGGCACCTCCCCGGGCAGAAATAATTTGACCGTTTCATCACAAGGCTTATGGATATACAGAGCGGAATAAAAAGGTGTTTAATGGTGCCATTAGAGTGAATATTAAGAATGAATGTCGCTTATGTTTTGCTTTAAAGTGTTATTACGTAACATTACGATGAAGTTTTCCAGCACAGTGCAGGTCCCATCGATATCTCACCCTTCTGTAACTCTTATAGTTTGATCAGAATCCTTTACCATAACATCCTCAGGAACCTGGTGCTTATAGTTTGGGAAATTTTATGGACTACCCTACGTAGTCACTAAGACCAAAGAATCACATGTACAACGAGGAAGGAAAGCAGCCAGGTCACTACAGCTGCTACAAGTAATGTCAGAATTGCTCTTAGGTTTTGTAGCGTATACTATAGCTATCTGAGGAACTATTCAAAGTGCAACATTTATGATATTTATTATGTTGTTCCAGTTAGTTCTGTTATATATTAACCATACACACATTATATATATATATATATATATATATATATATATATATATATATATAATATACACACACACACACACACACACACACACACACACACACACTACTGTGCAAAAGGTTTAGGCAGTTGTGGAAAAATGTTGCAAAGTAAGAATGCTGAAGTGTTAATAGTTAATACCAACTATTGATTTGTTCTAGATCTCTTTTCTGTTCATTCACTTTGCATTTTGTTAATTGATAAAAAAAATAATCCTATTAAACACCTCTATGTTTGAAAGCATTCTAAGGCTAAGTTCACATCTCGTTTTTACCCTACGTTAGATGTTCACATTTTGACATGAGAAAACAGTGTCAAAACGTGTACCACATGATGCACATTGATTTCTATGGTCAGGACGGATGCCCCAATAGTGTAGTTTGTGCTTATGTTTTATCCTTTTTTTTCATGTACTGAAAAGCGTGGTCTACTACACTTTTCAGAACTTTTCCAAAATGCATACGTATTTATGTGTATTGAAGTCAATGGCGACATATGGATGAAGTATGCAATATTAAACCCTACGTTTGCATACGTAAAACGTATATGTTTTTGTAACCTAAGGGTATGTGCACACAATAACTGCATTTACGTCTGAAATTACGGAGCTGTTTTCAGGAGAAAACAGCTCCGTAATTTCAGACGTAATTGCATGTACTCGCGTTTTGCGAGGTGTCAATTACGGCCGTAATTTGGAGCTGTTCTTCATTGGAATCAATGAAAAACAGCTCAAATTACGTCTCAAGAAGTGTCCTGCACTTCTTTTGACGAGCCGTCTTTTTTACGCGTCGGCATTTGACAGCGACGCGTAAATGACAGGTCATCGGCACAGTACGTCGGCAAACCCATTCAAATGAATGGGCAGATGTTTGCCGACGTATTGGAGCCATATTTTCAGACGTAAATCGAGGCTTAAAACGCCTCGTTTACGTCTGAAAATAGGTCGTGTGAACCCAGCCTTATATGGGAAATCTTGACTTTACAAAGTTTGATTTAGCTAAAGAACAAAAAAAGTATACATTTTTAAGAACGGACACAAACGTATAAAAACATATATGACGTATACCATAAAAAAAGTAAGCATGCTACAAATGCATAAATTTTTGTAACTTTAAAAATGTGTACGTAGTCGTATACCATAAACATGTGCATAAAACGAAATGTGAACTTCGCCTTACTTTGCAGCATTTTTCCACAATTGCCTAAAACTTTTGCACAGTACGGTGTATAATTACACACACTGATTTTTATACTAATTACATTTTACGCTTCTTGTTTACTTCTTGATGCCAAGGATTTTGATAATGGTGAACCTAGGGATTATGGATTATCATGACATCTGCTAAATAACCAAAGGGTTACTGTCACTTCTTAAAACTTCTTAGCGCCTTCATCTCATATCTGCATTTGTTGCCTCTCCTTGGAGCGCTGTGCATGGTCGGAGTAAAATACATGGCAAGTATGGAGTTTGTACCCCTTTTATTCTAGCGATCAGTTTGGATCTCACCACCCAGACTTAGCTACTATTTCAAAGCCTGCTACAATTATATCTGCCCATCAACAAGTATTATGTTTTAATACATTTACATTTAACCATGTGTATGCGGTCAAATTAGGCTGTTGCCCATTGACAAGGTAACATCATTCAAGGGGCAAGGTGAGCATTTGCTAAAAGTACCACCCTTCCCTGCTTGGTGGCAGCATTTTGGCAGACATACTATATGCCCGTGTTCCCTCCCAGCAGGAGAGATGAGTAATACTGCTGATATGTCGCTCGAATTCAACTGTTGACAGTGGAAGAATTGAAGTAAGTGTTGTGCCTTACTATGAGACTAGCACTGATCACTAAAATGAGACGGACACTATGGGTACTGCCATTAGATTGGCGTAAATAGCATTAGTTTAAGATTGGCATTATAGTTATTTATTAAGGCTGGCGTTTCATATGCCCATCTCAATATAAAGATAACTGGAGTAAGATGTGCCTAATATTATTATATAAGGCTCATCTCTGACTCTCCATGCGCCTAAAAGGGAAATCCACGCCAGCTACAAGCTGGCATAGATTTCCTCCATAATTGATGCCATGTCTGTCGTAAATTATAGTACATTTTTCGGGCCAGGGCAGGACACGCCCTTTTCGCCAAGATCCACCCACTTTTCAGAAACGTGGCAGCTTTTAATGTGTTTGCGACTTTTCTATGCCAGAAAACGGTGTCACCTGGTGAGACAGCCGATGGCCGCAGATTCCAGACGGGGACTTGCGGAAATGGGGGCGTGCATTCATGTAGATCTCTCCATTCTGTTCTATTGGGGATGCAGAAACAGCTGAGCAGTGCTTGCTTAGCGGTTTCTGTAACTCCAATAGAGTACCCACCAGGAATCTGCTAGCGACTGTCTCACCAGGCAAAACGGGGGTTCTCAATATGCAGTCCAGAGCTAGGACCCGCATTTATGAGACACTTATGGCATATCCTGTAGTTTGCCATAACCGTCTAAGTTAAGAATATCCCTTTTAAAGGGGTTGTACAGGATTATAAAAAAAAATAGCTGCAGCCTCAAAAAACAGTGCCTCTGCTGTGCACAGGTTGTGTGTGGTAAAGAAGCTCAATCCCATTCACTCCAATGAAGTTGAGCTGCAATTTAAGGCACAAACCATGGACAGGTGCGGTGCCGTTTCTGGAAGAAATTAGCCATGTTGTTCTAATCCTGCAAAACCCCTTTACTGATTGTCAGATCCCAGAAGAAAATCTGTAGACTTCAATTTATCATGAATTTCAGTCTGAAGAGAGATAGGCTATGATAAATTTGTCTGCTACAGTAATTTCCAAGCTTAATCAACGATGCAGTTTACTCTTCCATCTAATGATTTTTATTTTTTCCATAAAACGAACCTCTACAAGTGCCAACTGCTTTTCTGGAGAAAATACAAAGATGACAGCAGGATCAATACTCAGATTGGGTGACGGAGTTACCAGCCGTAGACATAACAGAGCCAAATAAATCACTTCCAGATATATCATATAATAGGATTACATTTTTTTTGTTATTTTGATTTCTATTTTTTTATGTTTTTATTTAAGAACTATGAAAAACACAACTTATTTTCCAGGTCTGTCACCAATAACAGTTATGTCAGGTAGTACCTACATAGGCAGCTGATTTACTTAGTGGTTATCACTGGGTCCAGAGGTTGAAATTTGCCAGGATAATTTCTCTGCTCTCATTTGCATGTGATTCCCTAGTAAGGCTTAGTTCACACCTGCGTTGGTGTGTTCTGTTGTTCTGCTTCATCAGAGGAGCAGAACAAGGGAGCAGAAGAAACAGTGTAGACCACCGGCGGCCGATGGAACCCATTGACTTTAATGGGTTCTGTCTGCATTCCGCCGGGGTGTCCGTGATTTTACCAGAAACAATAGCGCAACGCAGTGCTATTTTCACCATTAGTCTCCGGCAATCTTTACGCAGCCTCGAACGCAGATGTCAATGAGGCCTAACTCAAACTTACATACATACACACTGTATATACATCCACAGGATAGGTGATCATTTTATGATCGCAGGGGGCCCCATCACGGATCCTCCTCAAAGCGAGGAGGAGCTTGAATGGAGTGGTGGTTAAGCATGTGCCCAACCACTCCATTCACTGTCTTTGAGAATGATGGAAACAGCCGAGCGCTGCAATCGGCTGTTTCTATCAGTCCAATAGACTTTGAATGGAGCGGCAGCGCGCATGCTCGACCACCGATCCAATGTTCTTCTCACTGCAGTCATAAAATCATCACCTATCCTATCCCTTTAACATTCTTTGTTAAATTACTATATTTTAATTTGAAATTGCATGTCTTACCAGATTTTACAGCTGATCTTTGAAAGCTCCCTCATTGAAACTCTATAAGCAGGAGTTCTCTAAGAGTACATGTGGGTTGTCATGTGGATATTTCTACCTCAAGTTATGAGTGCAATTGCTTTGTGTATAGATCCCAGCAGGTATAGAAGCCATAATGGACAAACCATGAGAGTACACAAGATTAACAGACACGGAGAGGGAAGAGAGCAGCAATGACTCTGCGTATAGATGCTTGGGGAGCAGTTGACCATAAAGAGATCTCCAAAGCCTCGATATCAGCTTACTGTGGTTGTAGCTTCCGGTTTACAGTTATGTACTGAACAGCAGCTCTGGAGCACAAACTGCTGCTCTATCAAGTAAAATATATTTTTGACTAATAGAACAGTAATGTTCCTAATGACATGTACGTTTTATTATTTGGGCTCAGATGATTTTTAATGGGGGCAACCACTCTTTTCCAAAGAAAGTGAGAGGATATCACAGTTCCACAATTTCCTCACAATACCTGAGAATAGGTGATAGGGAGTGTTGTAGATTATCTGTTTGTTCACCCTGCAGCCATGGGAGAAGTAGAAACACCTTCCTCTTAAATTGATCAAAGCCATGAGAAGACAATTTCAGTCTCAAGTCTATGCTGCAATACAGTCCAAACCATATGTATGCCAAGAGTGTTTGCTTAACGAGTAACTAATGGGAAGCAATTATTACTCCTGCATGGAACTTTTTTCACTTGTAATGTATCCCCTGACATTGCATTCTTACAAGTCTTCACTGTGCAAGTAACATTTATCTAAGAGCAAAGTTTATCACCTCCATTTATATGTATTATTTTGATAATTGCTACTTTATAATTGATTAGTGTTAGTTTATAGTTATAGCTCTTGCTCAATTAGAATGAGCAATATACTTAGTGGCCAGGATATTATGACCGGTAGGACATTATATGCAGAATGTAGCAATGAACAAATAGTCTGGATTTTAAATCTCCACCATTTTGTGTAGACAGTTCCTATATGGACCTGTCTCCATGGTAACAGTCTACAAATAAATCCTGTGTGTAGTCAGATCCTGCAGTATGGTTTTCCTCCTGCATCCTGTCTGAGGCTATGTTCACACGCAAAATAAAAAACGGCTGAAAATGATGGAACTGTTTTCAAGGGAAAACAGCCTCTGATTTTCAGCCGTTTTTGTAGTAAAAAATGTTTTTTGGGGTGTTTGTTTTTTTAAAACCGTTTTTTTGAGCGGTTTTTCTAGTGACAATGAAAAACTGCTCCAAAAACTGCTCACGAAGTGACATGCTGCTTTTTTAGGGGGTGGGCTTTTTACGCAACGTTTTTTAAAACAATATCGTAAAAAAAAAATGCTCCGTCTGAACTAAACGTTGTTTTTTCCCATTGAATTCAATGGACAGATGTTTGTAGCTAGCATTTTTTCAAGGCGTATTTTGAGGCGTTTATGCCCCGACATACGCCTGAAAACTCTGCGTGTGAACATACCCTAACTGTTACTAAGTTGACTAGAAGAGGGATTAAATAACACATAACTTCAGGATCAGACGACACCTGGTTAGTTTGTAGTCTCTGGCTAAATAGACCCATATGTGTATATATGAGCCGTATACACAAAACGGTAGGGGATTTATAACCAGTAGTATTTTCGTAGTTACTTCATTTTGTATTTGTAGATGCATACAGAGCCTTTTCTGTGTATAGTGCTGCTATCCTGCCTTATCTTAGCCTCCAGTTCACATTAGTATTCTGGTTTCTGTTTATAACGGAAGCCACATAAAGTGTTGGATGAGTCACAAGACGGATACCAGACTCCATTTACTAGGTTCTGCTGATGTGTCTGTTGTTTTGACAGTAAAAATTGTGCTACAAGCATCGCTAATTCCCCCCCCCCAAAAAAAAAAAATTCTGGGAATTTGCGACGGAGGCTCCAACGCAGATGTGAACATAGCCTAACTAGCCCCTCCTCTTATGATAATGAGATGATTTGAATAATCCTGTTTATAGCAAAGCTGACAAGTGAGCTAGAGAAAACAGGACATTTCAGCTTATTGTGGCGGTTCTTGTGGCCAATATGAAAACTAGAATGTCAAGATTTATGTGGACAGTCACATAGAAAAAAAAAACAAAAAAAAACCCTGATTTAAATAATGTGATTTTTAGTGTTGACATATTCCCTTTTAGGAGTGACAGGGTGACTATATGTAGATTTATGATGCTTCATAGCTTCCACTGGTGTAACATATTATAGTAAGTGGTAGCCTCTAGGGACGGAAGAAGATCCTTTGTGAGTTCTAATCGGAGCTGTGTGGAACTGAATAAAACAGTAGCACGTCCAGTTACATGAGGCTTGTTCAAGGTTATGCTTATTTAGGCCATGGTTAAAAGCTTTTTCTCCAATATGAAATCAATATGAAAATATGTCAGCCCCTACTATTTTATTATCCCAATTACCCCACCAAGCCAGCCTATATTCTGCTATGTCCATTTAAGAGAACAGAAACTTATTACTGCATGTACATAAAATCAGTGCAAACAGTGGGTGCAGGAGAAGGTCTTCAAAATGACAGTAAAATTCCTTTAATCCAGCGTCCGATAAGCCTGACAGTCTGATAATATGGCGCTGGTTTCCAGCACAGAACTGCAATATAATGTAATATTTCATAAAACCAGAAGCGGAAAACTGAGCAGAGAAAACCAATTAGGAAACCTCGGATTTGAAAGAAAAGTTATAATATGATGATATTAAACATGTTATTTTGACCTTTCTTCCTGAAGGTTCTCTCTACCTTCACAAGTGGTTTTAGGCTGTGTTCACACATTGCGTATTTGTTGCAGAATTTCAGTTGTCGAATCCACATGGAAATTCCACAACAAAGTACAGTACTAGGTCAATTAATTTTTAATTAACCCATACACTTACAGCTCAAAAATCTGTGGCAGATCAGATTTCTACCACGGATTTCAATTTATTATTGCATCGCAATACGCACTTTACACAGGCAGATTTAGGCTGTGTTCACATCATCGTTGGCCTTCCGTTGAGGGGTTCCTTCGGGTTAACCCCTCAATGGAAAGGTAAACTGAAACCTTAGCTTCTGTTTCACTCACCATTAATCTCAATGGTGACGGAAACGTTGCTAAAGGTCTCCGTTTGTCACCGTTGTGACTGGGTTCCGTTGTTTTGACTGAATCAATAGCGCAGTAGACTGCGACGGAACCCCTCCACAGAAGGGCAATGCTGATGTGAACAGGTCCTTACAGGCATATTATTTTTACACAATGTCTGAACCTAGCCTAATATACTATTCTATGGCCATTCCATAGTCCGGCACTTGTCAGGTCTCAATTATTCCGGATTAAAGGAATTTTACAGTACTTACAGTCATGTGAAAATGTAAGCACGCCCCCATGTACATTTTTTTAAATATATAGATGTATAAATATTTAATCTTTTTTCAAACACTGTAAACACGAACAAATTGACTGCAATCATTTATTAAACAGGATATTCACATATTTACCATATATACTGTGGAAAAAGTAAGTGACGCCAATACCTGGTATTGCCCCCATTGGCAAAAATAACTTTCAGCAAGCGTTTATTATTATTGTCTACCAGTCTCGGATATGAACTGGAAGAAATATTCCCCACTTCTCCATGGAGAATCCTTTCAGTCGTGCGATGTGTGAGGGCTTTCTTGCAAGCATAGCCCGCATCAAACTCCCCTACAGCATCCAGATGGGGTTTAGAGCCGGACCTGATCATTCAAGAGCTCTCCTTTAATTTTTTCTGCCATACCTATGCGGATTTGCTCATACGTTTGAGGTCATTGTCTTGTTGCAAGGACTCCTAACTATAGAAGAGAGCGCCAAGAATAGGAAAAAGCAGTGAGTTGAGGCACACGAGTTAGTTGGCTTGGCGGGGGGGGGGGGGGGGGGAATAGTCTCACAATAACACCTGGTGAAATTTAGGAATTTAGGAGATTGTATAGTTGGCATCGCACTTTACCGCTGCCTTTTATACATAAATACTTTAGAAACAATTTGTTCTTAACGAGGGAAGATTTTGTTTGGTATCGCTGTTTGATATTGCAGAATTTGAGATGGAAGCTCATTATGCCTATGTGATACTACAATCTGTACTTCTTTACCCCCTGCCTTACCAGCCAAGATGCTTTGTGTCTGGTATTCAGCTGGCATATTAACAGTGTGAAGCGCCTGTTGCGATGTGTGGGTGTAGATTGCTGTTATGGAGTCTGAGTGATGCTCTATGCTGCAATGTTATTATGCTGATTGTAGTCAATGGTAAAATCTTATGTATTATATTCAGTTCTGAATTCTACTATTAGTACCGATTCACAAGGTGCAGTCAAATGGAGTTTTATTGCTGTAAAATGATGCGGGTTTGCCACAATATCCCAAAAGATAAAGTGTTTTGCAATAAATTGCAATTTGCTGCACCGTGTGAGTATACCCTTAGGGGGGGTTTTTGTTACAAAAAATATATAAAAGTTGGCTTTTTACCACCTTGCTGCCCTCTTAAAATTGTTCTTCGATTCTGGAAGTATCAAGGTTTGTAGCTGGTTTTAGAACTAAAAGATGCATTTAATATGGGCCATATATTAGATATCTGTGATATGTAGACTAGGGGTAACTCTTATTTGATCCCAATCATGTATCACCCTAACCCATGTAAATCAGGTGTCTGGGGTTTAAGGCTGTAGTGGTTATTTTAACCTCTATATGTCTTTGATTTAAAGGGGTATTCCCATCTTTAATGTTATGACATATCGCTAGGATCCACACGGTTCCCGAAAATTCTCCCTTCAGCAGTATTCCTGCACGGCGGGGCTCCCAGCCACCCCCTATGTAGGGTACTGCTCCATCTAAGTGAGTGAGTTTGTGTTGTAATTCCTTGCACATCGGGTGGCTCGGAGGGTTGATGTGCAGGGAAAAAAAAAAAAAAATCTGTGAAGATGCCATCACCCCACCCATTGGAATATGATAGCATATCCTAGCATTATGACTTTACAACACCATGTAAAACATAATTTTCAAGATTCAGTGAGATCTATGGCACTGTAATGACACACATAGGATAGAAGAGATCAATCATAGATCGCTAATATCAAATTAATAATTGCCCATCTGACAACTATGATGCTAAACTTCAGTGACAGAGGGTTGGGGACGTCTTCTGAAATCCATGCCTTGGGCACCAAGAACTTTCCCTGCCCTTGATTTTTCTTATTTACTGCCATTATCTTGTGTTAAAAATGGGCCTGGTATAGGGGTCTACATAATGGTGAGGGGGCCCTACAGTAAAAATTTAAATGGGGCTCCTTCTTGTGATGGTTCACGTTACCACACCCATAACCACCTGGGGCAGGAGGAGTTGTTGCTTGTTTAGCCTCCATCTCCTTTCCATGATGTTTGGGTAAGGGGATCTCTGAAAAGATTGCTATCACCCATTAATGAAGGGATGCAGCAGTCTCGGGCTGAATTCCCACTCTCTAGGGACCACATAGAAACCACATGGGTTGTCTCTATGATATATATGTACACCCTTGGCCTGGTAATCAAGTACTATTTTATCCCAACACATACGAATGTAGGAGGTTGTTCAGTGAGCCATACATGACTTCCTCTCCGATTTCACGGACTGAATGTGAAACCTTCAAGCATTATTATATAAAAGTTATCAGCAGAGTCGAACCAAAACAAAATAACATTTATCTACTGCTGACTTGTAACTTTGCTATGGAGGCAAAATAAACGTATTGTTTGGTAGAAAACACAACTAAAGTTTAGTGCAGTGTTCTAAACCTTGGAACATTGCTAATGATATACTGGAATTACAGAGGGGAAACAGCTGCAAATAAATAATTAAGGTGTAAAATATCCCTCTAAAGTAGCCTTCAGGTAAACCATAGATTTAAAAAAATTAAATAGACAACATGAAGGATCATTTAGAATAAGTGAACTGTGGTTTAAAGCAGAGGACTTATTATTCTGATAAAACATTCATATTTTATTTTCCCTTTATACGAGGTTTCAGTCTTTTTGGTACAGAGGTATTTTCCTGCTATTTGGTTTTCATCGTCATTCTGCCATGAAAACATATTGTAATATAACATTGTGTCACTGTCCGACTTTTGGACAAGAGTCTGGACCCATTTTATCACTATTGGATTTTGCTAGGTCAAGCTGGAGGACCAAGTCTTAGGGATTTTTCAATCTTCCTATATATTCCGCGACACAGCGCCCCTATAGATAGCATCATACAGCCCCCCTTTAGATAATGCCATACAGCCCCCCCCTGAATATAACGCCATACAGCCCTAAACCCCCACTGTAGGTAACGCCATACAGCCCCAAACCCCCCCCAAAAAAAACAGCCTATAGTTTGTCCTACAAAAGACATGCATCCCCTATCCACAGAATACATGTGTGATAGCTGGCATCGATAAGGAGAACAGAGGACCGAAACTCCCCCGAAGTTCTCCATGACAAACCTTGGACTTCCGGGGTCTGCGCAGTTCAATAAAAATGAAAGGAGCGCTGGTCACGCATGCGCACAAGCGCGACCAGTGCACAATTCATTTCTAAGGAGCTGCCAACAGACCCCGGAAGTCCGAGGTTTGTCATGGAGAACTTCGGGGGAGTTTCGGTCCCCCGTTCTGCCTATCGCTGGGCGTCCCAGCGATCCCACATGTATCCCCTATCCTGTGGATAGGGGATGCATGTCTTTTGTAGGAACAAACCCTTCAGTGGCGTCGCGCTGTAGCAGCCATAGCGGCTGTTAGCGGAGCCTCCGGCCATGGGAGGGGGTCCCATGCCTGCGGGCGGTACGGGCCCCCTCATGCTGCGGGCCCCATAGCAGCCGCTATGGCTGCTACAGCGGTAGTTACGCCACTGGATTTATTCACTCTTAAAGAGTAACTACACATTCAAACTTTTGATATATCAAAGAGACATATCAAAAGTTTAGATCGGTGGGGGTCCTGGTGCTGAGATGAAGGTGCTCCCTGTCAGGCTGACAATGAGCGCTGATCACAGCCGAAGGTGTAAAGCTCTCAGCTGAGCGCTTCTGCACCTCCGTTGCAGCAACGGTGGGGGACTCAGCACCAGGACCCCCACCGATCTAAACTTTTGATATGTCTCTATGATGTATTAAAAGTTTGATGAAAGTGTAGTCACTCATTAAGTAACATTTTCTGAAAAATGGCACAGTGGGATGCTTCAAAAAGGGCATCATTAAATGGAATATTCCCATAGAAATATATTGTAATATGACCTTGATTATAACTTAAAAAGAGTGGTGACAGGCTCTTAGCTGAAGCAGAACTGAATTTGTCACTCTTTGAGTTAAAGGGGCTGTTCAGTAAATTAATGTTATTTTTTGTATGAATAAAAGTTATACAATATTCCAATATACTTTCTGTATTAATTCCTCATGGTTTTCAAGAACTCTGCTTGTTGTTAATCAGTAGGAACAGTCGTTGTTTACTCCCAGCGAATAAAATTCTGTCCATGGTCATGTGATGGTCACACCGGTGCACGTCTCATTACAGTTACAGGATGTGTATCAGATCTGTGTCTTCTAACGATACCGGCACCTGTGTGTCCATCACATGACCATGGACAGAATTTTATCCAATGGAACTAAACAATGAAGGTTCCTACTAAATAACAAGCAGAGACCTTGAAAACCCTGAGGAATTAATACAAAATGTATATAGGAAAAAGGTTATATTTTTTAACTTTACAAAAAAATAACGTTAATTTGCTGAAACCAGACAACCCTGATGGAGTAGATTTAGATAAGATGATGGAGTAGATTTAGACTTCAATATTGAATGCGTAGATCCTGCTTCTTAACCTGGATTTAGCTATACAATACTAATATTCTGTCTACTGAAAAAATATAGGAGGACTTAGAACATGTTCTATTGAAATAATAGAAACAATTTTCTACTAAAACCAAAGCAGGTCTATATGCTTGCCAGAGACATAAAATAGTTAGTGACCAAATACTTATTAACAGCTGCCAACCCGAACCTCCCCGTAAACATGAAATCCAACATGTCCGATCCTTATTCCACCCAACATCCACTATCGGGGTAGTCCGGTACACCCCCATAAAAATTTGATTATTGGCAAATATTGACCAAATGTGAATGGGCTTTAGGATATGTATTTATAAAGTGCGCAGAGGTGGACTCTGGTGCCACATAAGAGCGGTGCAGATGTGTGAGTTCATCTCATGAAATTCTATAATTCCATATCTAAGGTTCTATAAAGTGTATTTTCACTTCATGTCACGATTGGGGGGGGGGGGGGGGGGCTCAGATTATACATTGTATCCAGGAGCTTTCAGTTATGCCTCTGTTCTATAGAAGCACTTTTTCTATTACATAGACTTTCTATTAATATATTTGAAACAATTTAGTGTTTAGCAGCAAAATTATATAGTTGCAGTCAGTCATGAAATTAATTTCCACTGCTCAGATTCATGCAGTTCTTTCACATTTGCTGGCAACACAAATCTAGACAGAGGGTATATTTAACCACGTCAAACAGAACATCTCCCTAAAGACGTTCCCGTGGCTCTGTAGAAGAGGAGGGGGCCTCTATAATAATATTAGTTCAAGCCATTGGGATTTAAAGCGATTTAGCCCCCCAGGGTAGAATATGTCTTTAGCACAGTTAAACTGTCATATAGCACATGTGATTGCATCTCCACTGAAAAGTAAAGGATTCTGAATGATGAACATCTAAAGTCGCACTCTTGAGACTGTAGATATTAGTCTGTGTAGCACAAGTCTGTCCCACTTAACGCATTACATCTCAGAAAGTGGCAATGGTTTAAAGGCTGGGCGATTAGGACCTACATCAAAATTACGATCAATTGAACATGTAACCTTGATTATGACTAATGAACAATTATTTCGACCACGCCCCCTTTTGTATATGCAACATCCCGATTACCGTACCACGTCGCTATTTGCATGCCACACCATTGAATATATATCCCGAGCCTGCTGTATACAATATACCCCGACACTGCCACAGCACAGTATAATGCCCCATAGTGCCCCACACACACAGTAGAATACCCCATAGCTGCCCTTACACAGTATAGTGCCTCTATAATGCCTCCCTGCACAGTAGAATGCCCCAAAGAGCCCCCACACAGTTTAATGCCCATAAGGGCCTCCCGACACAGTATAATGCCCCTCACACAGTACAATGCCCCTATAGTGCCTCCCCACACAGGATAATGCCCCCTAGTGCCCCTCTGTGCTCTGTGTGGCTCGGCGCAGACAGGCGTGATGACGTTGCTGAATCGCGCCTGCCTGTGCCGAGATGCTTACGGCTGCATAGTGAATGGTGGAGCAGAAAGCTGCCATCTTTCCCATATGAGGACGCAGATACAGTTGAAATTGGGGAAAAAAGGAAATGTGCAAGAGGACATTGGTTATCTGCGCTGAATTTTGGTTTGGTTTATTAATTGCCCAGCCCTACTTTAAAGCTTTAGGTCCTAAACCCGCTCACTAATGACCCCTGGATTTTTTTTATTTTTTAATAAAAATGCCACTTTTGGGGTCCCATTAAGGCTCTGTTGATACTGCATTCATTGCATACGTTTAGCACATACAGTACGTTTAAAAAGTGTGCTGCCGGATGTATACCATAGAGTTAGATATTCAACTACAGGCCTGCTATTTGAAGTAGATAATTGATGCGTTTTGTCCACAGTTAATAATAATAATAATAATCTGTAAAGGATCTGCCAGACACAGCTTCTGTGTCGACGCCCATGTTTAATCAGTCTGCACCTGCTCCTAAGTCTGATAAAGTGACTCGATCTGCTACCACTCAGGCTGGTAGGCTCAGGAGTGGGAGAACCTATCACAGCCTGGCCAGACGGTTCTAGCTCCTGCCCTCTGTCTATTTATACCTTCATTTCCTGCTTGTCTCTGCCTGTGATTCTTTCCTGTTTCCTGGCTCTGCTGCTCCTGCTATCACTATTGACCTTGCTTCATTTTGACCCTGGCTTTACTGACTACTCTCCTGCCCTGCGTTTGGTACCTCGTACACTCCTGGTTTGACTCGGCTCGTTCACTACTCTTGTTGCTCACGGTCTTGCCGTGGGCAACTGCCCCATTTCCCTTAGCTTCTGTGTACCCTTGTCTGTTTGTCTGTCGTGCACATATTGAGCGTAGGGACCGTCACCCAATTGTACGCCGTCGCCTAGGACGGGCCGTGCAAGTAGGCAGGGACTGAGTGGCGGGTAGATTAGGGCTCACCTGTCTTCTCCCTACCCTGTCATTACATAATCTTTATATAGCGCCGACATTTTCTGCAGCACTTTACAGTTGTATGTGTATGTCCCAAACACGTACAATTGGAGAAAACAAGGGTCAGATAGAATTGGATTTTAACATCTAACTGGGATATAAGCAGTGCTAGGGGAATAGTAGTTGCTTATTTCTAACCCCTGAATAACACATGCATGTTTACGGGGAAACTGGAGTTTGGCTGAGAGCTATCTTATGTATATGGCCAGTTTTGGTTGAGGTTAGAGAGATCTATGTTTCTTTGAATGTTCTCCTGGAATGTTTCCTAGATTAACTGACATTAAGGCAATGGATTTATCTTGGCTCGCGGACCACTTTTACGGCCATAAATCGGGGCATAAATTTGCAGAGGGAGTGGCAAGCACCCAGGCACAGGAGGCTGAGTGGGATCAAAAAGTACATTTTTCCCATATAAGGAGACCAGTAGTAGTTGTAGTTGTTGGAGGGGGGGGGGGCTGTTTTACATTGGGGTTACTTTGGTTACGTGGAGTCCCAGAACCTCCTGTAAGGCTATGCTCACTTCTGTGTCTGTTTTTAACAAACTTACAGTGGGGTCTGTCGGGGTCCCTTTGTGACGTCCGTCGTATGTATGCTGTAGAGGCCTGCAATTTGAGTACCTAACTGATGCATTAGAGATACCATTTTTTTGGCTGAAGTTTCAAGTAATCCTTAAATTCCATCAAACTGCACTTTTTGTGGACTCTCTGAAAGACATAGTACGGGAAGATTTATGAAAACCGGTACAAGCGAATCCGGGTTGTGCTATAGTATGTAGTTTTTGGTAAATTAGCTTAAATATCAACCTAGGCATAGACTATTTTTGCTCTAATAGCTGGTTGTCAAAAATAATTTCTACCAAACCCTTCCTATAATTTGAAATCAGTCCGACATTTCCATCCCTCCCCCCCACCCGGGCCTCTTTAACCATAGGGCAAACTGTGCAGCTGCATCAGGCTTATCACGTGACTTCCAAAATTGTTGCAGCAAATGCTATCTACTTATTACTCCTGTCTGCTGTTACTATAGTATAATTAACTTAATTCAATCCTACTCGTGCTGAGCCGCGTAGGATCGATGCTGCCCGCCAACATGTCATTACCAGTTACTAAACAAAGGAGGAGGGTGCCTGGTAGCACTGTTAGGCATGTCAACTCACCTGGGAGTTACCCGATTTTTCTGCCCAATCACCCGGTCAACCACCACTTTCACCTGGTTTGAGGCCACAGCTGCACATTTTACGGGCCAAAACATAAAACGCCTGTCTAAAGCTTCCCATTGACTTTAATGGCCATGGCTGACGGAAACCTCAACACGAGTTCAAAACGCGTTGCATCTATTTTTATACAAAATCAGTACATTTACTCATCAATCCGAGGTTGTCGTCCTTTGGACATTAACCACAAAAAAAAAGCCATCAGTGCCAGAAAATGAGTTAAAACTCATCCTGAGCAATGTGGATTTGGTCCTCCTTTTTCTAGGAGAGAAACAGGAGAAGATTCTCAGATGATGCTTTGACTGGCTTGACATTATCGCACTATCCAGTGTATACCATAGAGTTGTGCCTATTGATAACATAAACCCACCAGAATAGTGTCAATGCACTTTCTATATCATCAAATATGCAATATTAAACTAGGGAGTGCCCCTTTTTGTTTTTATCCATGGAGTTTGAGAAAATGCATTAGTGCATACAGTGAGTTTTTCTACACATGTATAACTAAATTAGGGGTCGTGTAAAAAAAAGTGTTATGTCAAAACTTGCCCTGTTTTACGCGGTGTGTTCCATTAAATTTAATGAGGTGCAAAAAAACACAAAAAAAAATGTGCCCAACACACATCAAAATACAAGTATTCATTAAAAAAAAAAAACAGCAAAATGAATGTGTTTATTTCATTCTCCAAATTACACAGTCTGAACATAGCAAGAGCAAATGCACTAGGGCTGTTCTCTTCTTTTAGATATCCTCTTCAACTGTATCATTTAGGAAAGCTGGGCGACAGCCAGCTTTTTAAAGGTAGGGAAGGGGGCCCACGCAAACATTTTTCACTGGGCCCACTAATATGTTAAAACAGCCCTGCCCCGTCCCCAATTGTATTGTTTTTTCTAGGTTAATATATGGTTATAGATAGAAATAATAACAAAAAATAATAATAATAAGCAATCAGGCTGCAATAAAAGACTTTTTCTAAAACTTTCACACAATAGTTTGTTTTTTGTAAATCAACTGCTGGTTTCCGGTCTATTACACCTCTGTAAGGTTAAGCACACTACACTTTTACTTTTTTTACTCTTGATACTCCTAAGGCATTTATATATAGGATTATTACTTTGTTTATAATGATCATATCATAACTCAACCACACTTCAGATTCAGCTTATGAACAGATGACCAGACTTAAGAATCATTTTCCCTTTAGTAATAGCAATTGGTCCAGGATCTGAGACAGGAAGTACCACCACGCCACTACTACCCCCACCATGTCCCACTTTGAAAATAATGTCCTTACTCAGGAGAACTCTGTGTTAGACATAACGTGACCTATGTTCAAAGCATTTCACTGTTGACTCATTTGTTCACAGATGTATGTTTATAAGGGAAGATGCGATGCGATGCTCTGCTGGATCCTTGTACAAAGGATACTAACGGTGCCTGCCGCATTGTCAGTCGTTTTGACGGCAAGAATAGCACTGCATGTAGCGCTATTCCTCCTGTAAAATCTGACGCAGATGTGAACAGAGCCAACTCTTTCCCATTTCATATTTTATTTCTTGTATTTTTTTTTATAGCGTTCTTGTCAATAATAGAACAGCACCTGTATTATGCAGTTGTACAATGAGGAGTGGCATAAAATTCCCCAACAGCAAAGTGAGGGACTGACATTAGATTATAGGGAACCTTTAGTTTGGTTGTATTGGTGATACACACTTCCTTTCTGTATTTCCAGTAATTATGGTACAGCAGGGTGGGTGTGATTTATGGCATCTAAAATGCCACTTTCCAGAGACATGTCATAATTTATTAATCTCAAGGAAGTGATGTAATACAGCCCCTTCTCCAGCGACCAGGGAGTGACAGAGAAGATATATACACACAGGCTGTGTGTGTATAGTGTTGCTATTCTACATTATCTAGGCCTCCAGCAGTAGACTAAAGCAGTCATTAACACACTCTCTAACGATAAGATGACTCTGCTAATTTTTTCCCAGTCTGTACAGCAAAGCTTACAAGTGAGCTGCAGGAAACAGGAAGTAGCGGTCTATTTTGACTGCTCAAGTGCCTGTGTAAAAATAAATATTTCAAAATGTTCTTTACATGAAATAAAAGGGCTTGGCCGCTACCGGACAATCGATGACGTATCTACCGGATAGGTCATCAGTATATGACCAGTGCGGGTCCGACACCCGGACCCTGCGCCGATTAGCTGCTCTGGCTGTCTGCGGGCTACGGAAGCAGTTGGCTTCGTACATTACATAGCGGCCGTGCTGCCGAGCTACAGCTCTGCTCCTATTCACTTGAATAGGAGAAGAGCTGCAGTACGGGCAGCGTGGCTGCTATTCCGTGACATGAGCTAACTGCATAGGCCATCAGTTGTCTGGTAGTGGACAACCCCTTTAACATCTGAAGGCATTTGTTAACAAATATGCAGCAATAAGGAATGCCTGATATGGGGGCAACGCTATAAAAAAATCAAATTGACTCTTTGTTAGTATTCTTTGTTTTGTAGCAGAAACTAATAAATAGGATTAATACAGATAGTTAAACAAACGGCGGTTTTGAGTGAAAGCAATTGTCAAAGTATAAAGCAAATGAATATGATAATAAATAGGAGGCATATATAATGATAGTTTGTGAAGAATATTTTCCGAAATTAAATAAATACAAATTTTCTAAATGTCTATTTATCCTTTTTCTTTTTTTTAATACAATGGAGAATATTTATTTTGTCTTTTTTGCGAATTGCTGTTCATTTATCTGCATTTTTGAAGACTAATAAAATGTTCATTGTCATGTAAATGTCATCTTCCAGTATTGAAGTGCTGCTGCTGCTTTGTATTTTGGTGCTAAGAATAAATGAGAGTGTGAGGGGAAGACGTGCGGCCCAGAATGCTAATGACTTTGTTCCACTGGGGATGTTTCAGTCATGTAGTTGACCATCTTACAATGCACAATTATAATCTATCATAAATTCCTGTTACTAAACAATTCCAGCAGAATGAACACAGGAAGTAAAGAATTTTAGTATAAACCCTTTTTTTTTCATCAGCTGGTTTATACAGATGTAGCCGTCTTTATTTTGACATTTAACGCATTAAATACACCGTGACAAGATCTGTTATCTTGAGTTTTTCAATGACTTTTCAACGGCATTTGTTGTGTGATATCACGCTCCAGCAAGTTATCAGAGTCAAGATAAAGATGGCTACATCCGTATATTACACACAAGTGCATGCATAGAAGAAGTCAGATATAAACAAGGGTAGAAAAGAACAGGGGACAACCAACAATATGTTTTAATATACCGAAAAAACTTTTCTTGTAGTCTTTGTATCGGAATCTAATTTATTGCTATGGATGACACCTCTGTTTTTGATTATTGTATTTTTCTTTTTATACATGACTGCAAATGTCTTAATCTCTGCCTTTGGGGTACCATGAACTACACTCCTCAACATTGAAATTATAACACCAAGAAGGAAAAGTTTTGGAATTGTGGAAATCACAGAATGGATAGATATGTTAATGATATGCAAATGATTTAAAAAAAATGGAAACAAATTATTTCAAACATCTTGATTGATTTAGTATATGAGCGCCAAGCGCAGAAATACACACACTTACACGCTTTGGCATGCTATTAATGAGGTTAATAATGGTTGTCTAAGGAATGTTATGCCACGCTGCATGCACTTGAGCACGCAAATCATCAAGATCGGCTACTTTTGCAATTGCCAACCAATGACATCACAGATGTGCCTAATGGGAGACAAGTCTGGAGACGCTGCAGGCCATGGTAGCATGTTTAGGCCACGCAGGCTGCTCACAGTAGCACGAGTAACATGCGGCCTGGCATTGTCCAGTTGAAAAACGGCTTCTGGGACACTTTGGAGAAATGGCCGTACTACTGGTTCCACGACCAAATCAATGTAACGCCGAGCTGTTACTGTACTTGAAATGAAGACTAGAGGGACCAGCTACCGTACATTATGCCACCCCACACCACAATCCCTGGAGTAGAGCTGGAGTGACGTTACATTGTGAAGTCCTCTTCATGCTATCAAGACAAATCTCCGGCTATCATTGTGATCGAGACAAAAGCGTGACTCATCGCTGAAGAGGATAGACCTCCATCCCAGCCTCCATTGCCATCTTGCGGTGTACCATGATAGCCTTTGATAGCGGTGGAGTGTGGTCAATGGAACGCCTGTAACTGGACGTCTGGCTCATAGCCCAATGACTTCTGATGGTTTGTGTCGGTACTGCTTGCCACCCTAGGCTTGGGATGTGATGTCCAATTTCACTTTCAGTACAGAATGGATCACTATGCGCCATTCTTCCAATCAGACGATCTGTCCGTGGAGAGGTTTGCCTCCACACTCCCCTTGCTGTCATTCCCATTCGTTGTTGTTCTCCCAACCACTGGGACATGCATTGTTGAACAGTGCTGACATCTCGGCCTTGGCGTGTAGCGATCTGCCACAGTGATAAACCAAGGTCTTTCAGTTCAAGGATTCTGTCCCTCTCAGTTTGCGACAAGTGGCGATGACTGCATGTCGATGAACACGAGGCATCGCACAATAGTCCCGCACCACTTGATCTGATTTTTTATTTCAATCTGGCTTTTATGCCCCTCTCACAGACCGGAGCTAGGTGCTTGAAAATTTCTTCATTTGCAGATCTTAAAGGGGTTTCCCAAGCTATTTAAAAATATGGCCATGGTAGGAGGAAAAAAAAAAAAGACATTGCTCAATCTCCGTCTTTCCATCGCTGCTGCTCTGTTCCTTCCTGCCGCTGTTCTGACATAGCTGCAGCAATGACGTGCCCGTATACCCACGTGATTGCTGCAGCCATGCACTGGCCTCAGCGCTCATGTCAAAACACAGCGGCGGGAACAACGTGGATCTGTGAGTTGAGTGAGCAATGGCTTTTTTTTTTTTTTTTTTTTTGCATCTGTCCTACCGTGGCCAATTTTTTAAATAAATCAGAAAACCCCTTTAACCCCTTCAGGACCAAGCTCATTTTGGCCTTCAGGACCAGACCCATTTTTTCAAATCTGACATATTTCACTTTATGTGGTAATAACTCCGGAACGCTTTTACCTATCAAAGTGATTCTGAGATTGTTTTCTCGTGACACATTGGACTTTATGATAGTGGAAAAATGTGGTCGATAAATTCAATATTTACCAGTGAAAAACACCAAAATTTGGTGAAAAATTGCAAAAATTTGCATTTTTCTAAATGTAAATGTATCTGCTTGTAAGACAGGCAGTTATACCACACAAAATTGTTGCTAATTAACATCCCCCATATGTCTACTTTAGATTGGCATCGTTTTTTGAACATCCTTTTATTGTTCTATGACATCACAAGGCTTAGAACTTTAGCAGCAATTTCTCACATTTTCAAGAAAATTTCAAAAGGCTATTTTTACAGGGGCCAGTTCAGTTGTGAAGCGGCTTTTAGGGCCTTATATATTAGAAACCGCCAAAAAGTCACCCCATTTTAAAATCTTCACCCCTCAAAGTATTCAAAACAGCATTTAGAAAGTTTCTTAACCCTTTAAACGTTTCACAGGAATTAAAGCAACGTAGAGGTGAAATTTTCAAATTTCATTTTTTTTTGCAGAAATTCATTTTTATTCTATTTTTTTTGTAACACAGAAGTTTTTACCAGAGAAACGCAACTCAATATTTATTGCCCAGATTCTGCAGTTTTTAGAAATATCCCACATGTGGCCCTAGTGTGGTAATGGACTGAAGCACCGGCCTCAGAAGCAAAGGAGCACCCAGTGGATTTTGGGCCTCCTTTTTATTAGAAAATATTTTAGGCTCCATGTCAGGTTTCAAGGGCTCTTTCGGTGCCAAAACAGTGGAAATCCACCAAAAGTGACCCCATTTTGGAAACTACACCCCTTGAGGAAATTATCTAGGGGTATAGTGAGCATTTTGACCCCGCAGGTTTTTTGCAGAAATTATTGGAAGTAGGCCGTGAAAATAAAAATCGTCATTCTTTCAAAGATTATGTAGGTTTAGCTAATTTTTTCTAATTTCCACGAGGACTAAAGGAGAAAAAGCACCACAACATTTGTAAAGCAATTTCTCCCGAGTAAAACAATACCTCACATGTGGTAATAAACGGATGTTTGGACACACGGCGGAGCTTAGAAGGGAAAGAGCGCCATTTGGCTTTTGGAGCTCAAATTTAGCAGGAATGGTTTGCGGCGGCCATGTCGCATTTGCAAAGCCCCTGAGGGACCAAAACAGTGAAAACACCAAAAAAGTGACTCCATTGAGAAAACTACACCCCTTGAGGAATCCATCTAGGGGTGTAGTGAGCATTTTGCCCCCACAGGTGTTTCATAGATTTTATTAGAATTGGGCAGTGAAAATAAAAAAAATCCTTTTTCTTCAATAAGACGTAGCTTTAGCTCCAAATTTTTAATTTTCTCAACAAATAAAGGAAAAAAAGAACCCCAACGCTTGTAAAGCAACTTCTCTGGAGTACGGCAATACCCCACACGTGGTCGTAAAATGCTGTTTGGGCACACGGCAGGGCTCAGAAGGGAAGGAGCGCCATTTGCTTTTGGTGTACAGATTTTGCTGCATTTGGTTTCTGGTCGCTATGTTGCATTTGCAAAGTCCATGTGGGACCAAAACAGTGGATCCCCCCCAGAAGTGACCCCATTTTGGAAACAACACCCTCAAGGTATTCACCTAGGGGTGTAGTGAGCATGTTAACCCCACAGGTGTTTTGCAGAAATTCGTGTGCACACGATGTGGGAGAATGAAAATGGGAATTTTTCCTTAGATACGCCAATATGTGGTGCCCAGCTTGTGCCACCATAACAAGACAGCTCTCAATTATTATGCGGTGTTTCCCTGTTTTAGAATCGCCCTACATGTGGCCCTAATCTTTTGCCTGGACATTCGACAGGGCTCAGGAGTGAAAGAGTACCATGTAAAATTGAGGCCTAATTTGGCGACTTATAAAGTATTGGTTCACAATTGCAGAGGCTTTGATGTGCAATAATAAAAGAAACCCCTGAGAAGTGACCCCATTTTGGAAACTGCACCCCTCAAGGCATTTATTAAGAGGTGTAGTGAGCATTTTCACCCCACGTATCTTTTCCATAAATGATTGCGCTGCGGAAGGTACAAATTAAATAGTTTCCCTAGATATGCCAATTCAGTGTCAAATGTCATGCCCAGCTTGTGCCACTTTTTTTTTTATATACACCGTTCACCGTACGTTATAAACTACATGTTACCTTTATTCTGCGGGTCAGTACGATTCCGGCGATACCAAATTTATAGAACTTTTTTATAACTTTTTGCACAATAAAATTACTTTTGGAAAGAGAATGTATTTTTTCTGTCGCCAAGTTGTGAGAGCCATAACTTTTACATTTTCTCATCGATGGAGCTGTGTGAGGGCTTGTTTTTTTTTGCGAGACGAGGTATAGATTTTATCGGTACCATTTTTGGATACATGCGACTTTTTGATCACTTTTTATTTCAATTTTTGGAAGACAGTGACCAAAAAAACAGTAATTATGGCAGTGTTTTTGAGTTTTTTTTTTTTACGGCGTTCACTGCGCTGGATAAATAACATAATAATTTTATAGTTCAGGTCGTTACAGTCGCTGCGATACCAAATATGTATGGCTTTATTATTTTTTTCAATAATAAATGACTTATAAGGGAAAAAGGGCGATTGTGTTTTGTGTTATTATTTGAAACTTTTATTGTATGTTTTCCAACTTTTATTTTTACTTTTTTTACACTTTTTTTTACACTTTTCTTTAGTCCCACTAGGGGACTTGAATGTCCAACTATTTGTTTGATGTTCTAATACATTGCACTACCTATGTAGTGCAATGTATTGGAACTGTCAGTTGTTCACTGACAGCAAGCCGATCAGGCTCCGCCTCTGGGCGGGGCCTAATCAGCTTACGTAATGGCAGACAGGAGTCCATTGTTAGGGCTCCTGTTGCCATGGTAGCAGTCGCCAGCCTTGCCATCGCATGGCAAGGCTGCCGATTTTCTACAAACCTCTAGGATGCAGCGATCACAATGGATCGCTGCATCGAAGGGGTTAATGCCAGGAATCGGAGCTAGCTCCGGTTCCTGGCGATAGATCGGGGTGTCCGCTGTAACATACAGCGGACACCCACTGCTGATGACGCCGGCTCAGCTTCTGAGCCGGAAGCTGAGCCGGCGCCATCTTGCCGATGTTACCGGAAGCCTCCTGGGCCCCGCCGACGACGGGGCATAAGAGGATTCCGTTACAGGCTGATCGGGAGGTAAGCATTAGCCCTCCGATCGCCTTTGCAGCCACCGGCAACCCAGCGATCACGTTGCTGGGGTGCCGGTGGCTATAAACTCCTCACATGCTGCGATCTCTATTGAACGCAGCATGTGAGGGGTTAATCGGTCCGATCGGAGGCTAGCTCCGGTCCTGGCCGATACCTTAGGGTGCCAGCTGTAACATACAGCTGTCACCCGGTGGTGATGTCGCTGGCTCAGCTCCTGAGCCAGCTTCATCTCCATGACGTATATTTACGTGAAAATGCGGTAAGCCACCGATTTTAATGACGTATATATACGTGATCCGGCGGGAAGGGGTTAACGACACCTGCTACTTCCTCGATTTGCATAACCTTACGAGTTGCCATACTTGGTGTTGCAATTTCAATGTTGAGGAGTGCATTATATGCTTTATAAGTAGAGGTTTAGCTTGGATGTCTCAAGACCCAGTGAAAAAACCCTTAAAGAGGCTCTGTCACCACATTATAAGTGCCCTATATTGTACGTGATGTGATCGGCGCTGTAAACTAGATTACAGCAGTGTTTTTTATTTAGAAAAACGATAATTTTTTACGGAGTTATGATCTATTTTAGCTTTATGCTAATAAGTTTCTTAATGGACAACTGGGCGTGTTTTACTTTTTGGCCAAGTGGGTGTTGTACAGAGAAGTGTATGACGCTGACCAATTAGTGACCAATCAGCGTCATACACTTCTCCTCATTCATTTACACAGCACATAGCGATATAGCTATATCGCTATGTGCAGCCACATAAACACACTATAACGTTACTCAAGTTTCCTGACAGTAAATATACATTACCTCCAGCAAGGACATGATGTCTATTCAGAACCCTGACACTTCTGTAGCGTCTGTGTGATATTTACAGCAAGGCAAGCGTAATCTCGCGAGATTATGATGTAACCTGTCATTTAAAATGAGATTATGCTTGCCTTGCTGTAAATATCACGCAGACATTACAGAAGTGTCAGGATTGTGAATAGACATCACGTCCTGGCTGGAGGTAATGTATATTCACTGTCAGGACACTTGAGTAACGTTATAGTGTGTTTATGTGGCTGCACATAGCGATATAGCTATATCGCTATGTGCTGTGTAAATGAATGGGGAGAAGTGTATGACGCTGATTGGTCACTAATTGGTCAGCATCATACACTTCTCTGTACAACACCCACTTGGCCAAAAAGTAAAACACGCCCAGTTGTCCATTAAGAAACTCATTAGCATAAAGCTAAAATAGGTCATAACTCCTATGTAAAAGATAGGCCACTTATAATGTGGGGACAGAGCCTCTTTAAATGGGCTTTGTCATCACAGACGACCCCTTTAATGTGGAAGACGCTATGGCATTCAGCTGATCACAATTCGTCCGGATCCCAAGATTTTTTTGCTGACACAAACATTTCTTCTGCATGTATAATATTACATAGCATCCATTCAGATGAAAATTTGAAGGCTTATGTCCGCCAGGGTAAGGGTCAGTTACGGAATTAGTTGCGGAAAATCCACAGCAAATACTGTAGCAGCAAAGTGGATGAGATAGAACAAATCTCATCCACATGCGGTGTAAATACGGAGCGGGAAAAAAACACTCAGAAATTGACCTGCAGTGCGGAGTTCTATTCCACAGTACTTAGAATTCTGCTTTCTTATAAGGTCCATAGGGCTCAAGGTTGTTGGTATCTTGTAGCTCAGCAGTCCCTTTAGCTACTCAGTATGCTTATGCCTTGACCCTGTATGATGACACGTGGGGTGCCAATTAGTTAGTATTACATACACATAGCTACTCTGCATTCTACTATGTAGTGCCTCCGTGTTGCACTGTATTCTCCTCAAGAGAGGATCAATGTACTGTATGGGCCCACAGCATGTCATGTGCATGAGGCCATATTCTCATATATAACATACAGGGCTAATAGAAAACCAAATTTCCTTCCACTGCAGTAGAATATGGGCACCATATACAGCTGTGTATACTTAGGCCCCATGCACACAAATGTGCTTTTGCGGCCGCAATTCCCCCAAAAATCCACGGGAGAATTGCGGCCCCATTCATTCTTATGGGGCTATGCATACGACTGTGGTTTTCACGGTCCGTGTATGGGCCCGGAGCAGAAAGAACAGGCAAGCCTTATTACGGCCGTGTTCTGCAGTCCAGGCTCATTGAAAATAATTGCCGCGGCCATGTGCACAGCCTGCGATTTGCGGGCGGCTCACGGCTGACACTCCATGGCCGGCCGACCCAGAAATGAAGGCTGTGTACATGGCTACGGTCGTGTGCATGAGGCCTTAGTGCATGTTCTTACAGGAGTTGTTGTATTGTGCTGATGAACAGGGTAACACTCGCTTTGAATAGTCCACTCACAGAATACAAGCGGTCACAAACACCTAAATTTGTAATATCAGTAATCTGAATGGAATAGAATTGAAAAAAATAATTGTTTTGAATGTCATACACATGAAGGTCCCCTTCCACTATGTCGTTTGAGTCTACGAAAAGGAGTAAGGTTGGTTAATTTACTAAATTGGTGGTGGCAGTGAACAACGCAAGAGGAGACTTGGCATTCTTCAGTATTGAGGGCATATTACAGGGGCAGACACACTATTAGGGCATTGTCTGAGAGCCCATGGTTAAAAGGGGCCCACAGCCCCTACCTAAGTTAGAGTACTCCTTAAAGCCAACTCCATGGGACTCTACATCTCCTCAAAGTTTTACTTACCTGAATTCTGCCGTTTTAGGGATTTCCTGCTGTCTACAAGGATCTGAAATAATAATTCAACAATAAGTGCCACACAAATGCATTTCATAAGCCCAAAGTGTATCAATGCTATAGTGTTTGGTCAGAGACCTGTGACCGTTATTACCCGGAGGCCATGATGACCCTCACTCTGCCCTTGGCATATGCAGGGTTTTGCAATACCACCCTCACTACATTGCTTCCCAGATTAAAGTACTGCTTACATGACCCTTATATTGTACATCTGATTAGCCAGTTTCCATTTATTAAATTTTCTGCTGATTGCAGTGGGTTACCATGTAATATTGGCTGTCAGTGAATGAAACTATACAGTATGTTAATCGCCTACATTGAATTCACAATTTAGTATCACAGATGGGCAGCAGCTAAATTCATTTACTTTTCCAAAGCCATAAACAAACAAGCCTGTCATTGCAACTACTCGAAAATGTGCTAATGCTTTCTTGCCAGGAAATTCATTTTTGTGTAAAAAAAAAAATACATTTAAATTTTAATCCACTGTTTCAAAGAAATCCATGGTGTTACTTTATCTAAAAGTGACACATTGAAATGAGGAAACTGAAAACCACTTTATAGCAGTATGAACCTCTAAGGTAATTTACAGCTTGTTCAAGGCCGACCGTCCCTGTGGTATATGATTTTCTCTAATTAAACACCCTCATAAAAAAGTTAATTAAAATGCAGCAAATTTAAAAGAAGTGAACTGTTTCACTCATTTATAAAAAAATAATGGCAGAGTTAGGGTATGTGCACACGACCTATTTTCAGACGTAATGGAGGCGTTTTACGCCTCGAATTACGCCTGAAAAGAAGGCTCCAATACGTCGGTAAACATCTGCCCATTGCTTGCAATGGGTCTTACGATGTTCTGTTCAGATGAGCTGTCATTTTACGCGTTGCTGTCAAAAGACAGCGCGTAAAATTATGCCCGAGTCAAAGAAGTGCAGGACACTACGGGACGTAATTGGAGCAGTTTTTCATGGACTCCACTGAAAAACAGCTCAGATTACGTCCGTAAAAGACACCGCGAAAAACGCGTGCACTTGAAAAAAGGTCTGAAATTCAGGAGCTGTTTTCACCTGAAAACAGCTCCGTAATTTCAGACGTATTTTGCGTTGCCGTGTGAACATACCCTTAGTGTGTGCCCAGTTTTCTGCTATGATAACACACAAAGCATTTTCCGAAAAGATGAAATATAGAGTCAATCCGAGGATATCGCGCTGGGTAAGTCAGTATCCAATTGGGCTACCATATTTATATAAGTGATCAGGGGCGGATACATCATAAGTGGAGAGGCCTACACCATCATAGAAGAAACCCCCCCCCCAAAAAAAAAACCGACGTTCTCACGATCGTCTATTAAATTGCATTTAAAGTACTGTGTTTTTGACCACCACAGACGAAGCCGTTGGCGAAACGCGCATCGGGTGTGGTGGGTGTTTGCAGGACTATAGCATTTTCATGCTTCTCTTATGCACTATATCTAATTCATCACATAATTCATTATGCTTGTATAATGTAATAACGATTTAACTTTGTAAAGAATACATTTGCTGTTCTAGTATTAAGTTGCTTTTTTTTTTGGGTTGTATAACTGGTGCAGTATGACCATTACTCCTACGGAGTTGCCATATATATGCTGAATAGTATAGTTACGTTAAATTTAAAGGGTATCTCTAAATAGGATAAACCCTATTAAAATAGGGCATGCAGAGTACAGCACGGTTCTATACCAGTGAGCTAGATATATGTATTTTGCTCCCCAAAATAGGGGTCCTGGAATGTATAATTCAGCCGTTGAGCTCTCGTCTTGTTTATTATATGTATTGCTTGTTAGCATGCAGTGATTTAATATGGCATAATAACAACGAAGACGACTTTATGCAGTTGTGAAGTGCTGCCTTTCTGCCTCTTTCATGTAACACCCTAACGGAAAAAAAAATTCTAGCCTTACCCAAAATACATATTTGGGGTGTTATTGAGAAAACGGTAACAAAATCTGAGGGGTATGAGATAGATAGATAGATAGATAGATAGATAGATAGATAGATAGATAGATAGATAGATAGATAGATAGATAGATAGATAGATAGATAGATAGATAGATAGATAGATAGATAGATAGATAATCTCATCGGGGAACCCTGAGTAATTAAACATGCGTCAGAAGAAGAATCAAATATGTAGAAAGGTTAATAAAGATGCTCTAATTTAAAGGGGTCTGCCCCTGTGACAAATGTATTTCAAGGTGTTAGGCTATGTTCAAACCCCTGAGTAAGTGGACCTTTGTATCAGCGATATGCGTAAGGCTTTAGCTGTGGTAGTCACTCGGATCAGGTTCTCATTATCTTTTCTCTCCCGTTTATCGATTTCTGCCTTCTTGTGCTATATTCTTCCCATCACCCACATTTATTTCTTTCCCGTCATACGGGAAAACCTTTGTATTCTTTTCACGAATTTTCAAGCTATACTTTTTCACTTGTTTTTGTGGATATGCACTTATGCACTTTTTTTGATATGTACCTACGCACATATATCTTTTTCTCAGCACTTCGATCTTTATACGGTGTTCAGGGAGCAGCTTATGCTACTTGCTATGTACTAAACACTTCATACTGTGTTTAGGGTGCATATTATGCTATATATTTTATACTTTGATATACTGGAGAATTTATTTACTGCTTTATTTATTTTTTGGGTCCCATGACATAATCTGGGTTATCACAGCGGGAGAGTCACATTATCGTCTGTGACACTTGAGATTTATTTATTTTTTTTTTTAAACTGTTCCGGTTTTTCTATTTTTTTGTGTACTTCAATAAAGTATTTGTGCTTTTTTTCTATTTTTAATTATTTTGGGTGTGCATACTTATTACTTAAGTAATGGTTTGTAAAATTTAGGCTACCTTCAAACTTGACTTGAGTTAAGTTTCTGGTTTATATTGGAAACCGCGTTGTATAGCCGGATCTGTCAAACTTACAATGCATGCAGAACTATTTTTCCATTCAAGTTTGACAAAATGGACCCTCCAACACATGTTAACATAACCTTAAGTGAGAACAGGTCAAGGACATGTTCCATAGAGGCAGACCATATGGCTACTATGTGGCCCTTGGAGTCCTAATTATTCAATTCCATTGGTACTGAGTGATGAGAACTAGTACAGGACTCCACTCTCAATAGAAACTTCATTGTTAGTAACAAAAGGGTGTGGAATTGGCCCATTGGTCACAGAAAGGGCATGAAGGAGTGAAAAAAAAACTCCAGGCCCTTCTGTCAGTGGCAAAATGTATTTTAATTTTCAGCATGGGGAATGCTTTAGGATTCACGCTAAACAAAGCAGAATGAATTCTAGTTACAGGTTCCTAAATGTGTAGTAATGATGGCGGTTTTTTATTTTATGGTTTCTTTTAATTTCTTTTTATACATACTAAACTTTTTTTATATTGTGAGTATTGTAAGTTCTTGAATGTCTTTACCTTTCAGACCTTTACTAGTGCATATAAAAGTTAAAGAAAATCACTTCAGGAGGAAATATATTAGCAATGCAGATTAAAGGAACACTTTCTTCCAAGCTAGACATAATGTAGTAGATATTTACATATGAACACTTTGGAGAGTGGCTGACAATATAACCCAAGTATCATTATCTGATTATCAAAATCTTCTACTAAAAAACAAACAAACCTCAGTTACATATGTTACAAAGTTTCACACTCAAATAACAAGTAAACGTCCCAAAATACTGCAACTATCTGTCACCCCACATTTCCATACTTACCATGTTTATGGACTGTACATATTATACTAGATTGTTTTGGGAAAATCCTTTTTAAAGGATTAGAACAACAGGACAGTAATGTTTGGTGTGCAACACCCTTCTTGATGTTTGCAGTATGAAATGCATGGTTTTCTAGGTTGTTGAAGCTAGACTCAATAATAGTAAAGCACTTCTCTGCCCAAATAATGACACAAACTTTGCTTGCACTTATTAGAACAACAGTATGTGCTCCAGAGCTGATATTATTTCTGCAACTGGGGACAGGTTGCTACAACCATCGATAGCCATTTTGGAAGTTATGGAGAACTGTCTGGTCACCCAGCATGTAAAAATAGATTGCTGCTTAATAAGCCGGCCATGCATCAATGATTTCAGACAGCTTTTTTCTGAACGACTAAAGGTGGTTCTGTGTCCTGGTCTGGGCTTCTACTAATAGGGTGCAAATATGTTGTCTGGTATGTAGGACTTTACAAGATTGCACCCATCAATGACTGAAAAAAATAAAATAGGCATCAACAGATTCACAGATATCTGCATTTGGCATTTCTCATGCTCATTCGTGGTACAAAAAAGGCTCCGACAGCTGGCGGAAAATGTTCTAAATCTGCCTTTTCGGATGTCTAAAATCTCTAATGTATGGCTTGCTTTAGTGTCTCTTTGCTTCTACCCCTCTCCTGTCTGCATGTTTGTCTTGAGTATATTACTTCCACAGGCATTCCCTGTACTCCATTACTGAGGTAGGAACACACACTGTACACGACAGCCCATGTGCACTGCGACAATATAAACCCTTGGTCTTAGGGTATGTTCACACGGCCTATTTTCGGCTGTTTTTCGGGCTGTAAACGCCCGAAAAATAGGCCGCGAAAAAAAAATTGCAGGACACTTCTTGGGATGTTTTTGGAGCCATTTTCCATAGACTCCATTGAAAAAAGCTCCAAAAACGGCCGTGAAAAACGCAGCGAAAATCGCGAGTGGCACAAAAAAAGTCTGAAAATCAGGAGCTGTTTTCTTTTGACTCTGCATGTGAACATACCCTCAGTGTTTCCATTCATTTCACGGCACCGCAGAGGAAATGTAGTATTGTATGGAAGCTGCTCAAATGAAACGTGACGTGTCCCCCAGAACAAGAGCCTCTTTGACATTCATATGCGCTAATTCGACATATGGACAGGGGTTCTTGTAATTAGACAATCCCCTAACCAATGTAAAATGACATTTTATGCAACTTTCTATTTTCTTACCACTTTTACAAATAGTGACCTGCACATAAGAATAAAAATCACAAAGGCATACATCAGCAGCACAAATTCCTCTTGTCCTGATAGTTTGCTACAATGTATCAGTATAGCTAAAAGGCGTCAGTCTGGAGTCCAGGATGTTCACATTTGGATTGTCGACTGCGTTATGTATTCCGCCAAAACAACGGAACCCGTTCACAATGGTGACAAACGGAAACCATTAGCAAAGTTTCCATCACCATTGAGATCAGTGGTGATGCAAACGGAAGCTAAGGTTTCAGTTTGCCGTTCCGTTGAGGGGTTACCCGACGGAAACCTCAGACGGAACCCCTCAACGGAAGGGCAACGCTGATGTAAACAGGCCCTTACTGGTATTTCAATTTATCATGTGGGGGCATATGTAAATTGTGCGGAGTACATCAGGGCATAATAATGGGGTAAAAACAAACTATAAGATCCATAGATGTGTGTTACACTGTGAAGCAATCCTTTCTGCACAGGCCGATGTCGCACTGATAAATGGTGTCCTTTCTTATCCCCCTTTTGGTACACACTCCGCACCTTTGCAGTTTTAGGAATTGTGTTGGGAAAGTGTTGTCCTGGTATTATACGGGCACCCTCGCTTCTAACAGATATGTTTGCCCCCCCCCCCCCTTCCTGGTTCCCTAATATCAGGGCCTTGATAAATCACTTGAAACAGAAATGTTCCCCTCGGCCTGCACAACTGCATATTTTTTGTTTCCCGCCTTAACTTATTTAATTTTTTCATAGACTTAGTGGTGTGAGGACTGTTGTTATTATTGATACTATTTTGGGTACATGCAACTCTTTGATCCCTTTTTATTCAGTTTTTTTATTCACTTTTTTATGTTTTGCAACTTTTGTAGAATAAAATTACTTTTGTAAAAGAATGTATTTTTTCTATCGCCATATTCTGAGAACCATAACGTTTTACTTTTTTTGTCGACGGAGCAGTATGAGGGTTTGTTTTTTGCGAGACGAGCTATAGTTTTTATAGGTACAATTTTTGGATACATGCGACTTTTTAACCACTATTTATTCCAACTGTTGGAAGACAAGGCGATTAAAAAACAGCATTCTGGCATTGCTTTTTAGTTGTTTTTTTTTTTTTACAGCGTTCACCGCGCAGCATAAATAGCATAATATTTTTTATAGTTCAGGACGTTATGGACGTGGTGATACCAAATTTGTATTGTATATTAATTTTTTTTTCAATAATAAAGAACTTGATAAGGGAAAAAGGGCGATGCTATTACTTTAAACTTCTATTTTATTATTTACAACTTTTTTTTTTCGTTTTTTTAAATGTTTTTTTTTTAGTCCCACTATGGGACTTGAATGTCTAAGGCTTTATTCAGACGAACGTGAAAAACGTCCGTGCAACGCGCGTGATTTGCGCGCGCGTTGCACGGACCTATATGTGTCTATGGGGCCGTGCAGACATGTCCGTGGTTTTTGCTCAGCGTGAGTCCGCTGAAAAAAAGTCACGACATGTCCGTTCTTTGGGCGTTTTGCACGCATCACGCACCCATTGAAGTCAATGGGTGCGTGAAAACCACGCATGCCGCACGGAAGCACTTCCGTGCGAACTGCGTGATTCGCGCAAGAGCTGTCAAAAGGATGAATGGAAACAGAAAAGCACCACGTGCTTTTCTGTTTCCAAGCATCCAAACGGAGTGTATTTGCGAGGAGCGAACCCCGACAACCGAAGGTAACTTCACCGGGTTCGGCCAAACTCGTTTTGGCCGAACCCGGCAAAAAAATTTCCGGTCCGCGAAATCGGGAGACATTCACTGTGCATGGTGATGAAAGAGTTAAACTGTTTCAGCACCATGGACAGTGACTTGCGATCCCAAAATACATGAACCTGTAAAAAAAAACGAAGTTCTAACTTACCGATTACTCCTGTCTCCTTCCTGCAGTCCGACCTCCCGGGATGACACTTCAGTTCAAGTGACAGCTCCAGCCAATCACAGGCCAAGCACAGGCTGCAGCCAATCACAGGCTGCAGCGGTCACTTGGACTGCCGCGTCAACCAGGGAGGTGGGGCCCGATGTCAAGAGAGGCGCGTCACCAAGGACGCGTCACCAAGGACGCATCACCAAGGCAACGGCCGGGAAGTTCTCGGTAAGTAGGAACTTTATCTTTTTTTTTTACAGGTTTTTCGCTGTTGTGTTCGGCATTCACTGTCGAGGGTGATGAAAGTTTTAGCTCTTTCAGCACCTTGGACAGTGACGGGCGTCGACAAGCCTCATCTCTATGATGCCGGCTGCGCGAAAATCACGCAGCCGCGCATCATACACGGATGACACACGGAGCTGGCAAGTGATTTTTGCGCGCGCAAAACGCCGCGTTTTTGCGTCCGCAAAAACGCTACGTTCGTGTGAATCCAGCCTAAGAGTATGTTCACACGAGGTCATTACGTCCGTAATTGACGGACGTATTTTGGCTGCAAGTACCGGACCGAACACACTGCAGGGAGCCGGGCTCCTAGCATCATAGTTATGTACGATGCTAGGAGTCCCTGCCTCGCTGCAGGACAACTGTCCCGTACTGAAAACATGATTACAGTACGGGACAGTTGTCCTGCAGCGAGGCAGGGACTCCTAGCGTCGTACATAACTATGTACTTCAGAAAGCTTACTTCAGAAAGCTGCCATAAAAACATTATTAACCTAATATCAATCACATCTAAGTTGATCAACTTAGATGTGATCAATATAAGGCCCTGTTCAGACCGAATTTTTTGAAGGCAGAAAAGTCTGCCTCAAAATTCCGCCTGGAATTTTGAGGCAGATATTGATCTGCCTGCACGCCGTTTGCCGTGATCTTCTTAGCATTTTTTACCCGCGTAAAACAAATTTTTAATAAAAGTCAATTCAAAAGGTAATTAAAATGACAAAAAAATTGGTTTATAGAAACAAACAAACAAAACCATTCAAAAGGTTTACATCGAAGCAGAGGCCGCCATATTTCCTAAACATTGTGGTTTATTGACTCTTTCAGTAATAACCAATTAAAGTGGACCATTTGTTTACAATCTATTTGAAACATATACTGAACATACATACAAATAATACAGATAATACATGCAAATATATACATACACACCAATACATATAAACATACATACTGTAAGACTGTGGTTGGGGAAAGTACTGGAGGGGTGTATTTCTCGCCTGGCTGGTAAAGATGGGTGAGATGAGGAATCTACAAAGTTGGTCGGGGGACTTGTCATTCTCTTCCCGCTCCAGTACAGAGTTTTCCCTAGCCCAAATCAGTACAGGTGCTCACTGGGCTATTTAGGGCTGCAGGGAATGCAGTCCAGTGTCAGGGGCTGTTTAGCCACACAAGTATAATGTGGAAAGTGTGAGCCAGGGAACATTGTACTAATGGTTTACCATAGGTGAGGAAACGTGCTGTTTAGTTAGCGCCCAGATGGGCAAGGTGTTTGAATTATTTATATGCTGCAAGTCTTGTACACTGGATAATCACTTGTTTATTTTTTGGACTGCAATAAAGTCAAGTCTGGACTTTAAAGGCTATGGATACCTTCGAGGGAGTTTTGTTTTTTGTTTTTTAAATAGATTAGTCAGTGAGTTTAGTGTAACTTTGTAATTAGACTATTAAAAAATTGTTTTACTTTTGGAGATGCAGCAGTTCAGATGTGACAAACTTAGATTTGACAGTTTACAGGTGGATCCTGCATTTCAGAGACACACAGGATCCGCAGACACTAAACCTGTCAGGTCCGTGGGACTGACGGATTCAGTGTAAAATGAAAGATACAGCTGCTCTGTAAAGACTAACTACAAAGTTACACTAAACATACTGACTTATTTTTTTGTTTTTTAAATGCCCTCTGTAACGTCTGTGGTGGTTGATCACGAACTCCTTCCATCCAGTTGACGGCCTTCTCTCAAGAGATGTCTGCACATACGACCGTCCTGCTCCACAGTGACCACCAGGGTGTGCTCACGAGCTCAGTCCAGACTTAAGAAGCCAGAGTGCACGCATGTTGGAGATTGAGCTAATTGTTCCCAGAGCACCCTGGGCTATAAGAAAGTCCCAGCCCCATCCTCCCACGCCTGAGTGTTGTTGTCGTATTCCAAGTTTGTCTTGCAAATGGTCCCTTAGTGTTTCCTGCTCCTGTATCCTGATCTAGTGCCGTGCTGTGCTGAACTGTATACCACGCCTGTCCTGCTTCTGCACGCCTGATGTCTACCTGCTGCCTAGTTCCTGCCAAGCCTGCCTTTCTACTGTTCGAGCTGCCACATGTACCCTATATAAACTATAGATTCTGACCTGTGCCCTGTTGGCCAGCTGCCATACCGCCAAGGCGGTACAGCCCAGTGGGTCCACGAACCCTATGTGACACTCTCATAGGTGTTATCTGCACTTTCATGACCAACTGCAGACAACATTACGCGCAGAGCCCAACAATACACACACACACACACACACACACACACACACACACACACAAGACCTTTTCTCTTATCTAAACATATCCTGAGATGTATGGCGTGAGATAACCAGCTATGAAAAAAAACTAAACCTGATATTACGATACTCTGTCACGAGATGTCTTTGTTCTGTGTGGCCACCCAGTGGTTGTGATGTGAGTTGCAACCTGTCAAGGATTTTCCTAGATTGTCGTGTATTGTATTTGCATCATGATAAATTGGAGTCCTTACCCAAATTCAAGAAAGGCAAGGGTGGACACCTCTACATACATACATACATACATACATACACCCATATATAGAATCACACATATATATGCAGACATAGGTACAGAAATACATTCAGACATATACACACATATATACACAAAAACATATAGACTTAAACATGCATACATACATTTATGCATACATACAGATATATACATACGCACACATATACAGACATACATATACATGTTTACATACAGGACGTTTTTGTTAATCACTATGTTATTATGAATACTGGTATCGTTCTTATCTGGTTTCATATACTTTACATGGACACATTTGCCAATGTTTCCTCGCTTGTATTTCCTAATGAGTGTTAATAATTGATAAATTCTAGAGCACATAACTGCTCTGAGATTTCATTTCATCCCTCTGTTATCATAGGCACTTCTCTGCTATTTGTCAACTTACTCTTCTCGCTGCATATATTATTCTGCATTACCTGAGCACACATTATAAGCTCATATTAGCACAGTAACACGTATGGAAGCCTCCTTTAGGGAATGTCTTTGCTTTTTAACCATGTGAAGGTGTTTCTAATAAGCCTCTAGTAGCAGTCTAGAGTGCTCGGACTACATAGCATTTAGATTGTCCAGGAAAAGAAAAAAAGAGACTGTTCTTTTTGCCCCAGAAACAGTTCCACGCTTGTCGATGGGTTCTGTCTGGTATTGCAGCTACGGCTTCGTTCACATCGGCGTTGGAGGCTCTGCTAGGCGCCTCCGTCGCAGATCCGGCAGAGATTACTGGAATAAATAGCGCAGCATGCTGCGCTATTGTCTCAGGTAAAACAACGGACACCCCGACAGAGAGCCGACTAAACCCATTAAAGTCAGTGGGTTCCATTGGTCGCCGGTGGTTTCCGCCGTCCAGCGGAACTGTTCCCTCCATTATTTACGTCTTCTGTTCCTCTGACAGAGCAGAACAACGGAACACACTGACGCAGGTGTGAACCAAGCCTAAACCCTGCTTGCTTGAATAGGGCTAAGTTGCATCACTAGAGACGTATAAATAGCTCCTTATTATATTGGATGACTTGATAATAGATAATACGAACACTGGCATTGAGAAGAACAGGTCAGAGCCCCATGGAGAAAGACAACACTCATCTAATGGGAAAGTGTGACAAGATGGATATGTGCCTGCAGTCAAATATGCTATTAACCAGCAGACTCTGAATACAAAGTTGGGCAGCAATGACGTAGGGAATTATTTGCATACAGATGTAGCCATCTTTATCTTGATGTTTAACGCATTAAATATAGTGTCAGGAAACTTTAACTTGACTTTTCAATGGCTTTTGTTGTGTGATATCACGCTGCAGCAAGTTATCAATCAAGATAAACTTGGCTACATCTGTATGTCATGCTGCAGATTGTTTGTCGTTCTATTTAAAATGTATTTAAATGTGTTAGATGAGTAGATTTATACGTTAAGTGTGTCTCCGCTTTTGATGATGCACCTAATTTGTAAAAAATATATTTTTAAGATATATATATATATATATACACACATATATATATGACTTAGCTGCTGTTGACACTTTTTTCAGTTTAGCTAAACCATCTGCCTCAGTGGCATACAAAGAAGAGAGGGAGCACCCCAGCAAAGATCAAAATGGGCCCCCCATTGTGGTGCCAGCCTTTGCTAAACAGGACAGTGGGGCCTGGTATTTGTATCCCCCTCCAGGCACATGTGTTTGCAATTCAGTAGCAAGGAGGATGGGACCAAACAGGCCTTGACCCCTCTTTCCAAAAGCCCCAAAGCAGATGCGTGACCTGCGTCTACAGTATGAACGCCCTTGATTTGCAATATATTTACAAAATTAGTCCATTTTGGATAACTCCTTATTGTAGTTTGACTCAGGTGCATATTGTGGAGGCTTCTCACTACAGAGATTTCCCTGATCAGCTATTTTCAGCTTGTTTTTCATACAGTATTGGTATGTTGAAGTAGCCTGATGTTACATTTGCCATCTACTGTCCCACTGAATGAGTGATGTGTGGGGGATATAATATTAGAAAAATTGCATATGCAGCCCAGCCATTATATCATTTACTTCAGTTATCCCCCTTACTTTACAAGCAGGATGCATTTAAATAATATAATAGCGAAGCAGTGGCCTACCTATAGGGATCGTAGTTGCAACGATGCTATGAAGCCTGAGGGCCCACACGGCCCCCACCACATCACTGAGGCTAGAACTAGTCCTAGAACACAATCATGGAGGACCTGCAAGTGGGTGTCAGGGGGACTGTGGAGTTTAAAGGTAACCTGTTACGAGTTTTTGGGCCCCTAGACTGCCACCATGCCATTACTAGACAGTAATAATATTATAGAGATACCCCTTTAGAATCTGCCCAATGCTGCATAATGTAGCTAATTAATTTATAACATAATGTTCAAGAGTCATCTGGACGGTGCCACTATCCTAAAGATTAATACAATCTGGTCCTTAAACACGCCCATCCTGGCTTGATTGATGTCCCACAGGCCGTGATACGTCAGCTCCTGTGCGACATCAAGCCAGCAAGGGCGTGTTAAGGGACCGGACTATATTACTCTTCTAGATAGTGGCACAGCCCAAATTACCCTTGAACAGTCTTTAGGGGACTAAAAACTTATTTTTAAGCTGCCAACTACTTCAATAACTGATGTCTGGCCCATCAGTGAAATGGCAAGGTGAGTTTATGTAACTTCTGCCGGTCAGTGGGCACCTGTGGGTCCAAGGGGTGTTTTCCCCAAGAACTTTTGCTCAAGTGACCATGAGCCTATAGTTACCCCTCTGATCTGTCATTGGGAAATCAGATTTCACCAGAAGCTAGACATCCGACTTCCGGTTTAGGCTGTCTTGCCGTACAATAGCAGGGACTTTAGGCTGCAGTACAATGGACAGAACCATATCTTATTTAGAGATATTTTTGTTTGCCTTGCTGAGAAATCCAACCGGTTTTACGGTGTATCTCTCCCTGCCTTAAGACACTTGAATAAATATATTGCATTGCATTGTAGCTCTTCTGAGAAGATGTTGATGCTTGTCTCCTAGGACAGAAGTTACAGATTGCTGTTTTGTCATGAGAACTATAATTACACTTAAAGGTTGTTTACAATTGACACACAACAGATACTGTCAAGATGAACACGATGACTGGAACAAGTCGAGACAGGACAGGGTGTGTACGGATGGTGGTATGTTAAGTAATGTGGGTTCTCTTGGCACAACAACTTGGAAGAAATGAACCATAGCAAAGAAAATCAAGTGATAGTTTCAACTATGTGCCATCTGTATCTGAAAATTCTTTAACGATGAGATCAATGTAGAATTGAGTGTTCCTACATACTAAACATAAAGAAGGATGTATTTACTTAATAGCTGTTATATGGTTAAGGAATATACGTAAAGATTTATTTATTGTAAATGGACAGGGCCGGTTTGCCATTCATGTGAAGTGACTTTGTTAGGAAAAGCATAATATACTTTTGTTATTCGAAGATTGCGTTGAATACTTTCGTACATGGTCTCAATAAACTATTCATAACTAAAATGTATCTCGTTTCATATTTACAAGCAGATCTTGCACATACTTGAGTAACCGTCTGCGTCCTGTTGTTTAGATTAAGTTGTCTGTTCCTCCTGGTCTTCCGGCTGCATGCTGCACTTCACAGTGACTGGGTTATTATGAAGGGAAGGAGCGCGTTCTGTGAACATTCCTCGACTTACAGTATCAATTGATTCATATGTTATTATAAGAATATCTCAGTGAATATGGGAACTAAAGCTGAAATGATGCTGTGTGAAGATCTACTTGCATGCAACAGTTCACTTTATCTAAACAATGAGCCTTGGAAATACCATAAAGTACATAGTACTGCTAAGGAAAACATCATCTAAAAACAGGTTGTATTAGTATGTCATGGGCTCCATCACAGATTCCATAAACAAATGATTTCCTAGTTTATGGCGGTATTGCTGGAGGACACAACGCTCTGGGAAGCTTCCTATACCATCCACAGCTGCTCATTTCTAAAAAACATCTTGGGCTATTGTATCATTGAGCTTCCTTGAATAGAGACTGTAGTGTATTAGATGAATCTGGATTAAATATGGCTTCTACGACAGCTAGAATACGAGAATTTTTGAAACATTGGGTAGAGCAATAAGGGAATTTTGATATTCAATGTTAAGGCTCTATTTTCTCCATGTTTATGGGCTACGATAGTAGGATACATTTAGTTAGGGGGAAAAAAAAGTATCCAAACGCTTCCTGTGACGTACCCATAGGATTCTGTGGGCCAAACACGTCCCAAAAGTCTGTCTTTTTGGAATACAAAGGTGTCTACCATGCTATTTAACACCAGGACAAAAAAAACATATATTAAGGTATATGTTTTCTTACAATGTATGTTAATGTTATGTGTATGTATTGGCATACAATTGCATTTTTGTCTTGCATACAGTTGAGCCTACTGTTTAAGAAGAAGAAAATGTATACCTCAACTGCATGCCACGAGGATGCCCATTACGCGGGCTGTCCAGAATTATTATGGTATTTTTCAAAAACTCCGCCACTTTAGTCAGTAGGCTACAATGCGGCGGAGCTAAAATACCAGACATAGCCAATAAACAAGAGTGGCAGTGTAAAAACAGCAAACATTTTTTTCTAATCCTGGCAACCCCTTTAGCTTGCTGTAATATTAGATGGTTGTCAGTAAATCCTGTGTTTTTGGCAGGATCTGCTTTCAGTCTATACGGATGGCAAATACCTTTTGTATCCAATCTAAAGGGTGATAAAGCAATAGCCAATCTGGATCTTTTAAGCCTATTCCTATTTTTCAGTTAGATAATAAACGCCTTACGGGTTTGGCACCCACTATACGCCCTCAAAGATCGTTTTGCTTGCAACTATTCTGTGTGTATGGAAAAGCATTAGAGTCCTATTACATGTGTAGATTAATTGGTAAAAAACGAGCGCCGATCGACAATATAGCAAGTCGTTAACGTTCAAAAGACATGCATTTTTTTATGTAACAATAATCATGTTTTTTCAGAACTTCGATCGCTTTTGATATTGATTCTTTGTCTTTCCGCCTTTACTCCTGTCTTGTCTCCAAATGACTAGCAGATGCCTTTTTACACAAGGAGATAGAGATGTAGCAGTCTTTGACTTGTTAACTTGACCTTGATAACTTGCTGCAGCGTGATAACTTATCACTTAACACGTCAAAAGCCATTGAAAAGCGATTGACAAAATCAAGTTAAAGTTTCTTGCAACAGTCTATTCAACGCGTTCAGTGTCAAGTTAAAGATTGCTACATCGGTATAATGGCGACAAACAATAGTTTTAGGTCATCATAAAAGATTTGATGACAAGCGAGCAATTTCTCGCTGAACGTGCAATCGCTGAACATGTTTAAACTAGCCAATGATTGCGAACTTGGCCAAATGATATTTTACACAATAATCACCCCGTGTAAGACCCTTAATTCACGCAACTAAAACAGTAGAAAGCCACTCAGATTATACGTTGAGAACGTTGAAAAGTGTTTAAAAAGTGTTTTTAGTAATATATGGCAATTATTTTTATACCAGTACAGATAATACGTTTCCCTAATACATCAAAGTAGCAATAGGTTCATACTAGGATATAGTTTAATGATAACAGACCAAGTATTCTCATATGACATGTAGGAACGTAATTGTCACATTCCTTCTTAATATTATTTCCCGTTCCCAGATTTATTGCACTGTTCTGTTTGGGCATGTAGATGTTGATGCACATCAGACATTCAGTCTCGCTAATAAATAAAAGATGTTAAACTTTAGAATTATACTTTTGGTAAATATAATATTAATTACTCTATTGATTTACTTGAAAATGCTGCAAGTTAAAACCAAATGTTCTTTAGTAAGGAGTACTAGCATAACTGGATTCAGTGGGGAAGATGTACCTACCAAAATGTGCTAAAATTGTGATGCGAATTGTGCCACAAATTTGAGGACTAAATATTTTAGGAGGATTCTTTGATGTAGTGAATATATTACAAATATATTAAGGAAAGGTAAATTTCTAAAATATAACTTTTTTTTTTTTTTTATCGAATAACAATATCGTTGTGTGTGATAATATATTGCATATACAGCCTGCGTATTCGGCTTGATGAGTGTAGGATAGATGTTCCCAGAATGAGTACAGCAGGGTAGTTTAGGATCATAGGGTTGTACAGTGGTATCCTGTCAATCCCCAGACTAAATTTCTGCCCTCTCTGTTGACAACGGTATCTGGTACTCGTTTTTACAAGAACGACCACGTTGTCTCTGAATATATATAAAATATACTGTATATGATTTTTTTTGTTATAAATAAGTAACAATACGTTTGTGGTTTTAGTTAGGGATTTATATTTTTAACTTCATGTAGATAAGATACATTCTTTTTTGTTGGCCTTGTAAGAGCTAAGTTGTTTCTTATTTTCTAGCATTTCCAGTGAGGGCATAACTCATAGGGCTGCATTTAATATATTTTTTTATGACTGGTCAGAATCCCTCAAAATATAATATTATATCCGGATTTGTTATAACAGTCACTTTAGGTAATTGTATATGCATCTGTACTTATTACTGTTTCCCGCTGTGGGCAGAAATGATCTATATGATTTGTATGATCCTTATTCTTTTATTACCACAATTACCAGCTATATAAAATGCTAAGTATCTCTTCTGCAGTAAAATAAGGATGACACCTGCTCTTCTTTATTTCTCCAGAGGAAATTGTGTCTGAATGACGCATTTCTTAAAGAAATTACATTGATCTTTATCTTTTATTAGCTTGGTGGTCTATTAAATTGCTTTATTCTCTCTAAATTTCCAGTTGCGAGGTAAACAAAATGGATCTATAACCAAGAGTTTATGTATCATAGAGGAAACCCATGCAGAAGCTATAGTATTGTGGAAATGGGAGTAGGCACAGCTTAGATTGGACCCATTCCTCCTCCTTCCATGCTAGTAGTAAAGACCTAGACATATTCAGCCTAGTAATAAAGACAGACGCTATAGTGACATCAATATATAATGCAGCCGGGGAATCAAGATACAGACTATTCTGATATTAATGTTTACACAGCCTAGAAATAAAGGCAAACACTGTGACATCATCATTATACAACAGTGCCTAGAAATAATTGTGACATCATCAATATGGAAAACTGGCTAGGACTAATAATTCAGACTATTGTTCCGTCATCACAATAGTACACAGCCCTAAGAATAAAGATAAACACTATAGCGACAGCATTAATATAGAACACAGCCAAGGAATAAAGAAACACTAGTGTGACATTAAAAAGCACAGCCCTGAAATAAAGACAAACATTACTGTAACATCATCACACAAGAACAGCGTAGAAATAAAGACACAGAGGCCTCTAAAAAATATTATGTGAAATCTGATTGGTAACTACAGAAAACTACTCTACTTCTTTTTGCACTAGTTTTGATAAATCTCCCCCTCAGACTATTGTGACATCATAATAGTACACAGCCATAGTACTAAAAACAATCACTACTGTGGCATTATCAATATAAGGCCTTGTTCACACCGTTTTTTGCAGGCAGATTTTGACATGCCTGCAAATTCTTCCTGCGTTTTTCGAGGCGATTGAGCGCCACGTGCAAAAAACACTTTTTCTGCCTCCCATTGATTTTAATGGGCGGTCAGAGGCGGAACCGGAGCAAGAAAGAGCATGCCGCTTTTTTACTTCGAACGGCTATGACTCTGAGGTTTTTTGCCTCTGATTCCGATGTGGTTTCTGCGTCAAATTCAGCATAAAATAAAAGCTCTGTGGAAATTGGGCCTAAAATACATCTTAAGAATAAATATAAACACTATTATGACAACAGCATTAAAAAACACAGCCTTGGAATAAAGATAGACATCACTGTGACATCATCATACGAGAACACCATTTAGAAATATAGACACAGGCTATTGTGACATAATTAAAATAGAACACAGCCTAAGGCTAGATTCACACGGCCGTTGTTTTAACGGCCGTCACACAGATGTATTACACATTCATGTGACTAAGGCCTTAGAATGAAGACACTTACTACAATGACATCATCATTATAAAGCACCGTTTCGGAATAAACATAAAAAAATTATCAAACAAGAACACCATTTATAAATAAAGACACATATTATTAGGACGTCAGCAACATAGAATACAGTTGAGTAGTAAGGATAAACACTTACTAAAGTGACATTATCAATATAGAAAGCATTTTTTGAATAAAAACAAACCCTATTATCTCTTTATCAATATGAAACACAGCCTAGTAATAAACTAACAGACTATTGTGAGATCATCAATATAGAACATGGTGTAGGAATAAAGATAAACACTATTGTGACATCATTAATACGAAAAAACAGCCTAGAAAACAAAGCTAAAACTACTGTGACATCATCAATATTGAACACAGCCGAGCAATGAAGACATAATATGACATCAGTGAAGAACACAGCCTTGGATTAAAAACAAACAAAAACGTGACATCACACAAGAACACAGCTTAGAAATAACGACCGACTAATATCACATCATCGAAATAGAACATAGCCTAATAATGAAGACAAACACTGCTGTGGCATCATCAATACAAAATACAGTTTAGGAAAAAAGATAAACTCTATTATGACATTATATATATATATATATATATATATATATATATATATAGAACACAGCCTAGGAATAAAAGTACTGATTTGAAGATTTTTTTAAATGGCTGGGAAATCCTATTAATTCAATATTTAATTTGGGTAAACATCACATTGTATACTTATATGTGGCTCTGGACCTCGGCGTTACTGTTAAGAAAAACTAATTAAAAAAACGACTCATCATAGAATGCGTCAAGCAGGGAAGTGACTATAAATGCAGCGCTGAAGATTAGCTGGTAACATAAAGCTAGATTTATAGGAGTTCAGGCGTGATCTGAACACTGGAACAGGTCACAGCAAGTCTGTCACAGCCAAGTATTCTCACTGCAGTATGGGTACACTGTGAGCTAAGTGATGACTTGACTTTCCAGGCAACTTCTCCATCTCAACTGATCTGTGGATACCCTGAGCGCAGAAAGTAAGTGACCCTTGTTTATACTGCAGATCTTCCCAAATCTCCAAACTTTAACAAGTCCTTTAGATGTGGTGCATAACAGTAAGAAGTATATATCTCTATGTGGATTTCTCAGCAGGATATATGTATTCTGTATGTGTAGCCATATGTAGTTATACCAGCTACAGAATACCATGTTTGTTTCCTTTTGTGAAAATTATATAAAGCTGAGGTCAGCAAGCTGTTGTGAAACCACTACTCCCAGCATACACACAGGCTGTCCATGCATGCTTTTAATTTATAGTTTCATAACTTTCATAATTTTATGTTGATATTGTGTAGCAGTTTCACTCATATTATTATTCCAGGAGCTGTCACGCCAATTGTAAAATTATAACATTACATATGTTTGATTTCTTCTATTTTTTTTATTATTTATTTCTTCTTCTTCTTATTATTATTATTATTATTATTATTATAAAATAAGTTAAATGATACTATTGGCTTAAGATACAAATTTGTTCAGAAAAAAATGAGTTCATTACAAAGTCTCTTCATTGTTGTACCACTAGGTACCATTGTTGTACCATTGTTGTGTCGGTGACATAAGACATTGTTCATCAAGTTGTAGAATAGACTTTACGTTGAATTTAAAAAAAAAAAATCACAGAATTCTGTACATTCCTTTTGTCAGGTTAAAGTGAGGTTTTATTTGAGCAAAAGAGAGTATTGAATATTTGACTTGACTGTCAATTCACAAAAGCGCTTGTTGTATATCGTTTCAATAATACTCCAAGGCTCCAGCATGCCAGCCTAAATCAATATTTCCAGGTCCAGTGATAAATGTTTTCTAAAAGATACAAATAAAAGTTTTATTATTCTTTTAGGGTTTTATACATGAGAGAAATTCTCCAGAAATGTATCTCGTAACATTTGACACAATATTTCTTAATGTGCTCTTACAGACTGTAACTTCAGAATAGTGGGGACCATTACTGTTTTTGTCTTGCCTATAGATGTGTCATAAAAACCATAGGGATCTCTGTATGTATTATATGTATGTGCTTTTATTGAAAAAATAAATAAAAAGTATTTTTAGACAAAAACTGTAGTTTTATTAAAGGGCTTTCCCATTAGGGACATTTATGACCTATCCACAGGATCTGTTATAAATGTCAGATAGATACGGATCCCACCTCTGGGACCCACACCTATCTCTAGAATGGGTCCCCCTAAAACCCTGTTTTACTGCGCTGTGTTGTGGCTAGAGCGTGTGATTTCCGACCAAGAATTACGGAAACGGCGTAGCTCGCTGAGCTACGCTTTTTACGAAACTCCCATAGAAGTTAATGGCAGTTACGGAAGCAGCCTAGCACGCGAGCTACGCTGTTTCTGTAACTACCATTGCGTTCTATGGGACTTACGGAAACAGCGTAACTCAGCGAGCTACGCTGTTTCCGTAATTCATAGTTGGAATGCACACGATTCAGCCACAACACAGCGAAGTAAAACCAGGTTTAGGGGGCCCTGTTCTACAGATAGGTCTGGGTCCCAGAGGTGGGATCTGTATCTATCTGACATTTATGACGTATCCTGTGGATATGTCATAAATGTCCCTGATGGGAAAACCCCTCTAAAAGCAGAAATGTAATGTTTAGGAAAGATTTATATATTTTGGAAATAAAGGTGACACGATTGAACAGCTACCAGTGCCAGCCAATGACTGGGGTCTGAGAAGAGAAAAATATACGCAGCGCCACATGGTGCAAGATAAACCTTGTTAGGTAAAGTAATGGATATCAGTGGTAAGTTGTTACACTCACCGTGAGAGCTTGTACTGGCAGGTACAGCTTAGAGATGTAGGCAGTATTGTAACAAGGTTTCAGCTTTCAGTATCCAGGTACCGGCATCAATTGTATTGTGCCGCCAGTAAATAGCAATTTAAAAGTATATATTTTTAGAAAAATATATGTTAAAAACTGGATGTAAGAAAGCGCTACTCAACGGAAGGATAAGCAGAGTGATGATGATTGATAGATTTATTGTATAAAAAGAAGGGCAGCGCGTTTCAACTCAGAACCTGCGTCTTCGTCAGGCCAAAATTAAGTAAAAACAAGCATGGACATACATCTTAAATACACATGTGGATGAGGGGGAGGGGGTCAGAGGCAAAAAACCGCCAAAAAGCAAACAATCAGATACACAGATAAAAACAGATGTGAATGACGTCATCAGGTAAACAGTCTCCATTACAAAAACATGAGATACGTAAAACAGATGATGGATAATAGGGACTGGATGAAACGTAGTAGTTAATAGGAAGTGCAGAATGGACACAATCAAAAAATGCAGAATGGATTTATAAACCCAAACATGTAACCATATAAAAACTCAAGGTAAAATTGTCGGGTAATAGCAGAGCGGAACAGAAATAACTTTGCATTTTAAAACATTATAAGGAGTATTTACCGGTATTCAGAGGAGTAAGGATGGACATGGAGGAGGCAGTTGCAGCGGCACAGTAAGCGATACGGCTGAAGCAAAAGGAAAGGAAAAAACCGCCCGCCGGCGTCAGCGCAGTCCAGACAACCTGAAGAACTGCGGTGGCCGTGAAGGGAAGAAAAGGTAGCGAAAGCAAAATGATCATAAAGCCATAGGAGAGGGGGATACGTATGCAGGGAAAACATGGAAATTGTAATTAAAGAGAATAGTTACTTTTAACGCATGTTAATTATAAGACATGTTAATTATCAGGAGGTAAGGGAAAAGATTTGTAAAGAACAATTTAATGTTTATCGGAGAGGAAGGGAAAATGGATGTAAAATAAAAAGAAGACTGGCATAGATTTTGGATAGACTTGCATTGAGGTGACATTGGGAAGCTGTATCGGGCAGTATTCTATTTTGATAAACTTTATCGGTGGTGTAACTAGATTTCAATGGGCCCTTTAACAAACTCAAGAATCCCCTTATTTTGTGAACTGTTATGATGCAGAGAGCTGCATGACTACTTTTACTTAAAGAGGCTCTGTCACCAGATTGTGCAACCCCTATCTGCTATTGCAGCAGATCGGCGCTGCAATGTAGATTACAGTAACGTTTTTATTTTTAAAAAACGAGCATTTTTGGCCAAGTTATGACCATTTTCGTATTTATGCAAATGAGGCTTGCAAAAGTACAACTGGGCGTGTTGAAAAGTAAAAGTACAACTGGGCGTGTATTATGTGTGTACATCGGGGCGTGTTTACTACTTTTACTAGCTGGGCTTTCTGAAGAGAAGTATCATCCACTTCTCTTCAGAACGCCCAGCTTCTGGCAGTGCAGATCTGTGACGTCACTCACAGGTCCTGCATCGTGTCGGCACCAGAGGCTAGAGTTGATTCTGCAGCAGCATCAGCGTTTGCAGGTAAGTAGCTACATGGACTTACCTGCAAACGCCGATGCTGCTGCAGAATCATCTGTAGCCTCTGGTGCCGACACGATGCAGGACCTGTGAGTGACGTCACAGATCTGCACTGCCAGAAGCTGGGCGTTCTGAAGAGAAGTGGATGATACTTCTCTTCAGAAAGCCCAGCTAGTAAAAGTAGTAAACACGCCCCGATGTACGCACATAATACACGCCCAGTTGTACTTTTACTTTTCAACACGCCCAGTTGTACTTTTGCAAGCCTCATTTGCATAAATACGAAAATGGTCATAACTTGGCCAAAAATGCTCGTTTTTTAAAAATAAAAACGTTACTGTAATCTACATTGCAGCGCCGATCTGCTGCAATAGCAGATAGGGGTTGCACAATCTGGTGACAGAGCCTCTTTAAGCAGCAACCAAAGGATGGATAGTAGTCTCATATATCAGATATTCTGCGCAAAGGAGAATCACATAGTTAGACAGCAGAAAGACAACGCCATTGGGCTCACTAAGTCTCTGGGCCATCAAAAGTTACTATGGCTATACAGATGTAGCAATGTTTAACTAAGACTTTTAACTTGTTAAATACACAGTGGTAAGAAACTTTAACTTGACTCTTTTTTATGGCCTTCAGATGCTTAAGTGATAACATATTACAATGCAGCAAGTTATCAGTCAAGATAAGGATTGCTACATCTGTAGTTATGCCCATGGTCTGTATCATGAAACTCTAAATAGTTAATTGCAAATTTACTAAAGGGGTTCTCCGCTTTGAAAAATTCCTACTTGTTGTTATAAGGGTCCCTTGATAATAAAGAGATCAATAAGTTTCCCCCTGCTGTAACCCCCAGTGATCAGCTGTTACCTAAGGAGAAATCTGGCAGTAAGTGTTCAATTTTGCTGCAGCGCCATTATAGGGGAAATTAAGCATTTCCCATATATAGCAATGGGTTGTTTGGGTAATGCAGGACAGGACAGGTCCTCCAGAGCAAGAGACGCTCTTTGTAACTGCTCTCCACTCTGGTCTAGAGATGAGGATCCTGAACAGAAGACGACCCCCCCCCCCCCCTCTATTAACTCAGAATTCCCTAATTGGGTGTATGGAAATAGGTTTTCTACACTACAAAACCTTAAAGTGTATGTACAAAATGTAAATGCAGGGACTTCTTCGTGTTTTCCCATACCCCAAGTTTAGACTGAATAAAGCAGCCCCAAGAACCTAGAACTGTCATTAGGTGGTCTTGTGTACGTGGCAGAGCCGTGTGCACAGAGCTTGTATGGAGACACATTAATCCATATTTATTAAGGTACAGACCCATAACATGCCTGCGTACATGTAGAGAATATGACCGGCTGCCAGTGAAGTGCACACTCAGTAATTCTTATTCGCACTTACCGTATTTTCCGGACTATAAGACGCTTCATTACTTTATCCCTTCCCAACCCATGACGCGCCGGCACATCATGGAGCTGGAGAGGGGTGATGTATGGAGCGGGCTCACGCGCTGACGGGCTCATACACTGCAGGTGTCAGCTTCTGACACGCTGCTATAACGGCCAGGAACAGCAATTTCGCTGTTCCTGCAGTTTAAAGGGCTTGTGCCATAAAACACATGTATCCCCTATCCACAGGATAGGGGATACATGTGTGATCGATAAAGAGAACGGGGACGGAAAGTTACCAAGAGCGCTGCATGAGAAGCTGTGACTTCCGCGTTCTGTGTCCGGCAGCTTCATAGAGATGAATGGGATTGTTCTGCGCATGCGCGAGCGGCTCTCCATCGATCTCTATGGAGCTGAGGAACAGATAAGCCGGACACAGAACCCAAAAGTCCAGGCTTTTCAGGTAGCGCTTTGGGTGACTTTCGCTCCCCTGTTCTCCATATCACTGGCGTCCCAGCGGTCAGACCCCCAGCGATCTCACATGTAGCCGCTATCCTGTGGATAGGGAATATATGTGTTTTATGGCAAACCCCTTTAACTAGTTTTTCCATGAAGGATATTTATGACATATCCACAGGATATAAACCTAAAAACGAACCAAAAATGGGACATAGCCCTTAGAAAAGTAATGTACTCCAAAAATAAAAGTACAAAAAATCTTTATTGAATATAATAACAAATGACAAATGATGAAAAAGAGATATGATACAATAAATACGGAGACATATACAACAGGGTCAGATGGAAGTAGACCAAGACCAACAGAATCAACCGTCCACTGATGACCTATAGCACGCTTGAGTATAAATAAATAATCAGTAAGTCCAGGGGTATGGGGTGGTAGGTCCCATAGATAGTGCCATGCTATCAGCTAAAATATCAACGTATGGAGAAATGTAGCCTGCACAGAATATAAAAACACCGAAGAAGGCCATACTTACAAATGGACACAGCCAGGCCAGAAATGCTGATGAAAGGGTGAGCAGGTGCTTTAAATAATAATAGCCACTCCCACTAGTCTTGAGGGGAGTGGTGTGTGGTGCATGGGATGTGTAGTAAGAAATAATAAATGAATAGTGTGTGTGCAAGTGTAATACTATAAGTGAAATATAGGGGGCAGTAATAAATGAAGTGCCTCAATAGAAATAAATGGATAATGGGGTGCAAGTGAGTGAAACATGGAGGGATAGTGTGTACGTCATGAGGCACAACGTGTATAGCCAGGTAGAAGCCTATTTGTGACGCCTTGATAATTCATAGAGCGGGCTACCCTGCTTGCTATGCCAAACAACAACACACCATGCTCTCCCAGCATCAAAGACCCGGCTGTGTCCAAGAGAAGCGAATATACATAATAATGAAAAATACCTGGGGTATTGGTAATCATTTTGGCCAAAAGGACGCAAGCTCGCAATCCACGACAAGGATCCCCAGACTTGCGAGTCCCTAAATCCTAAACTGGAACAGAACGTTCCTGATGCACAAACAGAACCGATAAAAACACAGGGACATATACAAAAACACCGAAGAAGGCCATACTTACAAATGGACACAGCCAGGCCAGAAATGCTGATGAAAGGGCGAGCAGGTGCTTTAAATAATAATAGCCACTCCCACTAGTCTTGAGGGGAGTGGTGTGTGGTGCATGGGATGTGTAGTAAGAAATAATAAATGAATAGTGTGTGTGCAAGTGTAATACTATAAGTGAAATATAGGGGGCAGTAATAAATGAAGTGCCTCAATAGAAATAAATGGATAATGGGGTGCAAGTGAGTGAAACATGGAGGGATAGTGTGTACGTCATGAGGCACAACGTGTATAGCCAGGTAGAAGCCTATTTGTGACGCCTTGATAATTCATAGAGCGGGCTACCCTGCTTGCTATGCCAAACAACAACACACCATGCTCTCCCAGCATCAAAGACCCGGCTGTGTCCAAGAGAAGCGAATATACATAATAATGAAAAATACCTGGGGTATTGGTAATCATTTTGGCCAAAAGGACGCAAGCTCGCAATCCACGACAAGGATCCCCAGACTTGCGAGTCCCTAAATCCTAAACTGGAACAGAACGTTCCTGATGCACAAACAGAACCGATAAAAACACAGGGACATATACAAAAACACCGAAGAAGGCCATACTTACAAATGGACACAGCCAGGCCAGAAATGCTGATGAAAGGGCGAGCAGGTGCTTTAAATAATAATAGCCACTCCCACTAGTCTTGAGGGGAGTGGTGTGTGGTGCATGGGATGTGTAGTAAGAAATAATAAATGAATAGTGTGTGTGCAAGTGTAATACTATAAGTGAAATATAGGGGGCAGTAATAAATGAAGTGCCTCAATAGAAATAAATGGATAATGGGGTGCAAGTGAGTGAAACATGGAGGGATAGTGTGTACGTCATGAGGCACAACGTGTATAGCCAGGTAGAAGCCTATTTGTGACGCCTTGATAATTCATAGAGCGGGCTACCCTGCTTGCTATGCCAAACAACAACACACCATGCTCTCCCAGCATCAAAGACCCGGCTGTGTCCAAGAGAAGCGAATATACATAATAATGAAAAATACCTGGGGTATTGGTAATCATTTTGGCCAAAAGGACGCAAGCTCGCAATCCACGACAAGGATCCCCAGACTTGCGAGTCCCTAAATCCTAAACTGGAACAGAACGTTCCTGATGCACAAACAGAACCGATAAAAACACAGGGACATATACAAAAACACCGAAGAAGGCCATACTTACAAATGGACACAGCCAGGCCAGAAATGCTGATGAAAGGGCGAGCAGGTGCTTTAAATAATAATAGCCACTCCCACTAGTCTTGAGGGGAGTGGTGTGTGGTGCATGGGATGTGTAGTAAGAAATAATAAATGAATAGTGTGTGTGCAAGTGTAATACTATAAGTGAAATATAGGGGGCAGTAATAAATGAAGTGCCTCAATAGAAATAAATGGATAATGGGGTGCAAGTGAGTGAAACATGGAGGGATAGTGTGTACGTCATGAGGCACAACGTGTATAGCCAGGTAGAAGCCTATTTGTGACGCCTTGATAATTCATAGAGCGGGCTACCCTGCTTGCTATGCCAAACAACAACACACCATGCTCTCCCAGCATCAAAGACCCGGCTGTGTCCAAGAGAAGCGAATATACATAATAATGAAAAATACCTGGGGTATTGGTAATCATTTTGGCCAAAAGGACGCAAGCTCGCAATCCACGACAAGGATCCCCAGACTTGCGAGTCCCTAAATCCTAAACTGGAACAGAACGTTCCTGATGCACAAACAGAACCGATAAAAACACAGGGACATATACAAAAACACCGAAGAAGGCCATACTTACAAATGGACACAGCCAGGCCAGAAATGCTGATGAAAGGGCGAGCAGGTGCTTTAAATAATAATAGCCACTCCCACTAGTCTTGAGGGGAGTGGTGTGTGGTGCATGGGATGTGTAGTAAGAAATAATAAATGAATAGTGTGTGTGCAAGTGTAATACTATAAGTGAAATATAGGGGGCAGTAATAAATGAAGTGGTACAATAAATACGGAGACATATGCAACAGGGTCAGATGGAAGTAGACCAAGACCAACAGAATCAACCGTCCACTGATGACCTATAGCACGCTTGAGTATAAATAAATAATCAGTAAGTACAGGGGTATGGGGTGGTAGGTCCCATAGATAGTGCCATGCTATCAGCTAAAATATCAACGTATGGAGAAATGTAGCCTGCACAGAATATAGTGCATGTGGTAGTACGTACAAAGCCTGCAAAGTATATATGGTAGTACGTAACGAATGCAGCTGTAAACGTATGCAGATAGTATGACGGCTCAAATGGCCAAGAAAAATATAGCTAACATGGCTGAATGACAAAGCACAATACTGTGAAGGCTACACAAAGCTGAAAAAAACCTATGCACATACCCTGAGGCATGATGAAAGGCGTGAAGGCTCAAAGGAGTGGATGGGTGAACAAGCGCCTCGACGTGCGTTTCGCCTTGTGACCGGCTTCGTCAGCCGGTCACAGGGCGAAACGCGCGTCGAGGCGCTAGGTATGTGCATAGGTTTTTTTCAGCTTTGTGTAGCCTCCACAGTATTGTGGTTTGTCATTCAGCCATGTTAGCTATATTTTTCTTGGCCATTTGAGCCGTCATACTATCTGCATACGTTTACAGCTGCATTCGTTACGTACTACCATATATACTTTGCAGGCTTTGTACGTACTACCACATGCACTATATTCTGTGCAGGCTACATTTCTCCATACGTTGATATTTTAGCTGATAGCATGGCACTATGTATGGGACCTACCACCCCATACCCCTGGACTTACTGATTATTTATTTATACTCAAGCGTGCTATAGGTCATCAGTGGACGGTTGATTCTGTTGGTCTTGGTCTATTTCCATCTGACCCTGTTGCATATGTCTCCGTATTTATTGTACCATATCTCTTTTTCATCATTTGTCATTTGTTATTATATTCAATAAAGATTTTTTGTACTTTTATTTTTGGAGTACATTACTTTTCTAAGGGCTATGTCCCATTTTTGGTTCGTTTTTAGGTTTATATACTATAAGGGACCCCAATTTATGCCATCTTTGGTGTGAGGTTTTTGTTTAGGTTGTTTTGAATATCCACAGGATATGTCATAAATGTCAGATAGATGTAGGTCCCACCTCTGGGATCCGCACCTATCCCTAGAACGGGGCCCCCTAAACCCCGTTCTAGCTTTCTGTTCTCTCCCGGCCACTTGATTACATGTGGAGTTACTGAAACAGTGTAACTTGCGGAGCTACGCTGTTTCCGTAACTCCCATAGAACTGTACAGTAGAACTGAACAGTAGTTACGGAAACTGCTATTCACTACTATGGGAGTTAGGGAAACAGCGTAGTTACGCTGTTTCAGTAGCTCCACATGTAACCAAGTGGCCGCTGGTTCAAGTCCCCTAGGGGAACTAAGAAAATGTGTAAAAAAAAAAATGTTAGATACATTTTTAGGAGTGTAAAAAAAAAAAACCTTTTCCCATTTTTCCCCAAGCACAATGTAAAAAATAAAATAATTTTGTCCCGCAACAAAATAAGCCCTCATACCACTCAATCGATAAAAAAAGTTTTGGCTCTCAGAATGTGGTGAAACAGAATAAATAATTTTTTAACAAATATTTTTTTTCTTATTTTCTGTTGTCTAAAACCTGAGTGCGTCTTATGGTCAGGTGCGTCTTATAGTCCGAAAAATACGGTACTATTATTCTTTTCTACAGGATAATATCATTTTATTATGTGTACATACAGCTTCGAGTACGATAAATTCCGCTGCACACGTCATATGCTGTAAAACGGCAGGAATTATCTGCAAGAACAAAGCTGCACTAGGATATAGCAGCGCTGCAAAAAATGTGACAGCATATCTGACTCATTTATTTACTGTACAGTCATCAGACAAAAGAAAGCGGTCTGTAATAAAATTGGTGTATTTCCTAGTGTGTGGGGTGACTGAGAGGGGAGATGTTACTACAAGGTTTCCACCAATATTGTAAACCAGTTCTTCAGGTTTTTAAGGGGGGAATCCACCTTAATCAACACTGACATGTCGCAGTGATGTGTCCGATGCCATCTATGGGAGTTTGTGAGTTTGGCATGTTGACATTTTCGAAATGAAGGGCTCTCCACAAGTAGTTAAACCCCTATAAACTTCGATGGAGATTTCTTCTACTGCAAATTTCTCACACAACTGTTTCCCTATTGCACCATGAGTTGTATTTATAGGGTGGATGATGACTCATGTGAACAATAGTAATACAACAATGTTTGTATTATGTGTGTAAAGAGGCTCATACAAGGTGGTAGGTGCCAAGTCTTCTTACTAGTTTGCTGTCTCCAGTCCTCAGATTTAGTTGCCAACCCTGCCCCATAGCAATGGCATAGCTAGTTTTTTTTGGCAGCCATACCGCTGTGTATGTGCTTGTATGCACGTTCCGTAGTCAACATAAGAGCCGTGTTTCCTTCACCTGGGATCCAACAACAACAGATGGGTGTTACCCGCGGATGATCATTTATTTATTGATACAATCTGGCGATCCTGACAGCTCTTCTTCTGCTTTTCTTCTGCCCTTCAGCAACAGTGTCAATTCTAACTTTACACAAATAAATACAAATCCCCACTTATAGATAAGGCGATAAAATGAAAAGTAAGGATATACAGATCTTAGTTATATCTGACATCATTGAGAAATGGAGGTCACCTTGTTGAAACCCGCATACGTATACCTCACTTTGGTGATACAGTATATGGCTATGAGGGCAGGTGTGGTGATTGTTGTTAGGATGAAGAGGAACAGAACTACTTAAAATTAGATTTCCGAAATGACTGATGAAAATGATGTAAAGAAGAAGAAGAGCAGATTGTACAATATAACCCCTAAGTACTCAAACTGTGATACATGTACCCGAGGGGGTACATGCCATATCTCTAGGAGGTACTCGCACTGGCCTCATACTGTGCATTCAATAGGTGCAGCGCAGTTTATGATCATAGCTTTGGGGGTAGTTTGATGTAATGGTATAGTACTATATGCTCACACTGCCGTTGAAGGTCCCAGATTTGCCGGGAGGAATAGTACTGCATGCAGTGCTATTACTTTAAAAACCTCAGACACCATGATGAGACCCTGACAGACCCCATTGTATGTGTAGTGTCCATGGCCGTGGCCCCTCGGGATTACTCACCCCCCCTCCGACGGCCGCAGTCATGGATCTCCTGGGGAGGAGATGCGGGCCAGCGCTCACTTCCGCTCCGGTCCACTGTGTCCCGTAGGGTGCGCGCGCATGCTCGTGCCCGGCCTTAAAGGGCCAGCACATGCACATGGGAATTATTATTAATTAGCCCATGATCACCCTGGACTATAAGAAGGGCCCTGCCCCTTTGCTCCTTTCCTCAGCGTTGTTGTGTTTTCCTATGTCAGTCTTGCAAATGGTCCCTTAGTGTTATCCTGTTCCTGTGCCCTGCTACCTGTACCCTGTATCTCGTGCTATTTGTTCCTGTGCCTTAAAACTGTTGGAGTCGTGTTGTGCCACCGGTTCCGCCTGCTGTGTTACACCACGTCTGGTGTCTGCTGTCAAGGTCCCATCTGAGCCTAAGCCGTTGCTACTGTCTGAATCACTACAAGTACGCTTGTGCTTGGACTATTTATATATTGACTTGGTACCCTGTTGGCCAGCTGCTATCCCGCTCTGGCGGTACGGCCCAGTGGGTCCACATACCCACAGATCGTGACAGTATGTAAATAGGGTTTACCAGGTCCTGTTGGTATCCACCATACGACAAATTCGGAACTGTTGTGGATTCCATTGTAAACGGAAGACACAATGCAAATGTGAACAGAGCCTTATTTATTTGAGTAGGGGGTACATGACTTAGAAACCTCCAGAAACACTTCAGACTACATTAATATATAACCACCGTTCCCATAACCCATTATTATTATTATTATGTTATCTGAATACTCCCAGCAGAGTACACACACTTCTATTCTGTATTCCAGCAGGGAATCTGAGTCCAAGTGATTGTACTGCAACATGCTTAAAGAGGCTCTGTCACCAGATTTTGCAACCCCTATCTGCTATTGCAGCAGATAGGCGCTGCAATGTAGATTACAGTAACGTTTTTATTTTTAAATAACGAGCATTTTTGGCCAAGTTATGACCATTTTTGTAGTTATGCAAATGAGGCTTGCAAAAGTCCAAGTGGGTGTGTTTAAAAGTAAAAGTCCAACTGGGCGTGTATTATGTGCGTACATCGGGGCGTTTTTAATACTTTTACTAGCTGGGTGCTCTGATGAGAAGTATCATCCACTTCTCTTCAGAACGCCCAGCTTCTGTCAGATCACGCTGTGACGTCACTCACAGGTCCTGCATCGTGTCAGACGAGCGAGGACACATCGGCACCAGAGGCTACAGTTGATTCTGCAGCAGCATCAGCGTTTGCAGGTAAGTAGCTACATCGACTTACCTGCTAACGCCAATGCTGCTGCAGAATCAACTGAAGCCTCTGGTGCCGATGTGTCCTCGCTCGTCTGACACGATGCAGGACCTGTGAGTGACGTCACAGATCTGCACTGCCAGAAGCTGGGCGTTCTGAAGAGAAGAGGATGATACTTCTCATCAGAGCGCCCAGCTAGTAAGAGTATTAAAAACGCCCCGATGTACGCACATAATACACGCCCAGTTGGACTTTTACTTTTAAACACACCCACTTGGACTTTTGCAAGCCTCATTTGCATAACTACAAAAATGGTCATAACTTGGCCAAAAATGCTTGTTTTTTAAAAATAAAAATGTTACTGTAATCTACATTGCAGCGCCTATCTGCTGCAATAGCAGATAGGGGTTGCAAAATCTGGTGACAGAGCCTCTTTAAGAAACACTTTTTTCTGTTGGAATTCATAGAGGGTAAATCGGCACTAAGGCTGTGTTCACACTTCATGGTCAATTTTTTCTGGCAAAAACAGGATTTGACCATAATGTGTAAACACCGTTGAATACAGCAATATGGAGGGGAAGACAATGAGCACAGGAGAAGGCTTCCCACCGCAGCCCTTTTTCAGATTTTCATTTTAGTTTATTCCTACCCACCTTCCAAAAGCCATAACTTCTTTATTTATCCGTTGATATAGTCCTATGAGGGCTTGATTTTTGCGAGACGAGTTGTCGTTTTTTGTAGCACTATTTATTGTGCCATATAATGTACTAGGAAACGGGGAAAAAATATTTGTGGGGTAGAAAATGAAAAAAACAGCGATTCTTCAATTGTTTTTTGCGCGTCGTTTTTACGGAATTCACTGTGCAATTAAAACAACATGTTACCTTTATTCTGTGGGTCAATTCAATTACGGTGATACCAAATATATACATATATAAAAACCTAAGTGTAAAAAAGAAAATTTATTTTGTGTCGCCAAAGTCCGAGAGACGTAACTTTTTTATTTTTCCCTCGATTTAGTGGTATGAGGGCTTATTTTTTGCGGAATAAGCTGTAGTTTTTAATAATAGCATTTTGGTGTACATACGACGTTTTAAACACTTTTTATTTAATTTTTTTGTAGGAGATGAAGTGACCAATAAAATAGAGATTCTGGCGTTTACAATTTTTTTTAAATTTTTTTATGGCGTTCACCGTGCGGGTTAAATAATTATATATTGTAATAGTTCAGACTTTTACAGACGCGGCGATATCAATTATGTTTATTTTTTTACTATGCTCTAGGGGGAAAATGGGAAAAGGTTTTTTTTTCTTTTTTTTTCTTTTAATTAAATTTTATTTTTTTTACATAATAAACAACTTTAACTCATTTTTACTTTTTCTATTAGTCCCCATAGGGGTCTTCAACCAGCGATCGTTGGATCACTTGCACTATATACTGCAATACTAATGTATTGCAGTATATCGTGATTCTGACAGGCTTCTATTAAACCCTGCCAGAGGCAGAGCTTAGTAAGAGCACAAAGATGGCGGACCTGGGGGCCTTCATTATGCCCCCAGGCAGCCATAGCAACCATCGCCCCCCTGCAATTGCCCCCCTGCGATGAGCTGTTAGAGGGGGTCGCCCCCCTCTTTCTAACGATTTAAATGCTGCGGTCGGTATTGACCGCAGCATTTAACGAGTTAAAGGAGCGGGATCGCGATGCCGCTCGTTACTCTGAAGTGTCGGCTGTAACATACAGCCGACACCGGCATAGTATGGAGCGGGTTCACTCCGTGAGCCCGTGCCATACTTCCCCTACCCGACTTTGGCGTATGGATACGTTAAATGTCGGGAAGGGGTTAATATTAATAGGGTGGGAAATAAGTAGTTCACTGTGATGCATGATGAAAATTGTAGGTAAAATATAGATGTCATTCTATGAATTTTATAAATTGAAATAGATCTGCTACAACTCTAACAAGCACGGCTGACAGACTCTTAAAAACACAGAATAAATAAAGTACTGTGTATAAATTGCATAATCCAGGTCTCAATAATCAGAGCTGCAAAAGATTTCGGGATTACCGAAACTAAATAACAGTTGGATGTTTCATGATTAAGTACGGATGGCTGGCACCAAGCGGATTAAATCCTCCTTCCAGACAAAATAAATAAATTACATCACGGTTAACATGTAATTGTTTTAATTTAACAAATTAGGATTTTGGCTTCTGTTTTCATTTTTAAAGAATATTTTTATTTATTCAGTTATTTTAGATGACTTCGAAAACACTTTGAGAATCCGATAAATAGACATTTACTGTATTGTTTGTGTTCAGATTGTGGAGACAATGTATAAGGTGAATTTCTGAATGTCATGGGTGATTTATTTAGCAAAGAAGCAGATTATCTGTGGAATTGATCTGTAGTGAATATAGGGAAGGAAAAGCGAGGACTGCAGTATATTAATGTCTTCTTATGTAAAATATAATATAAAATCGATTTCTCTTGGGTGAAAAATTATAAACATGTACTTTAATATTAAGTTGACCATGATATGACAGTAAAATATAAAATATTGTTTAAATAAGTCTAATCCCTTGTATGTCTAAACAGAAGAGATATGGGCAGCACAGTAGAACAAAACCTCCAGGGTAACCGGCTGCAGGCCTCCAGGGATCCGACCCCCAGATGTAGACAAAAAAACAGGAAAAGAGGCAGCACTCGAAGAGTCGTATCAAAAAGGATAAATGTATTCACCCATCAGTGCAATAGGATACAACGTTTCAGCTGCTCCATGAAGCCTTTGTCAAGCAATGGAGAACAGATATTTCAGTGTAATTTATACAACGCACAGTTGGAGGAGTTAACATTAGAATTTACATCTAATCGAAATAAAAGTGAATAATCAGCTGATCAAATAACTATATTCCATCAATATTAACAGTGTCAGTGTTAACAGACATACAGATAAGGGGTAATATGATAAAAAAATAATGATGATGATGAAGTTACAGATCCGGCATTAATCACGCTCATTAACCATAGTAAACAACAGCTGAAATCATCAGGTGTCAGAGGTAGTTCATCTTATGAAAAATACCTGGCACTCACCCAAAACGAAGGAAGAGATGAGAACCATGCATAAACCCAATGTGTCAGTCTAGCATGACGGCTTTGGCCTCCGTGGAGAAGGAATGCGCATGTCTGCTAATAAATCGTGACAAAACAAGTCACCTGATCTGCTGTCAAGGTCTCGCGTCCATAGAGACAGCGGCCCAATGTGTGTATATCTGCGCATGCGTAATGATATGTCATATGCAATAAGACCAAGTTAGAAGCTAACATATAGAGATAACCTTATAGTTATATCATATCCTATCGTCCCGATCATCCCCATAGGATTTACTTGACCCAACTAAAAAGGCCAACAAAGGCACATGTCTGATACACAAAAGGCAGAGAAATAGCGAAGAGAACATCACGCTTTCAAACTACTGTTGTAATCATATAGGCTTCTATTGATCCAAAAAATGGAAGAGGGGGGAGGGAACATATATTGTTATCATATGTGCAATCTCACAAATAATGACATAGTGGCATCATAAAAAATAATAGCGACCGCATATTTATGCGCAAGCATAGCCCCATCAATGTTGTTCCGCTCGGTTTGGGTAAGCATCCAGTAGGGTAGTCCAAATGTAGTTAAATATGTACAAAGCTACAAGATAAAAATAAATAATCAAAATGTAATGTACGATCTGTCATAACAACAAAATGCAAAAAGTGTATGTAAACCCTTAATAAAATATAATAAACCTGACAAAGAATCAAAGAACAGTAATCAGGAAGACAACTAGACCTCATATCCATCAAGAAATTACATATTAAGAAAACGCTTTAAGATTATACTCAAAATTGAGTCCATTTAGTTGTAGGGTATTGAGTTTGATAATCCACTCAGCCTCCCTTCTCCTAAGCAATTTCTCCCTATCACCACCACTCCTAAGTGGTGGTATATGGTCAATAATCCAAAACCAAAGTTGATTAACCCTATGTTGAGCTACACAGAAGTGTCCAGTGTCCTTAGCTCGATACCTAAACGGTTTGGCAGGACTACCATGTGTTCTACTAAGGACAGATGTATTCCCTGTATGACGACTTCACGGATTATGCAAGTTATACATAAGCATTGGCCCATGTTGGGAATTTTTATGACATTCCTCTTTTTAGTCGTACCCCCCTCTTTTCATACAGGAGATCACTAATTGGTCCTTCAAATTTGACGAAGAGTGATATAGGCCCTAAGGGCAGTGATAGGTCCACTAGACATGATATGATTACTCGTAGGGGTTGTTACCCCCGTCTTGGTTGTGCCAATAGTGGCCTGATATGTAAGGGAGATACCTTTACAAATCCGGGTACAGGTAAGATTTACAAAATAAGACATTATTTGACCTGCAGATCAGAGTTTGTAGTTTATATCCTTATGTGTCCATGTAAGCTTCTTTATGTGGGTGAGACGATCACTGAATGTAGGATTAGGCTTAATACACATAAATCCACAATTAACACGAGGAAGACCGAATTACCGATACCTAGACACTTCTGTGAAGCTCAACATAGGGTTAATCAACTTCGGTTTTGGATTATTGACCATATACCATCATATTGCACATGTGATAAAAATATATGTTCCCTTCCCCTTCTTCCCTTTTTTGGATTAATAGAACCCTATATGATTACAACAGTAGTTTGATAGCGTGCTGTTCTCTTGCATGGAGCAGCTGAAATGTTGCATCCCATTGTACTGATGGGTGAATAAATGTATCCTTTTTGATACGACTTTTTTTATTTTATTTTTTAATCCCTTGTATGGCTACAGCTCAGTGCCAGGTCTGCGTTGACTTGAAGACCTGAGAAGTTTGAAACAGACTGGTTGCTAGGGATGTAACTATAATGGAGTGTTTCCCTAGCAACTAGGCTACCAGCGATACCCACCAAAATGTTGATTTAGATGACTTTTTATAATGAACTTTCAACACAATGAAAGGAGTGCAAAACATTGTGCTGATCAGCCAGGGTCTCAGAAATGGGCCCCCACTAATCAAATATTGATGGTATCTTCTAAGTATAGACCAACAACGACATCACATCCTGGCTGGTAGTGATCTCTATTCACTGTCAGGACACTTCAGTAATGTTAATGTGTGTATGTGGCTGCACATAGTGATATAGCTAGATCACTATGTGCTGTGTAAATGAATGGGGAGAAGTGTATGACGCTGATTGGTCACTGATTGGTCAGCGTCATACACTCCTCTGTACAATGCCCACTCTGTCAAAAATGATAGTTTTTCTAAATAAAAAACACTGCTGTAATCTATATCACAGCACTGATCACATTATGTAGAAGATAGGACAGTTATAATGTGGTGACAGAGCCTCTTTAAGTCCCTTTAATCTATTCTGTATGTCCAGCTTTAAATGGCTAAGTTGATCAGCTCAAAGATTGATACAGTGCTGACAGAGAGGAAAGGAAAAAGCAGCTTTTTAGCAGTCCATCAGTCATACAACTCCTCCTCACAGCTGACATGTATGTGAAGAGGAATAGGGATCTGTGATGCCCTATACAAGTGATTTGTGCAGCCCCCAGCGATCTAATACCACTGATCCAATGGCACATATGCCATTATGGATGACTTACCTTGGTATTGCGTGTGCCATATTCCTCAAGTTGCCATACAATATAATGCACTTGTCTTCTGTAATTGAAAATTGTTGTCTGTATGACTCTGAGCCGGGTCAGCACTGGTGTACAGATTCCTACACGTGACCTACATTTAGCAGATATCGCTCATGCGTACAACTTTCAAAACGAGCGCCGATCGGCACTTGTTTGCTGCCTTTAAATGGAGCAATGATCGTTTAGTATGGAGACAAACGATCCTTAGTATGATCGTTCGACCCCATGAATTTGCATCATGTCAGCAGCACATCTCTCTGTTTACATAGGGAGATGTGCAGCGGACAGGTGACCATTTTTTGGCCATGTAAGAGATGCGATAAGCCGATGAATGAGCATTTCCCCGTTCATCAGCTGACCTTTGCCCTGTTTACACAGTTAAATGATTGCGAACGAGTGTTCGTATGCGCGCTTGTTCACTCTATTATTGGTCTTTGTAAAAGGGCCTTTACTTACTGTTCTGTTCTCTGCTATCTTTACACATTCGTGAATTTCTCTAAAGATATAGCGACTTCTAAACCTCACCGCGCCATGTATCCCAGTATTTTACTATGGTTAGAAGCAAGCTGCGGTATATCGGCGAATGGTTCTTCTTTTTGTTTTTTCTTATTTTTTTTCGATTTGGAGATACTCGGCTATAATAGGGATGAGTTTTTTTGTTTTTTTACCTTTTGAAGAAGGAAATAGTGAGAGAACAATAAAAGATTTCCAAGTACTCAAGATCTTACATTTCCAGGATTTTTTCAATGTGCGAAGAACTCCTGTCAAGTGTTACATTGTATAGCAGCTTTCTAAAAATTTGCTGATTATAGGATACAAGAGTATTTACTTGTTAGTCGAGAAAAGTTCCTTGATTATCTAAGAAAGGCTGTCACATAAGGAGCAATTTACACTCTTCTAAATGATTCTGAATGAGACCTGGATGTGCGGAGCAGAAGTTCGGTATTATATATTGGTTAGGTTACTCAATGCCAACCACTTGTCTGCAATCAACAAAAGCAAAATAATCAAGATCCTTTCGTATGAGACCAGACAGCTCATTTAAATATTGCTGGAATCTTCTGAAAACAGACGGCTAATTTAATTCTGTAAAGGAGGTGTGTTATTGAGAAAAATTCCCTGCTCCGATTCACTGCACATTTTAAAAGGGATTTAGAAGTCTATGCACAATAATAGAGCAGCAAACCATGAAATAATGCTTAACTAATAGAAACAAATGTATAAAAATGGAGAACAAGGGCATTTTATGTTTTTTAGCATATTCTAGGTGCGCTCCAAAAAATCACACTGTACATTGTGTTCTCGAGCCTATAATAAAAGTGTATCTAACTGAGAGATCTATGATTATGGTCCTGTGTACAAACTCAAAGCCTGTCATCATTTCCTACACAATGGAGCTTATTTATAAAAAGTGTAATTAGGATGGGTTCACATGGTGCGTTTTTGTTGCGTTTTTAGCATGCGGTTTTCATTTTGGTTTATGAGCTTCCATTGAGAAACATCGGAGTTCATCTACCAAAACAAAAAATGCATGCTAAAAACGCAACAGAAACGCACCATGTGAGCCCAGCTTTATGCTAACATATTTTCTTCAAGCAGACTTTGCGAAACTGTACTGCAAATGTACGCAGCGCCAGACATGGGTTCCTTGGGCCTACTAGGAGAAGTGATTCTGAGGCTACAGAACATGTCCACTTTTAATTACATAAAAACATTTGTTGATATTATTGTACACACAGGACATCTTAATAGGTGTAATAGGTTATTTGTGAATTAACCTATACAAAATAGACCCTAGTGGCAAGTTCTTGGCTCCAGTCAGCTCCAAATGGAATTGTTTTCTGCTGCAGCTTTTGGGCCCATTAGGGTAAGGCCACACGGCGGGCACTGACCTGGCTGTGAAGCGGCCTACAACTTCTCTGGCACTGTGTTCTGCGCGGCTGTCAAATAGCCTGTTAATTGCCACGCATTGTTTTGGTTAAAACAGCCATTTACCTGCAAAATCATGCGGCCATTAATTAATACGCCCCCTATGGCTGAGTTAGTGCAGCTCCGTGCGGCCTTGCCCTTATTGTGTCTAAGCCCATCGGAGGATCCTCTGGTAGTACGATGGGTCTGTCCGACCCTGAATGTACAACTGGTCTATCTTTGCATAGGCAATCCATTTTCCTGTGTAGTGATCCTTGCACTTTTGTAACATATTAGACCCCAACTCCAAACTGATAACTGTCTGATATTAAATATGCAAAAAAAAGGTCGGCCAGATGCTTTATTAATGTGATATATTTAGAATTATAAATATGGTGATTGTTTTCCTATTTTTTTTTACTCCATATGTGATTTTGGCTGTTTTCTTTATTTTTTTTCTATAAACTTTCCCCTATGTCTTTCTCTAGGCTCTTGGTCAGTACACGAATAGATCTGCAGTGTTCTGTTTTTTTTGGTTGTTTCCCTTTTGTGTAGCAGCTTTTAATATTGTTTTAATAGCTATTTCTGAGCATTTTCGTACTTTTATAAAAAAAACAACTCTGTGTGTCCTGGTGCATCTTAATCCGAAAGGACGAGCACTAAACTTGATTCTGTTTGCTTCTTCTTTCTAGTTTTGAAACCCTCCTGCAATATTTTCCCTGTGACTCAGAAACTTCTACAGCCAGAAATGTTAGTGTTTGGTTAGGGCTCCCATGTGTCTTGATATTCCCAAAGCAATCCATGTTGTTACTAAAAAAAAATCTTACTTGAGGATTTGTAGAAAAATTAGCATGAATTCAATTTTATTCTTGACTGATCAGAGAAACTGTGCGTGATGATTCTAAGTATGCTGCAGTGCACTGTTATGTTCATTTTATACATGGCAGACATATTTCCACAGCAGGAAAATACCTGGGGCCCACCATAATTTTAGGCCCCATGGCAGCTACACGGACTAACTCTATGGTGCGTTCTCGCTTGCCTTGCTTCCACTTTTTCAAGGATTTACATTTTAGTTATAGCTGTCAATAGGATATGCCATAAATGATTGATAGGTAGGAGTCTGACAGCCTGGTAGGAGTCTGACCCTCACCGATCTTAAGAACAGAGTTCCGATATCCGCTGTTTGTAAAGGTGAGGCGGCCATTCATGCAGTTTGTGAGTAGTAAGTGTAAGGAATCAGTACAGCTGTATATATAGTACAGCTTCTTAGATTTTTCTTTCAAATATCAAACTTCCTTTCCTTTTTTGTTCTTTTAGTATTTTGTTGTCTTTTCCAAGGGCTGGTAATGTTGAACCCTACCCATGGTTCTTGACAACTATGGCTTGGCTTACAGAGTCATATTTATATAAAAAATCTTCCTGTGGCCCAACTCTATCTTCTGCAATTCTGTGTTCATATTTTTAATATCTTGAGGGTTGCTTAGAACATCTCCAGGCAATCTACTCTATCCATTAAATATTCTTTAAACAAAATAAAAAGAATGGACAGAAATGTAAAGTTTTCATTTGTACCATGCAGATTACTGTAGTGTTTATGTGTGTTTTTTTTTATGTAAAAAGAAGCAATTACTATACAAACTGGCCACTTTTTTATGTTGTAGAAGCCTAGTAAATATCCTTTTATAGTAGATGATAAAAGCTCTACACAGTCACCAAGGAAACAAACTGGTCATTGTCTTGAGTTCTGTATGGACCCATTGAAGTCCTTATTATGTCATTATTGTGATAGTGTATTTGTAAGTACTAATCCCTACAGTCTTCTGAATCTTAGCACAGATTTTCTGGTGAGTTACAATGGTGTTTTGTATGAATTCACAATTGTCTTTGACAGAAAACGCAAGGTTCTTCTATTAAGAGTGAGTAAAACTGAGAACTTTCTGTCTGTGGGATAAATGCACTATGCCATAGACACAATTCTATTTTTGTATTACCATTTACAAATGGTTATATAATAATTGATTGTTCATTCACTTCTTATGTATTGTTCAGTAAAGGTTTTTTCTTTTATCAAAAATGGCCATGTTGGGTAATTAGACCGTAAGACATAATGGTATTCCTATCTTAAACATTTATGGCATATCCACAGGATGTCTGATAGATGACGGGCCAACACCTATCTCCAAAATGGGGGTCCTATTCTGGATATGCCATAAATATCTTAGATAGAATACCCCTGTCACGTAGGGTTCGTGGACCCACTGGGCTATGCCGCTTTGGCGATGTGGCAGCTGGCCAACAGGGCGCAGGTCAAGGTCTATAGTTCGTATAGGGTACCTGTCGCAGCTCGGACAGTAGCAAGGCAGGCTCGGCTGGGACTAGGCAGCAGGTAGACGTCAGGTGTGGAGTAGCAGGACAAGCGTAGATACAGCACAGTACGACTTCAGCTGAGCACGGCACTTGACCAGGATAGCACGGGATACAGGAACAGGGAACACTGGAACTGGAAAACACTAGGAGACCATTTGCTTAGACAAACTAGGATATGACAAACAACGCTCAGGCAAGGATCAGAAGGGCAGAGGCTTTCTTATAGTCCAGAAAATCATGTGAGTTGATGATGATGATGATTATTTTCATGTGCGCGCACGAGCATGCGCTCGCACCATACGGGACACCGCGGACTGGAGCGGAAGTGAGCGCTGGCATCTCCTAGGAAGGAGATGGGGACCAGCGCACACAGATCTATGGCTGCGGGAGGTAAGTAAACCCGATGGCCCGCGGCCATGGACGCTACAACCCCTTTAGGACCTAATTAGCTTATTTTCCTCTTCTCAGTTAATAGTAAAGTGGAAATTTTGCCTTGAGCTGAAGTATGCTAAGTAATCTGAGACAGACTTGTTGCTAAGTACAAGTTGCCTGACCCCATTCAAAAGACTTTGCTTGTTAGGCAGTGCATCCCTAGCAACCATAAAGTCATACATAGCTGTTTATTTGTTTTTCAGCTAACCATTTTTAATGCAATATCTGAGCATGCTTTCTCTTGTAAACTCAGTCTAGACTGCATTTAGTTCTGAAACCGGAAGTAGCTGTGTGACAGTAACCACTGTCTCATGAACTGCTTGTTTGTCAACTAGGGGCTTATCCCCTCTACCTCCCTAAGGTCTTCCTGGCAGTCAGTCAGAACGAGATAAAACCAATATGCCCGATCCTTCCTGTTTGGCTGCCCCCATACACATTAGATCATCGGCCGATCCTGCCAACAACATCTGGTTCAGCCGACTTTATTCTGATGTTTAGATTAAAGAGAGGTACAAAAGAATTACACAGAACCCAGTTAAATCCTTGGCTATCTACTAGATGCCTCAACTTCCCCTAAGACATATGAAAATGGATTGTCTATAGTAGACGCTTCTAAAGGGAATGTGTCGCAAATGAAACTTTTTTTTTATTTTTTTAAGTAAGTTACTTATTTCTATTATTTTTACGTTTTTTGCTGTATTTTTTTTTCTTCCACATGGTGTAAAGTATTACAAATTACATAATAATTTGACATATTTTCCTATGTTGGCCATCAGAGGGAGCACTTCCCAGAATTACAGCAAGGTGAATAAGGCAAAGCAACCTGACTCCCAGCTGTCGTAAATGTTGGAGGGAATCTCACCCCTCCTCCTACAAGCCATGAAAAGGTGTCTTCAAATTGCTAAGCAGTGTCCGGCTGCCATTTTGGGTATGATTCTGCAGCTAGCAGAAGCTATAGGTCACACCAAAAGGCTAAGGGTATGTTCATACGCTTACTAAACAAAGGGAAAACAGCTCCTGATTTTCAGCCATTTTTTAATCAAACTCGCGTTTTTGGTGGCCGTTTTTGGAGCTGTTTTTCTATAGAGTCAATGAAAAACGGCTCCAAAAACGTCCCAAGAAGTGATATGCACTTCTTTTTGGCGGTCGTATTTTTACAAGCCGTTTTTGGAAAACGGCCGCGTAAAAAACGCCCCATCAGAACAGAACAGATGTTTGGAGGAGTTCTGCTTCCGATTTTTCAGCCGTTTTTCGGGCCATTTACGGCCGAAAAACGGCTGAAAACACCGTGTGAACATACCCTTCGAATTATGAAAGTCAAGTGAAGTGAACTACATAGACACACACTCAGCTCTACTACACACACACTCAGCTCTACTACATCTGACACACACAGTCAGCACTTCTACATACATACAGTCAGCTTTGCTACATACACACACTCAGCGTTACTACACACACACACACACACACACACACGCTCAGTCTACTACATCTGACACATAGTCAGCACTGCTACATACCCACACACAGCTCTACTACACAGACACACACACTCTCAGCTCTACTACATCTGACACACAGTCAGCACTGCTACATACAGACACTGGCAGGGATTTTACAAGGAATACAATGAAGCAACGGCCCTTAGAAGATCAGAACAAGCACAATATGTTATCAGCAAGAGCTGCACTGATAATAAACTGGCAGGGGATGAAAGACTCCACGGCTGCACTGCAGGTATCCGCAGCAGAATACAAGGGCCGTTTATGTCAGCTTGTAGTCTGCAATGCAATGCATGGGCGGTCCATCGGGGGGTCACGAAAGCGGGGGTCTGTGAGAGAGAGAGAGAGAGGGACAGACAGAGATACACACCTTACCTGCAGTGCAGCTGGTCTTCATAATGGCACCTGCTATCTCCCTACAAACCGACTTCTCTGCTGTGTGACTCTGACCTGCGTCTGCACAGTACAGAGCCAGATAGCAGAGGTAATGGACGGGAGCCATTCATTGTGTCCTATGCATTGTAGCTGCCGTATTCCATCTCTGTATGTGTCGTTAATCGACACATACAGAGATGGAAAAAACATGGCAGCCCCCATAGAGAAGTAAAAGTATGAATACATTAAAAAGTAGAAAGTCACAACACAAATAAATAAAATTTTTGTTTACATTATATTAAAAGCAATATCGTTTTTAAAAAAATCATGACACCTTCCCTTTAAGGGTATGTTCACACGGCACCCTCCGTTACGGCTGAAATTATGGAGCTGTTTTCAGGAGAAAACTGCTCCGGCATTTCAGACGTAATGGCAAGTGCAGGTGCTTTTCGCTGCGTCTATTATGGACGTAATTGGAGCTGATTTTCCATGGTGTCAATGGAAAACGGCTCCAATTACGTCTCAAGAAGTGACAGGCACTTCTTTGACGCGGCCGTCATTTTTACGCGCCGTCTTTTGACAGCGGCGCGTAAAAAAAATGACCGTCGGCACAGAACATCGTAAAGCCCATTCAAATGAATGGGCAGATGTTTGCCGACGCTTTGGTGCCGTATTTTCGGACGTAATTCGAGGTTAAAACGCCCGAATTACGTCCGTAAATAGGGTGTGTGAACCCAGCCAAACTTTCAAGTTTAGGTATTTGCAAGGAAATCATACAACCCAAAGACTGATACTGTGCAAGGCAAAAATAAAATAATACTCAAATAAAACATATTCTACTATATTAAAGCAGATCATTCATCATACCATGCTGCCCAGTTTAAAGGGCATCATAGTATGGATACAAGTCTGCTCTACTATTAACCCAAGTGGCACAAAAAAATATTATGCTGTTTGGCTTATAGAAGTTAACATAGAATACAGCTCAGTTTGTGAGGGGAGTGTTCCCCCTCTTAGCAGTGACTGACGGGATGCCATATATCTGGCTGTATACACGGCAGCCGTCAGTTACTGGTGAGAAGGGCAGGGAAGCACTCTCATAAATAGAGCAGACTCATAACTATAAGTCCGCTGTATTCTTTGCTGGCTGCTATTAGCCAAACGGCACATTATTAGAATTTTTTTGCCATTTGGAGGTAATAATTGTGAATTTGTCCTTAAACATGGCAGCATAGTGTGGTGACCGATCAGCTTTAGGCTGGATGCACATGGACGTAAATGTTGCAGATTTTCCGTGTGGAAAATCCACAGCAATATTCGCATGGAATTCGCATAATTTCTGTACCAGGTAAATCCACCCTAATATTATTTTAACATTTTTTTTAAAATGGCACTGTAAATGAAACTTGTGCCTCTACTGTCATACAGCAAGTGTACTACAAATCTCATTAATGTGCCAGCCTGCCATCCAATACAGATGGAAGAGATCATGGGTGTGTGTGGATGGGAATTCGTAGTTGGTGTTTATGGGAATGGACAGTTACCGGCCCAGATTGGTTTTGCTTAGTGCAAATGATGATACAGACACAATCCACTGGTGTTCTTGTTGAATGTGATTTTGAATATTTGGCTTCTGTTCATCTATAAAAAAATGTAGGTGGACAGGAAGCTACCTGCTTAAAAAAAGAATGTCAGACCACACCTAACATCTGGAGGAGATAGAAAAGTTTAACTAGAGCCAAGTATAGTATAATAAGGTTGCTCTTACTATATTGGTCTCCAACGGGGTATCTTATTGAATGCAATGCCACAAAATATTGGATGGTCTCTTGTTAGTAGCTATTAAAGTGTCATTTTAATGAAATGTTCATTAAGTCTTGTATTAAAGTAGATGTGTATATTGTGTAAACAGCATTGGTGTATATTCCTGCGTTCCTTCATATTAAGAATTTGTAATTGGTTACACTGTGTTACTGAGTATAAGCAGTGAATAGTGTGTCCTCCTCTTTGGTTTACAACAGACCCCAATACAGTTTGTGGGATTCAGTGGAATTTCCATTTTGTTCTTGATGAGAATCTAGACAGCTGCCAGCAAAAGATTTGGATCATTTGATCTTTACACACGAGACAAGGAAACCTAAACCATAACTCAGCCTTTAATCCGACTGGAGATATTTCAATGATTATATTAATTGCACTACTACTGTTATACCTCTGTATTCGTGATTCTTTTGACAACATTTTTTTCCCTATTATACGTGTTGTTCCCGTTTCCTGTTATACATGTTGCTCCTGTTTGTAGATATAATGTATTTCCCCTTTTTTTTCCCCTCTCCTTCCCTTTTTGTATATGATTACAGTGCTTGATGAAGGTCTTTGACGACCAAACTTCGCACTGATACACTAACTGGCAAAATCAAAATAAGAACACTCCAATTGGTGTGCCGAGTACTTTCGTTTTATACACTATCAGGTTTGGGCTCCTACTCGTGCACCCAACAAGATCTTGGTGCTGTCCGAACTTTCACAATACAAGTTATTTCAATGATTTATCATTTGACGATTGTATCCCCTAGAGGTGGGGGTCTTATGGGGCACGGATGCCAGTTGGGGGTGCCAACAAGCCACTTTGCATTGGCCAGGATACTTAGCTACAGGGATGGGGACAGAAAACGGAACATTTACCCTGGGTGAAAAAAAGCCTTGCTACAGCACTGCCCCCTAGTGCAGGTCTTCTCAATCTTTTTTGAGCCTCACCAGTCAGAACATGTTTTTGTAGTTGTTGGTGAGCCTCACCATTGGTCATAGTTCATGCCAAAATGTAAAACAAATACCTGATTTTCTCTAAACAAATTCTCACCTGAGGGAGAAATTTGAAAGGCTATGTACACCTTTGATGGGGTTTTTTTTTTTTTTTTTTTATAAACAGGTCAGTGTTTTTGGTGTAACTTTTTAATTCGTCTTTCTTAAAAATGTGTCTTACTTTTTTTTAGATGCAGCTGCTCTGTATTCTATATACAAAGCGACTATCTTTCGTTTTGACCTGAATCCGTCAGTTTTACGGACCTAACTGATTAGGTGTCAGTGGGTCCTGCGTGGCTCTGATTCGCAGGATCCACCTGTAATCTATCACATCTAAGTTATGAACTAAGATGTGATGGATAACGTGTGGATCTTACGTGTCAGAGATGCAGGGCTCGCTTTTACTGAACCAGTCAGTCCCGCGAACCTGACGGGAGCAGGAATTGGCGCTACATAGAGCTGCTCTGTATAGAGAATACAGAGTAGCTGTATCTTTAAAAGTAAAACTCATTTTTTAATAAAGACTAATTAATAAGTTACACCAAACACACTGATCTGTTTATTAAAAAAAAAAATGGCCATCAAAGGTTTACATAGTTTTTAAAATAAGTATGAGGGTATGTTCACACGTTATTCGGGCCATTTACGCCTCGAATTACGCCTGAAAAAACGGCACCATTACACCTCCAAACATCTGCCCACTGCTTGCAATGGGATTTACGGTGTTCTGTTCTCACGGGGCGTAATTTTACGCTTTATTTTCAAAATATGGCGCGTGAAAAGACGCCGCATAAAAAGAAGTGCATGAAAAAAGCGAGTTCTTACAAAAACGTCTGAAAATCAGGAGCGGCTTTCGCTTGAAAACCGCTCCGTATTTTCAAACATATTTTGCTAAGCCGTGTGAACATACCCTAAATGCATCAGTTATGTTGTTAAACCAGAGATTGCTGCAACCATAGATAGACCTGTGCTGCATATAATCACTTTTGTCAAAACTGCTTCCTCAGCCGCGCCTCACCAACAACTGGGGGGCAACTGGGGGGCCTCACAATTTAAGAAGCACTGGTCTAGTGTGTATTAAACCATAATTCTGTATGTTTGAGTTCATTAGTTACATGGTCTTCTGGTAAAACATTTTTAGATATAACTAATAACAGGTCTTCTGTACTTTCAGGTAATAAATCTCAAGACAGCGGCATCGCAGAAATGGAGGAGCTGCCCGTCCCTCACAATATCAAGATAAGTAATATCACATGTGACTCTTTCAAGATCTCATGGGAAATGGATTCTAAATCGAAGGATCGGATAACACACTATTTTATCGATCTGAATAAGAAAGAGAACAAGAATTCCAATAAATTTAAACATAAGGTACAATTTCACTTAATTATTTAATGTCATAATATAAAGTGTGGACGCTTTGTCACTCAATATTAGCAAATTGCTTTTTCCCCCACGATAGATTAATTCCCTTTCAGTATGTAAGCTATTGTCTATACTGAACAAACACTTCAAGATTCTCACTTCACCCCACCCGCCACCAACTGCAGGCTGCCAGGAGCCGTTTATACAACCTGTAGTCATCTAATGAGCCTTCAACTATATGTTGATCTAAAATGACTGTACATGGGGAATATAAACAATAAATGTTTACATTCATTGACAATAAGCAGAAATCGTACAAATAATGATGATATAAAAGACAATTGCCCACATTTACTAATGCTGTCTAATAGTTAGACAGCGTAAACCTATACCAGCAGGCACAAAATTAGCCAAATTTATCACAGTGGTGCTCGCTGTATGATAACTTTGGGGCATCTTGCATGACCTGTTAGACACTTTTCACTTCTTTATACCACTTTCGATTTGGCTTAGTTTGTGTCCGTTTTTTGGCACATTTTTTGGTGCACATTGGCAGATCTTAAGCCCCAACCCTTTCTGGCAAGCACAACTTTTCTGTTTAGCCACACACCCTTTTCCTGGCACTTTTAAAAAGTGTACAGTAAGGTGCAAACATCAAAATTGTGCCAAATCAAGCCAATTTGTCACAAAATTTGGTGCATTTTTTGACACTTTCTAGATCTGGACGCAGTAGTAAATCTACCATATTATTTTCAGAACATTCCATAACTTTTCATTATACTATGACATTTTGAAGCAATTTATAATTGAAGGACTTGATAATTGCAGAAATTGTCATTTATTGATCAACTCTCCCACTGAAAACTACAAGGATCTTTATATGGTTCTAGTAAATCTCTGTGCTATTCCGTCTGAGAAATAACAAAAAATATACAGCACAATGTGATCAGAGCATTATCTGTGAATATCTCCGACAATCAATGCACAACATGTAAACAATGCAATCTCTATTAAAATTTGTAATTAAAAATAAATTGCTTAAATTGTTCCATCGCCTGGGAGGAAAGCAATTTGCATTTAACTTTGAATGTATCCCCTCCATGTTTTGCATAATATTGTATACTGCAACCGGATAAAGCACATTGTTCTACAGCAGGCAAATAATTTCTTAAAAACTATCACAATATTATTACAAGAACAGCAAATTTCCTTAAATCCGGTATCTGATAAATCAAAAAGTCTGATAATCCAGCACAAACCCACAATGGAATTTGGAATTCCACAAGACCAAAAGCAGAAGACTGAGCAAAGAGAACCGGTTAGGAGACTCCTGGTATTAATAAACAGTTTATACTTTGTATTAACCTTCTATCTTGAACCTCGTGAAAATCCTTCCGTCTGACGAGCGAGTTTTGTTTACATTTCAATGGCCATCTGATAATAAAAAATATCTTATAATCCAACCATTTAATGTACTGAAAAACTGTTACAATTAACTTTTAAAAACCACAATTCACTTTTTTATTTTTGTGTTGATTAAGTTGTGTGAGGGTTTATTTTTTGCGGGGAGAGCTGAAGTTTTTATTGTTACCATTTTGGGTTACATATGAATGTTTAATAACTTTTTAGTCCATTTTTTTGGAGAGATGAGGATATCAAAAAACATCAACACTAGTATTTTTACGGCATTCACCGTGCGTTCTAAAAAAAATTATATTTTAAAAGTTTGGATCGTTATGGATGCAGCAATACTAATTTGTTAATTTTTTTATTATTTTAGATTAAAAAAACTGGTAAGACCTATTTTGTTTTTTACTTTTAATTATTATTATTGTTTTTAGATTCTTGATAGGACCTAATAGGAGGACCAAGATGGCAGGGCCAGGTGGCCTTTACTAGGATGATGGGTTATTATGGCAGCCGAGGCCTAGAGAAGGCCTCACGGGTCTGCCATCTGCCCGGGTGTCAAATGTTGCTATTGACCCCTGGTTATCTCCGATCCCAGCTGTTAGATGAGGGTATCAGCTGTAATATACAGCTGACAATTGCCGCACATGGAGCGGGCTCAACTGCCATGTGTATGGCGGATCTATCCAAGGGGTCCAGGTCAATCCAGTTAGATTGTATGCTGGAGATATGATTTTTTTTCATTTGTTTTATACACTCTGGCCTACTGGAGTATTTTATGCCAATCAAAGTAGAGGAGGTATTTGCAGTGATTTGCTCCAAAGTAATTAAAAACGCATGCCTCTTAATAAATTTTGCACATTTTTAAATCTAAGGCAGGCAAAAAATCCTCTGAAGCAGGTGTAGATTTCCTTTCCCCCCTTAATCTAGTTAATAAATGTGGCCTAAAATACCTCTTGAAACTTATGCCCACTTTCTTCGTCACCATTCAAATCTGAATAATGAGAATACTAGCTAATATTTGCCCAAATTTAGTGCACGTCAAAATGCAACATTTTGAAGGTCGCATTTTATTCCAAAAGCTGTTGTAAACAGTTGGATAAACGTGGGGCAGTGTCTTAAAAATAGACTCCTGCTAGCTAATAGCCTAGTAAACATAACGAAAATATTAGTAGTTACTGTTACTAGGTCCCTGAAACATCGAAAACAATGATAATTGTGCGGGCTGGGGGGAGGTGGCAGGCTCAAGATATCCTGCTGCTGTGCGTCGCTGAAGCCCAACTATGGCCGCTGATGGTGGGCCATGTGATCCGACCTGTCCATCAGTGGTCATCCAAGGCGTAACTTGGGGTTTAGCATGGGGGGCCAAACACATCTGAGTGGGTCCCAACGCAGTGGGCCCACCACACAATATAATGACCCCTTCGCTGCCCCCACACAGGATAATGCCCCTAAAGTTGCCCCCTCAGAATAATGCCCCCATAGCTTCCCCCACATAGTATAATGACCCTATAGCTGCTCCCACACAGTGTAATGCCTCATAGCTGACCCCATACAGTATATCGCCCCTTAGCAGCCCCCATACCCAGTATACCACCTCCATAGTGCCTAATAAAAAAATAATAGTTTACCTATCCCCGTTCCTTCTCCGGTCTGTGCAGTGTGTAGCTTAGCACAGACAGGCGCGATGATGTCACTACATCGAACCTGTCTGCGCCGAGCCGCTAATCGCCGGCGTTACATAGTGACATCATTGGATTCAACTGCATCTGTGTCTTCACACGACCCTCCACGGGGTTGCAACCCACAGTTTAGGAAACACTGTTCTAATCTATGCTCTTTTTATGTCAGTATATAAACTAAATAAAGAAAACCCTTTCAAATTCAAGGGTCTTCCCTTCCCTCAAATTAAATCTATAGTGAGATTAGAACAGCTTTGAGATTTATAATTACGTCTGTGCGTCAGTGTTTTATTAATGTATCCAGCCTCAACAAAATCATGATGCCCGTAAATGTCATGGCAAAGGATGAGACAATAGAAGTCAAATTTGCCGTGCTAGTTTTTCGCCACTGTTTTTGGGTTTATTTGTCTTTTCGTATATTGCACTCCAATGACATTTTAACAAGTGTCAAAGGGAATTTCACATTCTTACAGACTTTTTATTTGCCTGGGGGACTGTCAGAATAATCTGTGAAAGAACAATTATCTGGAAAGTAATAGAAATCTAATTATTGCAAGCCTTAATTGACGCCTTTGGGTGTGTGGACCTGTTGGTTGTAGAAGGAGATCTCTTGATGTCGGTGACATCATGTGTAGCCTGTAATTGTTTGCCAATTGTTTGGTATGTCATCCATAATTGCAGTGATTTGCAGCTGTAAATCAGGTATGACCATGTTTGTGAATGTACCTGTTCTACAGCTCCTACATGCTCGTTCAAGTCATTTTTTTTTATCTCAATGTCTGGCTGTTTCCTTCACATTTGCATCTTCCATTCCAAATTACGATAATTGAAGTAAACTTATCAAGAATGCACCCCATTAGGGTATATGGACATCATGGAATAGCCAGAGTGGAGTGGCATTAACAAAGAGTGTATTTTTCTCTGTCGGAGCTGGCCTGTCCATGTATTACAAGGACAGACAGTCATTTGAATGGCTGGCGTGTAATATTACATATATGGTAAGCCGTAGCTTCTCCAGCTGATCACCAGGGGTTTCTGAAGCTGGAGCCGCTGAGATCATCATCTCAAAAAGAGTTCATGAAACAAATGCTTTAATATATTCAGGGGAGTCCCAACTTTTGGTTATCTTCTGACTTGTCATAGTGACATGTCAGAACTTGAGCTGGGACTCAACCAACCCCAATAATGAAAGAATGATGGCATTAAAAAATAAATAGTATTTAGAATGGATTTTTTTTATTTTATTTTTTATTTATCCCATTTTACTTTATTTGTCCGCCCATTTTTAATTTTTTTTTGGAGTCCCATAGGAATAGAAGATTGCTCTAACTTCTCCTGTGCTTCCCGACCCTGCCAAAGACCATTGAAGCGACTAACACTAGTCAAGACCAAGCCAGTGAACTAAAAGGCAACATATGAAGAAGGTACAATGCACACCAATGGGAGTAATTTTCAAAGTAGATATTTATTATTTTGACAGCATCAGTGCAACGTTTCGGTCATATCATTGACCTTCTTCAGGCACTGTAGTGTGCTGGTTCCCGCGAAATTTCGCTTGTATAGACGCGGCTGGTCGCAATGAGAGTCGTCCTCTCATTGCGGCAGCCGCGTCTATACAAGCGCCATTTCACAGGAAACGGCACACTACAGAGCCTGAAGAAGGTAAAGGTTATGACCGAAACGTTGCACTGATGCTGGCAAAATAATAAATATCTACCTTGAAAATTACTCTCATTAGTGTGTCTTGTACCTTCTTAATATCTTACTGGGTTGGGCCCCTATGTATGCACCCGCCTGAAAACCTAGTGCTATCTGAACCTCGACAAACTAAAAGGCAACATGTCGCACTGAATATGCAGGCAGTGTGTTATAGAGCAAGATTTGCTGAGTAGATTGATATATAGTTTTGTGGAAATTCAGTGCAACTTGTTAAATGTTTATTTAAATTGGTGCTCACTCCTTGCTTAGGAGTCCAGTGGGCGGTTCTACTCTGTGGTTGACAGTCTTTCCTGTATGTGTGTGCATACAGAAATAACTGTCACTCACTAAATAGGACCACTCAGTTGCACTTCCGCACATTAAGTTAAAAAAAAAAATGAGTCCGGATATGAAATACTAGCATCAATCCTGAAACATTTTTATTTGACCCAGGTGCCGAAGGGCAACTTCTGCAGACCGCGATGGTCCAGCTAGGGACCGCCCTGATTAAACATAAATAAGGGTGGTCCCTAGCTGTAAGTCGAGGTCTTACACATGTGATGGCTTTTGGCTCTCTTTTTAGAGAATAGAAGGTTACAGTAAGACTGCTGTTGCTTTTGAACATAATACCATGCTGAGGCACTTGCATATTACACGTTTTGAGCTTTTTTTAAAAAAAAAATAATTGGTAGGGGTTTTCTGAGATAATAATTTTTATCCAGGGGTTCCCCAATGCTAATAAGGCTGTAAAACCCTGCCCTAGGGTACTACAGACATTTAGGCACTCTGTATGCTGTCTCAGTGAGACATCACTTCTCCCATAAAAGGAATACTTCTAGGGGAGAATACCTGCGCAATACAGGACACATTGGAGCCAGAGATACACAGATGTACAATCTGGACCCATAGCATGGGCATGATTCAATATCCATCTGTAATAGGGAAATGACATGAGCTGTCCTCCATCTTAACCAATTAAATAATTTCCTGTATATATCTGGAAAAACACACTTCTGCTTGTATTGCCTTGAGGAATAATTCCGTGATTCTAAGATTGTGGTCTGATTTATAGTTGTATGTTTGTATATACAATGATTGCACCACTTTGGCACTAGCCTGGAGGTAGACTGAGTGCTATATGTCTGTGACCATACATTTGTATGAATAATAATACAGTACTTGGCTCTGAATAGAGAACCTTGTAGGATGTATTCCCAGAAAACACTGGACCCTTCTGAAACTATTATTTAAAAAAACTGAAAATGTTTGATGGGAACCACCGGTGCTGTGTGTGACAAAGACTAATATCCATTTATTTTTAAATTGTCTTTCATGGTAAAAAAAAAAATGTCATATTTCACACAGATTACCGAACAAATCTGATTGTTGATGAGATGGAATCTGCTTAATTTAAAGCATCTGCGTTCAGTGCATTTTGGATTAAACCGATTATTTCCTCTGCAGAATATTCTAATCAGCCGGTACTGAGAAAATAATATTCTCTGCATTATATCCTGTGCAATTATCCCTGTGATTTCTGCATTAGATTTGAAATGTATCTATAAAACCAAATCTGGCCATAATAGTCATGCCTGCTGATGGTAGTCATGGCATAGTGGGGCCCCAGTTCAAGGTTTACTTTGGTGCTCCACGGTTACTTGTTAATACAATAGTTAAATACAACTATTACAGAAGCAACATGTACTTAAAGAGCTGCTCCTGGTAATAAAAATTTGTTGTAAAAAATGTCTGGAGGCTGGAAGAATGTGAAAATTGTAAATGCGTGTGGCCATGGGTGTTCGTGCCCCCTTCTGCTAAGCTCTGCCCACTTTATAGAAAAGTGAAAAGAGTGATTGAAACTATACAAAATTGACCGCAGTGGCTCAGCAGACAGTATCACACATGATAGGATTAGATACAGTGGCCCAGCAGACAGTATCACACATGATAGGATTAGATACAGTGGCTCAGCAGGCAGTATCACACATGATAGGATTAGATACAGTGGCTGAGCAGACAGTATCACACATGATAGGATTAGATATAGGGCCCAGCAGACAGTATCACACATGATAGGATTAGATACAATGACTCAGCAGACAGTATCACACATGATAGGATTAGAGATAGGGCCCAGCAGACAGTATCACAAATGATAGTATTAGATACAGTGGCTCAACAGACAGTATCACACATGATTGGATTAGATATAGGGCTCAGCAGACAGTATCACACATGATAGGATTAGATACACTGGCTCAGCAGACAGTATCACACATGATCGGATTAGATACAGGACTCAGCTCGCTGACATTGCGGCTCCAGCGCTGGACCCAGGAAAGGTAAGAATAATAATTTTGCTTCTTTATGTGTTACTGATTATTTTTGTGTGTTTGTGTTTTTTTACAAGTTCGGTAGTTGGACTTCGGATACGAGGACTTCAATGACGGCGTTTTTTTATTCTCAATAAAATGGTTAATGAGGGTTGTGTTTTTTTATTTCAATAAAATATTTTTTCTATGTGCTTGTATCTTTTTAAACTTTATTATCACCGCCTTAGTAATGGCCGCTGGCTGATTGACAACCTCCATTACTAAGGCGGGGCTTAATGTTAGCAGGTGCAGAGGCCAACACTAATCCCCATTATTACCCCGGTACCCACCGCCACCAGGGGTGCTTGGAAGAGTCGGGTACGAACCAGTACCCGACCATCTGCAGTGACGGTCAGACACCGGGGCGGCCGCAGGCAGGTAGTATTAGGCTGGGGAAGGCCAAAAACAGTGGCCCCTACCACCCTGGTAATGTTGCCTGCTGCTGCTGTGTTGCATCTGGCTGGTTATGAAAATTAGGGGGGACCCCACATCGTTCTTTCCAATTATATATATATATTTTTTTAATGACGTGGGGTCCCCCCCATTTTTCATAACCAGCCAGATACAATAAAGCAGCAGCAGCCTAGCATTACCAGGGTGGGAAGGGCCACTGTTTTTGGCCTTTCCCCTCCTGATAATACAAGCCTGTGGCCACCCCAGTGGCCGACCATCACTACAGATGGTTAAGTATTGACGGTGGGTACCGGGGTAATAAAGGGGGTTAGTGTTGGCCTCTGAACCGGCTAACACTAAGCCCGGCCTTAGCAATGGACGCTGTCACTCAGCCGGCAGCCATTACTATGGCGGTAGTAATAAAGTTTAAAAAAAAACATAGAAAAAATATTTTATTGAAATAAAAATAAACCACACAACCCTCATTAACCATTTTACTGATAATAAAAAAAGCTGTAATCGAAGTAGTCCTGGAATCCGACGTAGTCCAACGACCGAACCTGTAAGAAAACACACAAAAAAACAATTAGTAACACATGTGTTAGGCCTAGATACAGGGCCCATGGCATACTGTCTGTGGGACCCTGTATCTAAGCCTACCACAAGGTAGGCTTAGATACAGGGTCCAGCAGACAGTAATCTTATACAGTATAAGATTACTGTGTGCTGGGGCCCTGTATCTAAACCTACAGTGTGGTAGGCTTATATACAGGGCCCATCAGACAGGATCACACATGGGCCATGTATCTAAGCCTACCATGTGATTGGCTTAGATACAGGGCCCAGCAGACAGCATCACACAATCTGTGATCCTGTCTCATGGGCCCTCTAAGCCTGCTACATCGTAGGCTTAAAGGGGTTGTGCAGTCCCTAAACATTGATGGCCTATCTTCAGGATAGGCCATCAATAGCTGATGTGTCGGGGTCCGTCTCCCGGGACCCGCCAATCAGCTGTTTTGAAGGGGCCGCAGCTCTCGTACGACAGCTGTTTCCCCTTCATTTCACTTACTCGCTCACACTGTGAATCGCTGACACCGATTCACAGTGTGACCGGAATGAAGGGGAAGCAGCTCTCGTACGAGCGCTGCGGCCCCTTCAAAACAGCTGATTGGCGGGTCCCGGGAGTCGGACCCCGCCAGTCAGGGCTACTAATCTTACCTTCCTCTTCAGCCGCGGCGGAAGTTCTGTCCTCTTGATGTTGTGCGCGGCGCATAGCGCTGTGACGTCAGGACCTCCGCTGCGATCCGGAACCAGGAAGGTAAGTACAGTCTGTTACTATAGTAACAGGGGCCCGCGGTCCGAGTTACTATAGTAACTTTTTATTGATGTGGTGCGAGGGGCTGTGGGCCCCCCTGGCTTCGGGCCCGGTCGCAATTGCGACCGCTGCGACCCCTATAGCTACGCCAGTGGCTCTTGGGCCCCGATGCAACAGTTCTCCTTGGCCCCTCCAAACTTCTCTTCATGGCTGACGGCCGCAGCTTTTAGCTGCATCGTTGGGTGACTTATCGATGCAGCACTAGCAGTTAGGGGAGTAGCAAAGGTCATAAAACATCGGGGGCATAAACCCCAAGGCATATGGCTTTCCTCCATCAAAGTTTTATATATGGGAGACAGCATATCTATAAGACTACGACCCCTATAGTTCGACCCCTGGATAGGATTAAATACAGTGTCTAAGCAGATCGTATCACAAATGATAAGCATAGATATAAGGTCCAGCAGACACTATCACACATGATAGGCTTAGATACAGGGCCCAGCAGACCGTATCACAAATGGTAGGCCTGGATATAGGGCCTATCAGACAGTATGAAACACATTATGCTTAGATACAGGGACTCAGCAGACAGTACTCTTATACTTGAGCTACTCGCTGCTGAGCCAGGTCCTCCTTGGCATCAGGCACATCACGGGTCCTGATGTCGTTTAGCGTGACGACATTATGCGTGGCGCACATAACCTCATGCTGCTGAAAGCCATCAGGACTCAGCACTGCGCCTGGGGTGAGGAGGGTAAGTATACTGCGACTCTAGTAAAAGGGGCCAATGTAGTAAATTACATAGGCCCCAGCTATTCCAGTTACTGTGGATAGATGTGGAGCAGGGGGGCATGGTTTCGGGGCGTGGTTGCATTTGCGACTGCTGCGACTCCCTAAAGCTACGCCACTGTCTTTTTGAATTCAGTTAGAAGAGACATTACTTCGATTCAGTCACCATAAAGAATAAAGAACCTCAATGCTTCCATACCGTAATATACCATACTGGTCCTCCTATAGTCCCAACCACTGGACCTCCATTAGTGGATCACAAACATTCACAGAAATATGCTTATTATTGGGGGCTCAGAGCTTTCAGACAACATTTATGTTACACTTTTTTTTTGTTTGTTTTTTCGACAGATCCTTGAAATTAATATCTTTGGAGACTAACTAAGAAAAGAATCTAAGAGCTTAGATTTCAACCTATCGAGTTTTCCCTGAGGTCAGGATGATTTGTGATCACTGCTCTCTATGTAGAAAACAGTTTTTGCACTTTTGCACTGAGAAGATGACCATTAGATGTATGATATACTAGATCGTCCATTTTAAAACTATTATCACACCCGACATTATTATTGTACCTTATTTAGAATTGCATTTGGTATATATCAAGTTCTCTTTTCCAGACACAAAGCATTTTCACTGCAGGCTTTTTGTATAACAACATAGCCCCCCCTGGTGGCGACTGATCCTCTAAATGGAACAGGCTATTAGGCAGGAGAAAATAGATTGCGGCATTAATTTGTAAAGCTTTTATAAGAAACAATAGCAAGGGAGATAGGTGAATGCATGTCTTCCTTAGCCAGAGCGACTTCTAGATATTTTTTAATGTGAGTTGTGTTGGTAGATCTGTTTATATTCCGGCTTTTTGAAGCTGTGACTGTGGAGCGGCAGAATTCAGGCATTCTGCAGGGAAGTGGATGTGACAACCTGATCTGTTTTTTTTATTTTTTTTATAGAATCCTATTTAGACTTATCGGATTTGTGTCTGCAGTGTCCAGTTATTTTAAGGAGATGTATTAAATTCCCGTGTTAAAAATCCAAATAGATCGGGATGATTTTATAAGTGGAGACAGGAAAATGATGCTCTGTGCTATACAAGGGAACATCATCATTATAATGACAAAGCTAAAAATGGGGGTTGTATCAACTTAAACCTTACCCTGTAGCGTGCCATGGTGCAAAGCAGGGAAATGTTAAAGCGTATTTCTTCTGCCATCTCACATTCAATAGATAGTTAACACTTACATGCAGGTGTGTACATACTATACAGACTGGCCATGCAGCAGCCTGGGAGCCTATGAGAAGAGGGGGTCCAGCTGAGCCTTCCACGATGTATGCAGTCATTGCAACATGTGGGGAGCAGGGTTACATGCCCCCCTTCTATCCTCCATTCCCACTTACTGCTGCCACACAGGAAAGCTTTGGCCAGCTGAGCACCCTACATCTTCGGCTGCAATCGAAGCTCACTGTTAGGCTAAGTTCACACTGAGTTTTTTTGCAAGTTTTTTGACGCGGAAACCGCGCCCAAAAACTCATCAAAAACGGCCCGAAAATGCCTCCCATTGATTTTAATGGGAGGCGGAGGTGTCTTTTTTCCCTATCTTCGGGCGTTTACGCCTCTGACCTCCCATTGACTTCAATGGGAGGCAGAGAAAGCGTATTTCACTGCGTTTTATGCCCGCGGCGCTCAATGGCTGCGGGCGAAAATCGGCGTGCAGGGAAAGGAAAATCTGCCTCAAACTTCCAAATGGAATTTTGAGGCAGAAAGTCCGCCTGCAAAATACTCCGTGTGAACATAGCCTTAGACTGAAGACAGATTACATAGAACATCTACGTGAGCCGCTTTCAGCGTAACGAGGAGTGCCGATCACAGCTGAAGATTTAGGGCACTGATCCAAACATCAGATCTGTCTTTATGACCTGTCAAAAATTTGCTGAAAGTACAGTTGCTCTTTAAGTGTATGGCCTGCTTTAGTCACACAATAAAATCTGTCTAGAGGGATACTGTCAATAGATAAGAGGGGGGATGGGTGAGGAGGGATGTGCAGCTGCAGTTCCTTTCTCTTTCCCTCAGAGTAAGGCCTTATGCACACGACCGTAAAAACACCCGTTATTGCGGGTCGTAATTACGACCCGCAATAACGGGCCAATAGACTTCTGTTAGCCACGGGTACCTTCCCGCTTTGTCACGGGAAGGTGCCCGTGCCGTTAAAAAAATAGAACATGTTCTATTTTTTTATTTTACGGGCCGTGCTCCTATACTTTATAATGGGGGCACGGCTCGGAAAAGCGGCCGGCTGCCCGTGGCCGGCCGTGCTCGTAATTCCGAGTTGTAATCACGAGCACGGTCGTGTGCATGAGGCCTTAGACTTAGGCCAGATTCATTTTTCTCATCCGAGTTGCACCTGTGCGGGTCCTGTTTTCACAGATCCCCATAGACTTGAGTATATTGCGGGATATGTGAAAAAGGAAGAAAATAGGACATGTTCTATTTTTCAACGGAAACCTTCACACGGCCCCATTGAAATACATGTGTCCGTGTGACGGCTGTTGTTTTAATTCAGCCTTCTGCTGTGAGAGGGGAGGGGAAGCAGCAGAGGAGAGACATATGATTGGCTCAGATCACATAGCTCAGTAATTACATTACACCTGGAAGATAAAGTAGAGGGAAAGGGCATTTTAAAATAAAAATTTTTCTCGGTTCAATTCCTATTGTGTGCCAATACTACAGAGTTAATAGAAGCGTAACTTGAAGCTCCCAGGACCCGATGCAAAATCTGTAATAGGGCCCCCCGCCTACCACATACCATTTATAATACTTGTGTCTTCCTATGTGTTTGAGGGGAATTTGGGACTCTTAAGGCATCAGGGCCGGGTGGGGTGGGGGGGGGACGGGGGACTGCTACCTCTGCACCTTCTATAGCTATGCCCCTGATAATTGTATTATTTGACATTTCCAATTCCAGACAAAATAAAAAATGTATACATGATTTTTGACTGAAATGTCTTTACGTATCAACCACTGGAGATTCCGCCAACTATAACCCACAGTCAAAGGAGGAGTAAGAGAGGAGCAGAGGAGAGCGGGAGCAGAGGAGAGCGGCAGCAGACACAGAACAGGCTGTCAGAGTAACTACCACTTGTCTATTATTTGCCCTGACAGCCAGCTTTCTAGGCATGCTGTCGGTAGCGGCCCTTCTCAGTACATAAGTGATGGGACCCACAGGTCGCACACCCCAAAGACCAGCACTGCTGAGGACCCTTGTTAGGCTTCGTTCACATCTGCATCGAGACTCCGTTCATGGGTTCCGTCTGAGCTTTCCGTCAGCGGAAACCATGAACGGAATCCAAACTGAAACAATGGAACCATAGGTTTCTGTTTGCATCGCCATTGATTTCAATGGTGATGGATCCGGTGCAAATGGTTTCAGTTTGTCACCGTTGTGAAAGGGTTCCGTAGTTTTGACGGAATCAATAGCGCAGTTGACTACGGTATTGATTCCGTCAAAATGACGGAACCCTTGCACAATGGTGACAATCGGAAACCATTTGCACCGGATCCGTGAAATCAATGGTGATGCAAACGGAAACCTATGGTTTACGTTTGTATCAGTTTGGATTCCATTTTATGGGTTCCCCTGATGGAAAGGTCCAACGGAACCCATGAACGGAGTCCCGACGCAGATGTGAACGAAGCCTTACCCAGGCTTGTTAGCAGCTGTTTCTGTTTCTCTCTATACAGGTCCATTTTATCTCAAACAAGTCTATGGTTAATGATTATAAAAATGTTACAATTATGATCATTCTCCATTGTACAACATTGTGATGTAAAGTAGATTCATTTGCTCTGCTACCCTCACATCCTTTAGATGGCAAATGCTAGGATACATTGGGGTCTCCGCATAAGATACGGGGCTGTATCAGAGAAGATTTAATTGAGGTGATAGTTTTCTTTATACAAAATGACAGCACATGAAGTACTTGATTTTTCTTGAACAATTTGCATATCATCCCCTAAAGCTCTTAAGCTTTGCTACCCGTCAGCAAATAGAGTAATGACCCAGAAATGCCTCATCTACAGCACAGAATGAAGCCTACGTTTCTGAATAATAAACGCTGCAGCATTAATTGCTTGCAAACAAAGTTAAAAGCGGCAAGAAAGTTCAGGAAACTATTCCGTCTTAAAGTCTTAAAAATGAATAATTTTAACCAAAGAGAACAAGCGGCGCCAAATATACTGTCGATGTATGTGGACAGATCATGAAGATCATAGGTACTAGAGTCTTGGGAATATGATAAAATGCATTTGCTTATACATAGATGCTTATATATTCACTGCCTGAAAATATCCCTCCTCCAGGGACACTTAGACCCAGATTTACTAAGACTTTATGAAGTCTAACATAACAGCTTTAACACCTTGAATGCCGTGGTCAGCGCTGGACAGACAGCCCAGGGTCCATGGAAGGACCCCAAGGTTATCGGATTATATTTCCTGTTAGGGCATGCTTAGGGATATAGATTATGCCAGTTCATTATAGGTAAAAAATAAACATTTTAAATCCCCCTATGAGTTAAAAAAAATAAAAAGTAATGTTAAATGTAAAAACTGTAAGTTCCAAAACACAAAATAATATACACATATTTGGTATCGCCACGACCGTAACAACCTGCACAATACATTTTTAGAACCATTCTAATGATCGGTGTATGCTGTACAAAAAAAAACAAAGCAGTGCATTTTTCGAAAAATAAAATAAATATATAAATTAAACGCTAATGTATATGTATCAAAAAATGGCACGTACATATAGTACAACCTTCAAAAACACAGCCTCATACAACCACACTGGGTGAATTTAATAACCAATTTATGCCACTATTCGTGCAGGAAACAAAGTTGCACATTTTGTTGCACACCATTTTTGCACTAAAATTTGTGACTTGCCTTGCCACTTATAAAAAGTGGCTAACCGAGAAAAGTCACAAATTTTAGGGGATGGGGGCACCATTGGACAGAAATCGGCGCAAATTTTAGCGCAAATCTATGCCTGCTTATAGCAGGTGTAGATTTCAATTTGTGGCATTAGAACAGCCTAAGGCCTGATTCACACGAACGTGTTAAATGTCCGTAGGACATCGTTTCAACGGACCGTGTGAAGGGTCCGTGGGAAAATAGGACATGTCTATCTTTTCACGCATCACGCATCCCTCCATAGACTCTCAAGTATGGGGGATGCGTGACATCGCATCCCGCAGTGCTGAGCACGGATGCACCTCGGACGTGAAAAACTGCAGTTTTTCACGTCCGAGATGCGCAGCGCTCGTGTGAATCAGGCCTAAGATTCATCAAATTTACTGGTGTCTGAAAGGCCAGTCTTAATAAATCTCCCCCTATATTTGAGGCCCCGAACATTTTTCCGGCTCCTACAATAATTTCTGTCTGTGTCTGAAAAGGAGAGTTGGCGTTCAGTCTCTTGTTGATGCCGTTACATTTTCAGTCATTACATATCAAATTATAGTAGAAGTGTTACAGATCTTTTTTTTCTATGACATTAACATCAGATAAATAAAAAAAAAAATAAAATCAGCCATATCATTTTGATGCAAAAATATACAAACCCCTGTGAGGGTATGTTCACACGCCCTATTTAGGGACGTAATTCATGCGTTTTACGCCTCGAATTACGCCTGAAAAAACGGCTCAAAACCGTCTGCAAATATCTTCCCATTGAAATCAATGGGTCTTACGGTGTTCTGTGCAGACGAGGTGTATTTTTATGCGTCGCTGTCAAAAGACGGCGCGTAAAAAGACGCCCGCCTCAAAGAAGTGCATGTCACTTCTTGGGACGTAATTGGAGCCGTTTTTCATTGATTCCACTGAAAAACAGCTTCAATTACGTCCGTAATGGACGCCGCGAAAACGCGTGTTTTCGCCTGAAAACAGCGCCGTAATTTCAGACTTATTTGGCGTTGCCGTGTGAACATACCCTTAATGTTCTTTTGTTCAGGCTGTGGTCAATGTTTTTTGCTATCTGTTATTTGCCATCATCCCTAATTTTTTTTTCATACCCCCCAGTGATGCCACTTATTACTCTTTTCCGAGTAAAAATTCTTTCGCAGCAATATATATATATTTTTTAGCTGAATACTATAACTTGCAACAACTGAGAGTATACAGTAGTTCTGGAAACAGAAGAGTTAAAATTTAGCAAAATATGGTGGTCCTGACCCATGTTGTACATGACAACTTAGGGTCAGTTCACATGGAGTTTTTTTAGTGCTGATTTTGACACGGAAACTGCATTGAAATTAGCGCCAAAAAACATCCGAAATTGTCCCCCATTGATTTCATTGCATTTTTTTTCCAGGGCGGCTTTTGGCCACTCGCAAAAAAAATTAAGTGGCATGTCCTTTCTTGCTGTAGTTTCCACCTCTAACCTCCCATTGTAATCAATGGAAGGCAGAACGAGCCCGTGGCGCCCAGGGTCGTTGCATTAGCTACAATGGCCACAGGTGAAAAACACCACGAAAAACATGGAAAAGTAAGTACAGGCAGTTTAAAATTTGCCTCAAAATTGCTGAAGGAATTCTGCCTGCAATAAGCTCTGTGTGAACAGGGACTTAACCCCTTAACGACTAGCAACGGATATATCCGTCACAAGCAGGTGCTAGTTCCCGCATCGTGACAGGTGTATCCTTCGTTTGTATCTCGAGGTATCCACGAGATCAGCAGAAGAGCACGGCTGTTATACACAGCCAGGCTCCTGCCGCAACTGCCAGAATCAAAGAGCTCTCCGATTCCGGCAGTTTAACCCCTTAGATGCCGCTCCCAATAGCGTCTGCTGCATTTAAACTGCACACAAGAAAATGGTGACAGCACTCTGCGAACACCAATGCCACCTAAGCCACTAAATATAAATAAATATGCATTACTGATAATCTACTTACAATAGGGAGGTTCTTAGCGTATATTTTAATCAAATTGTGTGAGCCCAACTGCTACGACAAGGCAACCTCTATGAGGTGGGAACCCACGCTGCACATACACCGAGAACTCCCTCTATCATCCCATTGACACACTCGTGACGCAATCGTAGGGCGCCGTTGAGTTTCCATGGCAGCCAGGGACCTAATAAAGGCCCCGAGGTCTGCCTTCAGTAACTGCCTATTAGGCCATGCCAGAGGCATGGCCTAATAGATTGTCTGTCAGTTTTACGCTGACAGGCAATAATGCTTTGGTATATTAAGTGTACCAAAGCATTATATCTGCGTTTAGAAGATTGCATTGTGAAGTCCCCTATTGGGACTAAAAAAATTAAAAATGAAAAACAAAGTTTATTATAAAGTAAAAATAAAATAAAACCACTTTTTTCATAAAAAATTGTTTTATTTAGTAAAAGTGTAAAGAAAATCAATAAAAAGTACACATGGTATCGCCGCGATTGTAACGACTCAAACAATGAAGTTAACACATTAATTTAACTGTCAGGTTAATGGCATGCAAAAAACTGTAAAATTCTTTTTTTTTTTTTCCATTCCTTCCCAAAAAAAATCAAATAAGTTAATCAATAAGTTCCTTGTATCCCAAAATAGTACCAATGAAAACGACCTTGTCCTGCAAAAAACAAGTCCACATATAGCCACGTCAACGGAAAAAAAAAAGAGACGGCTTTTGAAATGCGGATATGCAAAAAGAATTTATTTATTTTTTTTAAAAGGTTTTTTTTGTGTAAATGTAAACATAAAAAAATATACATATTTAGTATCACCGCAATTGTACCGACCCATAGAATAAAGGTAACATGTTATTTACGCCGCATAGTGAACAACGTAAATTTAAAACGCAAAGAATCATGCTGTAATATCTGGGTTTTTTTCAATTTCCTCCCAAAAAATGGTTTTCAATATACTATGTACCCCCCAAAATGGTGCAATTAAAATATACAACTCGTCCTGCAAAAAACAAGCCCTCTGTAATGACGGGGTAGGGAGACAGACAGGTGAGCCCTAATCTACCCGCCACTCAGTCCCTGCCTACTTGCACGACCCGTCCTAGGCGACGGCGTACAACTGGACGACGGTCCCTACGCTCAGTATGTGCACGACAGACAAACAGACAAGGGTACACACAAGCTAAGGAAAATGGGGCAGTTGCCCACGACAACACCATGGCCAACAAGAGTAGTGAACGAGCCGAGTCAAACCAGGAGTGTACGAGGTACCAAACGCAGAGCAAGAGAGTAGTCAGTAAAGCCAGGGTCAATATGAAGCAGAGGTCAATAGTAATAGCTGGAACAGCAGAGCCAGGAAACAAGAGAGAATCACAGGCAAAGACAAGAAGCAAATGAAGGTATACATAGGCCTAGGGCGGGAGCTAGAACCGTCTGGCCAGGCTGTGATAGGTTCTCCCACTCCTCAGCCTACCAGCCTGAGTGGTAGCAGATCGAGTCACTCTATCAGACCTAGGAGCAGATGCAGATTGATTAACCACGGGCGTCGACACAGAAGCTGTGTCTGGCAGATCCTTTACACCCTCATATGACTATGTCGATAGAAAAATAAAAAAGTTGACTCTAAGAAATGCGACGGTGAAAAACGAAAAATAGTCTTGGACATTAATGCACAAAAAGGCCTGGTCCGTAAAGGGGTTAAAGTACTAGCAGCGCCATACTAGAAACGACATAACATTGACATAAAACAAACTGAAAAAGGAAATACAAAAAAAACAAAAAACATCTGCTTTCTGTATTTTATATTTCATTGTCTGTTTGAGGCACGGCTGTGATTTATAAAGAAATGATGTTGTCAGGTCTGATGAATGCACAATGATGTTTTATGGAAAGATTATACATAAAATTAACCCTACTTAACTTATTTTAACATATTCCTGCTCGTAATTATACAAAACATTCCCCTCTTCCTTTATTCATATGATAATGCAACATCTGCAATTACAGATTTTAATGCTAAACATCTGTTCTGTACAGTGTAGACATGGGATTCTGGAGCGTCTTACACAGAGAATCACAACTTTTGTAAAACCTTTTTATATATCTGACTATAATAATTAAACATATAGACTGACCTACATAATACAGCAAATAAGTAAGATCCTGCTGACCCACCAGAATATGAACTGGGTTATTATCACACCTCAATAATTGATATATGTTAAGAAATATAAGACTTTAGCTGATTAAATGTTTAAAGAACCCTAACACCAAAAAAGTGAGTGAATATATGCAGTACAAACAGTGACCACAAGGAGGCCGTCCAATCAAACTACATAATAGTTCAAAGCAATGTGCACATTACGATGGTAGTTTCATATAAGTTCTTAATAACTGTATAGAGCTGCATAATAATGTAGATTTCATTTTATTTTCTAATATACTATAAGCATGGCAATATCTATTGTGAGCTGGCGTCCCCCTTGGGTTGCTGTATTGGGCAGTCACGCACACGGAACAGGGTAAAACAGATACAGCGGGTACTTTTTATTTGCACCAAACAAACAGATCCTTTTTGTACATAGTTTGCTTCCACTGGGTAAAGCAACCAACATAACAATATAACTTTGTTGAAAAACAATCTTTAAAGTTCTCACCCTGTAGCAGCCACCACCTGATTGTGCAAATCCCCTTTGTTAGGTGCATCGGTCATAGCAGTCTCCCTGGAGGAATAACAACCTCCTTCCTCCTCAGGGTATGTTCACACGTTGAGAGGCTTTTACGGCTGAAATGACAGACTGTTTTCAGGAGAAAACAGCTGCCTCGTTTCAGCCGTAATTCCTCCTCCTCGCATTTTGCCAGGCTTGTCTGACAGCCGTAAATTTTGAGCTGTGCTTCATTGAGTTCAATGAAGTACGGCTCAAATTACGTCTGAAAGAAGTGTCCTGCACTTCTTTTGACGAGGCTGTATTTTTACGCGTCGTCGTTTGACAGCTGTCAAACGACGACGCGTAAATGACAGGTCGTCTGCACAATACGTCGGCAAATGAATGGGCAGATGTTTGCCGACGTATTGTAGCCCTATTTTCAGACGTAAAACGAGGCATAATACGCCTCGTTTACGTCTGAAAATAGGTCGTGTGAACCCAGCCTCACTCTCTCTCTCTTCACACTGTCAGCTTCCCTTTTAATCAGGGCCAGCTGAGACTCAGAACCTCTAGAAATCAAAACCTGGAGTGGAGGTATGGGAATGGCCATCCCACCCAGAATCTCTACAGCCATTCCAAGAGATTTACACCACTGAGATATGAAATCTCAGTGGCACATACCTACCCTCTACCAGTCTTCCTACTGACTGTTTACACTATATAAAGTGAAATCCGACAACAAATCATCCAGAGTGTTCAATTATCCGGCACTTGGTCCAGAACAGAACTGCAGTATAATACGAGAAGCAAAAGACTTAAAAACGGAGCAAAAAAACGGAGCAGTGTAGCCAATTATATAATTATAGTTGTGTATTTTGTGCTAACATTTTATTTCACACATTTTTCTTGATGGTTCTATACCTTTCCAAATGAGTTTCATATATATTTCTATGTGTGCCGTACAATCCAGTGCAAGTCACACAGAGTTTTATAACACTTTATTTGACGCGGAAACCGCTTTGTAAAACGCGCCAAAAAACGGCCGAAAATCCCTCCCATTGATTTCAATCGGAGGTGAAGGCGTTTTTTCCCCGCGAGCGGAACAAACGGCTCGCGAGAAAAAGGGGCATGCCCTATCTTCGGGCATTTACGCCTCTGACCTCCCATTGACATCAACACTGCAATTTGACAGTGTTTGTTTGCATCTTATCCATATGGTTGGGGTACATACATATCTTAGTTGTCTCACATCAGTGGAGGAAATGCATATAAACAATCACCTGTGAAGAAATACATGTGTTATCCACATATTATAGCTCAACCTAAGTGCAAATATTGTTCCCTAATTGTCTTGTCTCTTCATAGGATGTCCCCACTAAACTGGTAGCTAAAGCAGTGCCACTGCCAATGACTGTTCGTGGACACTGGTTCTTGAGCCCAAGGACTGAGTACACTGTGGCTGTACAGACCGCATCAAAACAGGTGGATGGAGACTACGTTGTGTCTGAGTGGAGTGAGATCATTGAGTTCTGCACAGCAGGTGAAAACTGTTGCTAACATTAACTATTACGATTACTTTATATTTTCAAAATAACATTAACTATTACGATTACTTTATATTTTCAAAATAATTTGAATAGGAAACGAAACAAAAACATTTTTAGTGTGTGTGTGTAAAAAAACCTGAGATATAACTACTACAAAAATACATTAAATTAATCAACACAAACTTTAACTGAAAAAACAGAGGATTAACTATTTTGAAACATTGTGTGTATAATTTTTTTTTCCTTGTTAATTGTTTGTTCCAGATTACTCAAAGGTTCACCTAACACAACTGATGGAGAAAGCTGAAGCAATTGCAGGACGCATGCTGAAATTTTTAGTTTTTTACCGTAACCAACATAAAGAATATTTTGACTATACACAGTAAGAAATTGTTTTTTTGACAATTTTTTTTTTTAAATGTCTTGTATAGAAACTTAACAGGTCAGTAGCAATTCTGAATTATATGTACCAGCTCTTCAGAAATACCAATATTTTGAGTCATTTCTGTCATATTGCTAAAAAATTTGAATATTCATCTGATTCTTCATTACTGATGTGGGTAAAATCATCACATTTCCCAATATTGATCTTCTCTACAGAGACTGGATCTCTGCAGGGAAAATATATAGTCAATCACATCTTATCACTGTTATCACCTGAGTTCTAAAACCGGACTGGCCGGCTTTAATAGAGGGGTTGCCTTGATGAAACAACCCCTTTAAGATCTGGTAGTAGTCAAGTAGTGAACAGTCAGATAGCTGTAGCAACCATGATAACATTGCCAGTTCCTTACTCTTCTCTAGCATCAGAATATGGAACAATAAAGTGTATTTCCAGAGATTTGAGATAAAAACAGTTTGTGTCTCAGGGTGTATAATAACATTTCTACTTTTACATGTTAAAATCCCATGTATTACCTTTATTATGCAGTTATGTCCTAGGCTGCCAAGTAGGAGAAGCAAATGACTTTCTTTTATTGAACTACACTTCCCAGAATTTCAATTTATAGATTGCTGAAAAATACAAAACCATGATACTTTATAGGCACTAAATTAGGGTGAAGGCTCTGGTCTGTCTGGCATATTCCCAATTGTCAAGTTAATTATTGGTTACCGATAATAGATAGTGCTTCACAATCTACAAGATTCCTGTACTTTTGGAATAGCATGTCTCTGTACAGTAGGAGGGAATTGAAGGTTGCTACATTGTGACTGGCATGCAGGGAGACCTGAGAGAGGGGGGGAGGACCCTCAGTGTGAGTGCATTCAGAAAAATCCACTGTCCTGCGGGAGTTAATATGGCTAACACTTAGCAGTCACATAGCTACTTCCTATGTCCCAGAAATGGAATGCAGGTCAAAATAAAGTGAAGGAAGGTACTGCATATACAGATGTGTCCACCTTTACCTTTGCTTAAAGAGGCTCTGTCACCACATTATAAGTGCCCTATCTCCTACATAAGGAGATCGGCGCTATAATGTAGGTGACAGCAGTGCTTTTTATTTAGAAAAACGATCTATTTTAAACCACTTTATGAGTGATTTTTAGCTTTATGCTAATGAGTTTCTTAATGCCCAAGTGGGCGTGTTTTACTTTAGACCAAGTGGGCGTTGTACAGAGGAGTGTATGACACTGACCAATCAGTGACCAATCAGCGTCATACACTTCTCTCCATTCATTTACACTGCATATAGTTATATCACTATGTGCAGCTTCATACACAAACACTCACTAACATTACTGTAGTGTCCTGATAATGAATATACTGTACATCACTACCAGCCTGGACGTGATGTTTATTCAGAATCCTGACACTTCTGAATATTTTCTGCGAGATTCCAGCAAGGCAAGCGTAATCTCGCGAGATTACGATGTAACCTGTCTTTTCAAACGAGATTACGCTTCCCTTGCTGGAATCTCACAGAAAAGATTCAGAAGTGTCAGGATTCTGAATAAACATCACGTCCAGGCTGGATGGTCATGTGTATTCATTATCAGGACACTGCAGTAATGTTAGTGTTTGTGTATGTGACTGCACATAGCGATATAGCAATATCGCTAGTGCAGTGTAAATGAATGGAGAGAAGTGTATGATGCTGATTGGTCAGCGTCATACACTCTGTACAACGCCCACTTGGTCTAAAGTAAAAACACGCCCACTTGGGCATTAAGAAACTCATAGACGCATATAGCATAGACATCTCGTGACAAAGTATAGCAAAATCATGTTTTCTTTCAAAGATGGTCATTTCACGCCACACATCTCAGGATATGTTGAGAAAAGAGAAATAGTAAGGATGGACACATTTGTACGGATCAAGAAGCATTTTCAAGTTCCCATTTCTGTCTGGGTGTATTCTCTAAGAAGTGCAGGTGATTAGTGCAGTCTGCTCTTTCATAATGTAGTAATGGTGCCTTAGTTCAGCAGAGATGCTGATGAAAATAATCAAGGCAATCAGAATGCGTCCCTGCTTCCTATTCCACCTGGAAAATAGATTCTGTTCTACTGGACCAGTGTACTGGTAGCCAGTATACATTGACCAATGACTTATGTGTTGTGCACTAGCCATCGAATGTTTCAATTTTCCAGTGCAGTTTAGGAAATGAATACTGGACTCTGATTGATCAACAAAGCACTTTTCTCTGAAACATTTTTGATGCATGAGACCTTTTGTTCTTCACCTTTTGGAGGTATATTTTAGAGAAGCCCTATCTACTATGTGCATGTATTGAACATGTTTTCCTCTATCATACTAGTGTTTTTTCTGCAATAAAAATAATGCTCCATGCCTGTTTTATTTTTACCTTATTTCAGGACACATCATGGGAATGTCATGCAGCCCTCTTCAAAAGACAACAGTGGCAGCCACGGCTCTCCAATAAGTGCTAAACTGGAAGGAATCTTTTTCAGCTGCAACACTGAGTTCAACACTGGCAAGCCTCCACAAGATTCACCGTATGGAAGGCACAGGGTCGAAATACCTGCTGAAAAACTCTTTAACCCAAACACCAACTTGTACTTTGGGGATTTGTACTGTATGTACACAGCCTATCACTATGTCATTGTGGTCATTGCTCCGGTGGGATCTCCAGGAGATGAGTTTTGCAAGCAGCGCCTTCCTCAGTTGAGCCTGAGCGACAACAAATTTTTGACCTGTACCGAAGAGGAGGGAAGTCTCGTATTTCGCCATGCCCAAGATGTAATCTTGGAAGTCATCTACACTGACCCTGTGGATCTTTCTTGGGGCACAGTGGCAGAAATCATTGGTCATCAGCTAATGAGCTTGTCTACTGCCAACGCAAAAAAAGATCCCAGCTGCAAGACCTGCAACATCAGTGTTGGACGCTAAAAGCCCTCCCGGCCTACCGTACAGCAGTTAACCCTCCCTCTTCATTCTTACCAGACATTTTGTCCAGAAGCATGCAAAAATGCAGCTGTCACCAAAAGCATACACAGAAATTAGAACACCCTAACCCCTTCGCTGCCTGACGAAGCCTGCAAGGCATTGCTTAACATTGCACTGTAGTTCCTCCTGCAGCAAAGGATTTAAATAGCTTTTTTAAAACTTTTTTTATTATTTGTGAAGTTGATGCTGCTCTTAACCACTACAAAACATTCTGTTCTCTGCCAACTGTTAAAATCTAGATGTTGCAAATGTTAATATATACTTTTTTTTTTTTGTTCCTTTGCTGTTTATATTCTGTTTGTTTGCCAAACATAACAAAACTATATGTAGTCTGCTTTAGCAAGGTAAAACTACCAATTATGGCTTTATTGGGGTGTCTAAATAGCAATTATTTTAAGTTACTAAAACTATTGGGAACTAAAAATATTTAAAAAAGCATGAAAAGTTGTAATTTTAGCATGATTGAGCTCTCCAAGCCTAGAAACGTCAGCACTTCCAATGTCGCTCGACAAATGTTAAATGTTAAGATACTAGCTAACAGGAAACAAATACTGTATTCCACCATCATAAATATGATAGAAAAATATTTTATTTGTACTGTTGTATAAAATATTTACAAATCATATAGAATATATAGAGCACATTTTATTAGCAAGTGTATACATGTCATAAATCATTTTTCCCTTATCAAAGATGTAGACTGTAAACTTCATCAAGTCGTGTATACGTTCCTGTTATTCTTGCTTCAAAGATTTTAATTAAAAACAGAACTGAAGTCATTCCGATTCATAAAGTATGTTTAAAAACAAAATCATATATAATGCAACCATCACAAAAGGTCATGAAAATAATTTCACTTGCAAATGGTAATATATATATATATTATTTTTTTTTTCACTCCCAATAAACAATTTTAAAATGTCTGTTTTAAAATCATGCACTTTGGATACAAGAGAAGTAGAAAGGTTTTGACTCAGTAGGAATAGTTAAAAAAAACAACAAGTGCTAAGCACAATAGCAAAAGACACAACAGATCTCGAGTGTATGAGTGCCTGTGTGACACGTGTGTAGAAAAGGGAACATTAGCAGCATACTCCGATACCACAGATCCTTCTGTATACAGAAATAAGACTTTATTCTGATATAGTTAAATAGAATCAAACATGAGTAGATTAAGGCAGCTTTGCATATTTCAACATTCTTCAAAAAGGGTCTTTTTGAATATATTTTTTTTAATAGTAAAAAAAATAAAAATTAAAAGGTCATAAAACTCACCATTTAAAAAATGATTGTAGGAGGCAATGATTTGTCAGGGCCATGCTAACAAATGATAGAATATATATTCTATGCTACAGAAAGTGCTAGAAAGATCATCTAATTTCCTATATATGTGCTGGGCAATGGCTCCACTAGTAGACCCCTAATGTAGTGGGGTAATGCATACTGTAGCTGGAAATATTTTGGGAAGTTGAAACTTTTTGAATTGTCATCATCATTGTGGCTATTTCAAACAATAGAGAATATATGGGCACAGATTGGATGAATCCACTGTGGTGCACCCCAATAAATGAGTGGACATGTGCAACTAAAAGCCGTTCAGTACTATTACAAAATTTACCTTTCTATAGCTTATTTATAGGTCTCTGACAATAACCCAAACTTTTGATTCTTGGAAGTCCATGCATACACAGAGTAGATCTGACCCATGTAAAAATGTGACCCCATCCTCATGTTGGTTCTGAACAGCACTCCTTCAACCTATGCACTAGAGGTCCAAGCACTAGTTTGCTTCATCCCCCATCCCTTGTAGGAGAGGCATGCCTCCCCATTATTGTGTCTGGTTAAAGAGGATCTCTCAGCTCTCCCGTCACATCTTATTTAGTAAAAACCTTTTGTTTTCTGGAGCCACTGTTCTTAGAAATCTGCATTGAGCCATTATTCTGTTTTACCTGAAAAACATTTTTTTTTGTTCCGTGTTAGCCAGTCTGTTAGACCTATATCAGCACCAGACTCTGTAAGGACATGCACCTTTGACAAGGGGAATGGTATCGCCCAGTTGTCAACTTGTTCATACATTTTCAGGAGGATTAAGAGAGGTTTAGAAATTAAGCTTCAGAATTGTTATTTATTTAGGAATTTTGCAAAAACAGATGTGTCAAGAGAGTTGACAGGTAGTCTTTAACAACCCCCATGAGGGGTGACGCCAACCAGAGATAGGATTTATCCCTCATTGGGCCTCATAGCAGCCACAGGGGCTGCGCTACTACGGTACATGCACTTTTTGTAAATGTATAAAAGTAAACATATATAGGTGCATGAGGCATGTAGTGGTTTATGCCTTTTGCTGCCTGTCAGAACCCCTAATATCATTTAGGAAACATTCTTATAAAATGTTTGAAGGAGAAGTAGAGCGGTGAAAAATAGTGACAATTACAGAACAGAGGATATCAATGTTAAAAAAGGATCAATACAAACAGTATGAGTGTACAAAATAATACATGAATTAAGGCTGAAGATAAAGTGAACAATATTATTTTTAAGTGACAGACTCCATTGATGCTATGAATGTATAAATTTTTTTTTATCAGAAATGTTAAAGAAACTACCACGTAGTTATAATTGACATTAGCCTGTGCTTTTCATTGGATAATGAGTAAGGTAAATTCTTGCTCAATGAAAAGGTTTAATTTATTATTACAATCACATATGCAATGCTGCTTTAATTTTACAAAGATGCTCAAAAAATAAATATTCTGAAAAATACTTTTGCTCTTACAATATATGAAACTAGATATGAAACACCAGACGCTGAGCCCCATAACTTTATAAGGAACACCATGTTGGGGCTACATGTGTCCCCATATATATATTTATATATATATGACAGTAAAACATATCTCTTACATTACATTATAATGCAGTTTTCAGAAAGTGCAGTCATGTTGCTTACATTGTTGGCCTTTGGTTGAAGACGCGAACATATGGTTTTAACAGAAAAATGGGAAAAAAAACACAGCTCAATATTAAAAATAGAGAATAAATATATACAGCCTGTACATGGCATAAATAGATTATTTTCTGGAATCTAAAATATTCTATTTAACTTACTGTACACATTTCGACTGTGGTCTCCGCTCTGTGGGTGCCTACAACATATCGAAGGCACTTCAGACAATGAAGCAAATTTTAGAAACGGCTTAATCTTGGGGAACTTGTTAAACATGTCAACCTTCAAATATTTTTGTCAGTTTGGCAAAGAAAAACAACTCAACGCACAAAATGGTAAAAGCCTTATTAACTCTAACCGATTACCACCATAATGCCCTTCAGCAGAACTTTATTCGAGACAGGGATAGAGTCACGTATGTTGACTTTTGGTTTTCCCACTGTTGATCACCATCTCAACAGTCGATGTCCAAGATACAAAAAAATTGAACATGCATTAGCTTTGCATCATCCCTTGTCATTGCTATTGTTCTCCCTATCAGGTAGTGTATAACTATTAAAGTGCATCAGAATGTCAGTGTCATACATGAGTGTGCAGAAATACAGCAAATTTTATTCTTCTTGAATACCGCTTGTGGTAGATTTACCAGCTCTATATAGTTTTCGATACATCTTGCTTGCTGATCAAGACCTCCAATAACCGAAGCTTAGCTTTTATTTGTTTATATTCACAGTACTCTTCAGCCATTGGTATTCTGTCTTCTTTCTGTGCACTTCTGAAATATAAATGGACCAAAATTACATTAAAAGTGGAAAATGAATATACACTACAAGAGGCCACTGCATAAAGACGTATCTAGCTCAGGAGCTTTTTTTAGGCTACAATTATAGAGTGGCCTCATGAAGGCAACCCCTGTCTGTGTCCTATTAAGACCTATGGACATCATGTTCCCCACTCGGGATCCCCCTCTATAAGCCAGAATGGAGAGTCGCTTTGAATAGCCACCAAATAATTTTCCCTGCGGCAGGGGTAGTGTCTAGAAAGGCCAGACTTTTCCCAGCAAAATCAGCTGTTTGCAGCGTGGTGCGGGAAGTGGCTGCATTCTGAAAGGGGTTGTCTCTGATGGAGAACACTACCTGAAGAGAAGATGCTGACCTGTTTGTTTAGGGTGCATCTGATGTTTGATTTGACATACTCAGTTGACGTGAGGGTTTGCAGTAAAAACCTACTTAGGCCTTATTCCCACGAGCGTGTGCATATTGCGCGCGCAAAAAACGCTGCGTTTTGAGCGCATGGCATGTCCGTGGCGTCAGTATTTGGTGCGTGCCTGCGTGATTTTCGCGCAAATGGCATCGTTATGACACTGTTTTTATGTTTACAAACATAAAAGCAGGAGGTGCTTTTATTTTTTCATGAATTTATTTTACAACTGTAGAGTGAATCACGCGCGGCACACGGAAGTGCTTCCGTGTGCTGTGCGCGATTTTCATGCACCCATTGACTTCAATGGGTGCGTGCTGCGCGGAAAATGGCCAAGTATAGGACATGTCGTGAGTTTTACGCAGCGGACACATGCTGCGTGAAAATCACGGACAGTCTGAAAGTCCCCATTGCCTAATATAGGTCGGTGCGAAAATCACGCGCGTATCACGGACGTAAAATACGTTCGTGTGAATAAGGCCTAAGACCGTGGTATCCCATTTCCAAGGGATTATTAGTCTGAACCCTGAAAGAATGCAATATATAACTATTAATACACTAATATGAAAGGGAATGTATCATCAGTAAATTACCTATTATTAAAATCAAACATATTTTCAAATATCAGCGCACTGATTTCAATGGACATGGTGTAATGTGTAATTTCCCCTGTGGTGGTTCCCCTATAGATAAGAGCTGATTCCTGGGCGTCCAAGCAGCGGGTCACCCTGTAATCCGCTCATCCTTGGAGAGCCTTTCTAAGAAACAAAATCTGTGCTAAAAGCAGATAACCCCTTGAAATGTTTTCAATTTTTTTGCCTTCTTTACCCCTTGACGCATTATCAAGTATATGTACATGATAAGCGTCATAGGGAAGTATGGAGCAGGTTCACTGGCTGAGCGCGCTCCATACACTGCGGGTGTCAGCTGTGTTCTACAGCTCACAAGGGGGACTAACTACCGGGAAAAGTGATCGCGCTGTTCCTGGCCTTTTAACCGTTCAAATGCTGCGGTGAATCACGACCGCAGTATCTGAAGGGTTGAAAAGGGACGGCCCCCACCGACATCGCTTCGGCGCCCACACACGATCGGTCATGGCAGCCCAGGGGCCTAATGAAGGCCCCCAGGTCTGCCTTTTGTCTACCTCTGTTAAGCCGTGTCTCTGGTAGAGCTTAAAGAGGCTCTGTCATCAGATTTTGCAACCCCTATCTGCTATTGCAGCAGATCGGCGCTGCAATGTAGATTACAGTAACGTTTTTATTTTTAAAAAACGAGCATTTTTGGCCAAGTTATGACCATTTTTGTATTTATGCAAATGAGGCTTGCAAAAGTCCAACTGGGCGTGTTTAAAGTAAAAGTCCAAGTGGGCGTGTATTATGTGCGTACATCGGGCGTTTTTACTACTTTTACTAGCTGGGCGTTCTGATGAGAAGTATCATCCACTTCTCTTCAGAACGCCCAGCTTCTGGCAGTGCAGACACAGCCGTGTTCTCGAGAGATCACGCTGTGACGTCACTCACTTCCTGCCCCAGGTCCTGCATCGTGTCGGCCACATCGGCACCAGAGGCTACAGTTGATTCTGCAGCAGCATCAGCGTTTGCAGGTAAGTAGCTACATCGATTTACCTGCAAACGCCGATGCTGCTGCAGAATCAACTGTAGCCTCTGGTGCCGATATGTCCTCGCTCGTCCGACACGATGCAGGACCTGTGAGTGACGACACAGCGTGATCTCTCGAGAACACGGCTGTGTCTGCACTGCCAGAAGCTGGGCGTTCTGAAGAGAAGTGGATGATACTTCTATACACAACACCCAGCTAGTAAAAGAAGTAAACACGACCCGATGTACGCACATAATACACGCCCAGTTGTACTTTTACTTTTCAACACGCCCAGTTGTACTTTTGCCAGCCTCATTTGCATAAATACAAAAATGGTCATAACTTGGCCAAAAATGCTCGTTTTTAAAAAAGAAAAACGTTACTGTAATCTACATTGCAGCGCCTATCTGCTGCAATAGCAGATAGGGGTTGCAAAATCTGGTGACAGAGCCTCTTTAATATAAGTCTGTGAAAATTACAATATACTGCAAACGTAGTATAGACCCTAGGGGGACTAATAAAATGTGCAAAAAAAAGTTTAATAAGGCTATTAGTAGTGAAAAAAAACAAAAATTAAAAGTTCTAAAAATCCCTTTTTCCATTTATTCTCTAAAGTAATATAAAAAAAATAAACACAATTTGTATCGCTGCGTTCGTAAAAGTCTGAACTATTACAATATACAATTATTTGACTCGCACGGTGAACTTTTTTTTTCAGTTTCACAGTACATTATATGGTACTTTAAATGGTCCTGTTAGAAACTACAACTCCTCCCGCAAACAATAAGCCCTCAAACCACTCTATTGACAGAAAAATAAAAAAGTTATAACTCCTGGAACGTGGGGAGTGAAAAACGAAAAAATGAAAAATGGCTCAGTCCTTAAGGGGTTAAAATAAATTAAAGTATGTACATATTCAGAGTGTAATCTGCTTACACGTAACAACTTACTATATTACAGCAGACCTGTCAATAAAATAGGAAACTTAAAATAAAACTTATGTTCCCAATAAAACCCTTTTTATACAGATACTTAAAAATACTAGTGATTGGAGAAAAGAAAAGTACTATTCTTCTCTGTCTTAAGTTACGGTAAATCCCTTGAGTGTTTTAGAGAACTTTTGACAATGTACAGTAATTATGGACATTAGTTAAAATACTGTATAGTACTGAATTTATTTTTCTAGACTACCTTCCAGTTTGTCGTAAAAAGTGCTCTTCAAATTCTCTTAAAGCTTTTCTTAATCTTTTCTTGTCTGCTCTGGTTTCTCGAAGGTGATCCAGAAGCTCAGGCCTGGAAAGTAGAAGGGAGACATGTCAGACCTAGAAAAAAAATAGTGTCTTGGCTACATCAAATAAAACAAACTCTAGTACACTTTATTACAAAGTGCCAGTCCTCTACACAACATACAAACAGTATGAAGCAAGATTCGTTGCAGCCCATCAAGATACTGTACACTGTTTTACAACAGTCTTCTGCCTGTGTCTGTATCTGGGAACTGGGAAATCCTGATTACCAATGCAAACTCAGCAGCCCAACTTGCTGATGGAAACCGAGTAGCCCACCCTGCTGATGGAAACCGAGCAGCCCACCCTGCTGATGGAAACCGAGCAGCCCACCCTGCTGATGGAAAAAGAGCAGCCCACCCTGCTGATGGAAAAAGAGCAGCCCACCCTGCTGATGGGAAATGGAGGCACTGAGCTCTATTCTCAGATTGCCCCTGCAGGAGGCAGGATATAAATATATCAGGGCATTGCTGGTGCTTTGACAGGGAATCTGATTTGAATCCAATAAAATAATGTTTTGCTAGTGTCTTCTAAACAAAAAAAAACAAGACCCAACATATGGCCTTCTAATGAGGTTGTCCAGTTTAGAAAACCCATCTTCATATACTCTATGAGGGAATTCTGAGTCATAGAGGGGGGTCCTCTGTTCAGAATCCTCATCTCTTGGCCAAGTGGCGAGGCCCATTTACACGGGCCAATGATCATGAAACAAGAGTTCATATGATTGCTCGTTCCTGATCATTGCTCTGTGTAAACAGGGCAACGATCAGCCGATGAATAAGCAAATGTTTGTTCATTGGCTGATCTGCTTGTTTATGCTGCCAATAAAATGGTCCTTAATCGGCAGCACACGTCCCTGTGCAGGGTCGGACTGGCCCATGAGAGAACCAGGGGATCCTCCGATGCACCCAGTCTCCAACACAGTAATGGGCCTTTAAGGTCCAGCAGAATACGACCCCATTTGGAGCCCTTTGGAGCCAATCAGTTGCCACAAGGGTCTATTTCTTATGGGATGATTCCCAAATTACCTATTAGACCTTATTGATGATATGTCCTGTGTGTACAATGATAACAACAAGGATTATGATGAAATTAAAAAAGGACATGTACATTTTCTATATAGATGTAGGGTGGGCCCTCAGAATCATCTCCTCTGGTTGGCCCAAGGAACCCCAGTTCGACGCAGTCCCTGATGCGCTGCAGACATGATGGAAATGTATGGGGACGAATGATCATTATAACGATCGCTCGTCCACATACATAAACAATCAGTGCTCCATGTAAAAGGAGCAAATGAGCGACGATCGGTGGGCCGTGTAAAAGGACCCTTACAAAGCGTCTCTTGCTCTAGAGGAACAGTCCTGTCCTGCATTACAGAGACAATCCATTGATATGAATGGGTACTGTATAATGCGTAACCTCCTCTTGGTGGTGCTGCAAACACATTTAACACTTACTGTACTGCGAGGTTTCCCCACAGATTACAGCTGATCCCAGGAAGTCCTTATACTGGGACATTTTGTTATCACCTTATTGCCAAGGGACCCTTCTAACAAGCAGGGATTGTCCAAAGTGTGAAGGATGGAGTGGACAGAAGTTAATGTTTATAATAATTTTCTTTCTTTAATAAAATATAGACTATAGAGTTGTGTACATAATTGTGATGAAGCAATAGTAATAGGATTAGATAAGTATACGTGGCAAGATGGCCCCTGAACAGGGACTACGCACTAATAAAATAACAAGTCACTTCCTGGTATGAACAAACTATGAACTATGAAGACATATCTAAAGGACCAGATAAGGGTGAACCTATCCAAGGATGACACAAAGTAACAAGAGGCTTACAGTGATACGTGCTTTTATAAAAGTGTGATAACATGTACCCACCCCCAGGAGAAAGGGGATATAGAACAAATGTGTGTAATAAATAAATCAGTGACGCCTGATGCTGAGTGAGGAGCTTTGTACCAGACTCTGTGTGGTGTGATTCCTTTCGTACGAACTCAGCGTATTATCCCTGCCGGTTGAGACTGATTAGTACCCGAACATTTTGGCGCCCAACGTGGGGCCACACTCGAGGGATAAGCCGTGTCCGTGATCGACGACCCCCAGACGCCTCAACATCGAATCACCAGCCACGCTCCCAGGAAGTCTGATCAGCTTCAAATAAAACACGGTAAGGTTAAGTTCATGTTTATGAATATTGGCTCTTATCCGTGTGGGAGAGTGAGCAGGTGATAAGATACCGAGGTATTTGGAGTCGATCCCGGCCACACTCTCAGCGACAGAGAGTTAACCCGCTGTGTGGTTCCAAGAATCATAGTATAGATAGTCGCGTCTCGCCGGCATAGGTGATAAGTATAAGTGTAATAATTTAATTCGTCGCAGGGTATAGGTTGATACCATTAAGTCGACAGAGACAAATAGTCGCAGGGTATAGGTTGATACCATTAAGACGACAGGTGTAAGTGTAATAATTTAATTGGTCGCAGGGTATAGGTTGATACCATTAAGACGACAGGTGTAAGTGTAATAATTTAATTGGTCGCAGGGTATAGGTTGATACCATTAAGACGACAGGTGTAAGTGTAATAATTTAATTGGTCGCAGGGTATAGGTTGATACCATTAAGACGACAGAGACAGACAGTCAGTTATAATTGTGTTAAAAAAAAATAAAAAAAAAATTGTGTTTTGTGTTCAGAAACATCGAGAATAAGGTTTCATTCTCAGGACGGTGTTAAATATAGAACAGTATGTTTAATGTGTTTAAAACAAAGAGACAGGCAAAGGAATGTGGTTCATTAACCGCAAAAGAGATAGTAGAAAAAAGAGAAGGCAAGAAGAATGTAGAAAATAGTAAGAAAGTTATGCACATAGGTGGCATATTTATAGATGGAAGAATGGGCTGCAGCTCTTAGGGAAAACAAGGGAAGATTAAGTGACGAAGGAAAGTTAGATGAAGCATTAGCTTGGCAAAGAACAGCCATAGCCATAACTAAAGACAAGTTTACTGAGCAAGAAATACGAGACAGAAAGGGTAAAATCATCAGATATGTGTATTACAAAGTACGTGTCCAGCCACCGCCCTATAATGGCGACGGTGGAATTCTAACTTCGTGGGAGTGTCCCAGTTGTGGTTAACAGAACCCGCCCCAAGTTGAATATTGTGTATCATGTCACTTTCCACGCCCCGATCCTCCCATATATGCCACGCCTTCGGCACCACTCCCCGCCCCAGGAGGCCATCTTGGTACACCTAAACCTGTTGTTCCGTTATATCCGGTACTCACACAAGAAGGTGGATTTTATAAGCCCCCTCCGTAGGATGTGGCCACGCCCGGCCCAACCAAATCAGTATGAAATAATCACCTTGTTAATTTTGTCATTTGTAGTGTTTTTTCTATTTACAGAAGTTCCAGTTTTAGTTCACTGATGAAACAACACGTCATCATAATATAGAGATGGTGGCCGTCAGATTGTACGGTTAAACATTAACGTAGATAATTCCTGTACAATGGTGTGATAAATGATTGCAGATACGTATGTTGTTTTGCCGGCATTGAAAGTGTTAAGATTGTGAGAAGCTGCGAGTTTGTGACCTCCCTCCCCCCTAAAGTGTGCTGTGTTTGAGAGGAGGAGGAGGGGGGCTGACTGGGTGCAGTCTGCAGGGCTGATGAGACAGAGGGATCTCAATATGCACTGCTGAGATATATATATATCAGTAATGTCTACAAACCTAAATACATTTCTTCTCTTTTGCGCAAGCGCTGTTGGTTATAAAAGTTACGATATTTATGTGTTATGATGTGATCAGATTTCATGTGTTTTGATGTTAATTCAGATGTATTAAACTACAGATACTGTGAGACACGGGGTTTTGAAAATGTATGTGCCCCCCACCGTTCCCTATTTTTATATACTGTTTATTGGTTTGCAGTAATTAATGTGATCAGAGATAATATTTTCTGTTTTATTGAATAACTAACTACAATTGTTTTGTTTTTGATTTCACACATGAGTTATGTCATGGTAAAGATCAAATGTTTGTCAGGAAAAAGTCATTTTTGTTTCAGGCTGTTGTACATTACAAGGGGTTAAATTAGTGTTATGTTGAGATGTAGTTGTGAACTCTGCTACATCACTCTCGCAGAGTCCACAAAGGGGGGAAGGGTGAAGGAACTGATCAGGTACAATTTTGGTTTATGTGTAAGAGACCATCCCCCTCCAGCAAAGTTACACAGGAGGCGAGGTGACATCACTCACACGAGTCTTTATGGATTTAGATGAGGGAGAAGGCAAAACAAAACTTGTCTGGACATTGTTAATTTGATGTAAAGTTTTTGGGAATGTTTTATTTTTATTTGTTTTTGTATTAATCAAGTATTTGCAGAACCTGATAAAAGTGAGATTCTCAAAGTATTCTGGATTATCAGCTGAATGAGGAGGAGTTGTGTTTGGTAGCGGCTTGTGACACCAATCCATGGAGTACCTCTACGCAAGCATATACTTTGTACTGTACTGAACAAAATGGACATGACACTGCGGTTCTCACACAAAGTCATGGACCACAGCAGAGCCCGATAGTATATTATTCAGCTAGACTAGACCCTGTGGCCCGAGGTTCCCCATCATGTGTGAGAGCTATCATTGCTGTAAATTCAATGTTAAACAAGGCCTCAGATTTGGTCCTGGCATTTCCACCACATGATATATATATTACTGCTATTCTAACTCAAGTACAACCTAAGCATTTGTCCACTGCAAGACATTTGAGATTAACCTGTGCGCTTCTTCTCCCTGAGCAGGTTACTTTACACCGCTGTACTACATTGAACCCAGCTACCTTACTGCCTTTGGAGCAAGGGGGGAGAAGACGTAGGTAAAGTATGGTCACAATTTTTGTCTGAAACTGATGAACATGATTGTATGGCCCTTATGGCCCAGGAAACAGTGGTGTTCGCACATGTAAAAGATACCCCACTCCAAAACCCAGACCTAATACTCTTTGTGGATGGTTCAAGGTATTTTGTAGAAGGATCTTTTCTTACAGGATATGCAGTAACCACCGAAGATGTAGTCCTAGAAGCAGCCTCCTTACCAGCGTCCCGCTCAGCACAAGAAGCGGAGCTTAAGGCCCTGGCAGCAGCATGCCAACATGCAGAAGGAAAGACAGCAAATATATACACTGACTCTCGATATGCATTTGGGATTGCACACGATTATGGCCCCATATGGAGGGCAAGACAATTTTTGACCTCTGCAGGTACACCTGTAAAGAATGCAGACTTTGTAAAATATTTGATGGCGACCCTGATGTTACCCACAGAAGTAGCAGTAGTAAAGATAAAAGCTCACACTAAGGTGAGTTCACCAGAGACAAAAGGAAATGCCCTGGCAGACGAAGCGGCAAAGCAAGCAGCACAGAAGCTACCCGTGTTAGCAGCCGTATGTCAGATAAAAGATCCAGAGGAAACAAGACCAGCTGTAAGCCCGGAACTACGGCAAAAAACTTCAAGGACAAGCAACAAAAGAAGAAAAAGACAAGTGGACGGCCCAAGGAGCAACGCTACGAAAAGATGGCCTCTGGCAATGCCAGAATAAACTGTGCCTGCCTAAGACAATGTTCCCAATGATGGCCCAGATAACACATGGAGAGACACACCAATAAAAAACGGCAATGATGGACTTGGTAAACAAGGTGTGGTATGCCCCAGGGTTTAGTGTGATGGCCAGCAGTTTTACACAAGGATGCATGATCTGTGCAACACATAATATTGGAAGAACTGTAAAAGTACCACAGAAGCACACACCCAGACCTATATATCCGTTCCAGAGACTGCAGATAGACTATATTCAACTACCCAAAGTTGGTACCTAGGAGTATGTGCTTGTTTGTATTGATCTCTTTTCAGGATGGCCAGAAGCTTTTCCAGTAACCAAAGCTACAGCCGTAGCCACAGCAAAGAAACTGATCAACGAGGTGGTGTGCAGATATGGAGTTCCAGAGGTGATCGAGAGCGACAGAGGAACTCATTTTACGGGTGAAATCATGAACCATGTGTTGTCAGCTCTAGGCATAAGTCAAGCCCTACATACACCATACCATCCACAAAGCAGTGGGAAGGTTGAGAGACTAAATGGGACTCTCAAATTGAAAATCCAAAAAGCAATGGTAGAAAACGGGAAACCATGGACCGAGTGTCTACCATTAGCCTTGTTCTCAGTAAGATACACGCCCACAAAAAGAACAGGTCTCAGCCCATATGAGATCTTATTTGGGTCGGCTCCCAGATTAGGATGTTATTTTCCACAGGTGCTCCAAATGCAGTATGGTAGACTAACAGATTATGTATCAACGCTTGACAAACAATTGACCAAGGTGCATGCACAAGTATTTGCTTCCATTCCAGGTCCTGATTCAGTTGACGTATAAGCTAGAACCAGCAGATTGGGTCGTTGTTAAAAGACACGTGAGGAAAAGTCTAGACCCAAGATTTGATGGTCCTTTTCAAGTCCTACTCGTTACAAGCACCTCAGTGAAGCTCGAAGGAAAGAAATTGAAGGACTTTTACCAACTCCATCCATGAAAACAACCACCCTTTATCGAGACTATTGTTCTGAAGATGAATAGATAGTGTAGGGTGTGCACCGACTCTTTAAGTCCAGCTACAAAGGGGGGTCTCCTAATAGGGGAGGCTCGTCTCAAACTGGTGAAAAAATCCTTTTACTCCCCTTTCCCAGAGCACGGACACACTTAGGTTAAGAAATGAAGAAAATAATGATAAAAGGGGGGACTGTGAAGGATGGAGTGGACAGAAGTTAATGTTTATAATAATTTTCTTTCTTTAATAAAATATAGACTATAGAGTTGTGTACATAATTGTGATGAAGCAATAGTAATAGGATTAGATAAGTATACGTGGCAAGATGGCCCCTGAACAGGGACTACGCACTAATAAAATAACAAGTCACTTCCTGGTATGAACAAACTATGAACTATGAAGACATATCTAAAGGACCAGATAAGGGTGAACCTATCCAAGGATGACACAAAGTAACAAGAGGCTTACAGTGATACGTGCTTTTATAAAAGTGTGATAACATGTACCCACCCCCAGGAGAAAGGGGATATAGAACAAATGTGTGTAATAAATAAATCAGTGACGCCTGATGCTGAGTGAGGAGCTTTGTACCAGACTCTGTGTGGTGTGATTCCTTTCGTACGAACTCAGCGTATTATCCCTGCCGGTTGAGACTGATTAGTACCCGAACATAAGCGGGCAACCCCTTTAAGGACAGTTGCTCTAGGTGGGATGGAAACACCTGCCCTTTAGTTTGACTGTTGTTTAAGATTATAAATATTAAATGGTTAAAGCAATCTTCACAGCTGGGAATGTTTTATTAATACTGGTGCACTAATTGAAGCTAATTGGAGATTGCACAATAATCTATGCCGAATATATAGTCAAATAAATAGAGCAGAATGCATTTAATAAAATTAGGTATCTTGGGTACAATAGGATTATGCAGAGCTATACAATATTAGAAGCTGCGGACTTACTAACTGTATAAGGCAGAAGACCCATTATACAATAAGAGCATACAACTTGCTTTGTCACAACAAATACAGAATGACTTTACGAAAGACAACAGATGATACACGTTTGAGAGCTAATTACATTTCCTTTTAGATTAGTAATTTTTGTGTGACTTAAAATTCCAGTCACGGGTCATTCACTGCAGGAACATTCTCGTGAAGTAGCGGTGCATGTAGATACAGTGTGGCGTTCATCTGGGACACGCTGCTCGCCTTATTGAGAATTGGTCAATTCACCAGAGCTTGTCATATACTGCATAACCAGCCCAGATTATCCACCAGGCAACTCTGGTATACCAAAGTGTAGAAAGGTGTTAGGCTATAAAAATGGGTGTTTTACCACATTACACTTGTAAGATCTAAAAAACTACTGACTGCACTATAAAATTACTCAAAAATTACAAGGCCAATGCGCTGCATTTTAAACCCCACGCAAACATCAGAGCACAGGAGGAGGCAGGACGGAGGCAAACAGAGTCCCTGTAGCTCCGTACTGTGGAGGCATAGGAAGTCCATGTGCTGCCATATTGAAGCAATGCTTTAAGGGCAGAATAGCGCCAAAATATGGCATCCAATGAAGTATGACATGATTTTTTTCTGTCAGATTCTGTCCTTATGCCTCTATATGAAATGGAAGGCAAATGGAGGTACAGTAGGGCACCATAGAAGTCTATACGTGCCTTATTACAGCTCCAGACAACTCAGAGGTTGTTTGGAGCTGTAATAGGGCTTTGTGCATGAACACTTAAGGCACTTTTACACGGGCCAATGGGCATTCATATGAATGCTTGTTCCCGATCATTGCACTGTGCAAACAGAGCATCGATCAGCCAACGAACGAGCAAACGCTCTCTTAGTGGCTTATCGCATCTTATCTTATGTATCAAGACATATTATCATTTTCGGCAGCATATCTCCCTGTAAACAGGGAGATGTGCTGCCGACATGATGGAAATGTAAGGGGACGAACGATCGTAGTACCAATCGTTCGTCCCCATACATAACCAATCATTGCTCCTCGTAGATCAGCACTCGTTTTCACAGCCCATATCGGGCTGTGTAATCGGACCTTTAGTCTCAATCTGGCCTATGGGATGTACATATAGAATGACAATCTCAACTGTGTAGATGACTGGTATAAGAACCTACCTTCAATGGACATTAGGTAAGTGCATACACAAATACACAGAACTGCTCATCCTCTTCTACTAACTATGTAAAAATTAGATGTTATATATCAATCCTTGTTACCGTATGCCAGTAAAGAAACAACACTTACATAGATGCTTCATGAAGGTTGGACATAGACAGCGCTTGTTGACGCACGGTACGCTTCTCGTCCAGAAGAGAGAAATATGCAGGTTCTAAATCTTCATTGCAGTAAGTTAGATGCTCATCTGCGGCTAAGTCGGGATCTTCAGTCAATACAAATTCACTGGAGGAATACTGGGCACTGTCATCGTCAGAGTCCTCTTCTTCGTGCTAAAGAGATAACATGTAGGGTTTATCGCTGTATGTTCCATAGCCTATATTTCATGAGATAAACCAATATTCATGAAGAAACAGCAAATCACCTAACTAGCAACTACCTAGACCTTAATTTATGTAGTTTTCTTCCCGCAATGGGAACACTAGAATATTGTATAAATTAGGGAGAAAGGGAAAGCATTGAGAAACTGCAGAATAGAGGTTCCATATGATGTGAGCAACACTATTGCTGAGCACCATAAATTATATTTACTCTTGAATTACATGCTGTGAATACAGTAGATGTATTAACAATAACACTAATTCACAGACAAAGGCCTTATGCACACGACCATGCTTTTGCGGCCGCAATTTATCGACATATTTGCAGATAAATTGCAAACCCATTCTCTTCTATGACCCCATGCACACAACCATGGCTTACACGTTTGGTACGAAGGCAGCAAATCCAGTCTGCAAAAACTCAGGACATGTCATTTTACGCTCCGGATTTGCGAATTCACCAGTGAATTGTTGTGGAGTCCTGATGACACATGAATGCACAACAAGGGGTTTTTGGAGATGGACTGCAACAGACCCGTGGTTTTGCAGACCGCAAAACCAACGCGGTCGTGTGCATGAGGTCAAAATGTTGTGAAGAAAATAAAATCATCAGTTATTTTATGCAGAATTCTAAACTTTTCAAATAACAGCACCAATAAATTAAACCACCACTATTCTAGACGTCAACATACAAGAAAACTTTGGTGTGTTTGCTGCTGCAGCTACAACTGGCCATCACTTGTGACCTTTTTTGAAATAAGACTTGTTTGCTTTCTTGAATGAAATAAGGAAATGACAAAAAAATCTGTATCAATGTCTGTGAAGGCCTTCAGAACAGGGGTGTCATGTTGGCAGGATGTGCTAGGACAATGCCCTGGCAGTTTATTTGGGTAGCAGGCCGCACTTAAAAGAGGCTCCCTGTGCCCTCCCACTTTCAACTGTATCTCCCTTCTCAAGGACTGCGGCATATGAGGCGTATTGGCCGGCTCATTACAATGATGCCATCGGGCCACCTGCACTGTGCCACTAAGAGCGCAGTCTACGGGCTGGAAGATACCTGTAGCCTGAGCTGCTTCAGTAATGGGAAATATGGTTAGGGAAGTATGATTGTTATTATTTTTCGAGGTTTCTCTTAATGTGATGGGGTGAACTAAGGGGGTCTATTAATGTGTGTAGAGTACTAAGAGGGTTACATTTACTAAGTAGGGGGTACTATAACTGTATGGAGAGCACTTTAAGGAGGCTCTGTCACCAGATTATAAATACCCTATCTCCTACATAATCTGACCGGCGCTGTAATGTAGATAACAACAGTGGCTTTTATTTTGAAAAACGATCATTTTTGAGCAAGTTATGAACAATTTTAGATTTATGCTAATTTGTTTCTTAATGCCCAACTGGGCGTTTTTTAACTTTTGACCAAGTGGGCGTTGTAAAGAGAAGTGTATGACGCTGACCAATCAGCGTCATACACTTCTCTTCATTCATTTCCATTTGTAATCACAGCACAGCTTATGTAGGAGATAGGGCACTTCTAATCTGGTGACAGAGCCTCTTTAAGAAGGGGGCACTTTCAATAAGTGGGGGGCACTATTTCTGTGTAGGGGCAGTAAGGGAGCATTATTATTGTGAAACCGCACTAAGGGGGCACTAATACTGTATTTTGCTGTGTTGATGCCTTTAAGGGGGAACTATTACAGTGCGGGGCACAAAGACGGGCACATTACTATGTAAGAAACTATCACCATCTGGAGAACAGGAGCAGCAGGATAGGAACTATGTTTAGAGGGTGGGGTATGATGGGAAGAGTGTTTGAAAAGCAGAATCAAACATATCTGGGCAGCAAACTCTGCAGAGACATGTCGTGGTCGGGCAAGTCATCATTGAAATCTTGGTCGAATGGAGAAGAAAGAGGAAAGTGAACAACTCCAATCTGAGAAGATGTCACCAGTGAGTCACTGGATGTAACTGTACTGTATTCACTTATATGGTCTGTAGACTGCCTGTGTAGAGCTGGTATCTACCACTTTATGGTGGTTTATGGTGGTAATATATGTTTGATATTGGTCTTTGTATACTGGCATTTTTATTCAGTAACAGTATGCTTGTATTATTCAGTCACTATTTAGTGGTAATATGTGCTCATAATGTAGTGAAATTCTTATTATTGTATAGTGGTATTAATGGTAACTGTATGACTGGATTATTCGGAAGTATGCTATCATACATACTGCAGATTTGTTTTTATGACAGGACAAATTATTTGGGGACATATCTTCTATGGATACTGGTTTCATGCCCCACAGAACTAATTTTCATTAAAAAGTTATATCCAAGCACAGTTAACTGCTGAGCCAGTATATATAAGCCAGTCATGTGTTATACTAGTTGTCTTCATTATATACATATATAAATATATTTAAAGTTTTGTTTTTTTGCGGGGGGCATACAGTATGCCTTGGGACTTCTGCCTATAATCTTTTAGACACTAGAAATGCCCCTAGAACACACATTTTGATAGCTATTAGTGATCAGTCATATTAAAGCAAAGTACTTGCTCAGCCCTGGGGTGAATAGATGGAACATAAAATATATTTTTATAGTAAATAATTTTATTTGCTAATAACCTGCTACCACCTGTTTGCAACCAGCACCTCAATATCCGTAAACATTTTTGCATGAACGTGAAGCCTAGAAATTATGCAATACCTTACCATAGTCCCAATTTACATAGCCACACCTTTTCTTTTCATGACCACACCCACAAATATTGCACAAACCGGGCAGCTCTGCTACTTACTACCTCCTCAGACATTATAGTCCTGCCATATTTTTTTAGGGCGAGATCCCTGCTACAGAAGTATTACAGTATTATCTGAAATAATGCCACTATTGTCCCAATACACCATGACCGCTTCTAAATCACTCTATCAAGTAGCTTGTGCTGAGAATGGGAGATCAAGATCAATTATTTTTAGGCACAATGACTTGGAGTACACAAGTAAAAAATGAAATTTCACTCCACACATACACATATAAAGAAGAACATGTAAGTAAAACATAAAGAGACTTACAATTGTGGGAATCAAGGATGCAGTGGATAATAATTGCTTTATAATTCGGTATCTGTCATATAGTGGTTTCATTAAGCTTCGCTCTTGCTTTGTAACCTAAAATAGGAAACACATTTTTATGTAACGTTAATCCTATACTGGTACTATGCTGTATAACAATATATACTACAGTTTTGACCAGGCTGACAAACACATTAGAGCAAATCATTGGATTAAAAGGTGTTAGACTGGAAACACACAAGCAATAGAAGAATTACATTTATGTAACTGAATGTGACAAATCACAACACATGCAAATTTACAGTTTTTCCACCTACTGCTTGTCTGTATGTTCATTACCCTGCACATAAACCAATCACGTTCTCCGAATATTCACAGCGCGACCAATCTGAAAGTTTACAGTGCTTGGGAATAAGTGACTGGGGCAGAAGAGGATGGAGGCGCAGCCTTATATAGTGGATCGAGCGGGTTCCCCAGCAGCATTTTAAAAAAAACAGGATCCTGACATGTCCACAGAGTTTAAGGCAGCACAGAGTATTTCAGGAGCCGCGTTCTGCTCCCGTAGGTAAACGGGGTAGCAGCACTGCGAAGACCGCACGGAGAATTCACCGGCGGTCAGGATAGAACGTACCATCTAGATGAGGGGAACACACCCAGCTGCTATGTGAGACACAGCAGGGCGCGCTTCCAACACAACCGTGCCGTTGGCTATACAGCTGACGGCTGTCAGCCGTGCAGTAGGATCTTGTGCGGGGTGGTGACTTGCCAATCATGTGAAGGTGTTATTGAGGACAGGAGTGGAGGAGAGGTAACAGACTGAGAGCTACGTAATGGTAAGAGCAGAGTTCACAGCAGCACAGAACATTTCAGGAGAGGAGCGTGCAGATGTTGAGGAGTGTATGACGCTGACTGGTCACTGATTGGTCAGCGTCATACACATAAACACGCCCAGTTAAAAACACAATACACGCCCAGTTGGACATAACGAAAAAAAAAAAGCCCAGTTGTCCATTTCAAAGCTCATTTGCATAAATATAAAATAGCTCATAACTTGGCCAAAAATGAACGTTTTAAAAAAAAAAAAACAACACGTTACTGTTATCTACATTGCAGCGCCGATCACATGCAATAGGAGATAGGGGTTTGAGAATCTGGTGACAGAGCCTCTTTAAAGAAGACCTCCAGCAGAAACACAACTTTGCATCACTGCTCCCCCCACCTGATAGTCTGTCAAGCTGTGGACTAATTTTATGTATAATGTGCTCACTTCCCTGCAGTCCGGCCTCCTGTCTGCTTCTGTGATCTTGACTCTGCTATCTCTGACTCTGTGCTATGATATAAATCCCATGATGCCTCAGGACAGACTCACATGAGCAGCTAGAGTCAGCACTATCTCTGCCTGCTAGGAGGACTATGTGATTATCCTTCCCCCAATATACTTCTAAATAAGATAACCAATTATAGGTATAGAGCCAGTGAGGCTTAGGTCTTGTTCACACCTGCATTAGAGGCTCAATTAGGGCATGACCACACGTGGCGGATTTCCTCCGCAACTGTCCGCATCAATGCCGCACAGAATCTGCGTTGCAGATTCTGCTGCGGATCTGCACAAAATGTGCAGAAAATTGATGCGGACTGGCCGCTGCGGACTGCAGGAAAAGTGCTTCTCTTCTCCCTATTCAGTGCAGGATAGAGAGAAGGGACAGCACTTTCCCTAGTGAAAGTCAAAGAAATTCATACTTACCGCCCGTTGTCTTGGTGACGCGTCCCTCTTTCGGCATCCAGCCCGACCTCCCTGGATGACGCTCCAGTCCATGTGACCGCTGCAGCCTGTGCTTGGCCTGTGATTGGCTGCAGCCGTCACTTAGACTGAAACGTCATCCTGGGAGGCCGGACTGGAGACAGACGCAGGGAGTTCTCGGTAAGTATGAACTTATATTTTTTTTTACAGATACATGTATATTGAGATCGGTAGTCACTGTCCAGGGTGCAGAAACAGTTACTGCCGATCGCGTAACTCTTTCAGCACCCTGGACAGTGACTATTTACAGACGTCTCCTAGCAACGCTCCCGTCATTACGGGAGCCCCATTGACTTCCTCAGTCTGGCTGTAGACCTAGAAATACATAGGTCCAGCCAGAATGAAGAAATGTCATGGTAATAAAAACAATACGCTCCGCAGCACACATAAGATCTGCGGACTTCATTGCGGAATTTTGACTCTCCATTGAAGTCAATGGAGAAATTCCGCCATGAGTCCGCAACCAGTCCGCCACTGCTCGGCAACAGACAGAGCATGCTGCGGACACCAAATTCCGCTCCGCAGCCTATGCTCCGCAGCGGAATTTTCAGCCTCGTCTAAACGAACACTGCTAAATTAAAGTGTAAGTCAATGGACAAAAGGCTCCGCTGCGGATTAACGCTGCGGAGTGTCCGCAGCGGAATTTCAGTGAAATTCCGCCACGTGTGGTCATGCCCTTAGGGGCCTCTGTTGCAGATCCAGCCGAGATCATCAGAGACAACAGTGCAGAAAGCTGCGCTATTGTTTTTGTTAAAACCACGGACATAACGACGGAAAGCCGACAGAACCCATTAAAGACAATGAGTTCCGTCAGGTGCCGCTGGTGTCCGTGTTGCAACAGAACCTTTGTTTCCGGTTTTCCTTATTGTGTTCCTCCGATGGAGCAGAACAAGGGAAAGCAGCAACAAAAAGGCTGTGTGGAACAGTCAATTCAATTTTATGACACAGGAGGTTCTGGTGCCTGTATGAGTGACACAGGTTTCTCACCATTGACTTAAGCAGAAAAATCATGTCATCGAAGACTGATTCAGACTGTTGCTATACAAAAGAACCAGTGTGAAAACTTTAGTTTTAGTTGGAGTTTTCCTTTAAAGGTGACAATATACATTAGATAGTATTTTGGCGAGATCGGTCGACGATCTAATGTGTATGGGGGCCTCACCAGGGAAAAAAAGGATCGAGTATTTGGGATTTCAACATGATCTGAACTGATCTATTGTTACCACAGGAGATAAGCTTATTCTCCTCTCCCCACTGAAATAAACATGTACACATGGCTGTACTGAGCGTGCATGTTTATTAAAAAAAACTATGGGCTAACTGAGAGTTTGTTCAACAGTTATTTAATGTGTACGGCCACCTTTAGACTATCTACAGATTTTCTCAAGGTATTTTGAGTCTTCCTAAAAACACAATGTGAAAACTTCCACTGTCCCCTTTACTCTATCCGTAATTTTAAGTCCCCTCACAATAAATGAGCAGCAGCTAGGTGTACGGTATGTATGGTTTATAGGATATAAGCAGGGCACCATTACGGGCAAGATCAACAATGTTCAATATGTAAGCTAACAGAAAAGAAGACGACAACTTCTATACCCCCAACATCCAGCAACAAGACATTGTGAGTAGATTGGGACAAACATGAAGAGACTGTTAGGTTCCCACAGCTCTAAAGCGCAGTTGAGATACTTACTGGGCGTCCATGAATATTCTCAAAATACAGTAGACATTTCTGGAGACTCATTTTTTCCAGATTCATTTGCTTTTTTGTCATATCCTATTTAAAAAAGTTATTGGCATAGTTAGGAGGGATACTAAGTGAGTATTTAATGTTAAGGTTCTATAAAAGCAAGTATTCTGCCACCAATTGGCTTGCTCACACATGTGCATTTAATGCAGGACACGGCCAAGGATAATATAGGTGATTATATTAATTGTTAGTAGCCCTTGACTTTTTTTTTACCCCAAATTCCTTACTTTGATCTTACAATTTTAGTTCTATAAAATAATTCTTCTCCTATGTAGCTGGTGTTGTCTAGACGGGAACAAGCAGAGAGGCAGATATACATATTCTAGTCAACACTACACTATTTGCATCCGACGTTTCCAAGTAATATCACACAGCCATCGTGCCTGTGGGTGGAGGTCTACCAACCATCTCCACGTCCATTAAAAGTAGAGGATCGATGTGTGAACAAGAGTCTATATTAAATAAAAACGTAATATAGTAGAAAAAAACTTTTATCGATAGTTTTTATCTTCTGTTATTATGAACAGATAGATAATTAGTGATAATTTTAACTATATTAATATTGTGACTTCTGTAGATAATGACAATGTATTCATTATATAATCCTATGCCTTCTCAGGGCTTCAAAGAGTTGCAGGAAATGACCTAAGCACTTGTGAGGTGGCTGGTCTATTATTTAGCATTATTCTGCAGGTGCAAGATCATCATTTAAACAATCCACGGCTATTCCCATATTAACAAGTACTGGCATATGGCTGTGCAGGGAACTGAATGGGGCTGTGTTGCATTTCCCTGAACAGCGAATGGATGGGACCCACAATGTGCATGGAATAACTAAAAAGGAACAGTGCTTAACTAGCGGTGGCACCTTCATTCTGAAAATCAAAAATTCTCCTGGCAGTAATGGATATATATACATACATATAAATATATATATATATATATATATATATATATATATATATATATATATATATATATATATATATAGACAAACAAACGGGTGGTTCCAGCAGCACCGGCAACATGTGGGTGCAATTCCTCAGGAACAGACCAAGTTCCAAATTACATAGTATTCAAAAAAATAGGCAGCACTCCGCAGGGGGCAATAAAAGTACCCACTTTTTCACATTTACTACGGAGTGCTGCCTATTTTTTGAATACTATATATACACTGACATATGATATATATATATATATATATACATACATATATATATATATATACATACTTTAAATAAAGGGGTCCAACATCCATAATCTTCTCTGACAGGTTCAGCATACCCATGTTTGATAGAAGGAATTATTAAATACATCTCTATATCATTAACTTTATCTAAACTTACATACCAACATTTAATATTCAAGCACATTACATGCCGATGTTAAATGTGATGTAAGCAATTAAAAGCACAACTACCTAACGTTTCACATACCTTTACATTTTCAGGAAGGTTAAGTAACTGTCTCTTCTCCTTTAGCCTCTTCCATACAGTTTCAACTGTTTCCTCTACAGATGACATTGGTGAGTTGGTGACTTCATATTGCTCCACCACAATAGATGCTATTGGTCTTTCTTCATAGGGTTTACTTTGTGTGGCTCTTGGCACAGTTTGATCTTCAGACAATTTTAGCTTTAACTCTGAAAAAAAGGCATTTTAAGCAGTGTAGAATATAATGGAATTGGGAATGTATCAGCATTGAAATGGTTCTTCAGAAAATAAATAAATATAGTGTCATTTCAGGAATCGCAGCAGGGTGTATTTATATGGAGAGTGGATGGAAAAGATGCGATAAAGCAAAAAAATTCCTCTCTTCAAACTTTTTTCAACTTTACTTATAAACAGCTAATAAAATGATTCAACTTAATGTGAAGAAAGGAAAATATGAACAATAACATTTAGATGCTGTTTTTTCTTTCTCACATTGGGCTGAGGTTTCAAAATGGTTTTGCTCAGCCAGTAAAATGGCCAATAGTAGCATATTATTTAAAGGGAAGGTGGCCTCTTCATGTTCAGAGCTCCGGACCCTCTTTACTGAACGCTGCAAGCCCCTCCCCTCTACTCTAAATGATAGCTTTACAGCTGTCACTCAGAGCCAAGAGCGGCACTTGTGATCATGGCGTCGGAGACATCAAAATGTAGATTTCTCAGTCATGACACTTGCATGACCGACAACACAGGTATTGTTAGGCTGCACGCCCCACACTGTATATAGCACTGTCAGCAGTTTTGAGGGCTAAAAGCTGCTAACAGGTTCCCTTTTAGAGATGGTAGCATGGCTACACATCTGGTATTACACAAACAGCCCATGGAGGAAAAGAAAGCAGGGTACAATCTGAAATTCAAGATGGTGTCTGACCAGAACACTAGAAATTTTAGTGAGTGTTGAATGTGTGATTATTTTGACATATCGATAGTTGTTTTTGTATTGATCAGATTAAAAAAGTTTGTTAATATTAATTCCAGTATGTGTACCTGGCTTGGTGAATGTGAATTTAAACACCATTTTATGTTTGAGTCTAATACTCTGTGCCGAATTAATTTTCTCAATACATCTTAAAAGTGCTGCAGCTCCAAATGCCTTGCACTAGGGGGAGCTTAGAAGCATACTATTTTATTATGGAGTTCAATGTATAAATGTTTGCAATAAGCTTCCAAGCTCCCTCTAGTGGAGGCTACATGTAGCCTGAATTTTTATCATTTAATTGTAGGTCTATGAAAGCTATATTAAGAAGTTAACGTGTACAGGTTTTTTTTTTATACCTATTTAGATTTATAAAAAAAAAAAGGTTGTCATTGAGGCCTCATATGGGCTTAGAAACTGGTGTTGATGCTATATAAGTACCCGATTTGATATAACAACCTTTTTATCACCAACATATCATTGAACTGTACCAATATTAATGCTGGCTGCAGTGTTTATATGCTTTCAGCGCATGGTTAACCATTCACTGCCTTGCATCCGGTTGCCAAACATCTTAGAAAGCATTAAAATGACTGCAGAATACTTTTTAAATAATCAGCTGAATATGGGAAGTGTTCAGTGTCATAAGAAAATGTAAACTGGATGATAAAGTGAATTAGACTGTGCACACAGAACCCAATATCTGATAATCAGGCCCATAATTGGCCCATGTAGTGTTTATAACAAGTGCTGACAACAGGGGAGAGGGGGATTTACAATGTATTATGAATAAATATTATAAATCTCCCAGAGATCTAAACAATCCTTCAAGTCACCCAACACCCTGCTGAGCTGTCTCTTTGGCCAGGACAGCAGCGAGCCGATATTTCAGTCTTGATCTGTGGGACATCTTGTCTGTGAGATATGGCCAGCTTTACTTATTAAATCACAATTCGCTGCATGTAGAAAATAAAACGTACCTTTAAGCTGTTTACGAGCCTTCGACAGGTCATTCATCCATTTCAGAACTTCAAGATTGGAAGTTTTATCACTATGAGAAGGCTAAAGAACAGATAGAATTTTTTTTAAACAACTGATTAAATCAATGCAAAAAATTATTAATTAATATTACTCAATTAAATCATAATGTTTCTACAGGACTGGACCACTTGCTTTATGGACAATAATATGGCTGGGCAGTATACCAGCTCGCACAATAGTGCAGTGTCCCACCTTGTCGATATAGAGGAAACACCATTTAAACTTGTCTTTGGCGCCACTAGTTGCTAAGGCTATTCTCCTATGTGCGGTCCTTGCCCTGTATGTGCGGTCCTTGCCCTGTACTGCCTCATTGTTGCAAACCACCAGCCTTGATATGGAGTACCCCTTAGCTTGTTCTCTGCATGGACTGCTGGACTCCACATACAGATGTAGCCAAGTTTATCTTGACTCTGATAACTTGCTGCAGCATGATATCACAAAACAAAAGCCATTGAAAAAGCCAAGTTCAAGTTTCTTGACACTGTGCATTCAATGCGTTAAAAGTCAAGATAAAGATGGCTACATCTGTGCAGGACATTTGTCTGTTCCCGGTACACTAATCCTAGTTGCTGCTTATGTTCTCCAGTCCGCAACAAGGGAAGTCTGGAAATCTAGGTTCTTTAAGTGAATAACACAATCCCCTGGGCTACTCCCCGAACAACTGCTGGTTTCCAGAGAACCTTACAATCAGGTTTTATTTGACCACTAGATCTAAACACATCTATACATAAAGAAGTGTGGTTTGAAAGATTCAGTACAATGTGCCTTGGATCGTGACCAAGCACAAGTAAAACATACAGAGAAACTAACAGATTCTGACCTTTATTGTAAATGGCAATCACAAACACTTTATAATAGGAGCTTGTCATGCAGAGCCAGAGGACGTTATGTCATTTCTGGAATAATAAAAAGGCATTCCTGTCCTTCTGACAGAGGTCACACTTTTGGAAACTTTATGATACTGTTGGCTATAGTTAACCATTGTCCATGCTCTATTTCCAGAATATATATGTGATATACTCACACGATAATTTTTCTCCTGCTCAAATTTATCTTCAAATTTTCTGATCTTCCTCTTCAGATTCTGTATTTGTTTGGTGAGTTGTATAACGGTCAAGGGTTCTTTTTGATCTTCACAATTCCCTCTTGATGAACTTCTTGGCCTTCAAAGATGGCAAAAGAATCAACTAAAAGAGTCACTATCTTATCTTCAATGATTTTGAATGCAATCTTATACAGTTTGAAGGTAGCCATTTCAGAGTCAGAAAAGTTTGCAATGGGATGACTCCAGAGCGTCCAGAAGAATTTCTTTGTCTTACATACACTATATGGACAAAAGTATTGGATCACCTGCACATTACACCTGCAGGAGCTTTTATGACATGCCATTCTACATCCATAGGCATTAATATGGAGTTGGTGCCCCCTTTGCAGCTAAAACAGCTTCCACTCTTCTGGGAAAACTTTCTACAAGATTTTGCAGTGGGAATTTTGCTTCTTCATCCAGAAGAGCATTTGTGAGGTTAGACACTGATGTTGGACGAGAGGTCCTGGATCACAGTCTCAGTTCTAGTTCATCCCAAAGGTGTTCACAGAGAAACGCAACTCAATATTTATAAGGGTGCAGTCACATGGGGCAGATATTGTTGAAGAAATTTGTGCGATTGAGAATAAGTTCTATTTATCAGTACTTGCCAAAAAACCATCCGACCGTCGCAGTGTGCATGGCCTGTGATTGCAGCAGAGACGGCCACGGAATGTCATTCGCGGGCCGACCGTAAATCACGGACCGTGCACACGTTGATTTCAATGAGCCCGGAGCACAAATGCGGCCCGTATAATAACAGGTCTTATCTTTTTGCAGACCGGGCTCCCGGCCAATGCACGTGCATGGGCCCAAAGAAATTAATGGGTCTGCAATTCACCCGCAGTTTTGAATGTGAATTGCGGCCGCAAAAACATATTCGTGTTCTAAGTAGTGACCCAATTTTGGAAACTACACCCGTGAAGGTATTTATCAAGGGGTGTAGTGAGAGTTTTCATCCCACAGGTGTTTTCCAGAAATTAATGCACAGCAGATGTTGCAAATTGCAATTTTCCCCAGATTTGCCAGTTCAGTGCGCAAAATTTTGTGGCCAGCTTTGTGTATTCTGGAGATACGCACCCCATATATTGTTAAGCGGGTTTTCCCGGGTATGGCATTGCCACACATGTGGACGTAAACTGCGGTTTGAGCAAACTGCAGGGCTTAGTATGAATAGAGAGCCATTTGGCTCTTTGAGCGCAGATTTTGTTTGGTAGTAGTTTTGTTTGGGATTTTAATGGTATTTCCGTTTATAATGTGGAGCCATATGTAAGTTGTGCAGAGTACATAAGGGCATAATAAGGTGGTATAACAATAAGGTAAATAGTAAAATGAATATTCCACAGATGTGTGGTACGCTCGAAGCAATCCTTTATGCACAGGCCAGTGTCACACTAATGGTGTACCTTCCATCTTTTGGAACTAGCTAGCTCTGATTTCGGGCATTACAGCTGAGTGCCAGCTGTAGAATACGGCTGATACCCACTGCTAACGGTACCAGCTGAGCTTCTGAGCTCGTGAAATCAGCATACCATGCAGTTACAAAAATTTGTGAGAAATCTTTGCCCATTTAGGTCAAATGTCGGAAAGGGTTTAAAAGTATTTGTTGTAGTTTAAAAATCACTTTTTGTTAGAATGGTCCCCTAACAAAACCTCTAGAAACTGGGACACCAGTAATCAAGTGTTCAATTTCTCTGCAGTGCCACCGCAGGTGAAATGAAGCATTACACAGTATCCACTAACATGAATGTGCTATTTGCCATAATGCTTATGAAATGCTCTTTATAGCCACTCTACTCTCTGGCTAAGAGATGAGGATCCAAAAGTAGTGACCCCCTATATTAACACAAAATTATCTAAAGGGGTATTTAAAAATTTGTGTTTTTAAACAACACAAGCCCTTTCAATAACCTATATAGTGATTTTTGTTCATGAGGTCTCTAAAAAGTGAATACAAGTACCTTCTTTTGTAATTATAGTATGTAAATGTATAGAAATTTATAATTGTCAGCCTTAAAAATAATACAGGATGCTGTATCAGAGGGAATATTTATTTATACAGAGGAAAGAGCAGATCAAGTAAACACTCTGGGCAGTAGGATGACGTGATACATAGGTAGAGCAACTGAGAATGACCTTGTCTATTATATATATTATGTATAAACTCTATTCAACATTCCCAATATGAGCATGTTATAGAAGAAAGTAAATTGATTCCTACATTCTGCTGTTGCACTATATATGTTATGGTGTCAGTATATATCTTCACTACCATATATCTCACAAATGCAAAACATAAAATAACTACTTACATCATGAATTGCTGAGTACTTGGTGGGGAAGGCGCAGACTCAGGATCCAAGTTAAATCTCTGACTTTGACTGAAGATAGAACAGCGTGGGGACAACAATGGATTATCTCCATCAGTGATGTGGAACAAGAGCCGGCTGGTCTCAAAGCTTCGATTATCATCAGTCGCATGGTCTGCATCGCTCTGTAGCTCCCTATGAACTGATGATGGCTCTAAAATTGAAGTAGAAGAAACAATAAAATAGGTTTGTTTGCATGAAATGCATATTCACATATCAAAAGTATTTTCAATCCGATTCAATGCGAATTAAGGATAGGGACTAAACCATTTGCTTAACCTATACATAGAGAATTGCGTATTAGCCATTATGTATGGAATACCTACAGTATTATTCAAATTGTTCCCTATGCAAATAGGTGGATAAATTACTTGTGACCAGTGATAGCCAATATCTGCTGCCCCATAAGCAAAATATAGGCTTAGTGCAATGGTTTTCCAGCAGCCCCAGTAACCTTTTGTAATCAATGAATATTCAATGTGTAATCTTAGTTATATATTCTGCATTGTTGTATTCATATCTGTACCTACTGCAGTCAACCTTACAATTTATTCTCCCATTTATTATATTTTTGTATTGTTCTACATAAATAACCACATGCGGAAAAAAAAACATACCCAATCCTAAAAGCATGGAAGAATTGTAACTATAAACATATTAAACAGAAAGAATTTATTTCAGAAAGAGGTAATTTCCTGCAGAGTCTGCATTATTTTCAGTTCACAAATACCTCTGACATATAGAATAAACCAGTATAAAAGAGTATCCGGCACACCAATTTCGAAAAAAAAGGTAATTTTATTTTGTTTTTAATGCCAGTAGCAGAATGCTACTGGCATTAAAAACAAAATAAAATTACCCTTTGTTTCGAAATTGGTGTGCCGGATACTCTTTTATACTCATCTTCAGGTTGGGCCCCTATCTGTGCAAAACCCCATCCTTCCACATATCTGGTGCTATCTGAACCTATACACATATATAATAAACCAACTATAAAAAGAAAAACCTTACAACTATAGAATGTTTATACAAAAAGGAAAATTCCAGTCACCGTGTGCTAAGGTAAAATGATGTGCAATGGTGGCAGCGGTACCGTCGTTTCACAAAGGGGTGGACATGTCTCAGGGACCTGGCGGTCATTGTGCCTAGAAATTTGCTACCGGCATATAGACTTCTGGTATGTTTTCTAATGACATCTACTTTATGAAGGTTGTTCCTATAGTTGGGCCTCTAAAAAATAAACCATGGATAGTATTTCTATTGTCTATTGACAGCCATGTCAAAAGAGGCTCATAGATCACATTGGCAAACTTTCTACTTTTCCACAGTGCCTTCATAACAGTGACAACCACAGTGCCGGTCACAGAGCCCTCAGTAACAGCCACAGAGCCCTCCGTAACAGCCACAGAGCCCTCCATAACAGCCACAGAGCCCTCCATAACAGCCACAGAACCCAAAGAAACAGAGCCCTCTGTAATAGCCACAAAGCCTTCAGAAATAGCCAAAGAGTTCTCAGTAACAGTCACAGAGCCCTCAGTAACAGCCAGAGCCCTCCATAGTAGCCACAGAGCCCTCAGTAACAGCCACAGAGCCCTCCGTAGTAGCCACAGAGACCACAGTCACAGAGCCCTCAGTAACGCGATGGTATGGCATTTCTGATTTATTTTGTTGTAAACAAAAATGTTTTTTAAACTGCGAGTATGCAAAAAACTCACTAGCGATGCAAATAATTTTACCATTGTCCTCAAGACAGAATACAATGCACAAACAACATCAGTTGCAATTCTGCTCTACTAAAACGTCATATGCTATTTTGTCTGCACCGCAAACAATGTCTTACATGGGCAAAAAAGTAAGAAAATGAATCATCTGAATATATATATATATATCACTATTTGAATTTGTTTAACGCCCATGTTCCTAATATTATAACAACTAATTGCATTAATGACTGTAGTGTTTACTTAATTGCCCCTTATTGGTACATTTATTAGGGTTCTCCTCTCTAACGTGGCATACATGCAAAAACAAAAATAATAATAATTAAGTAGTGTTGCCATGATCGTGGCCATTTTAAAAAAAAACATGTGTAAGTAATTCTAGGAAATATTTAGTACGCAAAACCACGGTACTTTATTTAAAAAAACATGATTTTCTCATGTTTTTCCCTATGCTGATGTCAATGTAAAAAAAATGCTACCCAAATACCAAGGATAGACTATGATTGAAAAAGATTCAGCATGTGCTACGGTGATCATGGATCCGCAGTGTGCATGTTTATTTCAATAGGTACATTGGGATAAGAGCAGTGGCGTAACTACCGCTATAGCATCCGTAGCGGCTGCTACGGGGCCCGCGGCATGAGGGGGCCCGTGTTGCCCGCCTACACGGGCCCCCACCATGGACGGAGGCTCCGCTAGCAGCCGCTATGGCTGCGACAGCGCGACTGCACTGAACACTACGGCAGAGCAGGGAGGTATCTCCCCGCTCTGCCATTAAACGGGTTCTTCTTACAAAAGACATGTATGCCCTATCCACAGGATATCCACAGGATAGGGGATACATGTGTGATCGCTGGCAGCGATAAGGAGAACAGGGGACCGAAAGTCCCCTGAAGTTCTCCATCACAAACCTCAGACTTCCGGGGTCTGTGTCGGCAGCTCCATAGAAATGAATGGAGCGCCTGTCGCGCTTGTGCGCATGCGTGACCAGCGCTCCTTTAATTTTTATTGAGCTGCGCAGACCCCGGAAGTCAGAGGTTAGTCATGGAGAACTTCGGGGGACTTTCAGTCCCCTGTTCTCCCTATCGCTGCCAGCGATCACACATGTATCCCCTATCCTGTGGATAGGGGATACATGTCTTTTGTAGGACACACTATAGGTTGGATTTTTTGGGGGGGTTGGGGCTGCATGCCGTTACCTACAGGGGGGCTGTATAGCGTTACCTACAGGGGGCTGTATAGCGTTACCTACAGGGGGCTGTATAGTGTTACCTACAGGGGGCTGTATGACATTACCTACAGGGGGCTGTATAGCGTTACCTACAGGGGGCTGTATGGCGTTACCTACAGGCGGGGGCTGTACGGCGTTACCTACAGGGAGGGGCTGTATGGCGTTACCTACAGGGGGGCTGTATGGCGTTACCTACATGGGGGCTGTATGGCGTTATCTACAGGGTGGGCTGTATGCCGTTATCTACAGGGGGGCTGTATGGCGTTATCTACAGGGGGGCTGTAAAAAAGGCACTATCTACAAGGGGGGGGGGCCCAGTCAAAAGTTTGCTATGGGGTCGAGTCTTTCCTAGTTACGCCCCTGGATAAGAGGCTGCCAAGCACTATGATGCCACTTATCTTACTGAGAAAGTTAGAATCCAACTCATTTGATCCTTCTTTTCGCCTCTGCTCTCGGAGAACCATCATGCAGGCACCATAGACATGAAAGTATTGGAGGAAGGGATGTAACTGGGGTGCAGAGGTTGCAGTCGCACCTCACCCGTCAGACTGGATGGGGCCCAAAGTTTAGCTTTATAACTGTGATAATTATCCCTTTACTGTATATCCCTAATATTCTCTGTACTGTGATATCACTGTGTGCATTATACTTGAATTATGATAGTGTGTTTATTATCTATATACTCTCTCATTACTATGGTTCTTAATCATTAATTGTGACATTACTATGTTATCCCTGTTCTGTGACATCATAGTGCATGACTCAAATAAGTCGAGTCGCTTCTCCCCTTATGTAAATCTACCCTCCCAAAGCAGACACTGAAACAGAGTTGGATTTTAATGGCCACAGCAGCCGTTTATTATTTAAATAACAATAACTTTAAATACCATAATTTTTGAATCCCCAAAAAAGGGGATACATCATAACAACAAATAACCCACTGCGACCCTATCAGGGTCATAACATTATAAACCAACCAGAATGACAGGGGCAAGTCCTTGAAGCCACCGATACTTAATTTTGGCCATCTGCCCACAAATACCTTACCCCCAGCCGTAACCCGGCCCAGGAGCACCAAATTACCTTTTTGCAGATGACCACCATATATATATAAATATATATAACCCAGCTTTCAAAAGGGGTAACACCCTAAGAAGCCGACAAATTGGGGGTGCATCCCGTGATGCATTCCCCCCCACCACTTTTTACGACCTACTTCAAGGACTCCCCCCCGCAGCTGCAATGACAAAATTTAACCTCCCCCAAATACAAATGTCAATAAGCAAATAAACTTTGACGAGAAGAACCACCATCCGCAGCAACCTCTTGCCGCGGTCAACCGATCCACATCAGGGCGGGCGGGCGGGAACATGTTCCTGCTTCTGTGTCCTGGCGAAGAGAGGGAGAGCACAAACAGGAAACAGGTACATCCCCTTCAATCCCCACCCCTTCTCACTCAAGCCCTCCTGCTGTCCCCCCCCCCTTTCCTCTCATAGGCCAGCCAACTCTGTGTCCCTCCCATCTATTTTAGTCATGGAGGCCTTCCCTTATTCCTTTTTTCTTCTTTCAGTACGGCCTCTTCTTGACTCAAATAAGTCGAGTCGCTTCTCCCCTTATGTAAATCTACCCTCCCAAAGCAGACACTGAAACAGAGTTGGATTTTAATGGCCACAGCAGCCGTTTATTATTTAAATAACAATAACTTTAAATACCATAATTTTTGAATCCCCAAAAAAGGGGATACATCATAACAACAAATAACCCACTGCGACCCTATCAGGGTCATAACATTATAAACCAACCAGAATGACAGGGGCAAGTCCTTGAAGCCACCGATACTTAATTTTGGCCATCTGCCCACAAATACCTTACCCCCAGCCGTAACCCGGCCCAGGAGCACCAAATTACCTTTTTGCAGATGACCACCATATATATATAAATATATATAACCCAGCTTTCAAAAGGGGTAACACCCTAAGAAGCCGACAAATTGGGGGTGCATCCCGTGATGCATTCCCCCCACCACTTTTTACGACCTACTTCAAGGACTCCCCCCCGCCAAAGCGAAACAGGCCTTGACCACCTCACGCCTGCGAGCTCCTCCACACTCCCACCGCTCGCTCAATTCCATCGGTCAAAGCCAGACTCCACATATCCATCCCCACCTCATTGAGGTGCACACCGTCCTCTCTCCAGTAGCTGCCTGTCCCAGCCTCCAGATCCCAGTGGCGCACCGCAACCCCACCATTACGCGTCACGAAGCTCGATATGGCCCTATTAGCCTTAATGCGAGCCTTGTTAATTTTTCCCACAGAACGGGCCATCCGCCAGTTCTTCCTAGGGACCATCTCAGACCACACCGTCACCAATTTAGGATAAGTTGCCCATAAGCAGAGCAAATCATGCTTGACGTCCCGTACCAACTCCCGGAAAGGGCGTATACCCAAATCGTTGCCTCCCACATGCAACACCAGTACCTCCGGCGCCCTGTCAAGCAGTACAAAATTGTGAAACTCGGGCAATACCCTGTTCCATGTCATTCCCCGTATACCCATCCACCTCACAACCGCCGCGTCCCGCGGAATCCTGAGCTGTCGACCGTCCGGCCGTACATCCGCGCGAAGGGCACCCCAGTACACAAAAGAATGTCCCATAATCCACACCATGCATGAGTCACGGCCTGCAAAACAAATGAAGAACATACACGCACCACCTCTTGCTGCCGCGTACCATTAATACTCAGGCGGAAACGCACGCACCCGGAACATGCTATACATCAATATATCACAACATGTTCAAGCGCACATAAGAACGGAAACGCGCCGACTCCCAACGCCCTATCCGCTGCACGCCTGCATCATCTAAACCCCATCTCACCGCCTCCGTCGCTGCCCCTATACGGAAAGAATGAGACGAGTATTGCTCTGCCTGCACCCCACTAGCCACCAGACACTTTCTGAAAACCGAAATAAACTGATACCGCGACAGAAACGAGCCATCCTCGTGCCGCAGCAACGGCCCGTCTGAGAGATCTAAACCCGCCAAGTACTCCTTGACACACAACACTGGACAAACCGGATTCTTTGGGACCGCCAGCAAAACCACTCGACGTCCTGCCCCTCCTTGGTCCGTTTTGGACCTTCGCAACACTATCTCCACCCTGTCTTCATACAAATCGACATTATCCTGCAACAAGCCCCCCGCTCTCACCGAACTGGGGGAAACCAATTCCCCTACCCGAAAAGCTCCAAAAAAGGCTAACGCAAAAGCCAACCGGAAAAGCTTGCTCTCATACTCTGAACGACACACCTGCCGCACCACCACCTCCAGGGAACACAACAATTGAAATGACACGGGACGCCTCTTATCCCTCACCACTACACCCCGTCTCAGCCCTTTCAATGCCTGGCCCACCAAAAACCGCTTCGTGATATCTGCCAACCCCCGTAACTTACAACCGAAAGCAATGGCCGCCACGAAGCGATTAACCTTAGCGACCGTGCAACCCCGGGCGAACGCATCCCCCAACCAAAACAGCAAGGCCACCATCCTATCATCATCCGAGCACACATCTCCCAAAGATCTCACCCACTCCTCCCATTGCCTCCATCCAGCCGCATACGACGACCACGTCGCACTGGCCAGTGAACGTTTAATCAATGCACCTGCCGCCTGGATACCAGCTCCCACAGATGACTGGGACAGTCCACCCCTGTTAACTCCGCGTCCGGGACCAGCTGCCGGAAACGATCCCACTGCGAGCGAGAAAGCGCGTCAGCAATACAATTCTCTACCCCGGGAACATGCACCGCCACCACCCATGCATTTAAACTCAAACAGGAAAGCACCAACTGACGCAACAAGCGAACCACTGGAGGGGACGACGCCGAAGTATTATTTATAGCCATCACCACCCCCAAATTGTCGCAATGAAAACGCACTTTTTTGTCCCGGAACCTGTCTCCCCAAATGGTGACCGCCACCACGATGGGAAACAGTTCGAGTAGGGCCAAGTTACGCGTCAGTCCCGCCTCCACCCATGCAACCGGCCATTTTCCCGCGCACCATTGACCTTTAAAGAACGCCCCGAACCCCACCGCCCCAGACGCGTCAGTGAACAATTCCAAATCGAAGCTATCTAACGCCCGGGACATCCAAAGAGAGCGCCCATTATACTGTGCCAGAAAATGGAGCCAGACCTGTAAATCTTCCCTGTGCTCTGCAGCCAGACAAATGAAATGATGGGGTTCCCGAACCCCCGCCGTCGCCGCTGCCAACCGCCGACAAAAAACCCTGCCCATCGGCATGATGCGGCAGGCAAAATTCAACTTCCCCAATAAGGACTGCAATTCACGTAGCGTAATTTTCCTAATCCGACACGCTCGCTCCACTACCAACCGCAAATCCCCCAACTTATCCTCCGGCAATCTGCACTCCATTGCTACGGAGTCGATAGTAATTCCCAAAAAACAAATGGTCGTCACCGGACCCTCAGTTTTTTCCACAGCCAAGGGTACACCGAACTCCCTTGACACCCAATTTACCGTCTCCAACAAATTTGCGCAAACCCCCGAACACGACGGGCCAACGCACAAGAAATCGTCGAGATAGTGAATAACTGATTCCACCCCCGCGACCTCCCTGACTACCCATTCCAAAAAAGAACTAAACACCTCAAAGTACGCGCACGACAACGAACAACCCATGGGAAGGCATCGATCAATGTAATAATCCCCTTCCCAATAACATCCCAACAACCTCTGGCTGTCCGGATGAACCGGCAACAAACGAAACGCCGCTTGAATATCAGTTTTTGCCATCAGAGCCCCTCTTCCGTAACCACGTACCAACGCTACCGCCGCATCAAACGACGTGTAGACCACAGAACAGAGATCCTGGTCAATGCCATCGTTAACCGACGCCCCCTTCGGGAAGGACAAATGCTGAATAAGCCGGAATTTGTTACCTTCTCGTTTTGGAACCACCCCTAACGGTGACACCACCAAACCTGGAACTGGGATCGTGCTAAAGGGGCCCGCCATTCTGCCCAGATCAATCTCCTTCCGGATTTTTTCCGAGACTACCCCCGCATGCTGATATGCCGACTTAAGGTTGCGCTGCGTGAAAGGGACCTCATGCAAAGGGGGCGGAATAATGAAACCGTAACCAAAACCTAAACTAATCAACCGCGCCCCCTCCTTATTGGGGTACCTACTTAGAAAGGGGGCCATCTTTATGAGTTTCACCGGAGTCTCCCCCATAACCAGACGCACCGCTGGCTCCCCCTTGTCGTTTACCCTTCTTAAAACATTTAGACGCTCCATGTGACTGCCCGCTGCAATGTGAACACGCATGCTTGAATTTACACGTCGCTCCAAATTTGCACTGCCCCTCATTGAACTGCCAACACGTCCCAAATTTTGAACCTGAGGCCTGACTACCCCCGCCAGAAGTTCCTGCTGCATTCCCGCTCCCGGGAAAGGACTGCCCCTGCTTATAAAGTGCCGTCACTTTCAACCATAAGGCTATGTCCTTATGGTCCCACCGTATATTCGGCCGCACCGCTTTCCTCTGCCGAAACTGCTCATCGTAACGAAGCCAGGCCTGGCCCCCATAAACCCGATGCGCCTCCCCCACCGCATCCAAATAACAAAACAAGCCGGAACAATTATCTGGCGCCTTTTCCCCAATAACGCTCGCCAAAATTGCAAAAGCCTGCATCCAATTGACGAACGTTTTTGGAATCAACCTGTACCGTCTCTTTTCTTCCTCATCCTTTTTTGTTTCATCCCGCTTCACCTTATCTAAATTAAACTTCTCCAGCGGAAGCAAGGAAAAAATCTCCACATACTCGTCCTTCCAAATCCTTTCCTTTACCTCCTGCTTTAAATGCGCCCCTAACGGGCCCTCATAACAAACATAAACCTCCCCGCGCGCACGATCATCAAGACGCACCCTATCAACCTCCTTTGGCGAGTCTGTTTGAACCGCCGCCGCCACTGCCACCGCTGCCCCGGCATTCAACCCCCCACCGTTTTGACGAACCGGAGCGCTTCCAACACTGCCCCCCCACACCGCGGCCGGCGCCACACCTGACGATTCTTGGGAAGGGGAACCACCTAGCCGCCCCACTAACACTTTTAAACATCCCACTAACTCCGCCAAACTATCCCCCGCACCCGCCTGTAGCGACGGGACCCCCGACTCCGCCGCGACGCCCACCGCCTCGACACCCTCTACACCGATACCCGACATCAATAAAGCTGGAAATGGTAACGTAGGTGTCAACTCACCAGGCTGCCCAGGGGCTGTGAGCCCGTCAGCCGGACCCCCATGTCCACGTGGAGAGGCCCGCCGCTCACCGTCCTCCAATGCTCCGGACTCCCTCTGGCGCTGTCCGCATTGGCAATGTGTGCACGGGGAATTCCGATTTTCGTCTGAGTAAAGGGGGGGTGACATCGCATCATCCAATTGGCCGAGGTCCAGTTCATGCCTCATCCGTCCCGCTGAACCAGCTCCGAGCTGTTCCGTCCCTGGCACTCCAACCACCGACCTCATCCTGCGACCTCTGGTCGTTTCCACCTCGACGACACCATGAGCCGACCCTCTGGCTGGCACATCACCATGCAGGGTCGCCGTTGCCCTTCCGCCACGTGCTGAAGAAGGAGAGGATGTGACCGGAAGTGAAGGCCGCGTCCTCCTCGCCGCTGCCGCCGGGCGCTGCCGCGTTTTGGGATTCCTCCCAGGACCAGACGAAAGAGCAGCGGCAGGCCGCCCTGGGGTCTGGCCTGCAGGGTCCACTGATGGGCTCCTCTTGCGCCGCCGCGCCCGCGGGATGTCTTCAGGACTCAGCCTTGCGGGCGGGCGCGAGCGCCTCGTGCTGCGCGTCACGCCGGGAGTGCCAGCCCTGGCCTGAGTCATGGGGGAAACGGGCTCTCCTCTTCTCCTGCCCGACCCCCTGGTACGCCGGTCCTGTACCTCGGCCTGCTCCAGCAGCCCCGCGACCACCGGCATGACAGAGCGCTCCCCGCTTGCTCCAGCCGACTCTGCTCGCTCCTGGACCGGAGCGCCCGATTGTCCCTGCAGCAGCGTCGCTACTCGTGCTCCGAGCCATCCAGGACCCTGAGAGGCTGCTGCGGCCCGCAACAGCTCCATAGCCTCCTCATCAGACGCAGCAGGGGTAACAAACATGTTCCTGCTTCTGTGTCCTGGCGAAGAGAGGGAGAGCACAAACAGGAAACAGGTACATCCCCTTCAATCCCCACCCCTTCTCACTCAAGCCCTCCTGCTGTCCCCCCCCCCTTTCCTCTCATAGGCCAGCCAACTCTGTGTCCCTCCCATCTATTTTAGTCATGGAGGCCTTCCCTTATTCCTTTTTTCTTCTTTCAGTACGGCCTCTTCTTGATTACCCTTGCCTATGACTCCACAGTGTTGATTATCAAAATACTGTTAGATCACTTTGTTTGTAATTCCTGTTTTGTGAAATCACATTATGCATTATCTCTGTATAGTAATACACTGTGACTATGATTACTGTATTGAGACATCACTGTCACTATTATTTCTATGTTGGTATTTCAATTTGGTCATTACTGCTGTGCTGTGACATTACTGTCTTTATTATTCCTTTGCAGAGACATAACTGTTTATTATCCGTGTACTGTGATATCACTGTGTTCATTATGTGTTTACTGTGACATCACTGTGTTCATTATCCCCGTGGTGGGATATCTTTGAGTGCACTAGCCAAGATCTATGATATAACTGTAAGAATCATTGCTGTGCAGTGACATAACTGTGTGCATTTTCAGGGGTGTATGTATCTGAGGTGCTGAGATTGCATGATGTGGCCCAGCGCTAGCTCTGCCGCGTAAGAGGATACCAGGGTTGCCAACATCCACTTCAGTCATTTCTGGACAACTTAGCTAAAAATCACGGATAGACCAAAATGTTTACAGACACATTACAAAATCAAGAGTTAGTGATAAACCTGATGTACCCCCATCATCTCTGTATATAACCCCATCATTCCTCTATATCACCCCCATCATCCCTGTATATAACCGCCATCACCCTCGTATATAACCCCATCATTTCTGTATATAATCCCCATCATCCCAGTATATAACCCCCATCATTCCTTTATATAACCCCAACATTCAAGTATATAACCCCATCATCCCTGTATATAACCCCCATCATCCCTGTATATAACCCCCATCATCCCTGTATATAACCCCAGCATCCCTATATATTACCCCCATCAATCCTGTATACAGGGATGATGGGAGTTATATACAGGGATGATGGGGGTTATACTCAGTGATGATGGGGGTTACATACATGGATGATGGCAGTTATATACAGTAATAATGTATATAACACCTATCAATTCTGTATATAGCCCCATCATTCCTGTATATTACCCCTAACAACCCTATATACAGGGATGATGGGGGCACAGTCTTAGCGGTGGTGGGGTGGAGTCCGCGCTCTGCCTTCTGGTGTAGTGGCACATACGCAGTGCAGACTTTGAGGAAAAAATAATAATTAATGGATGGTATTTTTTTCTGCCGGACACTACGGACGGCAGAAAAAAACACCTGTTTTTGCCGACTGTCCGTGAATTTACGGACGGTTGGCAACCCTGGAGGATACCAGTACTGGATGTTGCATGTAAAGTTGGTGAATGTGCATCAGGGCTTAGGAACTCCAAGTTACGTCTCTGGGTGGTGAATGCGCTAACAAAAAGTCTATGATTGTGGCTGCTTTGTTCCCACTGTATGGGCAGGATTTTTTTTTAAAAACATCTGCCTGCTGAGGTACATATATATGGTATATTATACAGTCTCGTTTGGTCTTCCCAGAAAGGTATAACACCCTTTTGTCAAGTTTATTTTGTAACATAGGATCAATTTGACCGCAAAGTTTAATAATTCAGTGAATACACACCGTTCAGCCATGACATTAAAACCATCTGCTTAATATTAGTCGGACCTTTGTGCCACCAAATCAGCTCTGACCCGGCAAGGAAAGAACTCCACAAGACCTCTGAAGGTGTCCTGTGGTACACAGTGTATGCTAGTGCCATCTCTTCCCCAGGTAAGCGAGGCACACGCACCCGGCTGTCCACATGATATAAAAGGAAATGTTATTCATCAGACCAGGCCACCTTCTTCCATTGCTCCATGGCCCAATTCTATGATTGTAGATGCTTTTGGCGGTGGACAGGGGTCAGCATGGGCACTCTGGCCGTTCTATGGTGACACAGCGCCAAACGTGGCAAGCTGCGATGTACTGTGCATTCTGACATCTTTCTCTTACATTTTTAAGACATTTTTGCTACAGTAGCTCTTCTGTGGGATTAAACCAGACATGCTAGCCTTCGATTCCCACGTGCATCAATGAGTCTTGGTTGCCTATGACCCTGTCGCCGTTTCCTCAGTTGTCCAACCTTGAATCACTTTTGGTAGGTACTAAACACTGCATACCTCACCCCACGAGACTTGTCATTTTGGAGATGCTCTCACCCAGACATCTAACCTTCACAATTTGGCCCTTGTCAAAGTCGCTCAGATCCTTACACTTGCCTACCTTTTCTGCTTCCAACACTCCAACAACTGACTGTTCACGCTGCCTAATATATCCCACCCCTTGTCAGACACCAGTGTAACAAGATAATTCATGTTATTTGCTTCACCTGTCAGTGGTTTTAGGGTAAGGCAACACAGAGCGGCAACCAGTCAGCCGAGACCCGACTGTGATGATGACAAAAAATGCGCCAACGTGCTGTTCGGCTCGGTTTTCAAAATGATTGTTAATGATGGCACGGTTTAGTTTTATAGCAGAAGCCACAACACAGTGCCAGATGTGTCAACCCTTTGGGAGCCTGAACAAACATAACAACATTAAATTGCGACTAAAAATACCTATTAGCTGGTAGTACACTAACAAAATAATGTCAATGTCCTCCCTCTACTTGGCCATATTTTATCTTCCAACACATACATTAACAATGGTTTTCCTTTTGTCTAATTGACAATGCAGAATACATAAAACACTGTAATTGCAGATCAAATGTGTGTATAATACAAGACAATCTTTCAAGGGACAATATGGGTCTAGAGCAACAGCAAAATATTGTTCATCTTATGGTCGGCAAGACGGAAAGATTTCTCTTGATGGGACAAATTAGCTCATTACTTGTTTGATATTGAAAAGCAGCATACATGCAAACACCTTGCTATGAGTAGAGCAATTTTACCATAATGGGTTTGTTTTAATTGCCCCTTATGGGACATTCTTAGTTGCTTGGCTTTAAAGGGGTCTCTTCACTGTCTATGGTGGAAAACCCCTTTAATGCTTAGGATCGTGGCCATTAAAACTAGCGACCATAAATAATGATGCGTTTTACCCAAATCAAAACATTTCCATCAGTCCGAAACAACAATATCATCACCATAGATGCAAAGATTATTTCTCTGCTTTATCATCACCTCTAATGGTCACCTGAAACATAGATGTGGCTACCAAACCAGATCTGACACTGGTTATATGTAAGAAATATAACATAATAAATAGCAATCTTGGTCGATAGCCATTTCTATTGATCAGCCTCTCTTCTTTTCTTGCATTTAACTCAAAACTTCCATAATTCCATAATTGTTTTGATATCTGGAAAGATCGGAACGAACGGTTTAGATGGCAGCATTACCTTTATATGTATGAGGTGATGTTCTAATAATGAATACATATTGGGTCATCGGTCCATAGTAAATCTTTATTTTGATGTCTACAATCACATTTCATGGCGCAGGAAGACAGGATGTTAATTGTAATTGGGCTTTTCATGAATGCTGATGTCATGACGGATCTTACAGGGAATGTCACACTAGACTTTCCACAGCACCAGCCGTCTCCAGACAAGGGACTGATGCAGCCAAAAAAGCAGCAGATTTCCTGCTTGCAAATAATGCGAATGAAGTCATTTCATTAAAGAAGACACTTCTGATACAATGGCCCAGTTCTATTAGATAGCCGTGCATTCTTATATAATCAATGGTCCTTACCTGCATGGTTTGCGGCTTCGCTTGGCACAGTCTGTATTAGAGAACTGGTCGTCTCTTTGCTGCCATGAGACTGTACCACAACCTCCTCCTGAGATGGCAAAAAAGCAGAGCACAGATCAGTTTCTAGGGCTTGTAGCTTCAGGAAGGAATTCTGCAAACAGAAGCAGAACATCAGGCTGGCTTCAAATGGCACTGAGATGTGATGGCAATCCTGTAATTCCCCAGCAGCAGCCGCACCAGCAGCAGGCTTCCCTATAACAGGATTTCCAGCTTTTAAAGGGGGGAAACCACCAAGCCGAACCTACGCAAATGTGACACGTGGGCTCTGCAGCGCTGCAAATCCTCATGTATATGGATTATTAATGACACCCGGGGATGGTGATTCCGTCAGACTGACCTCACTTCAATGTATCTGCTGCAGGGGGAGGGGAGATCAATTCTCACCATAGGCTTCCAGCCATTCATTCATGACTGTGACATCAGCATGTCCTGACTGCAGAACACACCCCCTGCCATTGATGAAAATGCACGCCATACCTTTACACTAGCATAGGGGTTATAGACGTGGGCGCTGCATGGAGCTGTCACAATAGAATTCATCTGCTGCCAGTGCCTTCTATCATATTAAAGCATGAACCCAATTTTTACCTTCACACACAAACAATGGCAGACTTCCCCACGGGTTTTATTTATTGTAAATCCTATTACGCTGCCAACTGATCAGATTAATAAAGGATCAGCATCTGTTAAATGAACAGCAGACCTTCCTGCAGATCACTGCCTGCGGCTAGCATACTGTGTGCATGTGTCTGGTTATATGGGCAGAGAAGATGAGACGTGCAGTGTAGCAGGGACACCTTTGTACACCAGCAGCGCTTGGCTGGGCACTATGAGTCACTCCAGCCTCCCCCAGATCGCCCATTAATGGCACACAGGGGAGCGGCACACTGCACACACGAGCAGATCTAGACTGCAGTGCCCACCACGGTTACTAGCATTCCTGTTTATGTACATATGTCCCCATGGTTATAGTCACCGGGTTCACAGCCAAACAAAGACTTGTGTTCTACTGCAGGTATTACCAAAAGCTGCTGAGCTTCATAGACAAGCAACAGATGGGGCTCATTATATGCATATACTAAGGTGACACCAAGGAAACATATCATATTCCCATTTTTTTCTCAACCTTTCGGCCCCGCTCACACAGTGCTGATTTGCTGAAAATTTTGCACACATTTTTTTAAGCCAAAACCAGAATTGGATCCAGGACATCAGACCTATAAGGACTTCCTTTATATATTTATTATGTTTAGATTCCATTCCTGGTTTTGGCTTAAAAGATAACACGCAAAATCATGAAAAAAAAAGCGGCACTTGTTTGGAGCAATTTTTCACGTGGTTTTTAACCAATGACAACCAAAAAAACCCAGCAAAAAACACTTGCATTTCAAAAGCTCTCAAAAAACCGAAAGCAGGAGCTATTCTAATATTAAGACAGGAGGGCTGTTATTCTCAGAAACGTTTGGTCCTGTAACTCAAATAATAATAATATTTTAGCTAAAGAAGAAATAGAAAAATAAATACTATAAATTGTACATACACGGGGTATTTTGCAGGAGGAATATCTGCCTCAAAATTCAGTTTGGAAGTTTGAGGCAGATATTCCTCTCCCTGCACGGCAATTTTCGCGCCGTTTTTCGCCCGCGGCCATTGATCGCCGCGGGCATAAAACAGCGTGAAATACGCTTTCTCTGCCTCCCATTGAAGTCAATGGGAGGTCAGAGGCGGAAGCGCCCGAAGATAGGGCATGTCGCTTCTTTTTCCCGCGAGGCAGTTTTACTGCTCGCGGGAAAAAGACGCCGACGCCTCCCATTGAAATCAATGGGAGGCGTTTTCGGGTCGTTTTTGCCGAGTTTTGCAACGCGGTTTCCGCGTCAAAAAACTCGGCAAAATACTCCGTGTGAACATAGCCTTAGTATGTTTTGTCCCCACATAGAAGCAGTAGCTTCTTTTACTACCTAAATGGACCTTGTTTTAGGTATATTCATTTATTTCTGGACACTAAGATTATATGCACACGTGACAGATTTTTTTAAGCAGAAATGTCTGGGCCTGTCCCACTCATCTTAGTGGGGCTTGCAGAGATCCATGCACCTGCTGCAGAAACAACCACATTCACATGTGTGGAATTCATTTTTCATGCACAGAAATTTCTGCCACAAATCCGCCACGTGTAAATATACTGTACATTAGTGGCAGTAGTGCTGAAATCTACTGAGATCTGCAGTCCCTGTGTGCCGCAGAAGATCGCTACCAGATACCTGTTTCTATCCATAGACACTTCAGGGGTAACGTCTCCACTAACAGTACATACGACTTATGGTTCTGGCATCAATTATGTGTAATGATGACATAACATAGAAACAATAATATCCCATTATTAATTAGAAGAAAAGCTGTTATAAACATTAGATACATTGTGGGTCGTACATGTAAAATATGCTGCATAAACACATATACCTGCACCTATTCTTAGGCACGTTTATGCATAGAGAAGTAGGGGTAAATCAGTTGCTGAACGATTGGGAGGGCACACCACATTTTTATGTTCATATTGAACGCCATTTTTTCACTGAAAAATTCTGTGATTGTATTGATTAAACCCCACTGAATCTATCCCTGTAAAACACCAAACAAATTTATTTTTCAAACATCATACAGACACTAGGTGAAGATTTATTAAGAATGATGTTTTATGCACCAGTCTCAATAAACATTTCGCTGGAGTAAGATGCAACACGTTTATTAAGAAACGAACGCCTCTTAATAAATGAGTCGCGTCTATCGGCCGGCTGTGTGGTCACCGCACGACTTTGCTTCTCCCCTCAGATTCTCACAGCAGGGCTGTGCCGAGCTGCATCAGTACCTTGAGCCGTGTCCTTCTGTAAGAACCTGAAGGGAGAATCGGAGCGAGATTTTTTTTTCTTTTTTTGTTTTATTGTGGAAGGAGTACAGAAGTGCAGTCTGATGGGTGAGTAGTTCGATCAGGGGGGGGGGGGGGGGGAGTCATGGCGCCTGACACAGGCCTCTACCTTGCTATGTCACCAGAGTGAAATCACCACTTTCCGATGTAAATTATATTAATTGTGATGGGCTGTAGGTGGTCCTGCCCCCATTTGTTAGGCCACGCCATTATTTCAAAAGTGCCAAAGGTGGACTAAAATGGCAAAAATTAACAATTTTCCCTGCAAATTGCGACTTTTCTACACCAAAAAAATTTGCCATAGAAAGGTTCATTAATTCCTCCCAATATAGCTTTGACGTGGTTTTATTTTTAATAACTGATTCATAAAACTAAAGTTAAACATTTAATTTCCACTGTATGTATTATCACTTAAGGACTCTCGGTTATTTTTTGCTGTTAGATCACAGTGGTCAAATGAGATCAGCAGGAGACTATCCAAGCACTGATATTAATATACGTACAGTAGTTATCCTATATGTTTGTACTCTATAGACGTAATACTAGATACAAAAAAAACCCCTGTGATCACAGAGAGCAGGAGGCCACAGCAGGAGCCAGGGTAATGCTGTTCACTACAGAGCAGCATAAAACCTCACCATAATGCATTATGCATTGTACACTGACATATACAGAGCAACCGCAGCAGTAAAGTGCAGTCTTATCACACGTTCTGTCTACCCTTATTATCCTGCAGGTTACAATGACAACAAACAGGAGACATCGAAGAGCATTGGTAGTCCCCACAGACATTTTATTAATGGTGCATCATATTTTAATTGTCTATGGCCAGCCTGCGGGTGTGCAAGTATAATGATATTTCTCCTGGATGACACCAAGCTATTGTACTATGAGAAATACTGCCTACAGACCTGTTACCTGCCTGTATTTTTGAAGTCCTTTCTAAGAAAATAATTTAAGTCTCATGCAACCCTTATGCTATGAAGTGTGACCTGCAGGTTTGATTAATCTGCTGCCCAATGGTCCCCCTACATCTGCGGCTGTATTCTGCAAACTCCCTCAAAACATAACAGTGGCTTGGTGACTTGTCCACATGGCTCGCTCCGATAAAAAATACACGTAAAGAAAAAATCTGCAAGTCAACATTACAATGGGTCGCTGCCAAGACAAAGTCTGCCATGTAGACCAAATGTAGCACTTCTTATTGACAGAAGATTAACGGCCTACCAAGATTTAGGTATTAGGGTAGAAACACAGGTAGTGGTCACTGTGGGTCCGCGATGTGAGCCGGCATGTGGTTTCACTACAATTTGTGGGCATTAACATGATTTATAATGTCAGTGCCTTTTTACATGTACAGTAAACAGCAATTTTATCAGCAAAAATGTCAGGACATTAACAGTCCTTTAAAAAAACACTGATTTGTAGTAAAAATGCTACGTATGTCCCTATACTTGGACTTTGTGTAAGGCAGGGGTGGGGAACTTTTTTTCTGTCAAGGGCCATTTGGATATTTATAACATCATTCTCGGGCCAAACAGAATTATCAACTTAAAATTTAGCCGTTATATTTGGTCAAACATTGAATTAACTCACCCCTAATGTGATGGCTGGAACTGCTTCACTTTGGTGTGGTGTGTGATGTTAGCCGGTATTGATGATGTTGCTACTGAGTCGGTCAGTCTGGAGCGGTCGACTCTTTGCAATAGTAAGTTTTGAAAAGAAGTGCTCACAGTAGTAAGTTGTTCCGACCTACTTAAAGGTGTTTTCCCATCAGGGACATTTATGACCTATCCACTGGATATGTCAAATGTCAGATAGATGAGAGTCCCACCTCTGGGACACACACCTATATCTAGAACTGGGCCCCCTAAACCCCATTCTACCTCTCTGTGTTCAACCTGATTTCCGACCATGAAGTAGAAAACAGCGTAGCTCGCTGAGCTACGCTGTTTCCGTAACCCCTATAACAGTGAATGGCATTTATGGAAGCCGCGTAGCATGCGAGTTACGCTGTTTCCGTAACTGCCATTTAGTTCTATGGGATTTACGGAAACAGCGTAGCTCAGCGAGTTACGCTGTTTTCTTATTCATGGTCGGAAATCACAAACTTCAGCCACAACACAAGAGGTAGAACAGGGTTTAGGGGGCTCCGTTCTAGAGATAGAACTGGGACCTGCACCTATCTGATATTTATGACATATCCTGTGGATATATCAAAATTGTCCTTGATGGGAAAACCCCTTTAAGTCACCTGACCTCACTTCATGCGTTTAGGACAGGTCCTATGTCTACGCTACAGCTAAATTTCTACATTTAGGCCTCAGCTAAGTTTCAAAATTTTAGGTCAGGAGCAGGAGGAGGGCAGATGGAGCCAAGTACTGTAGTTCACTACTAGTGAATGAGGATGCCTCAGTCTGAGTGAGGAGGTCAGTGCGAGCGGACCGGGAGTGGACCAATCAAGTCATCTGACTTGAGTCACCGGACCTCAAATCAGGTGACTCAGGCCAGGTGACTGGACTGGTCCACTCCCGGGCCGGCACGCACCGGCCTCACTCAGAACGCCGCTATACTTTGCTCCGTCCATCCTCCACCTGCTCCTAAATGTGAGTGAGTAGGGCAGACAGAGCTAAGCAGGAAATGACACGGCGGCAGCGGCGGTCTGAGTACGGTCGGTGCGTGGTGTGACGGGAGTGGACCAGCCCAGTCCCCTGACCTCACGTCATTGACGTGAGGTCAGGTGGCTCAGGTCAGATGACTGGACTGTGCCGGCTCGGGAGTGGACCGATCAGATGACTCAGGTCAAGTGACCGGACTGGTCCACTCTCGGGCCGGCACGCACCAACGTCATTTAGACTTCCGCCGCCATACTTGGCTCCGCAGAGCGGTCTGAGTGAGGTTGGGCTAGACCAAATGATTTTTGGGACTTATATGGCCTGCAGGCCGGACGTTTCCCACCCCTTGGTTAAGGGCTCATGACACAGCATCTTAGCATTGGTTCTAGGTGATAATGTCTCTGTATATACGGAATCTGACGAAGCATGCCACAATTTTTTCTTGTCAGATTTGAACAGAATACGACAGAAAAAACGTCATAGCTAATATTCTTTTTTTATATATTCTTATTTTATTCAATGCCAAGAAAAAAATGTGAATAAAGATGTATCCAGGGATATTATTAATGCTGTTTTTAGGGGGTTTACTTACAACCAAATTACAAAATGTAGCTATAATAGCTTCAAATATATGTGTGTGCAACTGTACAAATAGTTATTTCTATCCGCACAGAAAAATTATCTGATATTTGCTAAGAAGACCCCAATATAACAATGTTTTATATTGGTACAAGAGGAACTTATTTTCTGTGTCTAAATATCCGGATAAAAAATTATTGGAGCATCAGTCTGACTGGTGCTTACACAGTCACTACTTCAGTCGTTTTTAATTAAAGAGAAAATGCATGATGCCATGCTAAGGTTTTATCTTATCAATCATGCCCAATGACTACAGAGAGATGGGTATATAGTCAGATATGTAGACATGTTCTTACCTCACTTGCACGCTGCAGCTGCTCAGCAATGTCTTTTGCTCGGATCCGCATTATGGGACTGTTTCTGGAAAACAAATATAAATCAATTATACGTACCATTCCATTTTATAATGAAAGTGATAAGATTTGGTTTTAATACAGGAAATGCAGTCATCTACTTGTCTACATATTAGAATAAAACTACAATGATGCTGTTGGATTCAAGATTCAAGGCTGCTGGAGTGTATTTCAGGAACCAGACAACTACCAGGAACTTTAAAGAGAATTGACAAAGTTTCCATTAAGGACACGGCCAATTTTGGCCTTGAAGACAGAACAATTTTTTTATATTTCCCTCTTTGCATTCCGACGCTCATAACTTTTTAATTTTTTTGTGCGACGTAGCTGTATGAGACTTTGTTTTTTGCGGGACGAGTTGTACTTTATGTAGGTACCATGTTTTGGTACAAATACATTATCGTTTAATTTATATACATTTTTATTTTGGCGAAAATGCAGAAAAAAAGCAGTTCCGCTGCAGTTGTAATATTTATTTTTTACACCATACACCGATCATCATAAATAATATTATACATTTATTGATCAGGTTGTTACGGTCGTGGCGATACCAAATATGTCTATATTATTTCATGTTTTGGGACTTATATTCTAAAAGTTTATTTGTTGTAAAAAATTTGTATTTCTGTGTATTTGTTTACTTTTTTATTTTTTTATTTAACATGAATTTTTTTTTACATTAATGTAACTTTTTAATCCCATAAAGGGATTTCTCATTTTGGGCTTTGATCGCGTCACAGGGATTTTCTGTGACGCGATCACAGGGCAAGTCCCCCCCTCTTCTGAACGCCATGGTCAGCTTTGATCGCGGCATTCAAGGGGTTAACGGTGGAGAGAAGAGGTTCTCTTCTCTCCGACGTTCGAGCGGGGCCGTGGCTGTTTATTACAGCCGTTGCCCCGCTCCTGATCGCGTGCGGACACTAGCTGTCACAAAGGGCGAGAATGCTCGTCCTAATGCGCGAAGTACCCGCCGCTCAAGATGAGCATTCTCGTCATGTGTCGGCAACCAGTTAAAGGGGGTTTCCGAGTATAGGAAAAACACAGAAATGTACCTACGTATATGTGTCTGAATGGTCAATAGATGATGCCACCATAGCTAAGAAGTAGTTATTTTATTGCTCAAATATGTGCAGCACTGTTGTTTTCATTTTGATATGGCTTGATGAGGGCAGGATCACGATGCAAAGGACTACAGTTCCCATGATTCCTATTCCTTCTCACAAATATTGCTTCTATTTACAACTGTCAACATGCCCCTCTATTACAAGGTGTAAGCTAGTGCTGTATTCACTCACTGTCTGCTACTGGGACACAGCTCTGCTGTTTTTCTAGACTCTGCACTATCTGCTGCCCAGCCTGTGAAACACATGCGATACTAGATGGAGAGGGGAGATAATCAAGTGATCAGTGTACGAAAAGTCGCACAAGCAGTAGATAAACACCAGGAGCCGGGTCATGTAACTGCAAGTGACACTGGCTTAGGCTTCATTCACATCTGCGTCTGGGCTCTATTCTGACGTTCCGTCTAAGCTCTCCGTCAGAATGGAGCCCTGGCTGAAACAAACCATAGGTTTCCGTTTCCATCAACATTGATTTCAATGGTGACGGATCCCGTGCTAATGGTTTCCGTTTGTCTCAGTTGTGCAAGGGTTCCGTCGTTTTGACAGAATCAATACCGTAGTCGACTAAGGTATTCATTTCGTCAAAACGACGGAAACCATTGGCACTGGATCCGTCACCATTCAAATCAATGGTGATGCAAACGGAAACTTATGGTTTCCATTTGTTTCAGTCAGGGTCCCGTTCTGACGGGAAGCTCAGACGGAACGTGAAAACGGACCCTGGCGCAGATGTGAACTAAGCCTTACAGAGGCATATCAGCTACAGAAAGTACATTAGTGAGTGACTAATCTTACTGAAGGTAAACCATCTGCACACAATTTTTAAAGACCGGAAAACTCCTTTAAATTCTAACTAATAGGGAGACACCACTGTTATGGTATGCTCACGTGGAGTTTTTTGCAGGCAGAACATTCTGCCTCAAAATTCAGTTTTGGAATGGAGCGGAGCCCTAGCGCAGATGTGAACGAAGCCTAGACACTGTTCAGTGTTTTTATCAAGCCCCCCTGTTGTGCAGATATCAGTGACGGCACTGGTGTATGACCGCTCATTCACTTGGATAGGAGCAGCACTGCAGTTCTGCAGCACATCCGCTATACATTAGTCGGAACCATCTGCTTCCGGCACCAACAGTGTTGGTCCACTGTATTATATCAAGCCCAGAGTCAACAAAGCCGCCTGCCAGGAAATTTTAGGGCACTTCATGCTTCCCTCTGCTGACAAGCTTTATGGAGATGCGCTTTTCAAATTCCAGCAGGACTTGGCACCTGCCCACACTGCCCAAAGTACCAATACCTGGTGTAATAACCACAGTATCACTGCGCTTGATTGGCCAGCAAACTCGCCTGACCTAATCCCCATAGACAGTCTATAGGGTATTGTCAAGCGGAAGATGAGAGATACCAGACCCAACAATGCAGACGAGCTGAAGGCCACTATCAAAGCAACCTGGGCTTCCATAACACCTCAGCAGTGCCACAGGCTGATCGCCTCCATGCCACGCCGCATTAATAACACCTCAGCAGTGCCACAGGCTGATCACCTCCATGCCACGCCGCATTGATAACACCTCAGCAGTGCCACAGGCTGATCACCTCCATGCCACGCCGCATTGATGGAGTAATTCATGCAAAAGGAGCCCCGACCAAGTATTGAGGGCATATACTGTACATACTTCTCAGTAGGCCTACATTTCGGTATTAAAAATCATTTTTGAAATTGGGCTTATATAATATTCTAATTTTCGGAGACACAAAATTTGGGGTTTTCATTAACTGTTAGGGTATGTTCACCTGCAGTGAGCAAAAACATCTGAAAATACGGTGCTGTTTTCAGGCGAAAACAGCTCCTGATTTTCCGACGTTTTTTTAACAACTCGCGTTTTTCGCAGGATTTTGCACGGCCGTTTTTGGAGCTGTTTTTCAATGGAGTCAATGAAAAACGCCTCCAAAAACGTCCCAACATGTGTCCTGCACTTCGTTTGACGAGCCGTCATTTTACGCGCCGTATTTTGACAGCGATGCGTAAAATAAAAGCTTGTGGGAACAGAACATTGTAATTCCCATTGAAAGCAATGGGCAGATGTTTTTAGGCGTATTAGGGGCGTTTTTTCAGGCATAATTCGAGGCGTAAAACGCCCGAATTACGTCTGAAAACACTGCATGTGAACATACCCTTACCATAATCATCAACATTAAAAGAAAAAATGCTGGAAATAGATCACTCTGTGTGTAATGAATCTATATAATATGAGTTTCACTTTTTGAATTGAATTACTGAAATAAATTAACTCTTTGATGATATTCTAATTCATATATACACATACTGACTTTAGATAAATAGCCAAATTGCCAGTTAGATAGGCATTCTGAATATATACAAAGACTAAGTTTATAACATCTATATCTTTAACTGCTAAAAATAATAAATTCTTACACAGGATAAGTAATATATTTGGTCAAATAATTTGCTAATTTGACACTTGAAGCTTTATAAACATAATCCTGAGCAGTTTGTAACCCTTCTTAGTCACCTGTGGTTATAACTTGTAGGGGGAACAAGGCATTCTGTAATAAGAAGAGCTCTTCCTCAGTAGACGGTGCGGAGTAGTGTGCAGCCAGGTGACATAACACAGGAGTCAAGCACAGATCTCCACAGATACAACACTTATTTGCTTGAGCTTCGTCACATGCTGTTTTGTGTCAACACATTTGTTCATAGTGTTGATTGACTGTGTGTTTACAGTAATAATAAAAATGAAGAGCTCCTTATACAGGCTCAAGTTGGCTATACACTTTAGCCTGCGTTCACACCTGTGTCAGGGCTCTGTTCATGGGTTCCGTCAGACCTTTCCGTCAGGGGAACCCATGAACGGAATCCAAACTGAAACAAACGGAAAGCATAGGTTTCTGTTTGCATCACCATTAATTTCAATGGTGACGGATCCGATGCAAATGGTTTCCGTTGTCACCATTGTGTAAGGGCTCCGTCGTTTTGACGGAATGAATAGCGTAGACGACTACATTATTGATTCTGTCAAAACAACGGAACCCTTACACAACGGAGACAAACGGAAACCATTTGCACCGGATCCGTCAACATTTAAATCAATGGTGATGCAAATGGAAACCTATGGTTTCCGTTTGTTTCAGTTTAGAGTCCGTTCATGGGTTCCCCTGATGCAAGCTCCGACTGAACCAATGAATGGAGTCCCAACGCAGATGTGATCGAAGCCTTAGATAGATGTTGGCAAAACCCCCATACTCATGCATGCTCATTGAAATTTAACATGCCCAATCCTTCCCACAACATCTACCATTTGTAAAAAATTGGGATACCACCATACATATTACATGGTTCTACGGTTCCCACCCAAATCAGTGGGTTCAGCTAATGTACTGTATATGGGCACCTCAAATTTATTTAGATTATTTTTAGAAAAAATATATAAAGCCACTAGTAAATTTAAGTGGCACGGTTGCTTAGTGGCTAGCATTGTGGTCTTGAGTTTAGGTCTGACTAAGGACAACATCTGAATGGAATTTGTATGTCCTCCTTGTATTTGCATGGGTTCCCCTCACATTCAAGAAAAAAAACAAAAAACAGAGACAGCACGAATCAGACCAAATTGATCAATATGGCACTAGGAGAATAAATTTGGCGCAACCCTCTATAGATTTCCTGTCCTTATGTCATCTTAAGTTTGGTGCATTTTATGATTTCTTTTAACCACTTCCCTTTTTGAGAAAAAGTGCGTAAAACATAGTATTAAATATGGAGCCATGTTTTTTGGTGCAATGCTTGGCAGAATTCTGGCGCTTTTTGTTTAGTAAATCTACCCTGTGTTTCTGTAGCATTCTGGTGAAAAATTATTTTTGTATTTCTCTCATTCATTTCTTGGTTTAAAAAGTGAGGGCAGTGTACTATTTTAGGGTGCCAACGGCACTTGTACATGTCACTAGGATAGAAGGTTGAAGTTGACACTAGATTGCATTATGAGGGATGACTGTAATATTGTAACACATAGCCAGTACCGATTCCACCTTAACCAGTCTACAAGTGTCCAAATATGTGGACTTGCAATACTTATATTCATATGTCTTGTACTTTGTACCTTATCTTTCCTTATCCAGAAGCTTACTAATTTATGTCTGTAATAAAACAGGATTATTACTACTATGTTCTCTATAATGCTTTTAACCCCTTTCTGCCACAGCTATTTTTCATGCTTTCACTTTCGTTTTTTCCTCCCCACCTTCCAAAAGCCAAAACGTTTTTCTTTTTTCTTTGATATAGCCATATAAAGGCTTGTTTATAGTTTTTTTTTGTTTTACTACCTTTGTGAGGAAAAAACTAATTGTTAAAAATAAAAATTGTGTTTTGTAGCCATATTCTGAGAGACATATTCTGAGAGACATAACTTTTTTTTCCGTCAACTGAGCGGTATAAGAGCTTATTTTTTGTGGGACGAGCTGTAGTTTCTATTGGTACGATTTTACATGAGACTTTTTGATCACTTTTTATTCAATTTTTTTTGTGGGAGATGAAGTGACCAAAAAACAGAGAATCTGGTGTTTAAGTTTTTTTTATGGCATTTACTGTGTAGGTTAAACAATGTTATATTGTAATAGTTCGGACTTTTACAGACTCGGCGATACCAGTTATGTTATTTTTATTTATTTTTTTAAATGCGCTTGGGGAAAATGGGAAAAGGGTTCTATTTTTTAAATTTTTAATAATTTTCTTTTTTACATATTGAAAAAACGTTACCTTATTTTTACTAGTCCCTCTAGGAGATTTGAACCAGCGATGCATGATATACTGCAATACTAATGTACTGCAGCATATCGTTAAGATGACAGGTGGCAGGGCTTCATAGGAATACCAAGATGTCAGACCTGGGGGCCTTCATTAGGCCCCTAGGCTGCTCTGCCAACCATTTGCACCCCGTAATTGTGTCCGGGGGGGGGGGCCAAAACAATGTCACAGGGCGCCACCCCCCGTTTTTAATGGCTTAGATGCCGCAGTCGCTTCTGAGCATGGGATCTAAGAGGTTGAATGAACAGGATCCCGCTCTACATTGAAATTCCAGATATTACACACACAGCCGACACACTCATTCTATTGAGCGGGCTCAGCAGTTTATATACAGCGGATGTTGGTAAGCAATTAATGCTCTTCTTCTTTTAGCTTATAATGTATCTTGAAATATCTGCAGTGCATATTCTTAACTTTCAGGAGTGAGAAAGTTAACAGAAAGCCGCAGGGGAATTCGCAGTGGCAAATCCGCACCAAATCGTGCAAATTCTAATGCAGATTTCCTGCTATAAATAGCATGGGATAGTTGGGGGCCTAGTACAGTTTTTGCATTGGGGCCCCAAGGCCTCAATCATGCAAGAAGGTGGGGGAGAGCTCAAGAGTGAGTATATTTTCTATGAAATTGTCCATAGTAGAGATACGAAAATTACATTGTGTCAAACTAACAAAACAATGTAAGGCTCTGTTCAGACTGGTGTCATGGACTTTTTTGTGATGTCATCACGCTTATTTCAATTTCCACCAATAAGAGGGCAGCACTGTTTAGATAAAACAAGAAAAAAAACAGCACTTGTTGTAATGGTCATGCTGACTGTGACGTCATAAAGATACATTTCTTAAATTTCTACCAATCAGAGAGCAGCACTGGGTATTAATAGCAGCAGCCACCTGGTCTGCTCAGTCTGGCTTAGGCTTTGTTCACATCTGCGTACTGCGTTGGCCTCCTTCACAGATCACAAATGCGGGACAGAACCGTGCTGCATGAGGAAACCCGATGTAACCCATTAATGTGGGTTAGGTTGGGCGCCGCTGGTGTCTGTCATGCAACGGATCCGGCACTCCAGGTAATTTCATTGATCCTCTACTATGATAGAGCACCGGAAACATCGAACGAGATGTGAGCAGAGCCTTACTGTCTTGTGCAGAAGATTTTCTGTTTATTGTGAACATGTCAGGAAGAGGAAATTGCAGAGGGAAGAGCAGAGCCACTTCCATAAGCAGCAGAACATCCAAAGATTGTCTGAAGTTTCCAGTTGGGTGTATTGATCGCTTGATCAGGGGACTGTAGAGTGCGTACACTCCTACCGGGGGGGGAAGTGGCTTCACCTACTCACCTTCCCCATTAATGGCCATACCTTTTCCCAAACCCCCTGTCCCTCTAATAAGACTCAGACACTTGGGTTGGATAAATTTGGCCACAGCAGCCATTTTATTTACAAACAAACATCAAGAACAACAATTTACAAATAATAATAACAATGGAAGGGGAGTCCTTGGAGCTACAAAAGTCTGTCACGAAACAGCCCACCTGCATAGTATTTTACTCCCAGCCGTCACCCTACTGGCTCAGGGGCACCGTTATACCTGCAGTTGGCTGACCTCAACCGCAACCACTCCCCGGGACACCACCCAGCGGGAGCCCAAATTGACCACTCCCCGGGACACCACCCAGCGGGAGCCCTAATTGACCACTCCTCGGGACACCACCCAGCAGGAGCCCAAATTGAGCAGACTACCAACCATAATAAATTGGGGAGGGACCATACCCCCTATGAATCCCCCCCCCCACAGTAATTTACCACCAACTCCAAGGACCCCCAATCCGCCATACAACTGCTGCGACATTGCAAAACTGTTCCACAGCATCCTCTGGTACCTGCGGAAAAACAAAAACAACGAGCAACAAAGCGAAATACCAAAATAGTCACACAGATGAACACATCATTTTGGGAGGGAGGGTGGGACAAGCTTCCCTGTGCTGTTACTAAAGATGGCGACGCCTTTTCCTCTCCTACCCTTAAGTAAACTGACCTCGCCCCCCTCACATCCGCCCCCTCCTAACCACACCCCTAACTCCTTAACTCCTTCCCTTCCTAACATCCCTGATCATGGTGGCCTCCCCCTATGGCATTCTGCCGGGTCCAGCCTGTACTTGATCAGGGGACTGTAGAGTGCGTACACTCCTACCGGGGGGGGAAGTGGCTTCACCTACTCACCTTCCCCATTAATGGCCATACCTTTTCCCAAACCCCCTGTCCCTCTAATAAGACTCAGACACTTGGGTTGGATAAATTTGGCCACAGCAGCCATTTTATTTACAAACAAACATCAAGAACAACAATTTACAAATAATAATAACAATGGAAGGGGAGTCCTTGGAGCTACAAAAGTCTGTCACGAAACAGCCCACCTGCATAGTATTTTACTCCCAGCCGTCACCCTACTGGCTCAGGGGCACCGTTATACCTGCAGTTGGCTGACCTCAACCGCAACCACTCCCCGGGACACCACCCAGCGGGAGCCCAAATTGACCACTCCCCGGGACACCACCCAGCGGGAGCCCTAATTGACCACTCCTCGGGACACCACCCAGCAGGAGCCCAAATTGAGCAGACTACCAACCATAATAAATTGGGGAGGGACCATACCCCCTATGAATCCCCCCCCCCACAGTAATTTACCACCAACTCCAAGGACCCCCAATCCGCCACACGAACATACTTAGACACCTTTAAGTATGCGAGCCCCCACCCAACGAGAGGGCCCTTTCGATACCTTCCTGCAGGCGCAGAGTCCACAGGTCGATCCCCACGGCCGTCAGGTGCACACCATCACCTAGCCAATAATTACCCTGGCCATCCTCGAAGTCATAATGACGCACGAAGACCCCCCCATTTCTCACCACGAAACCCGAAACTGCCCGATTAACCTTAACCCTGGCTTTATTCAACCGCTGCACCGATCTAGCATGCCGCCAAACCTTCCGCGGGACAATCTCTGACCACACCACCTTAATAGCCGGGAAAACGGACCATAACCTGAGTAGATCGTATTTTATATCCCTGATCAATTCCCGAAAAGGACGACTACCCAAATCGTTACCCCCGACATGTAACACCAAGACATCCGGGGCCCTGTCCATCAGCGCAAACCGATGCACGTCCGGCAACACCCGACTCCACAGCATCCCCCTACTCCCCAGCCACCGCACGACTACATCCTCCCGCCGAAAACCCAACTGCCGCCCGTCTGGACGAACATCCGCCCGCTCCGCCCCCCAATGAACGTAGGAATGCCCGACGATCCACACCAATCGGCCCGCGGGTCCTGAAAAATAAAACCACTGATTAACAAAACGAGTAAGGATGCAAGCGAAACATGGAGGAGGAGAGAAAAACGATGAGGGGAGCCGGAGGGAGTGTAGAGAAGGAGGGATTACGACTGGACTATCATATAAACTGAGGGCGCACATACAGCTGGAAGCGGCGGGAATCCCATCGACCTATCTGCTTTACCACTTCCTCACCCAACCCCCATGCCACCGCCTCCGTCGCTGCCCCAATCCGAAAAGAATGGGGGGAAAACAACGCCTCCTCCAGTCCCAACTTCCGCTGACACCTACGAAAAACCCACGTAAACTGATACCGGGACATAAAGGACCCATCCTCATGACACAACAACTGTCCCCTACGCACCGTTGAGACCTCTCTGAACCCCGCAAAGCAGGCGACCGGGCACATCCTGACCCCCTTGGCCACCCCCAACACCACTCTCTTACCCCGACCCCCTTGATCCGTCTTAGACCGCCGGATCCAGAATTCCACACTCCGATCCGTTACCAACACATCTTCCATTCTCAACCCCCCAGGTCTCCTTGTGCTGGGAGCCACCAGCTCCCCGACCCTCAGGGCCCCAAAAAATGCCCACGAGAATGCCAACCTATACAGGGTCACCTCGTAGCTGGAAAAACAAATGTCACACAACACCCCCCACAACTGTTCCAACAACATAAACGACACAGGGCGCCGCCGATCCGGCAACATCCTCCCTCTCCTGTACCCCCTCAGGGCCTGGCCAACCAAAAAACTTTTTGTAACATCCGTGTACCCCCGGACCTTAAAACCAAAAGCCAGGGCTGCCACAAAACGATTCACCTTGGACACTGACCAGCCCGCGATAGAGACTTGCCCCAGAAAAACTAACAACGCCACCACCCGATCCTCATCCGTCACTACACCCTCCAGAACTGCCAACCAACTCTCCCACTCCCGCCACGCCGAATCATAAGCAGCCCAAGTACCCTGCGCAAGCGAAGCCTGAATCAAACCTCCTGCGGCTCGTAACCCAGCCCCCACAACCATTCCGGGCAAGCGATCCCGTCCTCCTCCGCGTCCGGAGCCACCATCCTGAACCGCTCCCACTGCAAGCGAGAAAGAGAATCTGCGATGTCATTTTTGATCCCTGGCACATGAACCGCCACAACCCAAGCGTTCAAAGACAAGCAACGTAAAACAAGGTGCCTCAAAAGCCGGACGACCGGGGGGGATGACGCTGACACGTTGTTAATGGCCCCCACTACGCCCAAGTTGTCACAATGGAACCGTACCTTGCTGTCCCGAAACCTCTCACTCCAAATTTCCACCGCCACTACTATGGGAAACAGCTCTAGGAATGCCAGGTTCTTCACCAAACCCAACTCCGCCCATTCCTCAGGCCACCGCGCCGCGCACCACTGACCCTTGCAGTAAGCCCCAAATCCCACGCCCCCCGCAGCATCTGTAAACAGCTCCCAATCCACGCTGTCAACCACCGGGGCCATGATCAAGGACCTCCCATTATAACGATGCAAAAACTCAAACCAAACTGCCAAATCTGCCCTCAGCGTCTGTGTCAGACGAATGAAATGATGAGGGGCTGTCACCCCAGCCGTCGCTCCCGACAGCCGCCTGCTGAAAATCCGGCCCATGGGCATAATCCTGCAAGCAAAGTTAAGCTTACCCAATAATGACTGTAAAGCACGTAACGTGATCTTACGCAAATGTCTAGCCCGGTCCACCTCCGCCCGTAACGCTACCAATTTATCTTCCGGGAGCCGACACTCCATCCTCAAAGAATCAATGGTGATTCCTAAAAAGACCAGACAGGAGCTAGGTCCCTCCGTTTTGTCCTGGGCCAAAGGCACACCGAACCTCTTTGCCACCCACTCTATCGTGTTCAACAACGTAGCACAAACCGAAGACCCGCCTGGACCAACACACAGGAAATCATCCAAGTAATGTATGACCGATGAGACCCCCGCAACCTCACAAACCACCCACTCCAGGAAAGAACTAAAAGCTTCAAAATAGGCACAGGAAATAGAACACCCCATAGGGAGGCAGCGATCCACAAAATAAGCCCCGTCCCAATAACATCCTAACAGCCGTATGCTGTCAGGATGCACAGGGAGGAGGCGAAAGGCCGACTCAATATCCGTTTTTGCCATTAATGCACCCACACCATAGCGGCGCACCCACGCAACTGCCGCATCAAACGACGTGTAAGCCACCGAGCAAAGTTCCGGAGAAATCCCATCATTAACCGATCGCCCCCTCGGGTAAGATAAATGATGTATGAGCCTAAACTTATTCGGCTCCTTCTTAGGCACCACCCCCAGTGGTGACACCACCAGCTCTGGTAAAGGGCAACTCTCAAACGGACCTGCCATGCGCCCCAACTCCACCTCCTTCCGCAACTTATCCCCTACTACCCCTGGATACTGCAACGCTGAACGCAAACTACGCAAGGTAAACGGCACCTTGTGAGCAGGGGCAGGGATCCGGAAACCAACCCGAAAACCATCCAACAACAAACTTGCCCTGGACCTATCAGGGTACCTATTTAGAAAGGGCTCCATGTCTTCCCACCTCACCGGTGTCCGGCCCTTGACTAGCGCCCCCGGCCCCTCGTCCTTTTCCCTTCCGAAAACATTTAACCGCTCCGTGAGAGATCCCCCCACAGGAGGAGCAGCTATGTTTGAACTTACAACCCGATCCGAACTTACACTGGCCCTCATTAAACTGCCAGCAGAACCCGGATTTTCCTCCTGCCCCCCCTGCTCCCCCCCCCGGAGGCAATGAGGGGCCGGCCACCCCGGCCCCACCCCCTTGAAAGGACTGGCCAAAACGCACTGGAGCCATGACCCGCAACCATAACCCTATGTCTTTGTTATCCCACCTAATGTCAGGTCTCACTGCCTTCCGCTGCCGGAACTGCTCATCATAGCGCAGCCACGTCTGCCCGCCGTAAACTCGATGAGCCTCTCCGATAGCATCCATATAACAGAAGAGGCCCGAACAATGTTCCGGCGTCTTCTGTCCAATGACGCTTGCCAAAATAGCAAAAGCCTGCAACCAATTAACAAAAGTTTGGGGAATCAATCGATACCGACGTTTTTCCTCCTTCTCCTTCTTGCTTTCCAACCACTTCCCTTTATCTAAATTGAACTTCTCCAACGGCAACAATGAAAAAATTTCCACATATTCATCCCTCCATATCTTTTCCCTTACTTCCGGTTTCAGATGCGCCCCCAATGGGCCCTCAAAACAAACATAGACCTCGCCCTTCGCCTTATCGTCCAACCGCACCTCATCCACTGCCACATCTATTTCTGTCTGCACCGACACTGCCACGCCCGATTCCCTAGACACTACCCCAGCTCCCCATAGCGTGCTATCCACCACTGCAGGCCCCGACGGCCCCACCCAAGCTGCAACCGGGGATGGAGAACCTATCGCCCCCCCTCCGCATCGCGCCAAAAGGTCACGCACACAACACAACAATTCCTGAATCTCACCCCCACCACCCGTACTTCCTGTAATCCCCCCGCTACACCCCGGCAATCCCGTAGGCAAAAGTGAACCCCCACCCCCTACCCCTGGGGACCGAAATACAGCAGGCAATGAAAAAGTAGGAGACAGCGACTCACCGGGCTGCGCAGGTGCTGTGTCCCCACCAGCCGGGGCGAAGGATCCATCCAGACGTCCCTCTTGGTCACCGAACTCACGGTCGTCCACTTCATCCTGCCCAGACGGGCCAGGACAAGCGCCGCATGCATGACATCCCCGACCTTCTGATGGAGCGCTCCGTAACTGCGCCGATGAACTGGGCCTCTCCGCCCGTCTGTTGGGGGGCTCGACCACCCTGCGGCCCGCAGGTAGCCGCCCTCCTGCCCGCCGTGTCACCACCGACCGTGGCACACGCCTGGAATTGGTTGCATCATCCTGGGTACAGGTGGGCCGCCCGACTGGAGCATCGCCAGCACGGCCCACCGCAAGTCCTGGGTCCCGTCGTCTGGAGGCAGAGGGAGGTCCCGGATGCATGGGCGCCTGCCCTACCACCTCCGCTGAGCCAGGCCGGCTTCCAGGATTCCTCTCAGACCAGGCCGTCCTGCTCACGGCAGCCGAGCGAGGGGCCCGGCCTGGAGGGTCCCTCGTGGGGCTCCTTACCCTGCGCCTGGCTCGTGGCATCACTTCCGGGCTCAACCTCTCCGGAGGCCTCGTGCGACGTGACCGCCGCCGGGGAGGAGAGGACGGCACCGCCTGCGCCCCAGATCCAAACACGGCCGCGTCCTCCGTACTCGCCCCTGAACCAGGGGGCTCCCCATCTTCCTCTCCTCGTCCGCTCACCGCCGAGCTCGGAGCCCCAGGCAGCGGGCCGGAAAGCCCCAGCCCCTCCGCTAGCCAGGCCATGCCTCGTTCTGCTACTGCTGCCCGGAGCTGGGTAAGTAGTGCATCCATTGTCAAATCCTGGACAAGCTTCCCTGTGCTGCTACAAGCTTCCCTGTGCTGTTACTAAAGATGGCGACGCCTTTTCCTCTCCTACCCTTAAGTAAACTGACCTCGCCCCCCTCACATCCGCCCCCTCCTAACCACACCCCTAACTCCTTAACTCCTTCCCTTCCTAACATCCCTGATCATGGTGGCCTCCCCCTATGGCATTCTGCCGGGTCCAGCCTGTACTTTATAAGGAGGGGCAATCATGCCAGTGTACACTGTGGCATAGATATTAGATGGCGCCACCATTTACACTCCTCAACATTAAAATTGTAACACCAAGAAGGGCAAGCCGTAAGGTTATGCAAATCGAAAAATAAGCAGGCGTCACTAAGATTTGCAAATTGTCAAATTTTCAAGCACCTAGCTGCAATTTGTGGCATGTGGGAGGGGCATAAAAGCCAGATTGAAAGCAACATTTTTTAGCCACATTAAACAAAAATCAGATCAAGTGGTGTGGGATGATTGTGCGATGCCTCCTGATATGCACAGATATGCAGACTGATATGCACAGAATCCTTGAACTGAGAAATCTTAGTTTATCGCTCCAGCAGATCACTACATGCCTAGGCCGAGATGTCAGCACTGTTCAACAATGCGTGTCCCGAAGGTTGGGAGAACAACAATGAATGGGAATGATAGCACGAGGTGCACGGAGGCTAACCTCTGCACGGATGGATGGATCGTCTGATTGGAAGAATGGCGCGTAGTGATCCATTCTCTACTGTAAGTTAAATTGGATGTCACATCCCAAGCCTAGGGCGGCAACTAGTGTTGACACAAACCAGAAGGTGTTTGCACTACATTGGGCTACGAACCAGACGTCCAGCTATAGGTGTTCCATTGACCACATGCCGCCGCTCCCAAAGGCTATCATGGTGCACAGCAAGACGGCAATGGAGGCTGGAATGAAGGTCTATCCTCTTCAGCGATGAGTCCCGCTTTTGTCTTGGATGCAATGATAGCTGGAGATTGGTCTGGAGACGGCATACAGAGGCCTTCACAAGGGAGCATCCCGGGATTATGGTGTGGGGTCACATAACATATGGTAGCCGGACCCCTCTAGACCTTAGTTCAGGTACACTAACAGCTCGGCGTTACATTGATTTGGTCATGGAACCAGTGGTACAGCCATTTCTCCAAAGTGTCCCATAAGCTGTTTTTCAACAGGACAATGCCAGGCCGCATGTTTCCCCTGCTACAGTGAGAAGCAAGCGTGACCTAAACCTGCTACCATGACCTGCAGCATCTCTGGACTCGTCTCCCATTGAAGACATATGGGATGTCATTGGTCGACAATTGCAAAGGGAGCTGCCAGCAGCCAATCTTGATGATTTGTGTGACCAAGTGAATTGTTTGTGGCTTAACATTCCTCAGACAACCATTAATAATCTTATAGATAGCATGCCAAGGCATGCAAGTGCATGTATTTCTGTGTGTGGCCCTCATACTCAATACTGAATAAATCAAGATGTTTTCAATATTTTGTTTGCATTTTTTTATCATTTGCAAATCATTAACATGTCTATCGATCCTGTGATTTCCACAATTCCAAAACTTTTCCTTCTTGGTGTTGCAATTTCAATGTTAAGGAGTATAGTGAGACACAGTAAGTATATTAGACTTTTTAAAATTTTACCTTTTGCAGGTTGCCATGGTTTTTGTGGTCCGCTAAATGCACCATATATCTTTCTAGGGGTCAGAGCTTGAAATCCCTATCTTCCCTTCACACAGACATTGATATTTAAAGTGTAGCTAAACGTTCGACAAACTTCTGACATATCAAATTGACATGTCAGAAGTTTGGATTAGTGGGGGTCCGAGCAATGAGACCCCCACCAATCGCTAGAACGAAGCAGCTGAAGAACTCGTGTGAGCGCCCAACTGCTTCGTGTCTGTCCGGCTTTTTCCGGAAATGAATGTATCGTGTACGGACTCAATACAAAGTCTCTGAGCCCGTACTCCGATACATTTATTTCCGGAAAAAGCCGAACAGAAACGAAGCAGCTCAGCGCTCACACGAGCGCTTCAGCTGCTACGTTCTAGCGATTGGTGGGGGTCTCAGTGCTCGGACCCCCACCAATCCAAACTTCTGACATGTCACTATGACATGTCAGAAGTTTGTCAAACCTTTAGCTACACTTTAAATGAAAAATTCCTAAATTCTTGCTTCCTGCAGCCATCAGTTGGGGAAGCTTATGAATTCATACAATTACCATTAAAGTGAAAGTCAGCTATAAAAATCTGTATGCAGTTAATTCCCTCTAGATGCAGGCAGAAATAATTTTATCATTTCAATATATGACTGTGTGACCTCAAGCAGGTAACTTAACCCCTTCCCGACATTTGCCGTACATGTACGTCATGGAAAGCATTGACTTCCCGCAAAATGCCGTACATGTACGTCAAATGTTTGGCACCGGCTCAGAAGCTGAGTCGGTGCCATCATCACCGGATCTCAGCTGTATCTTACAGCTGACATCCGACTGTAACGGCGGGGACCGAAATTAGCTTCGATCCCCGCCATTAACCCCTTAAGTGCAGCGCTCAAACGCGATCGCTGCACTTAAGGTGTTTGCAGCTCATCGGAGCCCCAGCAATGAAATTGCCGGGGTTCCGGTGGCTGCAATGGCAACCGGAGGCCTAATACTGGCCTCCCGGTCTGCCTAGCACCGAAGCCGGTCAAGATCCGCCCGGCAGCGGAGCCTGATCGGCTTCCGTAGCTGCCGGCAAGATGGCGCCGGGTCAGGAGCTGATCCGGCGTCATCAGCGGTGGAAGTCAGCTGTACTGTACAGCTGACATCCACCTGTAACGGCAGGAACCGGAGCTAGTTCCGATCCCTGCCATTAACCCCTTCGATGCAGCAATCAAAAGCGATTGCTGCATCGTAGCGGTTACTAGCAGATCGCCAGCCCTGACAGGCAATCGGGACTGGCGACTGCTGTTATGGCAACAGGAGACACAATGGTCTCCTGCTCTGCCATTACGGAAGCCGATTTAGGCCCCGCCGGGAGGCGAAGCCTAATCGGCTTGCTGTCAGTGAATGACTGACAGATCTAATACATTGCACTACATAGGTAGTGCAATGTATTAGAAAAAAATTAATCTGACCGTTGGACCTTCAAGTCCCCTAGTGGGACTTGAAGAAAAGTGTAAAAAAAGTGTAAAAAAAGTGCAAAAAATAAAAGTTTGAAAACAATAAAAGTTTCAAGTAATCAAATAAAACACAATCCCCCTTTTACTCTTATCAAGTCCTTTATTATTGAAAAATAATAATAATAAACCATATGTATTTGGTATCGCCACGACCGTAACGACCTGAGGTATCAAAATATTGTATTATTTATTGGACGCGGTGAACAGCGTAAAAAAAACCGTAAAAAACGTTACCAGAGTTTCTGTTTTTTAGTCACTTTGCCCTACAAATATTAGAATAAAAAGTGATCAAAAAGTCGCACGTATCCAAAAATGGTACCTATAAAAACTATAGCTCGTCCCGCAAAAAACAAGCCCTCATACACCTCCGTCGACAAAAAAATTAAAACGTTATGGTTCTCACAACTTGGCGACAGAAAAAAAATACATTCTTTTTACAAAAGTAATTTTATTGTGAAAAAAGTTGTAAAACATAAAAAAGTGCTATAAATTAGGTATCGCCGGAATCGTACTGACCCACAGAATAAAGTTAACATGTAATTTATAACGCATGGTGAACGCTGTATAAAAAAAACGAAAAAAGCTGTGCCAGAATTGCATTTTTTTGTTTACCTGGCATCCCAAAAAATAGGATAAAAGGTGATCAAAAAGTCACATGTACCCCAAAATGGTACCAATAATAACTACAGCTCATCCCGCAACAAACCAGCTCTCATACCGCTACGTCTATGAAAAATAAAATTAGTTATGGCTCCAATAAGTCAGGAAATAAAAAAATATGCAGTTGTGCCCGAGGGGAACATTTCTTCAGTTTGAAGAGGCGATTTATCAAGGACCTAAAATTAGGGAACCAGGAAAGGGAGGGCCCAAACATATCCGCTGGAAGCGACGGTGCCCGTATTATACCAGGACAACACTTCCCAGCAAAATTCCCCAAACTACAAAAGGTGCGGAGTGTGGACCAAAAGGGGGATAAGAAATTACACCATTTATCAGTGCGACACTGGCCTGTGCGGAAAGGATTGTGTCACAGCGTAACACACATCTATGGATTATTTTATTTTTTTCATACCACCTGACTATGCCCCTTATATACTCCGCCCCGCTTACATGTACCCCCACATTATAAAACACCAGCAATACTCAAACAAATTTAGTACCAAGCAAAATCCGCTCTCCAAAAGCCAAATGGTGCTCCCTCGGCTCTGAACCCTACAGCGTGCCCAAACAGCAGTTTCCTTCCACATATATGGCATCGTCATACCCGGGAGAACCCTTTTAACAATTTTTGGGGTGTGTGTCTCCAGTGTCATAAGCTTTACCACTATCTTAAAGTCCAATGTGTCACGAGAAAACAATCTCAGAATCGCCCGGATAGGTGAAAGCATTTCAACGTTATTACCACATAAAGTGAAACATGTCAGATTTGAAAAATGAGGCTCTGTCAGGAAGGTCAAAAGTGGCTAAAGAGGGAAGGGGTTAAACATCGTTCTATTTGTCAGCACTGTCTATTTCCTGCTGTTACCTTCATATGTATTTTGTTATTTACCTGTACACCATTTTATATGGTAGCTATATATTTAACTTTGTGTAACTCTTGTGGGCAGTATATAGCTTGCAGACGCATACAGTGTTAGGTTATGCCACCAGACATTGTTTATTCACACATACTCTTTGCTTACATGGCATATTCATTTCGTGAGTTGCATGGCTTGTATGTCCTTTTTAACCTGTTGGTTTGTGGATTCTTTTTAAATCATTGTATACCTATGTGTCATCTTCAATAAAGTATTTTTCTATTTTCGCATACCTCTAGTCTATTGGCATCTCTTTCTTTAGGTTATATAGTCCATGAGTTTTGCGCAGCGTGAGTCCGCTGCGTAAAACTCATGACATGTTCTATATTTCGCCGTTTTTCGTGCATCACGCACCCATTGAAGTCATTGGGTGCGTGAAAACCACGCATGCCGCACGGAAGCACTTACATGCGAACTGCGTGAATCGCGCAACAGCTGTCAAACTCTGAATGTAAACAGAAAAGCACCACGTGCTTTTCTGTTTACAAACATCCAAACGGAGTGTCATAATGATGCCGGCTGCGCGAAAATCACGCAGCCGCGCATCATACGCTGATGACACACGCAGCTGTTTTGTGCCTTTTGCGCACGCACGTGTAAATCAGGCCTAAGTGCGAAACAGGCTGTAACTTTGTCGGCTGTCTGCTTAGTCCTCCCTTACTGTGCCATATTAAAAGATTTCGTTTTTTACCATTGTGAGTGAGTGCTGCTTTTCATCTTCTTTTTCCAAGTCTTGCCAATGCTATTACTGCTTCTTTGACTGCTGAGCACCACCGATTTATATGGATATGGAACCCTTGTTATAAAAACTGCTGGCAAATTTCAAATCCTCTTCTGCAGTAGTTCCTACTCCTTCCTCTCTTTGCTGATTTGTACAGATATAATGTTTAGTGTAGGGACTTGTCTGTATTAGGTCGCCTTTTCGTAGCAGGTAGCCTCACACAACTCAAAGACCCTCACATTTATAAATATAGTAGTAATGCAATTTAAAATAACACATACAGCATATTAAATGTTTGCATACACTATATGTTAGGCTTCGATCACATCTGCATCAGGGCTCCGTTCATTGGTTCCGTCGGAGGTTTCTGTCAGGGGAACTCATAAACGGAAACTTGACTGAAACAAACGGAGACGATAGGTTTCCATTTCTATCTCCATTGATTTCAATGGTGGCGGATACGCTGCAAATGGTTTCCGTTTGCCACCGTTGTTTAAGGGTTAATTCATTTTGACTGAACAAATAGTGCAGTCGACTACGGTATTCATTCCGTCAAAACGACGGAACCCTTAAACAACGGTGACAAACGGAAACCATTTGCACCGGATCCGTCACCATTGAAATCAATGGTGATGCAAACGGAAACCTGTGGTTTCCGTTTGATTCAGTTTCGATTCTGTTCATGGGTTCCCCTGATGGAAAGGAGGACGGAACTCATGAACGGAGTCCCAACACATATGTAAACGGAGCCTTAGCGAGGCATCTATGTGTGTGTTTGCTTTGCATCACAGCAGATTAGCAGCTGCTCATTTTGGAGGTCCTGAAAAAACGTTTTTTTTTTTTGTTTTGTTTGTGTGTCTTTTAATTATATTTTTACTGGGAGAAAACATTTGCATGCTTATTACACTTAACACTAGTATATCTGGTATAGACTAGAAAGTCTACTAGTATATATTTTTCCCCATACTGTATATGCAAGACCCTGGACATAGCCATGGCAACCAGAATGAAATTATTAGTTGTCTACTGCATTCCGAGAACTGGAAATGGTGAAAAATATAAACTTTATATTATAATGGGACTTTTCTTATTTTATGACTAAGCAGCTTTATTTCTACTAAGATTTAGAACCCCTTAAGTTGTATATAGGCTTTCCTTCACCTGTGGATCATGGCTACTAAGCACCCATCTAGCAATTTCACAGCTTTTTTTTATGCTGTTTAACAGAATAAGATAAAATGTCAATAAACATAAAAACTCATTGTAGTAAATATGCTCTTAACCTTCAATTACTCAATGCAACCAGATATTTTTTTAGTTTTGTTTTTTTAGGGCATGCTGCATTTAGGAATTAGGACATGCAGCATGCCCCATCTTCCATGGTTTTCTTGTAGCCTTATCACAGTTTTTTCCAAATCAAGTGAGGAAAAAATGTGGCATACAAAGCCATGTGTAAAAAAAATCATTTTTTTTCATAGAAGGAGTTCCAGGGACATTTCCTAGAACTGCTTGCTTTAGAAAAAAACGTCAGTAACAGCATGTATGTAATGTTTTTTTAGCCACAGTTTTTCCAATACAAACATTATTAATTGTCCTTGATTTGTCTAAAGACTCTACCTATTACCATAATTCTCGCCCTCTAGACTATAAGTAAGGAAAATATAAGTTCAATATGTCATTTGAAGTTGAAGCTTGTTCACATCAGGATGCTTATCTCATGAGATGTCATACAGTACATATAACTTTTTGAATAGCCATGGGCATAAATACAGTATGGAATATTAGACTGCTGTATACTATATAATCATGCAGGGATCATATTTTCGTATCCAAATATCTTTCTCACTCCCTCTTATCATTCATTGTCTTCTACATTTCCAGCAACTTGGATTTCAAAATACAAAAAAATGCTGTATTAAAATCAGCTTTGATAATATTTCCCAAGGCGCCTGATTATCAGATTTCTGGAATTTCCACACTATAAAGTGGTTCATCATGTGTTTACTTGGACAGTTCCATTTTCTAGTGCAAAATATTCACATTTGTGACTGAAGGTCATTTTACAATATGAACAGGTTCTACCCTATAGGACACCAATATAGATTGGTTTTAATACCCTGCCGAGATAACAAATGGTTATTCAATACTGTGGCAATTCGCCAGGTTTTTATTTTAAAATGACACATCCCTGTTGAAGTTTCCTTATAAACAAAAAGCAGTCATGAATGGACTGAGAATTTTCATTTACTTTGGTAAAACAGGTGCAAAATTGTCATCATTGTTGCTGTAGAAAATACGAGGGCCATGAAAATTGCCTTTGGATTATTTGTTAAATCTACATCACTTTTACTGTAAATTACTCAAGCTGAAAATGTGTCTGTCTGAGCATAATTCTATATGTAATGTTCTGAGGATTGTTAAGCATTATAATACACACATAGCCAGTGGATTTAGAGAGGGTGATGGGGCTGTCCCGTCCCGCCCCCGTGTCGGTAATACTCACCTCCGCAATCCTGGCCCCTTAACAGCTTCGCCGCACTGGGACCCAAAGTCAGAATGTAGTATTTGGCTATGCACACAACATCCTCAAGCTGCCCGCGTCAGGACCCTGTGTGTGGCGGCGCCCAGAGCTCAAGAGCTGCCAGAAAAGTGGATAGTTAATCAAAGAGAGTGGTTTGGGGTCTGATTATTTAAGGGGCTTGTGTCTAAAAATAATTTTTAGGGGTCTAATCTGGGGTTTGATCAAAATTTAGTGGGTCTGGGGTTTAACTTTATTTAGGAGTCTGATCTAAAGTGTGAAGTAATTTTGAGATCTGAAGAAATTTAGGGATCTGGTCTGGGGTCTGTATTTAGGAGGTTTAAAGTAATTTATGGGTCTAGACTGGGGTCTAAAGTAATTTAGGGTTCTAGTCCGGGGTCTGAATTAAGGTAGTATTCCCATCTCAGACAATTACGGCATATCCATAGAATATATCATAAATGTCTGATAGGGATCCGCACTTATCTCGAGATTGGGGCTTCTCTGACCCTGACCCGAATGGTGAGATGGTCTCTGGTCGCCCTGTCCAGGCAGAGACTCAGAGGCAAAGTGTCTGGGATAACAGAAACTGTTGAGCTTGCTGAGCTACGCTATTTCTGTAACACCCATAGAACTGAATTGGAGTTACGGAAACAGCGCAGCACAATGATCTGCAATGTTTCCATAACTCCAAAGTTCCAAAAACAACAGACACACTGTAAAGGATCTGCCAGGCACAGCTTCGGGGTTAACTCCCATAGGTAATCAGTCTGCACCTGAATCTACGTCTCTGAGACTGACTCCATCTCCCACCACTCAGGATGGCAGGCTTAGGAGTGGGAGAGCCTATCGCAGCCTGGCCAGACGGAGCTAGCTCCCGCCCTCTGTCTATTTATACCTGCCTTTCCTGTTCCTCCTTTGCTTGTGATTCTTTCCGTGTGGTTTCCTGGCCCAGCTACAGCTCCTAACTATTTGATCCTGCTCCATACTGACCCTGGCTTACTGACTACTCTCCTGCTCTGCGTTTGGTACCTTGTGCTCTCCTGGTTTGACTTGGCTCGTTCACCACTCTGGTTGCTCACGGTGTTGCCGTGGGCAACTGCCCCTTTCCCTTTGCTTTGTATTCCCTTGTATGTTTGTCTCGTGCACTTACTGAGCGTAGGGACCGCCGCCCAGTTGTACCCCGTCGCCTAGGGCGGGTCGTTGCAAGTAGGCAGGGACAGAGTGGCGGGTAGATTAGGGCTCACTTGTTCGTTTCCCTACCCCCGTCGTTACACACACAGAGTTCTTAATGCTGGAGATGAAGAGGAGCCGGAAGTGGTGAGTATTGCCGCCACTGGTATTTAGGGGTCCGGTCTAAAATTATTTGGGAATAGTTTGGTGTCTGAGTTTATTTATGGCTCTGTTCTGAGCTCTGAATATAATTATGCATCAGGTCTGAGGTCTGAATTATTTTATTGGTCCGGTCTCGGGTCTGAAATTATGTGGTCTGAGATCTGAATTTGTGTTGGTATGGAGGTTGGAGATGAGCTGCAGGAACGAGGGGCCAAAGGCGTCTGGACAGCAAACTCTGCAGCCGTCAGGAGAAATAATCATAGTGGTCTGGGCTGCATTAAGAAGAAAAAGAAAGTGAACGACTCTATTCAGAGAAGACGTCACATGTGAGCCACGGGATTCAATTGATTATTGTCTTTTATATTCTGCATTGTGATAATACTCTGCAGAGTGCCTGTGCTGAAATGGTATCTGACCACTGGCTGGTATCATTGGCTGGTACAGCATGCTCAGTGTAGTCATATCGCTGTTTTATCTTGAAGTGTGACTTTTATTTTCAAAATCTGGGACTATTACAAATTGCTAGAACTAAGGGACTGCTAAAACTAAAACTAATGACATATAAAATAGCTAAAATATTGGATTTATGAGAAAGTAATTAAATTGGGCTTTATCCACATCTGCGTTGTGGCTTCCGTTGTATGACGTTGTGGTGTCCATTATTTTGATGGGAAGAACAGAGATGCATGATGGAATCTGCGATGGAAACGCCAATGCAAATGTGAATAGGACTTGAACCATAAAGCTATTATTAACAAATTATACAATTTAGTTATCCTTTATATTGTACATTTCAGAAAGTAAAGACGATCAGTGTGGAATAAATATTTGGTGCCAGTACAAGCTGCAAAGTCAACGCAGTTTGCAGTCAAATAAACCGACTACTTGTAAACCTTGCATCGGGCAGATCAAAAACAGTCCAAGTTGTTGGAATAGCTAAGAACAATAGTAGTCAGTAAGAAAAGAGAGTCACTTGCCATTATGTGATAAACTATTGGTGGATAAATAGTAAATGTACTGTTATACATGAGCTTATGTGTGCAACTGTTTGAGGACAAGGTTGGGAGTGGGAGTGAAGGATCACATAGTACAGAATTTGTTATAATTTCTACTGTTTTATAAATTATATATCTAAACAGGCAGTCAATGGGTTGTGTGATCTGCTTTATCTGCTATATCACAGCTGTGTAGTGGAAACAAAAAGTCTAGAATAAAAGGGATTGTCACAAGATTAACCCCTTCCTTCCGCAGCCATTTTGTCCGATTTTCACTTTCCCTTTTTCCTCCCCACCTTCCATAAGCCATAACTTTTTTATTTTTCTATCGATATATAAATGTTGGATGTCGGGATGGAGTTAAATATTACATTTCTCTGTTAGGTCATGCAAAACATAATTTTTCATTTGGAATCATTATGACATATTGCTGCTATATCCTTGTAATTGTGTTGTTTTGATTCCCTCTCAGACCATCCACCTAATGTGTCCAGAGCTGGTGGTCACACATGCTCAGTAGTTTAGTCTCCCCGCTCGGATCCTCTTGTACACAGACTACGGAGTGATTTCTGCTATTGTGCAGGCCGGCCAATAAGGGCATGGCCCCACGTGGCGGTTTTCTTCCGCAACTGTCAGCATCAATGCCGCACAGAATCTGCGTTGCAGATTCTGTGGCGGATCTGCCCAAAATGTGCAGTAAATTGATGCAGACTAGCTGCTGCGTATTGCGGTGAAAGTACTTCCCTTCTCTCTATCAGTGCAAAATAGAGAGAAGGGACAGCACTTTCCCTAGTGAAAGTAAAAGAATTTCATACTTACCGGCCGTTGTCTTGGTGACGCGTCCCTCTTTTGGCATCCAGACCGACCTCCCTGGATGACGTGGCAGTCCATGTGACCGCTGCAGCCTGTGATTGGCTGCAGCCGTCACTTAGACTGAAACGTCATCCTGGGAAGCCGGACTGGAGAAAGAAGCAGGGAGTTCTTGGTAAGTAGGAACTTCTATTTTTTTTACAGGTTGTTGTATATTGGGATCGGTAGTCACTGTCCAGGGTGCTGAAACAGTTACTGCCGATCGCTTAACTCTTTCAGCACCCTGGACAGTGACTATTTACTGACGTCGCCTAGCAACGCTCCCGTAATTACGGGTGCACACACATAGTCACCCGTAATTACGGGAGCCCCATTGACTTCCTCAGTCTGGCTGTAGACCTAGAAATACATAGGTCCAGCCAGAATGAAGAAATGTCATGTTAAAAAAGCAAGACGCATCCGCAGCACACATAACATGTACATGACATCTGCGGACTTCATTGCAGAATTTAGAATCTCCATTTAAGTCAATGGAGAACGTCCGCAATGAGTCCGCAACCAGTCCGCCACTGGTCCGCAACATCCATTGTATGCTGCGGACACCAAATTCCGCACCGCAGCCTATGCTCCGCAGCGGAATTTTCCGCCTCGTCTAAACTAAGCCTACTAAAAAGAAGTGGAAGGCAATGGAGAAACGGGTCCGCTGCGGATTAACGCTGCGGAGTGTCCGCAGCGGAATTCCAGAGTAATTCCGCCACGTGGGGCTTTTCCCTAAGGGGCACTAGAAGTAGCTTCTTATGATTAGCAGCAAACACATTAGGAGAAGAGAATTAGAGAGGGATTCAAAAGAACACCAGGGGGCGCCGTGACAGGTTTGTAACCGCAGTATACACACAGGAACATTCTTTGTAAAAAAAAAATCTAATTGAAATTGTTGTTTTGCATGATCTAACAGAGGAATTTTATATTTAATCGTGAGGAAACCTAACTGTTGAAGCCAATTTATTGGATATCAAAGGAATATTAAGCAATTGCATAAATAACAGTTTCATAACACAATATTATTATAAATGTTTGTTTAAGACCTTATGCACACATCTCTGTGTTGTAAGAAGCTGTAATAGGGCATCCATAGCCTTTCATAGGGCTTTACTCTACCTCTGTATGTTTCTCATTTATATTCGGAGGCATACAGAGTTTTTTTCTATCGGTTTCCACTGGAAAAAATGACAAATTGTCAATCTTGCAGACTGCAGGTTACTATTTATGTCTGTAGTCTTGTGTCTGGTATGCTAATCAATAGCAACTAATAATCACTTCAACTCTGCATGTATATCTACCACACCAAGTCACAAGCTCTCTTACTGCAGGAACCATAATATAAGTAAATTCAGCATACGGGTGTGACCAGATAAAACGTAGCTCTGTCACTTATGCAGCAATGACACTGCCACTTTCCTCTACACAGGAATCCTTTTTATGCTTATATATTTTTATATAGTAACTTTTAACATCTGTATTCCATATAAATGGCACTTAAGTATATTCCATAATACTTAAACAATCGGGTAACAGTATATTTATTGTACAATGCACATAAAAATAAAGTGAAATTCCACATTTAGAGAACCTGTAATAAATATATTACGGGATTGCTTTACCTAAAGTTCTTTAATATCTATCTATCTATCTATCTATCTATCTATCTATCTATCTATCTATCTATCTATCTATCTATCTATCTATCTATCTATCTATCTATCTATCTATCTATCTATCTATCTATCTATCTACCTCAGGCTTTGTTCACATATGCGTTGGGGTCCCGTTCTGGCGTTCTGTCGGAGCTTTCCATCAGAACGGGACCCTGAACAGACACAAACTGACACAGACAGAAAGCAGAGGTTTCCGTTTTCATTACCTTTGATTTCAATGGTGCCCATGGTTTCCGTTTGTCTCTGTTGTGCACCGGACCTGACGTTTTGCCGGAATCAATAGCGTAGTCGGGTCCGGTGTCAGTTTGTGTCTGTTCAGGGTCCCGTTATGACGGAAAGCTCAGACGGAACGTCAGAACGGCACCCCAACGCAGATGTGAACAAAGCCTTACCTGAATTGCAGAATTGACTGAATTCCCCATGACCGGCCTGGAATGGCCATCAGCAGTATACGGGGCTTGTTTACGATGCTTGTTACAGCTAGTAGAGGGGATGTTGTAATGTGTTGATTGACATTCAGATAGCGCCTCTGCTGTCCATTCGGAAAAGACAGACTGCCTTAAATTATGTCTGTCCTTAGCTGACGGAATTCAAGATGCCCTTCTCTGTTACACATATCAATTCAGCTCATAAACTGGAAGAATCAGGTAGTACGTTTATTTTAGAGAACTGGCAAACTAAAGTGTCTGACAAAGCCCATAAACAATGATATAGGTCTCATTCTTAATTTTTCTTGGTCGGCATTGATTAAATATTACAACTGCAGCAATGCATATATACAATATTTGCAGCAGTGTGAAACATTTTCCACTGACAAAATAACCCTAAGGGTATGTGAACACGACCTATTTTCAGGCGTAATGGAGGCGTTTTACGCCTCGAATTACGCCTGAAAAGACGGCTCCAATATGTCGGTAAACATCTGCCCATTGCTTGCAATGGGTCTTACGATGTTCTATTGCAGACAAGCTGTTATTTTACGCGTCACTGTCAAAATACGGCGCGTAAAATGATGGCTAGTCAAAAGAAGTGCAGGACACTTCTTGGGATGTTTATGCAGCTGTTTTCTCATAGACTCTATTGGAAACAGCTCCAAAAACGGCCGTAAAAAAACGCAGCGAAATACGCGAGTTGCTCAAAAAACATCTGAAAATCAGGGGCTGTTTTCCCTTGAAAATAGCTCCGTATTTTGAGACGTTTTTGACTCTGTGTGTGAACATACCCTAATTGTTGCAGATATCTTGAGGAGTACTGGCACACTGGTCAGATTCGGGCAAACTGATACCAGCAGTATAACAAGGCGTAAACAACATACTACAGCATGGGGCGCTTTATTCTATTGCTATCTATTTTTTTATAACTAACTTTCAACACACACATAAAAATACATCAACTACAGAATATTGCTCATTGAGCTCTGTATTCTCCACAGTACATGAGGTTCAGTTACAAGCTTTAGCTATATCCTTGAATAGAAGTTTTAGAAAAATAGGACATTATTAGGAGGTTGGCAACAAACAGTGGCTCCTGTACAAATAGAAACCTAAAGCCTGCATTGGAGAACACTTTGCTCTGTGTACACGATCGCTTGCTGGTTTGTTTTATTATCATTTGTCATTTACATGATCAAACAGAGTTATATAGCCACTTTATCACAGTCAGTACTCTGCATTGTTACATTGTCCTGGAAGTTTTATAATGTCTAGTAGAAAAAAAAGAAAAGAGAAGTACCTTGGCTGAAAATCTGTGGCTCCCCTCAAGGATACATGAGGGCTATGGTCATGAGATGTCATCCCTTTAGTAGTCCAGATTTCGGGAAAGCATTGACTTACAGTCTCGATTTCCTGGCGGAAACAAAAAATAAAATGAGCAGTCTGAATTATTCTATTCTAAATGGTTGCATCTTTTGTAGCAGGTAGAATAAAAAGAGAGAAACAAAAAAGAGAATTATATGTTTGTCTGTTGAGGGAAAGTGATCTCTCTGGAAAACAGCTCGAATGCTCCTGATAATCTGGAAATAGAAAGCGAACACCACCTGAGCCAGGGATGTCCGACAAAGCAGCTTTGCTTTCTCAATACAAAAACACAAACACATTTGTACAGACAGAACATGACACCGGCCACTGTGAGCCGTAAACAGCAGCACATTTTGGGAACATTGCTTTAAAATAGTGATTAGGTATTGTTCTAGCACCCTTGTAAACAGACCTGACCCAGTATCATCACATGATTGATTTAATGCAGAGAATTCAGTGATGCTATAAAACTGCATGTCTACATGGTGGGTGGGATTCTAAAGTATATGGCTGTGTACGCTGATCTATTGCTGTCCCATCCCCGCTTCAGCACCCTTTAACCCCTTCCCTCTTTAGCCACTTTAGACCTTCCTGACCGGGCCTCATTTTTCAAATCTGACATGTGTCACTTTATGTGGTAATAACTCCGGAATGCTTTCACCTATCCAAGCGATTCTGAGATTGTTTTCTCGTGACACATTGGACTTTAAGTTACTGGCAAAATTTGCTCGATATGTTCAGTATTTAATTGTGAAAAACACCAAAATTTAGCGAAAAATTGCAAAAATTAGCATTTTTCCCAATTTAAATGTATCTGCTTGTAAGACAGGCAGTTATACCACACAAAATTGTTGCTAATTAACATCCCCCATATGTCTATTTTAGATTGGCATCGTTTTTTGAACATCCTTTTATTTTTCTATGACCTCACAAGGCTTAGAACTTTAGCAGCAATTTCTCACATTTTCAAGGAAATTTCAAAAGGCCATTTTTACAGGGGCCAGTTCAGTTGTGAAGTGGCTTTGAGGGCCTTATATATTAGAAACCCCCAAAAAGTCACCCCATTTTAAAAACTTCACCCCTCAAAGTATTCAAAACAGCATTTAGAAAATGTCTTAACCCTTTACACATGTCACAGGAATTAAAGCAAAGTAGAGGTGAAATTTACAAATTTCATATTTTTTTGCAGAAATAAATTTTTAGTACAATTTTTTTTATAACACAGAAGGTTTTACCAGAGAAATGCAACTCAATATTTGTTGCCCAGTTTCTGCAGTTTTAGGAAATATCCAACATGTGGCCCTAGTGTGCTACTGGACTGAAGCACCGGCCTCAGAAGCAAAGGAACACCTAGTGGATTTTGGGGCCTTATTTTTGTTAGAATAAATTTTAGGCACCATGTCAGGTTTGAAGGGCTCTTGCAGTGCCAAAACAGTCAAAATCCCCCAAAAGTGACCCCATCTGGGAAATTACACACCTCAAGGAAATGATCTAGGGGTATAGTGAGCATTTTGACCGCACAGTTTTTTTACAGAAATTATTGGAAGTAGGCCGTGAAAATTAAAATCAACATTTCTTCAAAGAAAATGTAGGTTTAACGATTTTTTTTCTCATTTCCACAAGGACTAAAGGAGAAAAAGCACTGTAAAATTTGTAAAGCAATTTCTCCCGAGAAAAATAATACCCCACATGTGGTAATAAACGGTTGTTTGGAGACACGGCAGGGCTGAGAAGGGAAAGAGCGCTATTTGGCTTTTGGAGCTCAAGTTTAGCAGAAATGGTTTGCGGAGGCCATGTCACATTTACAAAGCCCCTGAGGGGACAAAACAGTGGAAACCCCCCACAAGTGACCCCATTTTGGAAACTACACCCATTGAGGAAATTATCTAGGGGTATAGTGAGCGTTTTGACGCAACAGGTTTTTTGCATAAATTATTGGAAATAGGCCCTGAAAATGACAATCTAAATTTTTTCAAAGAAAATGTAGGTTTAGCTATTTTTTTCTCATTTCCACAAGGACTGAAGGAGAAAAAGCACCGTAAAATTTGTAAACCAATCTCTCCCGAGTAAAATAATATCCCACATGTGGTAATAAACGGTTGTTTGGAGACACGGCAGGGCTGAGAAGGGAAAGAGCGCTATTTGGCTTTTGGAGCTCAAGTTTAGCAGGAATGGTTTGCGGAGGCCAGGTCACATTTACGAAGTCCCTGAGGAGACAAAACAGTGGAAACCCCCCACAAGTGACCCCATTTTGGAGACTACACCCATTCAGGAAATTATCTAGGGGTATAGTGAGCGATTTGACCCCACAGGTTTTTTGCAGAAATTATTGGAAATAAAAATCAACATTTTTTCAAAGAAAATGTAGGTTTAGCTTATTTTTACTCATTTCCACAAGGACTAAAGGAGAAAAAGCACCACAAAATTTGTAAAGCAATATCTCCCGAGTAAAACAATGCCCCACATGTGGTAATAAACGGCTGTTTGGAGACACGGCTTGGCTTAGAAGAGCGCTATTTGGCTTTTGGAGATCACATTGAGCAGGAATGGTTTGCGGAGGCCATGTCACATTTGCAAAGCCCCTGAGGGGAAAAAACAATGTAAACGCCCAAAAAGTGACACCATTTAGGAAACTACACCTCTTGAGGAATTCATCTAGGGGCGTAGTGAGCATTTTGACCCCACAGATGTTTCATAGAATTTATTAGAATTGGGCAGTGAAAATAAAAACAATCCTTTTTCTTCAATAAGATGTAGCTTTAGCGCAAATTTTTTCATTTTCGCAACAAATAAAGGAAAAAAGAGAACCCAACATTTGTAAAGCAATTTCTACCGAGTACGGCAATACCCCATATGTGGTCATAAACTGCTGTTTGGGCACACGGCAGGGCTCAGAAGGGAAGGACCGCCATTTGGAGTGCAGATGTTGCTGGATTGGTTTCTGGGCGCCTGTGGGCCCAAAACAGTGGAAACCCCCCAGAAGTGACCCAATTTTGGAAACTACACCCCTCAATGCATTTACCTAGGGGTGTAGTGAGCATGTTAACCCTGCAGGTGTTTTGTAGAAATTAGTGTGAACTCGATGTTGCAGAGTGAAAATGGGATTTTTTCCACAGATATGTGGACAATATGTGGTGCCCGGCTTGTGCCACCATAACAAGACAGCTCTCTAATTATTATGCTGGGTTTCCTGGTTTTAGAAACACCCTACATGTGGCCCTAATCTCTTGCCTGGACAGTCGACCAGGCTCAGGAGTGAAAGCGTACCATGTAAAATTGAGGCCTAATTTGGCGATTTACAAAGTATTGGTTCACAACTGCAGAGGCTCAGATGTGAAATAATAAAAATAAACCCCTGAGAAGTGACCCTATTATGGAAACTGCACCCCTCAAGGCATTTATTAAGGGGTGTAGTGAGCATTTTCACCCCACAGGTCTTTTCCATAAATGAATGCGCTGTGGATGGTGCAAATTAAAAATTTATATTTTTCCCTAGATATGCCATTCAGTGGCAAATATGTCGTGCCCAGCTTATGCCACTAGAGACACACACCCCAAAAATTGCTAAAAGGGTTCTCCCGGGTATGACGGTGCCATATATGTGGAAGGAAACTGCTGTTTGGGCACGCTGTAGGGTTCAGATGGGAGGAAATGCCATTTGGCTTTTGGAGCGTGGATTTTGCTTGGTAGTAGTTTTGTTTGGAGTCTTACTGGTGTTTCCGTTTATAATGTAGGGCATATGTAAGCCGGGCGGAGTATATAAGGGGCATAGTCAGGTGGTATAATAATGGGGTAAAAAAAAACAATAAAATGATCCATAGATGTGTGTTACGCTGTGACACAATCCTTTCTGCACAGGCCGGTGTTGCACTGATATATGGCGTCCTTTATTATCCCCCTTTTGATCCACACTCCGCGCCTTTGTAGTTTGGGGAATTTTGCTAGGAAGTGTTGTCCTGGTATAATACGGGCACCGTCGCTTCCAGCGGATATGTTTGGGCCCTCCCTTTCCTGGTTCCCTAATTTTAGGTCCTTGATAAATCGCCTCTTGAAACAGAAGAAATGTTCCCCTCGGGCACAACTGCATATTTTTTTATTTCCTGACTTATTGGAGCCATAACTAATTTTATTTTTCATAGACGTAGCGGTATGAGGGCTGGTTTGTTGCGGGACGAGCTGTAGTTATTATTGGTACCATTTTGGGGTACATGCAACTTTTTGATCACCTTTTATCCTATTTTTTGGGATGCCAGGTAAACAAAAAAACGCAATTCTGGCACAGCTTTTTTCATTTTTTTTTATACAGCGTTCACCACGCATTATAAACTACATGTTAACTTTATTCTGCAGGTCAGTACGATTCTGGCGATACCTAATTTATAGCACTTTTTTATGTTTTACAACTTTTTGCACAATAAAATTACTTTTGTAAAAAAAATGTATTTTTTCTGTCGCCAAGTTGTGAGAACCATAACTTTTTAATTTTTTTGTCGACGGAGGTGTATGAGGGCTTGTTTTTTGCGGGACGAGCTATAGTTTTTATAGGTACCATTTTTGGATACGTGCGACTTTTTGATCACTTTTTATTCTAACATTTGTAGGGCAAAGTGACTAAAAAACAGAAACTCTGGTAACGTTTTTTACGTTTTTTTTTTACGCTGTTCACCGCGTGCAATAAATAATATAATATTTTGATACCTCAGGTCGTTACGGTTGCGGCGATACCAAATACATATGGTTTATTATTATTTTTCAATAATAAAGGACTTGATAAGAGTAAAAGGGGGAATGTGTTTTATTTGATTACTTGAAACTTTTATTGTTTTCAAACTTTCATTATTTGCACTTTTTTTTACACTTTTTTTTACTTTTTTTACACTTTTTCTCAAGTCCCACTAGGGGACTTGAAGGTCCAACGGTCAGATATTTTTTTTTCTAATACATTGCACTACCTATGTAGTGCAATGTATTAGATCTGTCAGTCATTCACTGACAGCAAGCCGATTAGGCTTCGCCTCCCGGCGGGGCCTAAATCGGCTTCCGTAATGGCAGAGCAGGAGACCATTGTGTCTCCTGTTGCCATAACAGCAGTCGCCAGTCCTGATTGCCTGTCAGGGCTGGCGATCTGCTAGTAACCGCTACGATGCAGCAATCGCTTTCGATTGCTGCATCGAAGGGGTTAATGGCAGGGATCGGAGCTAGCTCCGGTTCCTGCCGTTACAGGTGGATGTCAGCTGTACAGTACAGCTGACTTCCACCGCTGATGACGCCGGATCAGCTCCTGACCCGGCGCCATCTTGCCGGCAGCTACGGAAGCCGATCAGGCTCCGCCGCCGGGCGGATCTTGACCGGCTTCGGTGCTAGGCAGACCGGGAGGCCAGTATTAGGCCTCCGGTTGCCATTGCAGCCACCGGAACCCCGGCAATTTCATTACTGGGGTTCCGATGAGCTGCAAAGACCTTAAGTGCAGCGATCGCGTTTGAGCGCTGCACTTAAGGGGTTAATGGCGGGGATCGAAGCTAATTTCGGTCCCCACCGTTACAGCCGGATGTCAGCTGTAAGATACAGCTGAGATCCGGTGATGATGGCACCGGCTCAGCTTCTGAGCCGGTCCAAAACATTCGGCGTACATGTACGGCAAGATGCGGGAAGTCAATGCTTTCCATGACGTACATGTACGGCAAATGTCGGGAAGGGGTTAAAGGGAAGGTGTCATGATTTTTTTTTTATATTATTATTATATTGCTTTTAATATGATATTAACAAAAATTGTATTTATGTTCTCATGTTCTACTATTTACAGTGTTCTTACTTTTACTTCTCTATGGGGGCTGCCATTTTTTTTTTTTCATCTCTGTATGTGTCGATTAACGACACATACAGAGATGGAATACGGCACATACATCCCCATAGAGAATGCATTCCATTCTCAGAAGCGTACGCCGTCTGTGTGGGAACGGCGCATGCGCCCCTCCCACACAGATCAAAACGAAGCTCGTTCGTAGAGCGAAATCCAGCGCCATTTTCATGTGGACCGGAAGCCACTGCCGGACAGTAAGATGACGACTTCCGGCCGCGGCTTCCGGCCATATGTTGAACGAAGCGAAGGCGCAAGGAAGAGCAGGTAATTTATGTTCGTGTATGATGTGTGTATTATGTTCGTGTATGATGTGTGTATTATGTGCATGTATGTTCGTGTGATACGGTCTGCTGAGCCCTGTATCTAATCCTCCTACACTGTGCAGTCGCTCAGAAAATGGCGGCACACAGTGCAGGAGGTTTAAAGACAATCAAACCCCTCCTTCTCCTGGCATCAGCCAGAAGAAGGGAGGGGGGATTGTGTGAGGACACTAGAGGAGAGTGTGTCCATCCCAAATTTGCAGCATAAATCAATGAGTTTGCTTTACCACAGTGACCATGCTGCAATTTTGGGAACTGCTCCCTCTAGTGGCCAGCACATGGAAATGTTATAAATTAGAATCTAATTTATAATATTTCCTGACTTGTGAAAAAATGTAAAAAAATTAAAACAATGTGTAATCACTTAAATAATAATTGTTTAACTGAAAAAAAATGTACAAATTTCTAACGACACATTCCCTTTAATACTGAAGATAGAAGAGTCTATTGCTGGAGGAGAGAGAACTCCATGGGCTACTGACAGCCTACTGCATTACTTAGGCACATGTTTTCTCAAGATAATTTTACATAGGGGGATAATCAACAAATGATCGTTCACAACCATTGCCCAGTATAAACACGTCCAGCGATCAAAAGATGAACGATAGTTTGCTCTTTTGTCGTTGATCAAATTTTAATGCTGTCTTAAAAATCCTCATTTGTCATATGCACATCCCCTGCTTGTAAACAGGTATCTGCCTGTCGCTTGTATTGAAAACTGTAAAGAGGAGGGAAACAAGCGTAGAAACGATGGTATTTAAGAAAATAACTCATGAATATGGTAACATATATATGCAAGTAAATGATTGCCATCGACTTTCTATATCGTCGACCAGCGCTTGTTATGGGCTATTTATCTGCCCGTGTAAAAGGCTGTGTTTTCAGGTTTTTTTGAGGGCGTAAATGCCTCGAAAAACGCCTAAAAAAACGGAAGCTGAACGCCTCCAAACATCTGCCCATTGATTTCAATAGGGAAAAACTGCATTTCGTTCAGACGGGGCGTTTCTTTACGTGGCAGTTTAAAAAACGGCACATAAAAAAACGCCCGTAAAAAGAATGGCACTTTTTGGAGCCGTTTTTAATTGTGTCAATAGAAAAACATCTCCAAAAAGCGTTTGCTTTAGAAACGGCTGAAAATCAGACGCTGTTTTCCCTTGAAAACAGCTCCGTATTTTACAACCATTTTTACTTTAGCGTGCGAACATAGCCTCAAGCTCTTGTGAGCACTGGGTTTTATGTCTACAGCTCATACACATCAGGCTGACTAATGTTATGTTCACATGGCGTTATTTGTCAAGCTGAAAAAATCTGCCTCAAAATTTCCTTCAGGTTTTTAAAATGCAGACGATTTTTGACATGGTTTTCAAAGCGCTTTTTGAGGTAATTTTGTTTGTTTTTTGTTGGAAATATTATTCATTTGTAAAAAGCGGCAAACCCATGTCAAGCCGCACGGCGCTGTTTTTTAATGTCCTCAATTTATTAAATTGGAAGTTCAAGAGAACAGTGAAGTCCGCACCAATATAGATCAGCCCTGGAAAAAAAGGCCCCTGTTTCCTATTAAAATCAACGGGTGGCAGATTTAAATCACTTTTTGATGCTGATCCTGACACGAAAAATGAAACAAAATCAGCGACAAAAAAAGCATTGCGTGAACGAGGCCAAAGTAATTTACAGCTAAGTTCGCAGAAAAGTGCACAAGACGTACAGTAGATCTCAAGTCCAGCACATGCAGTACTTCAGAAAGGTTGGAAGGAGCACCACTGTAATACAGACAATAGGCTTCTTTTTATATGGAGCTGAAATATCCACCTATCAGGGGCCAGATACTATTAGTGGTACCTGTGAAGCTTCACAGGGGCCACATAGGTAGGGGGTCCACTGCCAACTTAAAAGCAGCTTTGTACTGTCTATTGGATTGCGTGTAAGGAACTGAGCTAATGACAATAACTCACTATTATTGGATAATTATTAGAGAGACATTAGGACTGGGTGTTCTTTGAGAATTGGAAAGTTAGGGCCAGCATACTGTTCTTGCACGGGGCCCTCTGCTGTCTTTGTCCACCTCTGCTACCTATGGTAGGAAGACAATAGCCCATATTACAAGGATGTACATAGTCCATAGAAAAAGTCAAGACACCTTTTTGTTTGTTGCTGGAACAAGTCACCACAACGCACATCTGGGGACGAGGACAAGGGCCCCATGGCAGATGCACAGGTAGTCATGTTGTATGGATGTCTTTGATTATAAAACCAGAAGATAAAATATACTAAACTAGACATAAATGAAGACAGATTCATCAGCATCAACTTGTTACTTGTTATTTTCATTTTGGAGTGAAGGAAAAAAACATTAATATAAATTTAAATGACTGCATTTCCCCCTGGTATCTGGATGGTTCTCGGAAAATGTTTTCTTGTATACTATGATGGATTCGGTATAATATACAATGTGAAAACAGATAAAATGAATTATTTACACTGTTTTTGTCTTGACTACTTCTACTATTTTGCCTAAGGCACTCCTGTATTTCTCTAGTAATTAAATAAATTGATTGTATTAATAAACTGGGATACAATTTTAAGAGAGTATTTTCTTTTACGGCGGTTCATCTATAAACTACATCTAGTGAAATTAGGATAAATGCTTTAGGGGAGAATATCTGAGTCCAACGAAGTCGGTATGCCAGTGCACGGAGGATGTACGGCCTCTTCAGCAGGGTGTTTTAAAAAGGGGTGTTTTTAGAAAACAACACCCTTAAATCAGTGTTCACACAGGGGCCAACAGAGGAACCGTTGGCCCGTCTGCATAGCCCGCTATTCCGTGACCGGAGACATCTGCTTCAGGCACCAAATACTGCATACCGTACAAAACATCCGGCGCCTGGAGGCAGCCATAGAAACTGATCGATGCGGGGTCTGGGTGTCGGACCCCCAACGATCATATACTAATGACTTATCCGGTGGATAAGTAATAAGTTGTTCGGTCGTGGACGACCCCTTTAACGTCGCTCATCGGGTCAAATCAAACCACAAAACAAATGTCCTGTGAGAACCTTAAAGCATCCATATGGCTTGTCATCCAACTTCAATATGGTAAACCTGCTAGTTAGCTGAAAGACATCTGCCATCCATATCACTAAAACGCACAAGCCATGTATGACATGGGGTCCTCAAAGAAGACAGAAGGTGGCCAAAGATATAAAACCAGCGGGCGGATGATTATACTTTGGCAGATAGCGTTACAAGCATATATGACCATGCACAGACAAAAAATGTCAGATGCAAAAATGAGAAAAAAAGAAACAGCAGGGACCACAAATATATGCATAATATGGAAAAGAGTGCCAGTCAACGCGAATACAAAATGACAAAGCGTAAAGGAAGAGAAAACACGGTTGTTAGACTGCACCTCTTATACAAATAGAGTCACTTTATTATAATATTACATAATGCAAGGGAAACAGACAAAAATTAAGAACATCTAAAAATGCACAAACATGTGCCAGACCAAGTCCTAGCCCCTGTTCGGGCTAACAGACAAATCATACATGGGAGAAAAAAATATATAAGCCATAAACCCCAGCTCACACAAAATGTGAAAAATTAAAAGGAATATACCCATTACATGTATACATACAAGCTCAGAAAAGTGTAAATGTCAATGCAATATCAAAGTAGCATATAGTGGAAAATGTAACGTCTTACAATAGCCATCAAACGAGAGGAATTGGTTATGCCTGTGGCTCCATGAGGATATGAGGACCCATGTGAACTTTGTGAACATAAAAAAAGCAAACAAAGCGCCAGCATGCAAAGATCAGCTGCCAGCTCCTACATTTTACATTAAAGCAGATCTCTAGGCTCACCTTAATGCATTATTTTTGCTTACATTAGCAGGTAAAGATAATACTGCCTCCCGGGCTCTGCCTGTAAATGATGAATTCACAGACGGTCCTTCTTCCATGGCCTCCCTGTACATGTTGTAGGCACAGACAGTACTGCATTCTTACCACTCTCCTTAATGATGCAGGCACATATCATACTATCTCTCCCTGTAATGATGTAGGCACAGATAGTACTACTTTCTTGTCTTTCCCAGTAATGATTTAAACACAGCACATATAGTAAAAACTCTGTCTCTCCCTTTACTGGCATAGGCACAGATAATTTTATTAAACCGAAAAGAAAAATCTCGACATAATAATATTATATCAAAATATTTTTATTGTTACTTTATTAAACATCAATAAATACAAAACATACAAAATTAACCCCCTCCCAAGTATATACTATAGACATAAAATATAATTAAAAGAATGTGTACCAGGTTCACAAAATACAGTATCAAAAATAGTTATATATAGAGAAATAATTCCTCCCAATAGAGAATCACATCCCAGGTAAGTAAAAGCTTATATCATGTGTATGAGTATCAGACTGACAGGTCCCTTCAAACAGTAAAGTATAGCAACCATGCTTAAGATAATGGAGACCTAATCAGAAACAAGCTATAGGCAGTTAGAAATGGAACACAATACCTGTTGAGGACATGATACTGGTGGGATAGGACACCTGGACACCAAGCACCTCGACGCGCGTTTCGCAACCTTCGTCAGGAGGCACAGATAATACTGCCTCCCTGCCTCTCCCTGTAATTATGTAGGCACAGATAGTACTGCCTCCCTGCCTTTCCCTGTAATAATGTAAGCACACATAGGACTACGCTCCTGTCTTTCTCTATAATGATGTATGCACAGATAGTACTGGCCCCGTCTCTCCCTGTAATGATGTAGGCACTGATAGTACTGATAGTACTACCTCCCTGTCTCTCCCTGTAATGATGTTGTTAGGAAAACGCCGGTTCCCTTAAGGTCGCTATGACAACTTGTTTAGCTTCTGGGTGGTTCCTCTTTTTCCTTGAGCCTATCTCTCTTCTCTGTCCTTCTGCCAATCAGCTGTGTGGTTGTATTTATACCTGCCTTTTCCCCCCTGTCTTTGGCCCCATGCACACCACCGTAAAAACTCACGTAATTACGGGCCGTAATTACGGGCCCATAGACTTCTATTGGCCACGGGTACCTCCCCGTATGCTTACGGGAAGGTGCCCGTGCCGTTGAAAAAGATAAAACATGTCCTATTTCAGGCTGTAATTACGGCACGGGCAGGCCCATAGAAGTCTATGGGGCTCCCGTAATTACGGGTGACTACGTGTGTGCACCCGTAATTACGGGAGCGTTGCTAGGCAACGTCAGTAAATAGTCACAGTCCAGGATGCTGAAAGAGTTAAACGATCGGCAGTAACTGTTTCAGCACCCTGGACAGTGGCTGCCGATCACAATATAGATAAAGATGTAAAAAAAAAAAGACGTTCATACTTACCCAGAACTCCCTGCTTCTTCCTCCAGTCCGGCCTCCTGGGATGACGTTACAGCCCATGTTACCGCTGCAGCCAATCACAGGCCAATCACTGGCTGCAGCGGTCACATGGACTGCCGCGTCATCCAGGGAGGTCGAACTGGATGTCGAGAGGGACGCGTCACCAAGACAACGGCCGGGTAAGTATGAATTTCTTTTACTTTTATTACGGAAAGGGCTGTCTCTTCTCTCTATCCTGCACGGATACAGAGAAGGGTTGCCGATTAGTTCAGTGCAATTTTGCAGCCAAAAACATGCCCGTAAATACGGGTGGAATACGGGTCGAATACATGTGACCAAGGACCCGTATTTACGCCAGTATTTACGGGTGGACAAAAATACGGTCGTGTGCATGGGGCCTTTGCTTGTGAATTTTCCTGTCTTCTGGTAGCTTCTGACGCTCTCTGCACTTCTTACTTCTGGACCTTTTGGAAACGGACCTCGGCTTGTCTCTCGTTAACCCCTTGTTTGCTGATTTGGATTATCCGTTCATGGCCGGTTTTGACCTTTTGCTTTTCATTATATCCGCTTGCCTTCTGATATGTTCTTTCTGTTAACCTCTGGCTGCCTGATTTCCTGCTTAGGTTAGTCTGCATTGCACCTCCTATCCAATGCTGAACTCTGCTGAGACAACCTGGGTCCTAAGCAGCAAAGACCATCCCACCTTGCGGTCAGCTATGGCGAACACCTTAGGGTCACCTTAGATACGGTCGATCAGAGTTGTGACAGATTTGAGGTTGCGGTTTTATGTGCACGCTCTCTCCCGGCACTCTCCAGCAACCTTTGGAGAATCGCTCAAATTCCAATTCCATAACAGATGTAGGCACAGATAGTACTTCCACTCTGTCTCTACTTTCTCAATCATTCGCATAGTACTAAGGAATAAAGGCAGAAACTTCATGGCAAAGAAGCCAGTGAGAAAAATATTGCTTTAAGCTCAGAACTGGAAAGTGATTATTTCAGAAAGTGCATTTTACTATAAATAAGGCCCCATTCACATCACGTTTATTTGCCTATGTTTTCAGGTATATGCTGGGAATTATCATTACCTATGCATTAAACGTATATTGTGACGGATTCCAAACAGTGCCATCCCTCACCATAGATTATAGTTGTGTATGTTAAACGTATACGCTATGAACTCTCATGACCCTGTTCAGGATGTACATGTTAAATGGATACCATTTAGTCTATGGGTGACCGAAACCACTATTAATCACCCGTCACCGACTAATATGGTATCTGTCGAACGTATACTTAAAAGGGTGTTGTCCGGATAGGTCATCAGTATATGATCGGTGGTGGTCCGACACCTGGACCCCGCACTAATCAGCTTTCCCAGCTCCCTCCGGTCACCAGATGGCTCCGGTGACAGTACAGCGGCCGTGCTGAAGCTCTGCTCCTACTGTAGCATGGCCGCTATACAGTGGTCAGAGCCATCTGCTTCCAGCACGAACACTGATACAGTCCATAACATCCGGTGCCTGGAAGCAGCTGATCGGTGCAGGGTCCGGGTGTCGAACCCCCACCGATCATATACCGATGACTGATCCTGCGGATAGGTCATCAGTGTGAAAAATGGTCCCATGCCCGGACAACTCATTTAATGAAAAGCCCATAACCTATATGTTAAACGTACGCCTGTTACCTTTTTTTGCAGTATGGAAAAGTGTAGTCTACTACTGTTCCATGCCTCAAAACGTATACCAGCCCGACGGAGGCCAAAAGGACACTCTTTTGACCTCTGTTGGGCTAGTGGAGCCCCATGGACACATTTAGCGAGTACGCCAGCAGCTTTCCAGATGTACACGCTAAACGTAGGACTAAAATGTGATATAAACTAAACTTAAGACCGCGAATGTGACCCAGCCCTGAATTATAGCTCAGCCTGGTAATGTAGCAATAAGGGGACAGGAACGTACAACTGTGTAACTAAGCAGATTTGCCATTCAGGAGTCTGAAAAAGCTGGATATAATGACGACCATTGAGGGAAGCAACAGAACTAAATATTATTTTTATTTTTTGTAAATTTTTGAAAATGTTCTCTCAATTTTTCCTGTGTACAGAATGTTTATTTAGTGCATAAACAAGCAACTGGAACACAATGGTAATTGCAGGACTACAATGGCGGGAACACACACACAGTGCAGGACACCGATGTCTAGAGTACAGAGAATTCTTAACCATTTGGACAGTTTTCGGGATAGATAACTGCTTCTCTCACAGCCGCTCCTCACATTTTGTCCTTTACTGAATATTCCCCTGTCATTATTGCTGATCTCCGCTTTATTCACTGCTCTCACCCGTTCCCCCTCCATTGTTTCACCCTATAACCAGTCCAGTCCTTCTCACCAACACTCTCCCTGCATCCTCCATCTCCTCACTGTCGCTTCAGCTTCGCCTCCTTCCCTCACGCCAGTGAGGTTTCTATCTCCCCCTGGCTTGAGAGGTTTCTAGTTCCCCCAATCTTCTGTCATGCAGCTGGATGGTACCTCAGAAATCACCTTTCCTGCCCCCAAGATAATGAGGATCAGCTCGTGCTCCCTCCATTTTTGAGATGTCCATAAGAAATTATTTCCCATCCCACTTAACATTCTATTAACCCTCAAACCTTTGGGACTGCTTCTCCTGAGTAATGGACACACACAAAAGAATTAACCAAATAAAATACAACATTGCTGAGTCACTGTCCACCCAAAAAATAATGCTCAAGGAGATCTAGCAGCTCTCCATACACAGACTGGTAGCAGATCTAGTCGAACTTAAAGGGATTCATCAATCTAATTCTAAAAAAATTTCAGTGCCATATTGTGTGAAAATCACATATGAGTTTTTTACATGTTGTTTTCTAAATACAACAAAAAAGAGATGGGGAATGGGCAAAGATGGGGCATTTTGCAGTGGATTCTAAAAACCACAGCCATCACTATGTGTGAACGGTAATAACTAATGAAATACTCCGGGTAAAACTGATATACTGAGTTATGCCTAGAGCAGGGCATAAGAGGGCAGGGCATGACCATACTTGCCAAATTTTAAATCCAAAAAATCCTGTTCCACCCAGGTATGCCATCAGAGCCCACTTTTCAAGCAAATTTGCATAAATCCTACCCCATTTGTGGTTCCATTTGTGGGAGTATGGGCATGACACATGGATTCTCTTTAAATCTTTTTCATGTACCACCCACCTCAGGCCCTGAACTAGACATGACAGTAGGAGAAATACTGGGGCAGATTTATTATTGTCTTTGCGCCTCAGTTTTGGTGTTTCATGCACCTATTTTATATTGTTGGCCAAATATATTAATGCGTGCACCAGAAAGAACCACTTACGTCATTGAAAAATATGGCGCATCTTCAGTCTAGCTCCTCTAGCTTTCGGCTATGTATCTTTAAGCCATTATTAATAAATCTGCCGAATTGTATAATAGAAAGACTGTCTTTGCTGACCATAGCAACCAATCACAGCACAGCTTTAATTTTTTAAGAATACTATCAAAAAATTAAACCTGCACTGTGCTTGTTTGCTGTGGGATAACACAGTATCAGCCCCTCATACACTGAATACACCCACAGTATCAGAACCTTATACACTAAATCATTCACAGTATTAACCCCTCATACATTGTATCCCCCCCACCGTATCAGCCCCTCATACACTGAATACACGCACAGTATCAGTCTCTCATACTCTGAATCCCCACAGTATCAGCCCCTAATATTGTGAATACACCTACAGTAACATCCCCTCATACACTGTATACCCCAAACAGTACCAGTTACTAATACACAACATTTTCCCCAACATCAGCCCCTCATACACTGAATTCTCTCACAATATCAGTTACACATACCCTGTATCCCCCCCCCCCCACAGCATCTGCCCTATCGTACACAAAATAGCCCCACAGTATTGACTTCTAAGACTCATACCGCCCAACCATCCCGGATTTATCGGAATAGTCCCATATTCCAGGCAGTGTCCCGCTGTTCCGAGCGGCCGGTGGGATGTCCCGGGTTCAACTGTCCTGATATATGAACAGCGATGTCAGTGGCTCCTCCAGGATCTGAATCCCTGGCCAGAGCGTTGCGGGCGCTCTGGTCGGGGATTACACTCCATGGGGGAGCCCCATATGTAACTCTCCATATATGGACAGTGACATCAGGGGCTTTTCCAGGAGTGGAATCCCCGGTTCAGGCATTGCCGATGCTCTGACCCGGGATTCCGCTCCTCGAGGAGCCCCTGACGTCAGTATTCATATATGGACAGTAACGTCATGGGCTCCTCCTGGAGCGGAATCCCCGGCCAGGGCATTGCCGATGCTCTAACCGGGGATTTCTCAAATACACCCTCCATGACAGCACATCGGAGGTTGAATCTCCACCCCTAACAGGGACAGGAACACACAAAAGGTTAAATAGCCCTCCCCACCTCAGTTTTTCTGTCCCTGCTAAGGGCATACAAGAGGTTACTGCTCTTGCCGCAGCGAATATTTAACTAAAAAAATAAAGAAAAATATTTTCTTCCTTACAACCTGGTCTTCGGTTCAGTTACCTGTTCCCTAGCTCCAGGATAAGACCTCTGGTCTTGTGCCGCCTCTCCTGGAGCCTCCTGGTAATGCTGAGGCGGCTGAACAAGCAGGCTCCAGTCCTCCTGTAGCTCCTCAGCCTGTCTTCTCTGGGGACTCCCCTCGATCCTCGCATGGATTCCACCTTTGGGAAGCACGCGTTATTCCTCCCGATGGAGTGCTAAGAGTGCGTGTACGTACTTCCGGTCGTGCGTCTGACGCACTTCCAGTCGGGAGGACGGCGCGCATACACAGAGTAGAAATTTTATGGCTTTCCTACGGACCGGCAAATCCTGGGAACGGGGGGGAAGAGTTCATCGGCATGTAGTCTTCGCAGTAGATTTAAACACCACCAGACTACTGGAAGATCTCCATCAGGTAAGATGTTTTACTATTACCATGATGACAGAAGATGAGGCTCTAACCCCTAAGCTAGGTTCTGAACCATGCATACTCCCAGCTCCAGTAAGTAATCTGGCTATGAGTTTATCTTCCCTATACATATTGTGGGTCTTAATTTCCCTTATTGTTATATGTTTTATAGGACACTCCCAGAGAGCTATCTTAAAATATCTCTAAATCTGAAAGGGAGAGTCAGTATCGGAAATGTGCGATATGTTGCAAGAAGTGGTCATCTACTAACCAAAAACCTCTCTGTCAACATTGGACAGAGAAAATTATTAGGGAAGAACAGACCTCTTTAATTGATGAAATTAGAGGTATTGTAAAGCAGGAAATTAAGACCTCCTTGTCTTCCTTTTCCCAAACCTTTGTGTCCTCTGTACCATCACCCGCACCTAAAAAGAGGAAATTGACTGTAGAAATTGAGTCCTATGACAGTGACTCATATATTCCTTCTATATCAGAGGATTACTTAGAAGAAGGAGAATTGTCAACCCCCCAGATTGAGGAGGTTAAAAAATATTCTTTTTCGGCAGAATTTACTGACTAATTAAAGAGGCTCTGTCACCACATTATAAGTGGCCTATATTGTACATGATGTGATTGGCTCTGTAATATAGATTACAGCAGTGTTTTTTATATTTAGAAAAATTATAATTTTTGACGGAGTTATGACCTATTTTAGCTTTATGCTAATGAGTTTCTTAATGGACAACTGGGCATGTTTTACTTTTTGACCAAGTGGGCGTTGTGGAGAGAAGTGTATGACGCTGACCAATCAGTGACAAATTAATGTCATACACTTCTCCCCCATTCATTTACACAGCACATAGCGATATAGCACAAGGAAGAGCGGATAACCGCTGATGAGGGGTCATGTTTGGACCGAAACGTTGCACTCTGCACTCTGGCATGAGAAAATAAAATACATTTTACTTGCAAATCTACTCCTGATTGGTGTGCGTAATACTTTCTACAATGTTCAATTAATTGTGATTTTGATTTGGGTCATAATCGCCCAGCCCTAGTATAAAGTCATATTACAGGCGTATATAGAGAGCACTATAGACATTTTTCATGAGGTAGGCAATATTTACAAAAATATGTCCGATATGACCCACAATGACAGCAGCAAAACCTGTCCCCATGAATTTATTGATACATCTGGACCTTTGTGCTGTAAAGTGTTATGTCAAAACAATAATGAACAATGTGAGAACATTCTTAAAACATCTATAAAACAACTGTCACCGTGTTGTACAACTATTTATATACCTATCAGTGTTTGTAGTAAATATGAGGACAAAGTTCCTACTAATGGAAGAGTCAACACAGGAGTCCATGTAGAAGAATTAACATGACTTAAAGAGGCTCTGTCACCAGATTATAAGTGTCCTATCTCCTACATAATGTGATTGGCGCTGGAATGTAGATAACAACAGTGGTTTTTATTTTTAAAAAACATAATTTTTGAGGAAGAGATGACCAATTTTAGATCAAAGACCAACTGGGCGTGTTTTTACTTTTGACCAAGTGGGTGTTGTAAAGAAGTGTATGAGGCTGACCAATCAGTGATAAGACATGCCCGTTCTTTCTGCGGTCCGGGCTCATTGAAAATAATAGCCACGGCCATGTGCACGAACCGCGATTTGCAGGCGGCTCGGGGGCGTCAGTCCGTGGCCGGCCGACCGACCCGAAAATCAGGCCGTGCACATGACTACGGTCATGTGCATGAAGCCTAAGGCCTTAGATAGATAGATAGATAGATAGACGGACGGACGGACGGACGGACAGATCTATGCTGTTCACTAAATGACATTGCAGCCTGCAGTGAACCTGAACCAGGTAAGTCAATTTTACTTGTTTGCATGACAAGAATGCTGTTTCTTAAAGTGACACAGAAAATTTCCATGTTTTACACACTTACATACTGAATACTGCACACCCTATGTAAAGCTCTAGTAAATGATCCGGTGACAGATACTCTTAAGTTAAAAATACCTTTTCATGTTCTCTCACCTGCCTATGAGCATTAAACATGTCAACGTACATAGTCAAATCAGTTGTGGTATAAACAAACACACACAAAAAAAATATCCCATAATCCAAAGTGTAAAAATCTGGGTCAAAATGTCTATATTCACTGAAAATACAAAATCTATAAAGTCAATAAACAATAATACAGAAGTCAAGAGCTATGCAGTGAAGCCTAGACTTTAAGGGCATGTTCACACGTGGCAGAATTGCTGCGGAATTCCGCTGCGGACAGTCCGCACTGGAAATCCGCAGCAGTCTGTCCATTGGTTTCCACACCTTTTTAGTTATCTTCGTGCAGACGTTGCAGACAACTCCGCTGCGGACCATAGGCTGCGGTGCGGAATTTGGTGTCCGCAGCATACACTGGCTGTTGCGAACTTGTTGCGTACTTGTGCCGTAATTTCTCCATTGACTTCAATGGAATTGCAAAATTATGCAATCAAATCCGCAGATGTTATGTGTGTTGCGTTGCGGATTGCTTTCACGAACTGGACATTTCATCATTCTGGCTGGACCTATGTGTTTCGAGGTCTATAGCCAGACTGAGATGGAATGTTTTAAAAGAGAGCAGGATGTACTCTTCACCTGAATCCGCAACAACTAATCCGCATCAATTTACTTCACATTTTAGGCAAAGGCGCAACGGAATCTGCAACGCAGATTATGTGCGCCATTGATGCGGACAGTGTCTGCAGAAATACGCCATGTGTGACCATGCCCTAAAAAGACTCTTAAACCTTGTTTACACAGTGGCGATTTGCTGCAGATTTTGCATGTATTTTTTAAAACCAGGAATGGGACCTAAACAGAAGAAATATATAAAGGAAGTCCTTAAAGGTCTGCTCTCCTGGATCTAAGGTTATGTTCACGTATAGCGTAAAAACTGCCCATTTTCCGCAACGGATTTCATTGTGGAAAATCCACAGCGTATCACAGTAGCAGCAGAGTGGATGAGATTTGAACAAATTTTAACCACATGCTGTGGAAAAAATCAGCCAAGAAACCATTCAGAAATTGACCTGTAATGTGTTTTTTTTTTAAATACGCAGCATGTCAATTTATGATGCGGAATCGCTGCTTTTCTGTCGCAGGTTTTCCCTATTGAATTCAATGGGGAGGTAAAACCCGTAACAAACAGCAAATGTTGCTATTTTTGCGTTGGATTTTTGTGTTGGAAAAGCTGCAATTCTACGGCAAAAATTGCAATTCAGATACCCCAGAGAATTGTCATAGAAACGTATTCCTACAATATCAAGTTATTATTGCAGCTGCTAATGATGCAGTCCCCTATAATGTTGACAGGTCTCCAAAGGAGGAGCTTCATTTAGTGCGCATTCACTAACCTCAACAGCTGTACTCTTCCTGACCCATAGGATGTATCCATCTGTAGTACAATATGTATACAAGTTAAAAATGCAAGCGGTACTAAAGTGTAAGACCAGCATACAAGCACATGGTGAGTCCTTTGAGCTCACTTTAATTATTTATTTGTGTATTTTCATTTTAATGACCAATTACTGATTCGCAAACCTCTACACTAACATTTCCAGGCAATTAACATAAGTATTACGGGAGTCAATGCATGACTCATTGGTGTGAGGGGCAGATTTGCTCAAATTTAACAATAAAATCTAAAAAATTAAATAAATACATGAAAATATACTGTGAGGCCTAATGCACATGACTACCACAGATCCATTTGGAATGGGTCCAAAATGTAGTGCCCACATACTGCTATGGGCCCATAGTGTACCTCTAATTTTATGCAGAGGCACATCGAGGTTTTTCCCCCACTGCATTGCATATTACAATTGTAGTCAGGGGAAGAGAGAGTGCTTTTAGGGGAGAATACAGTGCCTCACGGAGGCACCATACCGCGGCATGACTTTGTGTATATGAGCCGTACGCACACGGCATGGATGCTGTATGGCAGCACACAGAGTCCCATACAGATCCATATCACCCAGCCTCAGATACACCATGTGCTGCCGTACATTGCTCTATTAGATTCAGTATGTACGGAGCTATTCTCCAATAGAACAAAGCACTATACATACGGCAACCGACGCATCATGTTTATTTTGTATGGAAACCGACATAAAAAATAATCTGTATGAAATTGGACGCATAAAAAAGGTACAGTAAAGGCCCCATGCTCTTCCATGGGGACTATATTATGGCTACATACAAAATGTAAACCTACAAAGAACCTCAAAACAGGGTAAAGCGAAAAGGAGAATCCCCAATATGACTCAGAAACAACCTACAAAGCGCAAAAGCGCAAGGGACATAACATCCCAATAGAATATGAAGATAACTACCATGAATAGTAAAAAATATACATCTTTATTATTACATAACGATACATGGTATTACAATAATAAATACAACAAAAGTAACGGATCATATATCAGGAGAAATAGCAGTCAGGTACAGATGACAACATACCATGAGGGAAACAAGAGACAACCAAACTCTGAAACACGTCCCAATACTGCACATGCCATACACACAAGTATCATATAATGCCAATAAGGTATACAAAATATATGTATATGCGGCTACATCTAGAACAGAAATGCTGCCCGTTGCAAAATATGCATAGCAAATGCCCGCTACAGATCAACGACGCAGAAACAGGCAAAAGTAACAGATATATGTAAAAAAAGGTAGTGTTCCTGAAGAAGCCGGTCACAGGCGAAACGCGCGTCGAGGCGTTCCTGTACCATCTCTCCACGTCCCGTACTGCCATCATGTCCACAGGTATATTCGTTTTCACACTACCTTTTTTGGCATATATCTGTTACTTTTGCCTGTTTCTGCGTCGTTGATCTGTAGCGGGCATTTGCTATGCATATTTTGCAACGGGCAGCATTTCTGTTATAGATACATACATTTTGTATACCTTATTGGCATTATATGATACTTGTGTGTATGGCATGTGCAGTATTGGGAAGTGTTTCAGAGTTTGGTTGTCTCTTGTTTCCCTCATGGTATGTTGTCATCTGTACCTGAAATGTCCCTTTGGCTAATTCCCTGCACTGCTGTGCATCCATCCAAACCCTGTAAGTAGAACTGCAAGGGCTTGTCCACACGTAGCGGAATTGCTGCGTATTTTCAGTCCGGAATTGCGGTTGAAAAAGACGCAGCAGAATACAGTAGCAGCAAAGTGGGTGATATTTAACAAATCTCCTCATCCACACACTGCGCAAAATTTCCAAGCAAAAATTCACTTGCGGTGCGTATTTTTCGTACCGCAGCATGTCAATTCCTGCTTCAGAAAGTGGACTGAATTACTGCGTTTTTCAGAGGAGATGTCACCATCTCCCAGAATTGAGAAAAATGCCGCAAAATAGCACCATTTTCTGCAGTAAAAAACACAGGAAATGGTGCAATTTTTCCACAGCGGAATTTCTGCTAGTTTCTGTGGAATTGCTGCAGAAATTTTCTACAGCTATTAGGTTAGGTGTGGGCAAGCCCCAACACAGTTGCATTCAAGTGAAATGGGAAGAAAAACACTGAATTATGTCTGAAAATAGGCTGTGTGAACATACCCTGAGGGTAAGGCCACAAGGGGTGGCCCTGACACAATCGCGACGTGGCCAACAACCATGATGGCACTATGTTAGGCGCGGCTGTCAAATACCTTGTATTCCGGTTACAAGTTACCCCCTATCCGTAGGGTAAGTGGTAACTTGCTGATCAGTGGGTGCCCGAGAGCTCGGACCCCCACAGTCTACGAGAACGGGGAGCCCGAATTTGCACGAACCCCGAGGTTGAACGCGAGCGGCAGGTCGCTCATGCGCTCTGCCGTCCCATTCATACTCTATGGGAGCGCCGCAGATAGCCGAGTGCAGTGTTCGCCTTCTTCCATCGCTGCCACAGAGAATGAATAGGGGGTAACTTGATGTAACTTTCTAAATCGTGCGCCCATAAAGAGTGTATTAATTCATGGCTGCACGGTTTTGCAGATAAAGAGACGGTTTACCCACATTAACGTGCGGCCACTAACAGGCTATTTGACTGCCGAACTGAACATGGTGTCGGCGCGGTTGTTGGCCACATTGCAACCATGTCAGGGCCGCTCCGTGTGGCCTTACCCTTAGGCCTCATTTACACGAGCGTGTGCGTTTTGCGCGCGCAAAAAACGCTGCGTTTTGCGCGCGCAAAAGGCACTTGGCAGCTCCGTGTGTCATCCGTGTATGATGCGCGGCTGCGTGATTTTCACGCAGCCGCCATCATAGAGATGAGGCTAGTCGACGCCCGTCACTGTCCAAGGTGCTGAAAGAGCTAACTGATCGGCAGTAACTCTTTCAGCACCCTCGACAGTGAATGCCGAACACAATATACACCAACCTGTGAATAAAAAAAAAATTTCATACTTACCAAGAACTTCCTGCTTCCCCCAGTCCGGGCTCCCGGCCGTTGCCTTGGTGACGCGTCCCTCTCTTGTCATCCGGCCCCACCTCCCAGGATGACGCCGCAGTCCATGAGACCGCTGCAGCCTGTGATTGGCTGCAGCCTGTGCTTGGCCTGTGATTGGCTGCAGCTGTCACTTGGACTAAACTGTCATCCCGGGAGGTCGGACCGGAGTTATCGGTAAGTCAGAACGTCTTTTTTTTTTTACAGGTTCATGGATTTTCGGAGCGGAAGTCACTGTCCATGGTGCTGAACCAGTTTAACGCTTTCAGCACCGTGGACAGTGACTGTCTCCTGACGTCGCGTACCCGAACATTTTTTACCGGTTTCGGTCAAAACGAGTTTGGCCGAACCCGGTGAAGTTCGGTGCGCTCATCTCGAATTTGACACTCCGTTTGGATGTTTGTAAACAGAAAAGCACGTGGTGCTTTTCTGTTTACATTCAGGAGTTTGACAGCTCTTGCGTGATTTTCGTGCATGCAACGCAGGAGCGTCCGTGTGCCATGCGTTGTTTTCACGCACCCATTGAAGTCAATGGGTGCGTGTTGCGTGAAAAACGCAAGAATATAGAACATGTCGTGAGTTTTACGCAACGCACTCACGCAGCGCAAAATTCACGCATCGTCTAAACAGCCCCATAGACTATTATAGGTGCGTACGACACGCGTGAAAAGCACGCGCGTCGCACGCGCGTATAATACGCTCGTGTAAATGAGGCCTTAGGCTATGTTCACAGGGCAGATTTATTTATGTGAAAAATCCAACAAGGAATTGGCCAAAAAAACGTGGTTAAAGTCTGAGGCTGACCCGCGGATTTCTGCCGTGGCTTTGCAGTGAGAACTGCGATGTTTCTGCACGCAGATGAGCCCCGTTCAATGGGACTAATTTGTCTGTGAATGCCTGTGGAATAGAAGGGACATGTCACATCTTTTTTTTCAGTGAGGCAGTATACATTTCCGCCCGCTGAAAACTCCACATTGTGCTTCTTACAAGCACTTTCATACTGATTCAGATGCAGAAAACGTGTAGGAATAAGGTTGAAAATTCAGCCGTGTGAACAGGGCCTCATGCTCTCTTCACATATGCGTTGAAGGTTTTAGTTCGGAGCCTTTGTAGTAGATTTTGTCAGATTTGACCGAAAAAGTAGCGCAGGATGCACCACAGAGCACCAAAACTGTACCCGACGGACCCCATTATAAGTCGACTTATAATGGGGTCTGTCAGGCCCCGTTGATACGGATCTGCCACTTCATCAATGTCGTTATTCTGCTTCTACGACGTAGCAGAACAATGGAATTGATGAACGCAGATGATTTTGATGAACAGAGGATGCATATCCTACTCCAAAACATATACAGATAGGGAATTTAGATTGTGAGCACCACTGGGGACAGTGAAGGAGGACAACTTCTGTACAGCACTCTGGAATATGATGCGTTATATAAGTAACAAAAATAAATAAATAAAAATAGATACTATATAGTAATAGTGATATGCTATCACTGATCAGAAAACCCCTCTAAGAAGTTTAACACAACACTTTGTAGCACACTGCATTTTGTAATGTATGTGATAACTTAATAACGTAATAAAGTCTAATCCCACTTTGAACAACATGTACATTTTGTATGAAAAACTACACACATACTTTTCCAGTGATTTTTGTGTACCAATTTTTTATTTATTTAAAGGGTGTGACCTCTTTTTACAACCCTGGTTAGGCATATAGAGGCAGACCCACTAAGCAAAATATCTAGGCCCGATGCATTCAAATGGTCAATTTCCCCTGGGGTCAGTCCTGCATCTTCTATACTCCTTCTGTTTTACCATTATATACATTTGGTGGGCTTCTGATAGAGGGTGTGTGAGAGAAAGAGGGGTACCATAAAGCAGCATAAAGATCATGTTATCCTCCCTCTTCCCATGCACACAGAGTCCTCTGGAAGAGGGGATAATATGACCTATGTACACACTTTCAGGCCTCTACCATATATTTGGTAGGTCCCTCTTGAGGAGAACAGAAAATTAACTAAGGTGAAATTACTGCACTGACGGTGGCACTATATGGGGGTAATTGTTGGCAGATAATGTATCTCAATCAGATAAGCATTTATAGCGTCTGTATGGTTATCTCATTTTGGAGGACCAATGTTGTTCATGCAAAAAAGTGACCGCATTGCGCTCATCGGAAATTGGCCTAACACTATTTAATTTTGTACCCTTCTAACTACAGTAGAATAGATTTGCATATATTTCTGGGAAATGCTTGATTTTAATTATTTTTTTTTGGTATATGGCAGATACTGGGGTGGATTTATTAAGCATTCTACATCGGATTTGTGGCGCAGGAAAAGCCGCAATTTGCAGAAAAACTGAGCTTTTGGACAAAAGTTTTGCATCTTTTGTCTTTTTAGGGTATGTTCACACGCAGTGGTTTCAGACGTAATTCGGGCGTTTTACGCCTCGAATTACGCCTGAAAAAACGCCCCTAATACGCCTACAAACATCTGCCCATTGCTTTCAATGGGAATTACAATGTTCTGTTCCCGTGAGCCTTTATTTTTCACGTCGCTGTCAAAATACGGCACGTAAAATGACGGCTCATCAAAAGGACACTTCTTGGGACGTTTTTGGAGGGGTTTTTCATAGACTCCATTGAAAAACAGCTCCAAAAACGGCCGTAAAAAATGCAGCGAAAAACGCAAGTTGTTAAAAAAACGTCTGAAAATCAGGAGCTGTTTTCGCCTGAAAACAGCTCCGTATTTTCAGATGTTTCTGGTCGCTGCGTGTGAACATACTCTTACACTGCCTTTGCCACTTTTCTGAAAAGTGAGGAGGGCGTAGTGAAAGGGGACATGACTTGACAAATTTACTGTAAGTTATGCCAGAAACTGGCGGAAATTATAGTGGAAATCTACGCCAGCTCGCAGCCTCTTAATAAAATGGGTACATTAGGGTAAAGCCACACATTGTGTCGTTAACGTAGTTTTGTTGCGGTTTTGCTGCGTTTGAAAACCGCATGCGGTCAACTGCATGCGTTTTTTGTCTCTGTAATGCTGCAGTTCTGTTGCGTTTTTTTTACGCACACAGGTTTATGGACATAGTGTTCACCCGTGTTGAAGTTTGTGAGGTGCTGCCTGTATATAGCTCATTACAAGGCATTGCAGAACTGTTCGCAAAAACACAAGCAGTTCAGCAACAAGTTTGGCAGCGCGGTCATTAACCGCATGCGGTCGGACATTATGAAGATGCAGTTAACTGCACAAAAAACACATTGTAATAGAATAGCAGCCGTCTGTCCATAACAAACATTTCACCATTGACTTCTATTGAAAAATTACTTGCTGCAGTTTAAAAAAGCAACATAAACGCACCGTGACTGCACCGTGTGGCCTTACCCTAAGACTGGCGTATGAAAAGCCAGTCTTAATAAATATGTCCTCCTGTGTTATCTGTTTTCTCTCTGAATTATCAAGGTGTACAAAAATAAAAATCAAAACAAAATAGTTAATGGACCAATTCAGCTCTGCTACATTTTATACTGGATAATGTAGTATAGAAGCAATACTAATACATTACATTCAAGTCAACTGGTTATGACATGATAAGCTACCATGGGGCTATACTGTCAGGCATATTATTCCAGGCATTAATAAGTAAAATAACTGGGACATATGGAGTTCCATTCATGAAAGTAGGTCAAAAACAGAGTGCTAAACCATAATTGTACAAAACAATGCATAACTGAGACGCTGTGCATCATTCTAAAAATAATTCAATATATTTACGGAAATTAAATTGCAGTTAGCAAATCCCTTTCAACATACCAGCATCTATATTTTGTCATAGGGCTAAAATAGAATTTGCCTTTCAACATTATTTTCATATGCAAATATATCACTAAAACAATACATGTCTCCATAAACAGCACGCGGGGGGGAAAAATCTGACACATGGAACATGATATAAGACAAGTGACGATGTTTAGCTTCTGTCAAGTGATGCAATTGTGCACAAATCTATGGTTTAGCAACAGAACTAGCTCGTTTTATGCTTAGGCTACATTAAAGAGGCTATGTCACCAGATTCTCAAATCCCTATCTCCTATTGCATGTGATCGGCGCTGCAATGTAGGTAACAGTAACGTTTTTTGTTTTTTTTTAAAACGATCATTTTTGGCCAAGTTATGAGCAATTTTATATTTATGCAAATGAGCCTTTCTAATGGACAACTGGGCGTGTTTTCTCTTATTTCCAACTGGGCGTGTATTGTGTTTTTAACTTCTGGGCGTGTTTACTTGTTTTACTAGCTGGGCGTTGTGAATAGAAGGGTTTGTCAGCATCATATGTCAGCATCATCCACTTCTATTCACAACGCCCAGCTAGTAAAACAAGTAAAAACACCCAGATGTTACAAACACAATACACGCCCAGTTGGAAATAAGAGAAAACACGCCCAGTTGTCCATTAGAAAGACTCATTTGCATAAATATAAAATTGCTCATAACTTGGCCAAAAATTATCGTTTTTCAAAAAAGAAAAAACGTTACTGTTATCTACATTGCAGCGCCGATCACATGCAATAGGAGATAGGGATTTGATAATCTGGTGACAGAGCCTCTTTAAGGCTGGATTCACACAAGCATGTTCGGTCAGTAAAGGACGGAACATATTTCGGTTGCAAGTCCCGGACCGGACACACTGCAGGGAGCCGGGCTCCTAGCATCATAGTTATGTAGGACGCTAGGAGTCCCTGCCTCGTTGCCGGACAACTGTCCCGTACTGTAATCTTGTTTTCAGTACAGGACAGTAGAGGCAGGGACTCCTAGCGTTGTACATAACTATGATGCTAGGAGCGCGGCTCCCTGCAGTGTGTTCGGTCCGGGACTTGCGGCCGAAATACGTCCGTCCTTTATGGACTGAACATGCTCGTGTGAATCCAGCCTAATACGACAGTAAAAAATGGGCGTGCGATGGGCGTTTTTTTTAACGGCCGTAACAAGGCCATTTTCAGAACAATGAAGTTCTATGGGTGTATTCACACGCCCATTTTTTTTAACTTCCTGTGAATATTGGCCGTCAAAAAATAGGACGTGTTTTCATGGCCAGACGGCTCCCATAGAACTCAATGGATCCGTTTTTAACTGCCATTTTTAAGCAATCAATCCTTGTAATGGCCAGTAAAAACTGATCGTGGCCAAGGACTCCCCGGACACAGCGCTACTTTAAGCTCTGAGCCCGGGGGAGCCCTTGACATTACTGTCCATATATGGTATTCAACAATGGCCAGCATCGCAAGATCTCTGGTCGGGACACCTGTCTTGGGAAAGACCTTGAAGTCACTGTCAATATATGGACAGTGACGTCAGGGGCTCCCTCTGACCCACTCTATAGATAGCACCCCCCCATGTAGATAGCACCTCCCTGTAGATAGCACCAACCCCCCAGTAGCAGATGCTCTGGCACGCAATTCCGCTCTTAAATGGAGTCCCTGATGTCACTGTCCATATATGACAGAGACATCAGGGGCTCCGTCTAGGAGCGGAAACCCCGACCAGAGGGTACAGTGGCACTATATGTGTGCACTGTGGTACTATGTGGGCACTGTCTATTTCAGTACTTTCTACAGTGGGCACTGTGGCACTATCTACAGGGACATTGCGGCAATATCTACATGGGCACTGTGGTGTTTTCAGTGGGTTGGGATAAAAATAACCCTGACAAATAAAATCCATCCCATTTTTTTTAACGGCCATGAAAAACAGATGGCAAACGGATGACAAACAGCCATTAAAAACGGACAGACGGACTGGAAATGGATGAAAATTTGGAGACACATGGATGGCAAAGTGGCCATAAAAACTGACAGTTGGCGGCAGTGTACTGGATAAGCGTTAAGAAACGTAAAAAAAGGATTTCTTTTCATATGGGCAGCACAAATGGGGGTTGATGAATCACAGAAACCACCTGTAACTTCTGTATTCTGTACTGATGCTTGCATCAGCTGCATGACTCTTGCTCAGTATTTTCATATTTAGGGCGGGTTCACACATAGCGGAATTTCACTTAAATTCCGCTGCGGACACTCCGCAGCGTTAATCCGCAGCGGAGCCGTTTCTCCATTGACTTTCACTTTAATTTAGCAGTGTTCGTTTACACGATGCGTACAATTCCGCTGCGGAGCATAGGCTGCGGAGCGGAATTTGGTGTCCGCAGCATGCTCTGTCTGTTGCGGAGCAGTGGCGGACTGGTTGCGGACTCATGGCGGAATTTCTCCATTGACTTCAATGGAGAGTCAAAATTCCGCAATGAAGTCCGCAGATCTTATGTGTGCTGCGGAGCGTATTGTTTTTACTACCATGACATTTCTTCATTCTGGCTGGACCTATGTATTTCTAGGTCTACAGCCAGACTGAGGAAGTCAATGGGGCTCCCGTAATGACGGGAGCGTTGCTAGGAGACGTCTGTAAATAGTCACTGTCCAGGGTGCTGAAAGAGTTACGCGATCGGCAGTAACTGTTTCTGCACCCGGGACAGTGACTACCGATCTCAATATACATGTATCTGTAAAAAAAAATATAAGTTCATACTTACCGAGAACTCCCTGCGTCTGTCTCCAGTCCGGCCTCCCAGGATGACGTTTCAGTGTAAGTGACGGCTGCAGCCAATCACAGGCCAAGCACAGGCTGCAGCGGTCACATGGACTGGAGCGTCATCCAGGGAGGTCGGGCCGGATGCCGAAAGAGGGACGCGTCACCAAGACAACGGGCGGTAAGTATGAATTTCTTTGACTTTCACTAGGGAAAGTGCTGTCCCTTCTCTCTATCCTGCACTGAATAGGGAGAAGAGAAGCACTTTTCCTGCAGTCCGCAGCGGCCAGTCCGCATCAATTTTCTGCACATTTTGTGCAGATCCGCTGCAGAATCTGCAACGCAGATTCTGTGCGGCATTGATGCGGACAGTTGCGGAGGAATTCCGCCATGTGTGGTCATGCCCTAACTGTTGACCAAAACAAGTCTGTGTAGCATAGAAAGGATGTCTGTTGTATAACAGATAGAACTTCATTTGACTACTCCAGTAGATGTAGTCTACACATACCCAAAGGGCTAGTGTTGGTGTGTTTCCTGGCCTCGGACTTGTTAAAAGAAATGCTTTATGAGCCAACTATATGTTTCTCAGGCCTGGGCTACAAGGAGACTTGTTGTAGCACTACTAATTGACTTTATGGGTATGTTCACACGGCAGCCTCTGTTACGGTTGAAATTCCGGAGCTGTTTTCAGGAGAAAACAGCTCCGGAATTTCAGACGTAATGGCAAATGCAGGTGGAGTCAATGGAAAACGGCTCAAATTACGTCTCAAGAAGTGACAGGCACTTCTTTGACGCGGGCGTCTTTTTTACGCGCCGTCTTTTGAGAACGGCGCGTAAAAAAATTGACCGTCGGCGCAGTACATCGTAAAGCCCATTCAAATGAATGGGCAGATGTGTGCCGACGCTTTGGAGCCGTATTTTCGGACGTAATTCGAGGCTAAAACGCCCGAATTACGTCCGTAAATAGGGTGTGTGAACCCAGCCTAACTATCGAGAGACCGTTGCATGCCACAAGATTGCATACAACACAATGTATTCCTCAGGACTGCAGGTATGGCTCGAGGGCATACTCTAATTTAGTAACACATTCCCTGTGGTTTTCCCACTTCAGACATTTATGGTATATCAATTGGATAATTAATGATCGGAGCATATTCACTATTTCCGTTAATGATAATGTAAAGTGACTGTAAATGTGCGGTCCCCTGGGAGGGATCAGTGGGATTCTCTGACTTTTACATATTACACAATTATGACATATACAATCAATGCCTAAAGTGACCGATCTGCTATGCAATGAAGACGTATACCATGCAAAAAGTATGACAAAGCAGTAATGGAAGTAAACAAATAGATGAATTTCAGGAATAGTTACCAAAGTATAAATAATTCCATACAGTAGTGTGCTGTGCATTCTAGATGCCAGGAATCAGACAGGATTGTCAGTCTTTTCCATAGATTATTATGTGCCTCATTGTAAACACTGGTTGATTTTTGGCGCATCAAATTGGAAGTTCAGTGTGCTTTATACAGTGACATAGAACGCAGCTGTGATCGCTCTTGCAAATCCTATTTATAACTGTCTGAATTGTGCAGCTGCTGAAGGCAAAATGCCTCTTGTGTTGTTGATGAGAAAATTAAAAAGATGTAAAAGAAAGTAAAGTGATTTTGGCATTCCGGGGGGCTTCCTATTTAATCAAACTTCAGGATGTTTCCATTTACTTTAAAAAAAATAAAAAATAGTTCCCTCCATGTATGACTATTTCAGATACATAATGGTGCAAATTCGAGCAACTTGCTATACAGGTTTTTAAAGATACACCTGCCTTGAAAAAAGGCAGATGAAAGCAGCTGTGAATCAAGTTTCCTTCATGGTCTGCCATTAAAGAGGTTATCCAGGATTTTAAATTGATGGCCTATCCTTAGGATAAGCCATCAATATTTTGTCTGTGGTGGTCCGACTCTCGGCACCCCCGCCGATCAGCTGTTTGAAGGTCACTGCGGCCCCTTCATTGTTCACATTGATTTTATTTTTTGTTCATACTTGCACACGCTGTTACTTTAGTAGCGGGTATGCAAGGTATTGCAGCGTTGTCCCATTCAAATGACGAGCGCCACGTCCCCTTAAAACGTTTGGACACTACGTTTGGCATATACGTCGGGAAATGCTTCCAACCTATATGCCTAATGCCTTTTTTTAACTGTATTGAAAAGTATAGTCAACCAAACTTCTCAATAATATGTCTCGATAAAAATATGTCCTGGTCATGTGATAATCACAGATTCTAATCCCCTAGAAGTAAACCATGAAAGTTCCTATATAATGAATGCAAGCATTCATTATGTAGGAAGATCTTAAAAACCACTAGGAATTGATATAGAACTTATAAAATTTTAACATTTTCCATTAAACAAAAAATAGCATTTATTTACAGAAACTGGAATACCCTTTTAAGGGCTTATTGAGGACTACATTTTCCCAACTTTCTCCACAGTTCTACAAAAAGAGCATTGCAAAAATGTCAATGTGATAGGGAAATGCTATTCAAGGATTTGATATCATGTATTCGTCAAAGCATCTTCAAAGCTTAAAGGGGTTGTCCACTACCGGATAGGTCATCAGTACATGATCTGTGGGGGTCCGACTCCCGGACCCTATCCCGTTAAACCGCTACCGCTGCCTCCGAGCACCGGATGTCCATACTGGAAGCAGTTGGCTCTGGTCACGGAATAGCAGCAGAGCTGCAGTACTGCACCTATTCAAGTGAATAGGAGCAGAGCTGCAGTTCTGCAGCATGGCCGCTATGCAATGTACGGAGCCAACTGCTTCCGGCTCCGTACATAGCATTATGTGCCATAACATCCGGTGCCCGCAGGCCACTGTAGCAGCTGATTGGTGTAGGGTCCGGGTGTCAGATCCGCACCGATGATATACTGATGACCTGGTGGATAGGTCATCAGTTGTCCGGTAGTGGACAACCCCTTTAAGCTTTGTTATAAAGATTGCTCACCTAGCGTTCCTGACAAGCTGCAAACCTTTTAACTTGGCTACTTGCCGTCCTTGGTTCTCCCTAGATAATCAAAGGATTATCAGGATGTTCCAAAATGAAGTACTACTTTGTAGGGACTTGTATCTGCAGAACATTATTATATTTAAATATATACAGCAGTAAAAGGCCTCTCTCACACTAGTATATAACTAGTTGTTTTATCATAAGGACGGAAACTCAAAACTCATCGTCTCGTAAGCCAAGAATGGTTGTGAAGGTGTACATAACCTTTAAGGATATTTTCCAATGGCATACATTTATAATATATTCATAAAATATGGCACAAATGTCTAATTTTCAGAGGTTTGACCAATGGGCCCCCTAGTTATTGCTAGAATGAAGGAACATTATGCCCAGGAGCATAGCTATAGGGGGTAGAGGGGTAGCAGTTGCACCCCGGCCCTAGGTAGCAAGGGTAGCAGGCACTCCCTGGCCCTAGATACATAGTAGATGGGGGGCCTTGTTACAAATATTGCACTTGGGCCTCATGCTATGCTCTATTTAGCTCTCTTTGCTGGTGCTGGAGTTTATTCAGTAGACACTAGGTGGGCCTATTATAGTCTCTCAAATAAAGCATGGCATCCCAAAGAATACAATAATCCCAATAGTCCTTGTTTTAGCTATTCCCTATTTATCTGATTCCCCTGGGACTCACTCTGAAAATTCCTATTTCTATCTTTAGTATATTAGTTGGGTTTACTGAAAAAATTATCGAACCTCTCTTCCGTTAGGGACAACATGAATAAGACAAGTTGGATTCTTACAATTTGACATGTAAATGGGAGTTGGCAGTGGCATATCTGGGACCAGATGTAACATTTTTAACAGGGCCCCCTAAATATTAAGAAACATTTACTATATTGGTGTCTTATGCAAAAGTGTGGGGCCTTGGACCCCCCAAGTTATTAGGGACCGGATGAAATTGTAACCTCTACATTTTACTATAGTATGCACCCCTTAAAGTGGGGAAAGATGATTGATGGGTCTAGTGGATATGGAATCCATATTCAGTGCCGATTTTTTAGTAAGGGCACAAGTCGCATGTGCCCTGGGTCGTCCAACATGGGATCCTAGGGGGCATCCACCAAGGCTGGGTCTATCCATCTATTTTCTAGTAATGTCCTTGGCAGTCATTGTTAATATGACTAGAGCATACATTGCTAATCTCTGGGACTCCCACCTCTCAGAAACTCCTTGTTGGCTGTTCGGTGATCCTATAGGCTGGGTTCACACGACCTATTTTCAGACGTAAACGAGGCGTATAATGCCTCGTTTTACGTCTGAAAATAGGGCTACAATACGTCGGCAAACATCTGCCCATTCATTTGAATGGGTTTGCGGACGTACTGTGCAGACGACCTGTAATTTACGCGTCGTCGTTTCACAGCTGTCAAACTACGACGCGTAAATTGACTGCCTCGGCAAAGAAGTGCAGGGCACTTCTTTGCAACGTAATTTGAGCCGTTCTTCATTGAAGTCAATGAAGAGCAGCTCAAGATTACAGGCGTCAAAGACGCCTCGCATAATACGAGGAGCAGCATTTACGTCTGAAACGACGCAGCTGTTTTCTCCTGAAAACAGTCTGTCTTTTCAGACGTAAAAGCCTCTCATCGTGTGCACATACCCTTATAGTCAAAAGCGGTGGAGATGCATGCATGTGAATCTCGCTTTGAAGTCTAAGGGAGTCGCTATCTCGGCTGTCTCCATAACACCCATAAACGTCAGTGCGTGGCTACCTCTCCTATATGTGGCTGCTATACGTCAGGTGATCCAGGTTCCAGAGGCATGAGGGGCCCCCATGTTTAAATACAGTTTAGGCTTTGAGCTTTTGACAATGCAGCTTGTAATCTTCTCCTGTATACATAACCCACCTTTCATGGGTAGTATTCAACAGGGGCCATGAACAATTATGTTAGAGTTTCCCCATTGTGTCAAACCTAGAAAAACACATTGGGCCTCATGTAAAAAAAACAAAAAAAAAAACGCATCAGGGGAAAAAGTGCCCTTGTTGCCCTTTTTCTCTTTAATTGCAATGGAAAAATACAACTTGATTTGTTTCTATGTGCAACAAGGACACATTAGGCTATGTTCACACGGAGTATTTTGCCGAGTTTTTTGATGCGGAAACCGCGTCGCAAAACTCGGCAAAAACGGCCCGAGAACGCCTCCCATTGATTTCAATGGGAGGCGTCGGCGTCTTTTTCCCGCGAGTAGTAAAACTGCCTCGCGGAAAAAGAAGCGACATGCCCTATCTGACCTCCCATTGACTTCAATGTGTGGCAGAGAAAGCGTATTTTGCGCTGTTTTATGCCCGCGGCGCTCAATGGCCGTGAAAATCGGCGCGCAGGGAGAGGAATATCTGCCTCAAACTTCCAAACGGCATTTTGAGGCAGATATTCCTCCTGCAAAATACCCCGTGTGAACATAGCCTAACTCTGGATTTTACCATTCACAGTGAGACACGAAAGTCATGTAACCACAACATATATAGTCCAGACACTTTATCAACGTAAATATTGATGTAAACAGCATACTGTATAATACAATTTGTAAATTATTTTCTTCTTACTTGGTTTCCTTCATGTATCTTCCCATTATCTGATCTGCTGCCTGATCTTGGCTGCTTTGATTGCAAAATTCCAATTCCATATCTGCTGGACCCTTCAAACATCTTCTTGTCCATGTGGTGCGGAAGGTCCCGGGAACATGAAGCATTTTCCTCCAATTCTGTAGCTCTGTGAGGGTAGTTTTCTTTGTTATTGTCATCTCTGCTAATTACAAAGATAATATTAAACATAATATCCATCCATGGGATTGTTATATTGACCATTTAATTAACAAAATAATTAACGCTGATGTGAAAATTTATTAAAAGCATAGTATCAGTTTAGAAAAACTTGGCTTCTTTTTTTTTTTTTTCAGAAACAGCGCCATCCTTGTCTATGGGCCATGTCTGGTATTGCAGCTGTGTAAAAACCTTTGTACAAGAGTGGTGTTGTTTCTGGAAGAAAGTAGCAATGTTTTCTTGACGGAAACTAGCACTCCAGCTACACCAAACAATACTGTTGTCAGCTACTGATGTTAAGTGGCAACCGCAGCATTCAAAGTGTATGACAGCCAAGACTCACATGGCATGGGTCAGTGCTGCAAATTACATTTTCCATTGCAAATTGAGCTCCAAGGCAAAGAACCACTAAATGTGCTTAACCTCATTACTATTGTGTTAACCTAGTGAATGGCCATTAATCATAACCTGCTTCATAGAAGACTGCTAGATACACATGAAAAGAAAAATCCGTCTGTTCTACAGTAACCACAATTAAGTTAATCTCTTAGCAAGTTCACGTCATCATATCCCAACAAACGTGCCGAAAAGATTGTTTCACCATTGCTTTGGTCAGGGTATGTTCAAACGCAGTGCTTTCAGGTGTATTTTGGGGAGTTTACGCCTCGAAAATGCCTGAAAAAAATGGAAGCCGAACACCTACAAACATCTGCCCATTTAGTCCATATGGTGTGTCTTTTTACGCCACTGTTTTAAAAAAACGGAGCGTAAAAATACACATAATATACATAATACACATAATATATGAAAAACGCCTCAAAAGAAGCATCAAAAGAAGCTCCAAATTAAAAGAAGCTTTAGGGTATGTTCACACAGAGTGTTTTCAGCCGTTTTTCAGGCCGTAAATGTCCCGAAAAATAGCTAAAAAAATCAAGAACAGACGTAAAAAAACAGCCGGGAAAAAGAAGTGCATGTCACTTCTTCAGCCGTTTTTCATTGACTCTATAGAAAAACAGCTCCAAAAACGGACGTTAAAAACGCTGCGAAAAACGAGACTTTGATTAAAAAACAGCTCTGTGTTTTCAGACGTTTTTTTATTTTGTGTGTGCACATACCATTATTTTCAGCTTCAAAAACGCCTGAAAATCACAGGCTGGTTTCTCTGAAAACAGCTCCGTATTTTCAGGCGTTTTTTGTTAAGCGTGTGAACATACCCTAAGGGTATGTGCACACACAAAATAAAAAATGTCTGAAAATACGGAGCTGTTTTCAAGGGAAAACAGTTCCTGATTTTCAGACGTTTTTTTAAGCCACTCGCGTTTTTTACGGACATTTTTGGAGCTGTTTTTTTATAGAGTCAATGAAAAATGGCTCCAAAAACGGCTCAAGAAGTGACATGCACTTCTTTTTCGCGGGCATTTTTTTACACGGCCGTTTTTCAACAGGGCTAGATGTTTGGTGGCGTTCTGCTTCCGACTTTTCGGCCGTTTACGGCTGAAAATAAGCAGTGTGAACGTACCCTTACTGTGATAAATAGGGACCACTAATATGCTGCCAATATTCTTCCATTGAGGGAATTATCCTGCACACCTCCTTCACTCCCTACATAACTAAGCAGATTTGCCATTTAGTAATCTGGGAAAGCTGAGTAACAATTCCTGTGGAAACTGTCATGGCAGCTATATTGTTTGCCATCCAGGTTGTGGATGTTTTGCCATTTATTACTTATAGTTCTTTCTAGGAAAACCGGGTTACAATCAACCGCCACTGCAGCCCCCAAAGGGGTTGTCAAACTGCTTTCCTTGACTCCTAAATGGCATTTATGCCTAGTTGTGCAGTGAAACCCCCTCCCAACGACACATTACTTATCCAATTAGTCATTTCAGGGCTGTCCGTAAGCTGGGTGACAAGCTGGGTGTAACAATAGTATATGGGTTCCAGAAGCAGAGTCGTCTAATGGGATGCAGAAACTTTGGGAAAAAAACACAGTGGCAGATTTTGGCTGTCACCACCATGTTGGTTTTCGTTTGTGCAGAAGATCTGCTATATGACGCTTCTATTTATCTCTTAATTGCTACTTACGTAGTTATGCTGCTTGTATTAGATCAGCTCAGTTTACTGACAACAAGGTGGGAGGCCCATTCCTGGCTTTTTTATGGGGCCCTATGAATTCTGGTTACAAATAAGCCAAACAGCAGTGCTTAATGCCAAGCAGCAGCTGCAAAAGCAAATAGGATTTTAGGGTGTATAAAAAGAGATATAAAAACCTATGGTTCAAATGTAATATTACCTCTTCATAAATCAATTGTAAGGCCACATCTTGAATATGGAATTAAGTTTTGGGCTCCAAATTGTAAAAAGGATATAGGAGAGGGTAGAGTATTAACTTGGATGGGAGGTCTCTCTTAGGCTGGGTTCACACGTGGCGGAATTTCACTTGAATTCCGCTGCGGACACTCCGCAGCGTTAATCCGCAGCGGAGCCGTTTCTCCATTGACTTCCACTTCTATTTAGAAGTGTTCGTTTAGACGATGCGTAAAATTCCGCTGCGGAGCATAGGCTGCGGTGCGGAATTTGGTGTCCGCAGCATGCAAGGGATGTTGCGGAGTTGTGGCGGACTGGTTGCGGACTCATGGCAGAATTTCTCCATTGACTTCAATGGAGATTCTAAGTTCCGCAATGAAGTCCGCAGCTGTCATGCACATGTTATGTGTGCTGCGGATGCGTCTTGCTTTTTTGACATGACATTTCTTCATTCTGGCTGGACCTATGTATTTCTAGGTCTACAGCCAGACTGAGGAAGTCAATGGGGCTCCCGTAATTACGGGAGCATTGCTAGGAGACGTCAGTAAATAGTCACTGTCCAGGGTGCTGAAAGAGTTAAGCGAACGGCAGTAACTGTTTCTGCACCCTGGACAGTGACTACCGATCCCAATATACAGCAACCTGTAAAAAAAATAGAAGTTCATACTTACCGAGAACTCCTTGCTTCTTCCTCCAGTCCGGCCTCCCGGGATGACATTTCAGTCTAAGTGACGGCTGCAGCCAATCACAGGCTGCAGCGGTCACATGGACTGACGCGTCATCCAGGGAGGTCGGGCTGGATGCCGAAAGAGGGACGCGTCACCAAGACAACGGCCGGTAAGTATGAAATTCTTTTACTTTCACTAGGGAAAGTGCTGTCCCTTCTCTCTATCCTGCACTGATAGAGAGAAGGGAAGCACTTTTCCCGCAGTCCGCAGCAGCTAGTCCGCATCAATTTACTGCACATTTTGGGCAGATCCGCCGCAGAATCTGCAACGCAGATTCTGTGCGGCATTGATGCGGACAGTTGCGGAGGAAATCCGCTACGTGTGGCCATGCCCTTAGGGTATGTTCACACGGGCTATTTTCGGGACGTAAACGTCCTGAGAAACGTCTGAAGAATCTGAAGCAGAACGCCTACAAACTTCTGCCCATTTCCATGGGAAATACAGCGTTCTGTTCCGACGGGGCGTTATTTTGCGCCTCATTTTCCAAAAACGACGTGTAAAAAGACACCCCGTAAAAAGAAGTGTCTGTCCCTTCTTGAGTCGTTTTTGGAGCCGTTTTTCATTGACTCTATAGAAAAACAGCTCCAAAAACGGCCGTAAAATATGCAGCAAAATACGCTAGTTTGATTAAAAAACGGCTGAAAATCAGGAGCTGTTCGCTTGAAAACAGCTCCATATTTTCAGCCGTTTATTGTTAAGTGTGTGAACATACCCTTACGAGTGAAGGCTTGAAAAATTGCGCTTGTTCAGCTTGGAAAAAATAAGCTTTAGGCCCTGTTCACACAGAGTTTTTTTGCAGGCAAAAAAATCTGCCTCAAAATTCCTTCAGGAATTTTGAGACAGATTTTGACCTGCCTGCACTCTATTTGCCACGTTTTTCGCTGCGTTTTGTGTGGCGTTTTCCGACCGCGGGCATTGAGCGCTGAGAGCAAAAAATGCTTTGAAAACCGCTTTCTCTGCCTCCCATTGATGTCAATGGGAGGTCAGAGATGGAAACGCCCGAAGAAAGGGCAAGACGCTTCTTTTTCCCGCAATTGTTTTTTCCGCTCGCAGGAAAAAAACTCCTCCGCCTCCTATTGAAATCAATTAGGGTATATTCACACAGGTTGGATACCCTGCATAAAAGTACAATGCATATTCACCCTGGAGCCCACAGGGAATTCAGGCTGAAAAACGGCACCAAATTGCGGTGCAGTTTTTCGACAAAATGTCCGCTGCGTAAAACAGCAGGTTTAAAAAAAACTAAAAAAGGTTGTACTTATCCGCAGTCCTGGCAACGCGTCCCTTTGACGTCATGGGATGATGTTCTTCCCATGTGATTGCTTCAGCCTGCTGCAGGATGTCAGAGGGACGCGTCGCCATGACTGCAGGTAAGTATAACTTTTTTTTTTCTGAGTTGGGATTTTTGGGGCAGAGTCTATTTTTTTTTTCGCCGCAAAAATCCCAACATCTTCTATTTGTTAGGGTATGTTCACACGGCAGCGTCCATTACGGCTGAAATCACGGAGCTGTCTTCAGGAGAAAACAGCTCCTGAATTTCAGACGTAATGGCATGTTGCCGGCGTTTTTCGCTGCGTCCATTACGGACGTAATTGGAGCTGTTTTTCTATGGTGCCAATGGAAAACGGCTTCAATTACGTCCCAAGAAGTGACAGGCACAGAACATCGTAAAGCCCATTCAAATGAATGGGCAGATGTTTGCCGGCGCATTGGAGCCGTATTTTCGGACGTAATTCGAGGTTAAAACGCCCGAATTACGTCCGTAAATAGGGTGTGTGAACCCAGCCTTACATGTTTTACCACTCCATTGAATTAACTGGGGAAAACCCATAACAGAAAACCAGCAATTCTGCAGAATAAATTTACTGCTGCGGATTAAAAAACTGCACCGCAGGTCAATTTGTGAACGTTTTTCGGCAGGTTTTTTATACTGCGTGTTGATGAGATTTGTTCAAATCTCATCCACTCTGCTGCTACTGTATTACACTGCCGATTTTCCACAATGAGATACGTTACGGAAAATTTACAGTATTTAAGCTACTTCTGAACTGACCCTTTGAGCTGATCTTGTTAACATGTATAAATATATGTGTGGTCAATACAAAGAACAGGCACATAATATGTTCTTTCCTGGTGCCGATGTGTCCTCGCTCGTCCGACACGATGCAGGACCTGGGGCAGGAAGTGACGTCACAGCGTGATCTCTCGAGAACACGCTGTGTCTGTGCACTGCCAGAAGCTGGGTGTTAACGAAGAGAAGTGGATGATGCTGATTCGTCAGCATCATACACTTCTATTCACAACGCCCTGCTAGTAAAACAAGCAAAAACGCCCAGATGTAACACACAATACACGCCCACTTGTACATAAATTTAAACACGCCCAGTTGTACTTAAGAAAGGCTCATTTGCATAAATATAAAAATGGTCATAACTTGGCCAAAAATGCTTGTTTTTGAAAAAAAAAATGTTACTGTAATCTACATTGCAGCGCCGATCTGCTGCAATACGAGATAGGGGTTTGAAAATCTGGTGACAGAGCCTCTTTAAGAAGTTTCAGATAATCGGTGTCGTATATTCATAAATATGCTATTGCATATACTCCATATACTCTATATACTTAAAATTTCCACCCTTGAATACCACTTTGTTTTTTTGCTTTTTCTAAATAGGTTCAAAATTCTGTGCTAACTAATATCTTAATATATTTTTTTTTATGTGGTTGGTGCCCATTTTCTAAAACAGAGCTCCTAATCCCCTGCATAGACATAGATTAAAAAGATAACATGCTGGCTACTTGCAGCCACCACTAGAGGGAGCTTAGGAGCTCATTGTATACTGTTATACATTAAACACCCTAATAAGACAGTATGCTGTTTGCTCCCATGCTCCCACTAGTGGCAGATGCAGGTAGTCAGCATGTCATTTTAAAATCTGTGATAATGCTGGGGATTTACAGCTTTGTATAAGAAAAACAAGGCTCCGACAGCTTCAAATAAATATTAAGAACTTAATCATCACAGAATTTTGGATCTAAAAACGACACGATGATAAAAGGCAGACAATATTACTTTAAGGTTATGCCTCGAAACTTATGCAAAAATATATATTCCAACAATAACTTTAAGCATAGACATCTTAATATCCCTTTAATATAACTCATGACTGATGTACCTGGAAGATAAAGTTCTGAGGTTTTATGACGATTAAAACTCAGACTAAGATCCATTAATACATCAAAGCAAGATAAAGTTAGATGCAGATTTAATAAAGCCACTTCAAGATTTAATTTAAACCTATTTTTGCCTCAATAAATCAGAGAACCAGGCAACAAATGTGATTATTTAAATCGCTTCAATGAAATGTGTCAAATATTCAAGTGAATAGGACTGAAAAGTAATACCAAACACAGCCCAAAGACATGAGTGGCGCTGTTTGTGGGGGGGGAAAAAATATAGCTTTTTTTTTAACTTAAATGTACATTTGATGAATCTACACCGAGGAATTATGGAAGTTTGTAAATAGCAATTCCCTAGTATATTTTTTATTAAATTGCTTCCTTTTTATACAGGTGCACAGCATAGCAAATCTATCATGAAAATAAAATCTGCCCTTTTATATCCGACTATAATCTCTGAGGTGGACACTGTAATAAAAATAAATCACGTATTCTGCCAATGGGTTAATGAGAAGACACAGACACCTTTTATCTCCATGGTCCTCTCTCGGTAGATCTATTGATCCTACTATGTTCCTAAATTACACCGTCAACTCACCAAGTTGTCCATCCCCCTCTAAAGTATGTGCCTGGGGTTTAAAGTCTATCTTCCATTCTATAAAACTCTAAAGAATTCATTAGGATGTATTAATCTGAGCAATACAAAATAGTGCTCCTTTTCTTTCCGTCTTTTATTTTTGGACAGAGCACCGATCCTCTTCTTCTCTACACGGTTGTGAAAATCAATTTGCCATTTTCTCTGTCAGCCGCTTCCTCCACTCAGTGATCTGACCCATAAACAATTGTATATAGATACTTCTAGTAGCACATCTGAACCAAACCTAACTGTGTGTGGCCATATACACCTGAATATAGATCTGACTCCAGTAGTGGAGGAATTGTCCAACAGTAGACAATTCTACCTCTAAGGGCACATTCAGACGTGGCGGAATTGCTGTTGAATTCCGCTGTGAACAGTCCGCAGTGGAATTCTCCAGCGGCCGTTTTTTACATTTGTTTCTATACATTTTTTGGAAACTTAGTTTAGACGTTGCAGAAAATAACTGTGCGGAATTTAGGCTGCGGTGGAGAATTCTCCCTCCGCAACATGCTCATTATGTTGCGGAGAAGCAGCGAAATTTCACTGCGGATTTCAGCATTTGCAATGCAAAGGCTGAAATCTGTGGCAATGAATTACCTGTCAAATATGAAAATGTTGCTGCAAATTCACAAAGAATCTGCAGCAACATTTTCAGCAGAAAAATTCTGCCACGACTTTTAAGTAAACGTTCAATCGGGAATTAATAGATTTATTCTCAAAATTCTGTGCTGATTCACTTTTTGATATATCTTTATAACGGTCAGAGCACTTTTTCTGATACAAAGTTCCAGTGAGTTCGCATAGGGCGGATACGCTGTATAAAAGCATGCAGCATATCCGCCCTGTGCGCCGCAGGATTTCTGTGCGAAAAACAGTTTTTTGCCTGGAATGTCCGCTGCGGAAAACTTCAGCACTTAGCCGGCCAGCTAGCAAGCCACATCCCCCTGGGATGACGTTTCATCGCAGGAGACTGCTGCAGTCTGTGATTGGCTGCAGCGGTGGTCACATGGGAGGAAGCGTCATTCTGATCTCATCCAGGCAGGCCTCCTGGGATGACGTTTCATCCTATGTGACCACCGCTACAGCCAGTGATTGGCTGCAGCGGTCACATGGGATGAAATGTCATCCCAGGAGGCCGGCCTGGAGGAAGAAACACAGACTCCTGGGTAAGTATAAGATTTTTAAAAAAAAGTCTGAGTTGCGTTTTTTGCGGCGGAATCACTGTGAACCTGCCACAAAAAACGCAACAGCTGCTATTTCTTGCGAGTTTTACCTCCCCATTGAATTCAATGGGGAAAACCCGCAACAAATAAGCGGCGTTTACGCAAATACAATTGACATGCTGCGGAATAAAATCTCACACCGCAGGTCAATTTCTGAGCTGTATTTCCGCTCAGTATTTACACAGCGTGTAGATGAGATTTGTTTTATCTCAGTCACATTGCTGCTACTGTATTTGCTGCAGATTTTCCGCAACTAACTCCGTTGCGGAAAATCCGCAGTATTTATGCAACGTGTGAACGGACCCTTATACATATCAATAATAACACAGCATGTAGCAAGCTCACAGACTCCCTCTAGTGTTGGAAGCAGGAACCTACTCTATGTCAGTCAGTGTAGGGAATTTACAGCTCTGTATCAGAAAAATAAAAATCTGACTGCTATGATCAGTTTAGTTTGGTACAGCTTAAAGGATATGGAAACCTATACATGTGCATTTTTTTTATTAGTGCATTGTATGTATTATGTGGTATAAAACATTTCCGCCATTGGTTTGTATTAGACATTTTATACAGTTATTCTTTTGCAACTTGCATGCATTACAATACACTGCAAGCTGCTCGATTCTGCCTTCTCAATCCCGACAGACGGCCCTGTCACCTCAGTCTCCATTCCCTCTTCTCGTGATCGCACATCTACGCACAAATCTGATTTGATAAGATTCAGGAAAATATATGCTAGAGACTGAGTCGATAGGGATCCTGTTGGGATTGAGACTGAGCAGAACCGAGCTGCTTGAAGTGCATTGTAATATATGCATGCTGCAGAAGAATTATTTTTTTTAAAAATGAAAACCAATTGCAGAAATATTTTGTTCCACGTAATACATACAATGCACTAAAAAAAATGAGCACAGGTGTCCATAGCCTAGAATTAGAACAACCTAAAAGGAATTAAGTTTTGCCATGGTTGCATTGGACCAGGTATGTTTCCCATCTTCAGCCACCGATTTGCCATGTTAATGAGCGGTATTATACTGTATAAATGGACGTTTATGCTGTTCCTGAATGTAGAAGTCCTGATGTCACAGGCAGAAATACAATGTGGTGACATACAGAAGGAATATCTAATGGAGGACGAGACTACTGAATGAAATATGTTACAGTGAACAGCCCCTAATATGTGTTAGATCATTTAAATGTAGTAAAATACACCTGTTACCTGTGAAGACAAGAACATTTAAAGCACATCCAAACAAACAGGAAAAAAATGGGTGAATGCCATACTCACAGGGCTCCGGGAGATGTGGATTGCTGTATGCAGGGTTCTCGCACTAGAAGGCGGCTTAGAGCTGTCCTGGAGCCTGAAGAACTGGTATGGTTGGATTTACCACTAAATTTGTTTTACTGACTAACGTAATGGTGGCTCTAGAGGGTCAAACTTATCATTTTTTTTCCACTGATTAGTCCTTTAAAGACATTACACATTACTGTGTCAGTTAGAAGACATTTAATGGCGACTACTCAATATTTTTTTTAGGTATACAAAGAAACAGCTAGGCCAGTACTTCAGTGCGGGGACCCTGCGTACAACAGCCAGATCTTTCCTTCCTGGAACCCTTTGAAACCTTCGAGTATGACTAAGGCTGCATTCACATCTGCGTCAGGGCTCCGTTCATGGGTTCCATCAGAGCTTTCTGACACGGGACCCCATGAACAGAATCCCAACTGAAATAAAAGAAAACCATGATTTTGAATGGTGGCGCGAAAATCACGCAGCCACGCATCATATGCTGATGAAACACGGAGCTGTTATGTACCTTTTGCACGCGCAAAACTCCGTGTTTTTTGCACGTGCAAAACGCACACGCTCGTGTGAATCCGGCCTAAGGGGGGATTCACGCGAGCGTGTATTCGGTCCAATACAAGTCTATGGGGCAGTACAGACAGTCCGTGCTTTTTGCGCAGCGTTTGTCTGCTGCGCAAAAAGCGCGACAGGTTCAATAACTCTGCGTATTTCGCGCATCACGCACCCATTGAAGTCAATGGGTGCGTGAAAACCACGCAGGTTGCACGGAAGCACTTCCGTGCGAACCGACTGAAACAGCGCACCAGCTGTCAAAAGGATGAATGTAAACAGAAAAGCACCACGTGCTTTTCTGTTTCCGAACATCCAAACGGAGTGTCTTTGCGATGAGCGAAGCCGGACAAGCGAACCGAACTTCACCGGGTTCGGCCGAACTCGTTTTGGCCGAACCCGGCAAAAAAATTATCGGTACGCGACATCAAGAGATAGTCACTGTCCATGGTGCTGAAAGAGTTAAACTGTTTCAGCACCATGGACAGTGACTTCCGATCCCAATATACATGAACCTGTAGAAAAAAAAACGAAGTTCTGACTTACCGATAAGGGCAGATTCACACGAGCGTTGCGTTTTTGCGCGCGCAAACAACGCGGCGTTTTGCGAGCGCAAAAACCATTTGACAGCTGCGTGTGTCATGCGTGTCTGATGCGCGGCTGCGTGATTTTCGCGCAGCCGCCATCACAGAGATGAGGCTTGTCGACGCCCGTCACTGTCCAAGGTGCTGAAAGAGCTAACTCTTTCAGCACCCTCGACAGTGAATGCCGAACACAACAGCGAAAAACCTGTAAAAAAAAAAGATAAAGTTCCTACTTACCGAGAACTTCCCGGCCGTTGCCTTGGTGACGCGTCCTTGGTGACGCGTCCTTGGTGACGCGCCTCTCTTGACATCGGGCCCCACCTCCCTGGATGACGCGGCAGTCCAAGTGACCGCTGCAGCCTGTGATTGGCTGCAGCCTGTGCTTGGCCTGTGATTGGCTGGAGCTGTCACTTGAACTGAAGTGTCATCCCGGGAGGTCGGACTGCAGGAAGGAGACAGGAGTAATCGGTAAGTTAGAACTTCGTTTTTTTTTACAGGTTCATGTATTTTGGGATCGCAAGTCACTGTCCATGGTGCTGAAACAGTTTAACTCTTTCAGCACCATGCACAGTGAATGTCTTCCGACGTCGCGGACCGGAAATTTTTTTGCCGGGTTCGGCCAAAACGAGTTTGGCCGAACCCGGTGAAGTTAGCTTCGGTTGTCAGGGTTCGCTAATCGCAAAGACACTCCGTTTGGATGTTCGGAAACAGAAAAGCACGTGGTGCTTTTCTGTTTGCATTCATCCTTTTGACAGCTGTTGCGCAAACACGCAGTTCGCACGGAAGAGCTTCCGTGCGACCTGCCTGGTTTTCACGCACCCATTGACTTCAATGGGTGCGTGATGCGTGAAATACGCAGAGTTATTGAACCTGTCGCGTATTTTGCGCAGCGAACAAACGCTGCGCAAAATACACGGACTGTGTGTACTGCCCCATAGACTTCTATAGGGCATTGCGTGCCGCGCGAAAACCACGCGGTCTACACGCTGCCAAATCACGCTCGTGTGAATCCCCCCTAACTCCCGGCTTCTTCCTCCAGTCTGACCTCCCGGGATGACAATTCAGTCCAAGTGACAGCTCCAGCCAATCACAGGCCAAGCACAGGCTGCAGCGGTCACATGGACTGGCGCGTCATCCAGGGAGGTGGGGCCCGATGTCGAGAGGCGCGTCACCAAGGACGCGTCACCAAGGCAACGGCCGGGAAGTTCTCGGTAAGTACGAACTTTTTCTTTTTTTTCAACAGGTTTTTCGATATTGTGTTCGGCATTCACTGTCGAGGGTGCTGAAAGAGTTAGCTCTTTCAGCACCTTGGACAGTGACGGGCGTCGACTAGCCTCATCTCTATGATGGCGGCTGCGCGAAAATCACGCAGCCGCGCATCATACACGGATGACACACACAGCTGTCAAATGTTTTTTGCGCACGCAGCAGATTTTATTCCCAAAAAAATTTGTGACTGATAATCTGTTCAATTCATCTGAATGAAACTTGCAGAAATCCATGCACCTACAGCAGAAACAACTCCATTCAGATGAATGAAAATTTCTGCAACAAAATCTGCTGCGTGTGACTTCACCCTAAGGCCTATTCACACGAACGTGTTTAAAGTCTGTGATGCGCGCAGGAAAATCGCACGGACCTATGTTAGTCAATGGGGCCGTTCAGACAGTCTGTGATTTTCACGCTGGGTAAAACTCACGACATGTCCTATACTTGGCCGTTTTTCGCGCATCGCGCACCCATTGAAGTCAATGGGTGCGTGAAAATCGCGCACGGCACACGGAAGCACTTCCGTGTGTCGCGAGTGATTCGCACAACAGTAGATAAAGAAATGAAGGAAAAAATAAAAGCACTTCCTTAATTTCTTTTTCTAAACATCAAAACCGCGTGTCATATGGATGGCATATGCGAGAAAACCACGCAGCCACGCACCATTCACTGATGACACACAGAACTGCAACGCGCGCAAAATGCACACGTTCGTCTGAATAAGGCCTAAAAGGCATCAGATTTTAATCTTTGGATAACCTCAACAATAGAGAGTCAGTTTTCTTCCTTCCAGAGAAGAGATATTTTGTATGCATCATTGTAGAACACTATAAGGGCAAAGCCACACGTGGCGGAATTGCTCTTGAATTCCGCTGCGGACACTCCGCAGCGTTAATCCGCAGCGGAGCCGTTTCTCCATTGACTTCCACTTCTATTTAGTAGGGTTCGTTTAGACGAGGCTGAAAATTCCGCTGCGGAGCATAGGCTGCGGTGCGGAATTTGGTGTCCGCAGCATACAATGGATGTTGCGGAGTTGTGGCGGACTGGTTGCGGACTCATGGCGGAATTTCTCCATTGACTTCAATGGAGATTCTAATTTCCGCAATGAAGTCTGCAGCTGTCATGCACATGTTATGTGTGCTGCGGATGCGTCTTGCTTTTTTGACATGACATTTCTTCATTCTGGCTGGACCTATGTATTTCTAGGTCTACAGCCAGACTGAGGAAGTCAATGGGGCTCCCGTAATTACGGGAGCGTTGCTAGGAGACGTCAGTAAATAGTCACTGTTCAGGGTGCTGAAAGAGTTAAGCGATCGGCAGTAACTGTTTCAGCACCCTGGACAGTGACTACCGATCCCAATATACAGCAACCTGTAAAAAAATAGAAGTTCATACTTACCGAGAACTCCCTGCATCTGTCTCCAGTCCGGCTTCCCAGGATGACGTTTCAGTCTAAGTGACAGCTGCAGCCAATCACAGGCTGCAGCGGTCACATGGACTGCCGCGTCATCCAGGGAGGTCGGGCTGGATGCCGAAAGAGGGACGCGTCACCAAGACAACGGCCGGTAAGTATGAAATTCGTTTACTTTCACTAGGGAAAGTGCTGGCCCTTCTCTCTATCCTGCACTGATAGAGAGAAGGGAAGCACTTTTACCGCAGTCCGCAGCAGCTAGTCCGCATCAATTTACTGCACATTTTGGGCAGATCCGCCGCAGAATCTGCAACGCAGATTCTGTGCGGCATTGATGCAGACAGTTGCGGAGGAAATCCGCCACGTGTGGGCATGCCCTAAGGGTGCTCTATGTTCACAAAGGTCGGATATTCTGCGAAAAAGTATGCAGCGTATTCAACATAGAATCCAACGGTGCTGCATATTCTTGTCCGGAATCGCCGCTGCAGAAAGTAGAGCAGAAAAAAAGAAAAACAAATCAATACTTACCTCACTGGCATTGCCATAGCATTGCATCCGTGCAACCCGGCCTCCTGTGATGACGCTGCAGCCCACGTGACCACTACAGCCTGTAATTGGCTGCAGCAGTCACATGGGATGAAACGTCATCCCAGGAGGCCAGCAGTACGGAGCACAGCCAGGGGAACAAGGAGCTGTCACTATGACATAGCCAGGAAAGTTTTAATAAGAAAAGGTTTTTTGTTTTTTTTTAGATTTGGGATTTTTGCGACGGAATCACAGCTTTTCCACTGCAAAAATGGAAACATTTCTTATTTTTTGTGGCTTTTACCTCCCATTGAAATGAATGGGGAAAAAAACGCAACAAAAGTGCAGCAATTGAGCTGCATAAATTCTCATGCTGCGGATAAAAAAATCTGCACCGCAGTTCAATTTATGCACATTTTCTCTGATTCTGATATGGTGGGGATTTTTCGCAATGAAATCCGTTGCGGAAAATCCGCGGCTAATCTGCCCCGTGTGCATATACCTTAAAACAAAATACACTAACTAAACAGTTAAGAAACAAAATATGTTTATATTCAAAGCTGCAATGTCCGTGATGGGAGTGATCATGTGTGACATAAATACGTATTGTTTCCTTTTATACCCATAACCACTTCAAAGTCACACCGTTCATACGCATATCCGTAGCGAAAGAGAACTGAGTCCTTCATTTGTCCTCAGTATTTGTGTTCATAATTCTATATGACTAGTTAAATCCGTTTCTAGGAAAGCTGGAAGAAAACTACTAACATGGCTGTCATTACTACTCCCACATGGGTTGGCACTCCTCTTTCTCAGACTCCTGAATAGCAATTCTACTTGGTCATACAGTGATACATCTCCTGCTTCATTACTGCAAAAACTTTTCGACAAACAGTATGGGGGCTGTATTGTCAACCATATTGCTTGTCACCCAATTTTTCAAGCAGAGGGTAAAAATTAATATTTACAGGTTCTCGGTTGTCGACTGTTTTAGGTCTTTAAGAGTCCACAATATATAGTGTTCGGACTCCATCGACACTAAGGCCCTGTTCACACAGAGTTTGTTTGCATGCAGAAAAATCTTTCTCAACATTTCTTCAGGAATTTTGAGGCAGATTTTGATCTGCATGCATATTCTTGCTACGATTTTCACTGTGTTTTACAACAAAAGCCAATGAGCGCCGCAGGCAAAAAAACGCTTTCTCTGTCTCCCATTGATTTGAATGGGAGGCCGGAGGCAGAACCGCGGCAAGAAATAGCTAAAAACCGCCGAGGAGAAAAACCGCCTCCGCCTCCTATTAAAATCGGTTTCGGTTGATTTAGGTGCGGTTTCCACGTCAAAATCAGCGTAAAAAAACGGTGTTAACTGGGCCTACGAGCACTAAATAATACTGTGTACAATTCAGGCTCTACAAGTATTCTCGAAGGTAACTGCCTTTCTTTGTTTCTGTTTCCTATGTACAATTACTACAAGGTAGGAGGATATTAGACAAAATGTAGAAAGACTTTTAAACATTCTCTATATTCGACAGAGGGAAAAGGGGGGCAGTGGTGCACTTTTTTTTTTTTGCTCTAGCAAAAGTAATGCACAGGACACAATAATTTCACAAGATTGATCGCAGAAAACTCATTTCGAGATCAAACTGATTTTTTTCAGATTATCAAGAATCCAAGAGCCTGCAAACGTAGGTGTAAACTTCTGCCTTGGTCAAACTGTTCTCTCAATGCAACAGCACGAACGGGCGTTTCTCTCCCCTTCTGCATGGGTCGTCTAGTCTCCTGCTGAATATACTGTACAGTCTTTTCTCCCCAGGCTACAATGTAGATGTTTTTTTTTATCACTGATATAGTATACATGGGCTTTTCCCTTCGGGCTCATGCAATGGTGATGTTATGCACCGTACCCATTCATATAGACTTTTATAGGCGCCATATTCGGGTTCCATGTGACACAGATACTGAATACTGTCGTTTGCATGTGGCCTAACTGCTACAATGTTGTGCGAATTTAACTGTTCGAAGAGCCAATGTCTGACATGAGAGATGCCCTCACACTTGCCTTATGGCATGCTGAAAAAATAAATATTGGGTAGGACTGTTTATTTTATTTCTTAACATTTTGGTTACATTTTTAAAAAATTGAAAGATTAATAAACCGCATATACACAGGTTTTACAGGCCTGCACTTTTCATTATATGTTTCATGATAAAACTAGTGCTATGGAAAAAAAATTATTATTATTTGTATTTTATTCATTTATATATTATTCATTTATATAGTGCTAACATACTCTGTAGCACTGTACAGAGATTGTGATCACTCACTGTGACTCACAATCTAAATTCCCTATCTCTATGTTTTTAGAGGAAAAATAAGGCAATGACGGGGTAAGTATAGGCAATCAAACAGTAGTTTCTTAGCAAGCTAGAAAAACAAGTCCAATGTTTAGCAGTCACAAAAAGAGCCCGGAATGAGATGGTAATCTGTCTATTCATCGCCACTTTACCCGTAAACTGTCCTTTTTTAGGTCTCATGCACCATAAAATGCAATATGATTGGCGGTGGAGAATCTGTCATTATTATATGCTGGGTAGGACTACATTGTCACAGTGCGGGGACGTCGTACAGAAGTAAGTGCAGTGACTTTCTCATATCACTATAATTATCCTTTCCATTTCTACAATTTAAGACACTGTTATCTACCATGATGGTCTATGAAACTGGGTGATACCTTGTCAAAATAGCTGTTAGAAAGGAAATACCCATAGGAATTATAAACTTCTGTAGGTATATTTGAAATGTAAGATAACAATGCAATTGCTCAGCATCTAGTCAGCTTGTTCTTAGTCTTCAAAAATAGTCTGGTGCACCCGGCCCATACACCAAACGTGTCCATAGACTTCTATAAAAACGGCGTATGCCAAAAAGCGTCCTTTTGGCATAGTTCTGGCCGGTATCTGTCAGCAGACCTTTTTTTTTAAAACTGTATTGAAATGCACAGTCAACTTTTTAATCCAAATGTAATATACAATATATATATGTATTTCTTTTTTTCAATGGGTGTCAAAGGGCGACTTATGGAACTGCATACCATACAGTAACATACATCAGGGCCATACGTTCTGTGTATATGTCGGGAGCAGGGGCATAACTAGTAAACACTGGGTCCCATAGCAAACTTTTGACTGGGCCTACTTCCCCTGGGTGACACACACATCCCGCCCTTGCAGATAGTGCACCCCTGTAAATAGTGCCATTCAGCCCGCTCCTGTAGACAGTGCTATACAGCTCCCCCCGTAGACAGTGCTATACAGCCCTCCCCTGTAGACAGTGCTATACAGCCCCCCCTGTAGACAGTGCTATACAGCCCCCCTGTAGACAGTGCTATACAGCCCCCCTGTAGACAGTACTATACAGCCCCCCCTGTAGACAGTGCAATACAGCCCCCACTGTAGACAGTGCAATACAGCCCCCACTGTAGACAGTGCTATACAGCTCCCCCCTGTAGACAGTGCTATACAGCTCCCCCCTGTAAACAGTGCTATACAGCTCCCCCCTCTAGACAGTGCTATACAGCTCCCCCCTCAGACAGTGCTATACAGCCCCCCCTTGTAGACAGTTCTATACAGCCCCCTATAGACAGTGCTATACAGCCCCCTATAGACAGTGCTATACAGCCCCCTGTAGACAGTACTATACAGCCCCCCTGTAGACCATGCTATACAGCCCCCCCGTAGACAGTGCTATACAGCCCCCCCCCCGTAGACAGTGCTATACAGCCCCCCCGTAGACAGTGCTATACAGCCCCCCCGTAGACAGTGTTATACAGCCCCCCCTGTAGACAGTACTATACAGCCCCCCTGTAGACAGTGCTATACTTTAAAGTATCACAAAGAGGGACAATCGATGTGGCGAGCAGTGGCAAATTGTTTTTCCTTTTAAGCCATGCCTCTAATCCCACCCAATCCCCGCCCAATCCCCACCCATAAACACCAGATTCAGCCCACACAGTATGATGCTCCCATAGTGCCCCCACACAGTATAATGCCCCCATACAGTATACTGACCCATAAATGCCCCATACAGTATAATTCCCACACAAATGCCCCATACAGTATAATGCCCACACAGATGCCCCATACAGTATAATGCTTACACAGATGCCCCATGCAGTACAATGCCCCAAAAAATTCCCCCATACAGCATAATGCCCCATAGTTGCCCCCATGCAGTATAATACACCCATAGCTGCCCCATACAGTATAATGTCCCCCCATAGCTGCCCCCACACAGTATAATGCCTCCCATAGCTGTCCTCACAGTATATTGCCCCACACAGTACAATGCCCCTTCATAGCTGCACCATAGAGTATAATGCCCCCATAGCTGCCCCAGAGTATAATGCCACCCATAGCTGCCCACACCGTATAATGCCCCATCATAGCTGCCCCATATAATGCCCTCATAACTGCCCCACAATATAATGCCCGCCATAGCTGCCCCCACAGTATAATGCCCCCCATAGCTGTCCCCACAGTATATTTCCCCCATAGCTGTCTCCACAATATAATGCCCCCCATAGCTGCCCCCACCTTATAATGCCCCCATAGCGGTCCCCACAGTATAATACCCCAATAGCTGTCACCACAATATAATGCCCCCATAGCTGCCCCCACAGTATAATGTCCTCCTTAGCTGTCCACACACTATAATACCCCAATAGCTGTCCCCACACTATAATGCCCCCATAGCTGTCCCCACAATATAATGTCCTCCTTAGCTGTCCCCACAGTATAATGTCCTCCTTAGCTGTCCCCACAGTATAATGTCCTCCTTAGCTGTCCCCACAGTATAATGCCCCCATAGCTGCCCCCATTGAGAATAGCTGGCGGCAAAACTCACTTGGCTAGCCAGCGGTTCTTTTACATATTGTTTAATAAATAAAGAGGGGGCAATATCTCAGCAACGTGGGGGGGGGGCACAAAAGTAAGCAAGCAGCCCAATGGACTCACAGACACAGCGGCAATCACATGAGTCTAATAACTCACTTTATAGAAGCAAGTGACAGATCCTCTTTAAATAGAGCCTAAGGCCTCCCACACACGAGCGTGTTTGGTCCGTGATATACGGTCTGTATGTCGGCCGCATTTCCCGGACCAAACACACTTCAGGGAGTCGGGCTCCTAGCATCATAATGATCTATGACACTAGGAGTCCCTGCCTCTCCCCAGAACTACTGTCCCGTACTGAAAACATGATTACAGTACGGGACAGTTCTCCCGCAGCGAGGCAGTGACACCTAGCGTCATAGATAACTATAATGCTAGGAGCTCGGCTCCCGGCTCCCTGCAGTGTGTTCGGTCCGGGAAACGCGGCTGACATACAGACCGTATATCACGGACCAAACACGCTCGTGTGTTAGGCTTCTAAGGGTATGTTCACACGACGGGGGTCCGTAACGGCTGAAATTACGGGGATGTTTCAGCCTGAAAACATCCCCGTAATTTCAGCCGTACCGGCATGTGCAGGCGCTTGAACGCCGCGTCAATTACGGCCGTAATTAGCGCTGCTATTCATTGGAGTCAATGAATAACGGCTCTAATTACGGCCAAAGAAGTGACAGGTCACTTCTTTGACGCGGGCGTCTATTTACGCGCCGTTATTTGACAGCGGCGCGTAAATTTACGCCTCGTGTGAACAGACAAACGTCTGCCCATTGCTTTCAATGGGCAGATGTTTGTCAGCGCTATTGAGGCGCTATTTTCGGGCGTAATTCGGGGCAAAAACGCCCGATTTACGTCCGTAAATAGGCCGTGTGAACATACCCTAACAGAGTTTCCAAGAGTTGTAGAACTACAATGACAAGTTATATCAAAGCATCTTAAACCGTATTAAAAGAGTAATTTGGGCTGCAGTGGGTAGGTGGAGGTAAATAGTTGGCCTAAGCTGGATATTTGTAGCAGAAAAAATATAGATTGGTATAAATGGCGCCAGGATACAAGAAAAGTTAATATACAGTTGTGCTTTTCCACATCATAATATTTTATGAAATTTTGGCAGGACAGGTCATAAAACATGGCTGGTGGTGGTCCCAACAGTCCGAATCGAACAAATTATATAACCACACTATAGTAAATGCAACTTTTTAAACTTTGGTCATTTGAAATATGAAGAAGACATCATTTTATCAGATATACTAGACTTATACGTAAATAATATCACATGTAAACACGGATTGTTTTTATTTTTTTAATGCCTGAGCGCTTCTCTGCTCTGATCACAGCATTTAGTGATATGCTTTACAGCAGCAACATGGGCCATAGGAAACAATAGTCTGGCGCTGACCCATTGACTTCTATGGGAGTTTTCTAGGCATGCTCTGTGACCTGTGCAGAGGTCATTGTACAGGGAGGGGGAGGAGGGGAGCTGTGTCCATGACCTACTATCAATGTTCTCTATATATAGAGGTGTTACCTGTCATTGTAATTCGGCCTGTGATGATAATAAAATAACTGCTGAGAACATCACCAACATTTAAAAAAAAAAATAAATGTTTAACATAAAAGCTTTAAACAATGGGTAATTTTCTGACTATACATTCCCTTTAAAAGATTTTTCCCATGTATAAATTTTCTGCCCCACAGATTTTTGTTGGTCATAAACAATTGATCAGCCACTGAGAACCCCCACCAGTCCCAATTTCATGGTGATGGCTCATGTGCTAAATTGAATGAGAGTAAGCCTCATTTACACGAGCGTATTATACGCGCGTGCGACGCGCGTGCTTTTCACGCGTGTCGTACGCACCTATAATAGTCTATGGGGCTGTTTAGACGATGCGTGAATTGCGCTCAGCGCGTGTGCGTAGAAAAAAACTCACGACATGTTCTATAATCGTGCGTTTTTCGCGCACTCACGCACCCATTGAAGTCAATGGGTGCGTGAAAACCACGCATGCCGCACGGAAGCACTTCCGTGCGAACTGCGTGATTCGCGCAAGAGCTGTCAAACTCCTGAATGTAAACAGAAAAGCACCACGTGCTTTTCTGTTTACAAACATCCAAACGGAGTGTCAAATTCGAGATGAGCGCACCGAACTTCACCGATTTCGGCCAAACTCGTTTTGACCGAAACCGGTAAAAAATGTTCGGGTACGCGACGTCAGGAGACAGTCACTGTCCACGGTGCTGAAAGCGTTAAACTGGTTCAGCACCATGGACAGTGACTTCCGCTCCGAAAATCCATGAACCTGTAAAAAAAAAAAGACGTTCTGACTTACCGATAACTCCGGTCCGACCTCCCGGGATGACAGTTAAGTCCAAGTGACAGCTGCAGCCAATCACAGGCCAAGCACAGGCTGCAGCCAATCACAGGCTGCAGCGGTCTCATGGACTGCGGCGTCATCCTGGGAGTTGGGGCCGGATGACAAGAGAGGGACGCGTCACCAAGGCAACGGCCGGGAGCCCGGACTGGGGGAAGCAGGAAGTTCTTGGTAAGTATGAAAGTCTTTTTTTATTCACAGGTTGGTGTATATTGTGTTCGGCATTCACTGTCGAGGGTGCTGAAAGAGTTACTGCCGATCAGTTAGCTCTTTCAGCACCTTGGACAGTGACGGGCGTCGACTAGCCTCATCTCTATGATGGCGGCTGCGCGAAAATCACGCAGCCGCACATCATACACGGATGACACACGGAGCTGCAAAGTGCCTTTAGTGACCCCGCCCCTTCCACTAAGCCCCACCCACTTAAAAAGTGATGTGAGCAGCGGAAAATGAATGTGCAAATATGGCGTTTGCCATAATTTGTGACTTTTTAAGGCCATAAAATTGGCATAAAGCCCTTCATAAATTTCCCCATAGTGTTTCAATTTCTCACCATTTTTACGTTCTGCTGCCAGTAAGGTGCTAATGTGCTCAGCAGAGCCGTGTGCATGAAGCTTGTGCAGCAGTGCATGGAGGCTGTATATGTTCCCTAGTACAGAGCCATATTGTTTTCATGTGCTGCCATACAGGCTCCTTGTACAGAGCTTTTCTACCTTAGAAGCGCTGCTCTGTACGTATGGCATGTGCTGGAGCGAGCCACCATTTGTTTCTGTTGGATCTGTACGGAATCCGGAATAAAAAAAACGTTGTATGCTGCTATATGAATTCAAAGGCATATGGAGGTACAGATAAGGCCCCATACACTGCAATGGGGACCCTATTACAGGTCCATACAAAATGGTGCCGTAATACAACCATGTTTATGAGGTCTAAATGGGAACATTGTCTTGGATATCTAGAGGCTAAAAACCTGTACCTATCTAATACTTTACAGGTGAGGGTTTGCTACCATTGTACCAAATCATGGCAATCCTCTGTGACTCTTGACTGATACATTTGACCTATGTTGCAACATTGGAGCTAGTCCGCAGAGCGAGGGCGGGTTCACACGTGGCGGAATTTCACTTAAATTCCGCTGCGGACACTCCGCAGCGTTAATCCGCAGCGGTGCCGTTTGTCCATTGACTTACACTTTAATTTAGCAGTGTTCGTTTAGACGAGGCGTAAAATTCCGCTGCGGAGCATAGGCTGCGGAGCGGAATTTGGTGTCCGCAGCATGCTCTGTCTGTTGCGGAGCAGTGGCGGACTCATGGCGGAATTTCTCCATTGACTTCAATGCAGAGTCAAAATTCCGCAATGAAGTCCGCAGATCTTATGTGTGCTGCGGAGCGTATTGTTTTTACTACCATGACATTTCTTCATTCTGGCTGGACCTATGTATTTCTAGGTCTACAGCCAGACTGAGGAAGTCAATGGGGCTCCCGTAATGACGGGAGCGTTGCTAGGAGACGTCTGTAAATAGTCACTGTCCAGGGTGCTGAAAGAGTTAAGCGATCGGCAGTAACTGTTTCTGCACCCGGGACAGTGACTACCGATCTCAATATACATGTATCTGTAAAAAACATATAAGTTCATACTTACCGAGAACTCCCTGCGTCTGTCTCCAGTCCGGCCTCCCAGGATGACGTTTCAGTCTAAGTGACGGCTGCAGCCAATCACAGGCCAAGCACAGGCTGCAGCGGTCACATGGACTGGTGCGTCATCCAGGGAGGTCGGGCTGGATGCCGAAAGAGGGACGCGTCACCAAGACAACGGCCGGTAAGTATGAAATTCTTTTACTTTCCCTAGGGAAAGTGCTGTCCCTTCTCTCTATCCTGCACTGATAGGGAGAAGGGAAGCACTTTTCCCGCAGTCCGCAGCAGCTAGTCCGCATCAATTTTCTGCACATTTTGTGCAGATCCGCAGCAGAATCTGCAACGCAGATTCTGTGCGGCATTGATGCGGACAGTTGCGGAGGAAATCCGCCACGTGTGGTCATGCCCCTAGAGAAATATTTGCACTGCTGCAGTTGTACTTAGCTCACAGAGGATTGCCTAGACTGGATACAATTGTAGCAAACTCAGCTGTGAGACGTATTATGTCTGTATGGGTTTTCAGCCTTTTAATTGAAATCAAGAATATTTCCATTCACAGGCAGCAAGCAGAGATCTTGAAAGTGGGGAAGAATTGAAACAAAAAATATATTTTTAAAAGTTGTAGAACAGGATTTACAAAATGTCAAGCAAAAGGCTGATCATTTCAAGATAACAGTCATCTTTGAAATAAAACTAGCACCCAAAATTAACAATAAATGACATTATGATAACCAAGTAGACCTTGTCGTTTGCCGAGCAGGCAAATAAAACCTAACGAAAAAACCTACAGTAACAAACTGTAAACAACATTTTACTAAACACAAACTTGATGTAAACTGCATGTTGCCCACAATGGAAAATCCAATTGTTCGAGATAGACAATGAAAAAAAAGAAACTCTCCAAAGAATGCTATGTTAGTAGAAAAGTGCGCTTAGCTGAAGAAGTCGGCATACAGGGGTATAAGGTTTCTTCTATCAATACTCCCTGCACTGTGAGCTGTGTACGGATTTTATTTTTCCTTGTTCTGGCCTCAGACTGTAAACAATACAAGAACAATTCTCTGAAGCAGAAACGGGAGAACAAGGGCTGAATTTAACACGGTAACATTATGAATATGAGGTATTACGCTTCACTTTCCAAAACTTTGTGTTGTGCAAATACTGTACCAGCAATACAAGAGGTAGTAAACAATGAGGGAGATTTATCAAATCTATTGCAAGGGAACAGTGGAACAGTTCTCTAAAGCAACCAATCAGATTCCAGCTTTCATATTTCAGTGACACTTTACAAAATAAAAGCAGCATCCTGATTGGATAACTTCAATACGTTTTCCATATATTCGTTTTAAAAATATACCACCAATAGACTATGCAGATTTACCAATTAGCCCCTATAATATCTTCAGAATAGTATAAAAAGCAGGAAGTCTGGGAGACAGCAATGTATCTTGCAAAAGATGGATGAGGTATTGGTGAATCATGTTGGAATTTAGTGCCTGACCCCAACAGTTCATTTATGAGCTCACACGTAATTGTAAAAATTAGACAGAGCGTAAAGGGTGACGTTTTATGGCTGGAGTTCCCAGGTGAGGAGTTATCTCAGCAAACACCACGTGACTAAACAGAATTTATATTTATTGATTTATTGTTTGGAGTTACCAAGTAAAAAGTTATTTGAACAAATAATATATCAATAGAAAGGCTCTATTTATTACTTATCCCAACCATCTGGCTTCCATGTCTCCAACTTCATCGAGTCTTGTTTTAAGACATCACAATGAGATCATAACAAGCATGAAAGTGTGATCTTATCATGTTCTCATGATAAGTCGACTGCGCTATTGAATCCGTCAAAACAACGGAAACCCTGTCACAGCGGTGACAAACGGAAACCATTAGCAACGTTTCCGTCACAATTGAGATCAGTGGTGATGCAAAGGTTTCCATTTGTGTTTTCCGTTGAGGGGTTACCCTGACAGGAATCTTATACCAGGTAGTACTTCATTATACATTTGTATCTCTATTATGCAAATTGCACTGATTATAGTTTCTGTTTTTGTGCCTTATTGCGTTGGCAAACACTAGAGAGAGACCCCAATAGTTGGTTGGCACAGGGACAATCAATACAACAATATGCCTGCCGGCAAAAATAGGCCCTTTTTTCTAACTATAATATAAATTAAATTAACAAAATTTTATTGTGCTATATAAGCAAAGACAAACCACACTGAAATTAAAAGAGCCATGTTTGCTGCTGGTATTGAACGGCGTAGTGCAATACGTAATAGTATTATTGTGGATGTTCAGAGTGTCAGCGGCTGCAGAATGCTGCACTCAAATTATTAAGTTAATATTAGAGACCAGCAGTCAAGCATGTTATTTAAAATTCAAAAAAGCCCCCCCGACATGTTTCACTACGGATGTAGCGTCTTCAGGGGTATCGGGGTTAGTGATACACGGTAAACTCGCTACAGATGTCAGCTCTTTAGGATATGACCAATAGGAGTCGAGCAAAAGGCCAAGCCTCCACTTGTATGAGGGACAGATAATCGAGCAAATAGAAAGTCACTCACTGACCGACCAATGAGAAGCGGTATAGTAACGCATGCGCAGTGATATGCTCAGGTGAATATCGAGATCACGGTCGAAAAGAGGAGAGGACAGTGTCCCTAATGCGCATGCGCGAAGACCTGGCACGCGGATGCCAAGGGAGGCAGAGCGGACTCAACCAATTACAACGTAGGTGAGTGTGACCACCTACAAGAAGGGCAAAGTCCCGATTAATGTCAAGAAGTCATCAGTCTAGTAGTTAGGAATACAAATAGGCTAAAAAGTGTCGGCACTTCGTGCAAGCAATGAAGGAAATAGTAGCTGCCCCATTTCTGCATAAATAGCAGAATATCAACAGTGGGGATGGTCAATGTCATCAGTTACCAGCAATTAGATCATAGTGACACGAAATGATGCGAGGGAAATCGCAGTAGTGGCCGTCAGATTAATGTGGTTTGGATACATCGATAGACATAGACAACAACACTAAACTGTGAGTTAGTAAAGAAATGATGTAGAGTAGGTAAATGAAATACAATCATTACAGTTTGAATAGTCATTATATAGGTAACTACGCACTGCATTTACTGTGTCTCTAAATAGAGAACACAGCTGCCATAGTTAGCCACCTTAAAGGTGATTCAGCATTGCCAATGCTGTGTCCGTAGCAGTGCAGAATAAAGATGTATGATGTTAAAATACATAAATGTCCAAAAGGTAAATCACAGAAAAGCTGCAAAGGTGAACCCTTCATTAAGTCCAGCAGGACTAAGGGTACCCAAACGGTGAATCCAGCGTGTTTCTTCCTGTAGTAATCTGCAATCTAAATTTCCGGCTCTAGGGCCTAATTTAATCTGCGTTATACCCCAGAATTGTAAAGAACGGATATCACCTCCATGTGAAAGTCGGATGTGTCTAGACAGTGGTGTGTCATCTTTCTGATTTATGGTACTCAAATGTTTAGAGATTCTTCTCCTTAACTGGTTGCCGACACAGGACGAGTATGCTCGTCCTGAGCGGCGAGCACTTCGCGCATTAGGACGAGCATACTCGTCCTGTGTGACAGCAGTCTCTGCCGTCTGTGTGTGTGATCGAGAACGGGGCAACGGCTGTAATACACAGCCACGGCCCCGCTCTGACAGCGGAGAGAAGAGAAACATCTTCTCTCCGCTGTTAACCCTTTGAACGCCGCGATGAAAGCTAATTGCAGCGTTCAAAGAGGAGGTACCACAAATGTATAACATTATTTATGATGATCGGTGTATGGTGTAAAAAAAAAAATATTAAAACTGCTGCGCAACTGCTTTTTTTCTGCATTTTAATCTAATTAAAAATGTATAGAAATTAAACGATAATGTATTTGTACCAAAAAATGATACGTACATAAAGTACAACTCGTCCCGCAAAAAACAAAGTCTCATACAACTACGTCGTACAAAAAAATAAAAGAGTTATGAGCATCGGGATGCAAAGAGGGAAATGTAAAAAAAATTGCTCTGTCCTCAAGGAAAAAAATTGGCCGTGTCCTTAAGGGGTTAATTCTTGGACAGTTTTTCCTACATATAACTTAGGGCAGGGACATTTTGCGACATAGACTACACCTTTACTTTGACAGTTGATAAATTGTCTAATTTGGTAGGATCTACCGTCAGATGGATTACTAAAACGCTTGACAGTGGGCAAGCTTCATTATTCCTGTTAGGCCGGATTCACACGAGCGCGTGCGTTTTGCGCACGCAAAAAACGCTGCATTTTGCATGCGCAAAAGTCACTTAACAGCTCCGTGTATCATCACCATCTGGTGCGCGGCTGCGTGATTTTCGCGCAGCCGCCATCATTATGACACTCTTTTTGTATGTTTGTAAACAGAAAAGCACGTGGTGCTTTTCTGTTTTCATTCATACTTTTCACTGCTGTTGCGCGAATCACGCTGGTCGCACAAATATAGGACATGTCGTGAGTTTTACGCAGTGGACTCACGCTGCGTAAGAATCATGGAATGTCTGCACGGCCCCATAGACTAATATAGGTCCGTGCGAGGCGCGTGAAAATCACGCGCGTTGCACGGACGTATATCACGTTCGTCTGAATAAGCCCTTAAACAGAAAAAAAATTAACAAAATGTTTTGAAAAAAATAAAACATAAATCAGATTGACAATGCATGGAAAAATTTGTAGACTCTATTGTTGGCAACTTAAAAGCTCAAGTTGAAATGATATGACTACGTAAAGTTACAGAGCGGAGTCGCTAAGTGCTGAGGCGCATAGTGCATAAAAGTCACTAATTCTCTGCTGACTCAATAACTGCAGTTACAAACCTCCTCTGGAATTAACATCAGCACAAAAACTGGGCGCCGAGAGCTTCATGGCATCTGTTTCCATGGCCGAGCAGCTGCATGCCAGCCTTACATCACCAAACACAATGCCAAGCGTCGGATGTAGTGGTGTAAAGCACACTGCCGCTGGACTCTGGAGCAGTGGAAACGTGTTCTATGAATTGCCGACACGCGCTTCTCTATCTGGCAGTCTGATGGACGAGTTTGGGTTTGGTGAATGCCAGGAGAACATTACCTGCCTGACTGCATTGTGCCAACTGTAAAGTATGGAGGAGGGGGGATAATGCTATAGGGTTTTTTTTCAGGGGTTGGCCTAGACCCTTAGTTGCAGTGAAGGGAAATCTTAATGCTTTAGCATACCAAAACATTTTGGGCAATTGTATGTTCCAACTTTGTGGGAACAGTTTGGGATTCAGCCCTTTTCTCTTCCAGCATGACTGTGCCCCAGTAAGGCCCATAAAGACATGGTTGGGTGAGTTTGGTGTGGGAGAACTTGACTGCCCTGCACAGAGCCCTGACCTCAACCCTACTGAACACCTTTGGGATGAACTAGAACAGAGATTGTGAGTCAGGACCTCTCATCAGTGTCTAACCTCACAAATGATCTTCTGGATAAATGGGCTAAAATTTCCACAGACACTCCAAAATCCTGTACAAATCTTGCCAGAAGAGTGGGTGCAGTTTTAGCTGCAATGGCGGGGGGGCCGGGGGGGGACGACTTATTATGGATTTAGAATTGGATGTCATAAAAGCTCCTGTGGGTGTAAATGTGAAGGTGTTCCAATACTTTTGTTTATATCCCTATTCTCCAATTGAAATATTAGATGTAACAGGATATTTAACAGATATTCGCACCACAGGACATAATACATAGCTGTAGTACATGTGAAATTCTTCCTCAATCATTTCCCGTAAAAACATCTACTTTTTGGACATCGTGTTCCCATGATGCAGCGTTTTGGAATGCTATTAATGCCAGACTTCAAAGCAGAAAACAAGGTGGAATAAAGTAGTCTATGCCTTATTAATACTATTTATAAGTCTATGAGTACCACTTAATGCCTGCTTATTGCCACTATTATTACATTATACAGAAAATGTCACAAACCACCACAAGGGATGATCCTCTGACTTCAAAGTAATGGAGCAAGATCAAGGACAGACCCACAGAGCTCACATTACAAAGCTCAAATAGTATTAATAAAAGCAAGCAATATCCATTAGTGAAAAGCATTTTTGCAGTTTTTTAATACCTGTGCATATTCCAAATCTCTTCTTACATATCTATTTCCTCATGATCCAGAACGTGGTCACAGTCATATTTAAGATAATAATGGAATAATTGCTCCATTGTTGGGCAACCATCTTGATTTTTCAGCATGTAGCATTAAAACAATACACGGTAATAGCCAATAATTTAACCTAGTGCGGCACAATGTATTCTGTATTGGTTGACTGTCGGCATTATATACAAACCTGTGTATAGTATGTGCCATACCATATAATGTGTCATCTTAGTTTCATGCAATATTGTCACAGTAATAATATGACAACCTATACATGAAAGACTATGAACACTTTTTTAAAATTTTTTACATTTAATTTGATCTATTAGGCTAAAAAACATCCTTGCTATTGTTTTTTATTAAAAAAATTTAAATTGTTACTCTTCTGCAGCTTTTATTCCACATAGCAAGCTGATCAGTGCCGTTCATTGTCGATTCCGTCAGACGTGCTCTCTGTCGGCTAACTCTCTAGCCTCTCCTGTCTTCTCATCTAAGCCAAATTTGATCGTCAGAATAGCAGACACTGTACGGCACAGAGCAAAAGAGAAACTATTAATATTTGAGCAGCTTGCTATGAATTGGAATTGCAACTGTATAAGAATGCAAAACAATTCTTTATAAAAAAAACAATTGTAAAAATGTTTTTTTAGTATAAAATAAAAAATAAAATGTAATAAATATAATTAATTTAAAGGTGAATATACCCTTTATATTGCTTTAATAAAGAGGTACACTGGTTACAGTATGTTAAAGGGTTTGTTCATATGCCTTATTATAGCATATAGATGTCATAGAGGGACCCCCTCTATGTGCCAGAATGGGGAGCCGCTCTCACTCTGACTGACCCATTGCGTCCCTGCAGTACATGGACAGCCATTCATTTGTGGCTGGCCGCGGCATCCCCTTGCGAGTGCAGCTGATCATCGGGAGTGAGAGAAGCTGGACCCAGCTTCTTTTCGAAAAGAGGTTGTCTACATAAAACAACCCCCTTTAAGTAGCAACACTCAGTATCAAGCAGCAGCAACAAAAGAAATACAATATTAGGGTGTAAAAAAGAAAGATTAACACCTGCAATTATTTCCCTAAATAAATCACTTGGAGATCACATCTAGAATATGTGGTACAGTTTTGGATACCACAATATAGAAAAGATACAGAAGAGTTGGAAGTGATCATAACTGTTGCTTAAGACGAAACGTTAGGACAATTGTGATTGTTTAACTTGGAAATGAGATGCCTGAAAGGTGATGTTATTAATATGTATAAATGTATCTATTGTTAATTTTTGTTATTTGGCATATGAACAATTCATTCCAAGAACTATACAATAGGGTCATCAGTTGTATGTGGAGGAAATGTGTATTCATCATCAATATAAGAAGGGATTCTTTACAGTAAAAGCACTTAAACTGTTGAAAGTCCTACTGCATGAGATGGTAATGGCTACATAAGGTTAGAAACTTCTCTAAATACCTGGTCTTGCTTTTACTAAACAGTTATCCTACAAGGATCTAACCTGTGCTGCCTATCTGCTTACAATTGAATACTACTAAGGCCCCAAGCACATACCGTACTATGAATTCATGTTGTGGGGATCCAAAATATGGTTCCCTTTGCCTACTATAATGTGTATCCCTATTTTTTTTTTTTATAGATTTGTACATTTTTATAGATTTGTACATTTGCTGTATCACACAAGTTTTCTCCCTTAGGCCCCATGCACACGGCCGTGCTTGTAATCACAGCCCGCGATTGCGGGCACGGCCGGCTGCTGACGGCCACCAACATTTTTTGTCCCATGCTCCTATACGAAGTATGGGTGCACGGCCCGTAAAATGCAAAAGAACTGATATGTTCCATCATTTTCGGAACATTTCGACTGCTCGGACTCCTTCCCATAAACAAACGGAAAGGTGTAAGAGCACAATAGAAGCGAATGGGTCTGTAATTGCAGCCCGCAATTACGGATGTTTTTACGGTCGTATGCATGGGGCCTTAGATGTGATGATCACAGAGACACCATACATTGGCACATGGAGTCCTTGCAGGTATGTATCTAAATCCCAATTCACATCTAAACCATAAAAAAACAAAAACACACTTTCTTTTTAGCATCCCTTTTAAAGACAGAAGCGGCTACATCTGTGTAGTGAGGACGGCTGCATTAGTATAGTAAGGCCAACTGCATGCTGGGAATTTATAAAAAAAAAATCTCCAAATTGCATGGTATTCAGCAACTTCAGGGTGCTACTGTTCTACTTATTTGAAAGAGTGGAAAGTTGGAGGCTGCAGCTTGTGGTTTACAAAGAAAATACACCACAAGGATACAGCACACTCGGTCTAAATTCTGCGGTTTTAGAAAGTGGTGGAGCAATGGGGGGAATATGGGTAATATATCAAAGTGTCAAAAAACTAACATATTAGGACGCTGCAATAATTAGGATATCTTCTAATTTGCATGATGCTCACTAAAAATGAGCACTAGTGCTGGGGTCTCACCTGAGTTTGGAACAGACAGTTTGGTCCTCATGTAGGGAAGGGGTTTCACATTCGCTCCTTCAAAAAATAAGAACAAATATCATTCAAATTCTGCCAAAATAATAATAACAACAACAGTAAATACGTGTGCCTTGAGTATAAACAATAACAAGCATTTCCCCTAAAATAAAATAAAAAAGTAATTTCGGACACAATATACATTATAGTCAGCTATTTCTCAGTTATATTTGTGATTGGTAAAATCAAGTGAAGCTCAATATTGCATTTATTAAAGCTCCCAGCGGGAGTTATCAAGTCATTCAGGAATCTAGGAAAGTAAAAATAAAAACTTGGAATTTCAAGTTAGTTGCCACCAAGTTTTACTGTAAACACATATTAATAAGAGATAAAACAGAATTTTATCACTATCTACATGTGTATTTAATGTAGCGGAAAAGTTCATTAAAGGGGTTGTCTCACAATCCCTTCCATATGCCCTTCTAGGGCACATTGACATCAAAGAGAGGGGTCCCCCACTAGGAACCCTTTTCTATGAGCCTAAGCAGAAAGCTCTTAACATAAATAGGCTCTCGCTCTTTTGGATCCGACCCATGATTGTACTATATGGTCGGCCTTTCATTTTAATAACTGGCATGTAATTCTGGATTTTCCTCTACAATGGTGTGCCGCAGGTTCCCTCCCAGTGTTAACAGCTTATCAACTGGGGTTTCTAAAACTGGTACCGTCCGTCTTCACTTAAAAAAGGAAGACGACCCCTTTAACACCAGGCTCATTTCAATTCCTCACCATTTTCAAGACCTCCTGTTGCTATCACTGAATGGGAAATCTCTTGTTTACAGCCAGAGGCTGAAATACAGTATGGATCTAATATTGTCACAGCTGAGGGTTTGTTGCAATTGAATCCATTCTGGGCAATCTTATGCAAGCTAAACAGCCTGGAGTCCAGGACTGACACATTTTACCTACACTGATATATTGCTACTTAGCAAATCAGTACAGGGTAGAGATGTGTGCTATGGATGTACTTAGCTCACAGAGAAGCCCCTAGACTGGACACAATGATCCACATTTACCAAAACGGGCATATCTTATGCCAGTCTAAGCAGAAAAGATGTATGCTTCTAAATAAATTTGGCACATTTTGGACTCTCTGACAGTCAGAAAATCGAATTTACACCTGTTATGAGCATAGATTTGTGCTTAAATTTGTGCCATTTTCACTTAGTTTGCATTAATACATATGGCCCAAACTACATCTCTTTGTAGACCATGCCCACTTTTCTCGTCACTTTTAAAATTTGGCAAGTGACGAAAAAACGCACAAATTTTGCAACAAATTTTTTACACGTCAACATTTACAATAACTGGTGATCCGTACAAAAAGAGGGAGGTTGCAAATGATGTCATCAACATGTTGCCGAGCAATGCTTCCGTAAATACGAACGGTTTATGGATGTGCATCCGTAGCCGTCCGTATTTACGGAGGCTCCCATAGGCTTCTATAGGAGAGTCCTTGCTGTAATTACTGACAAGAATAGGACAGGTTCTATAATTTTTTTCAGTAAAAATACTGAAAGGTGTCCGTGGACAATAGAAATAAATGGGTCCTTAATTACTGTCAGTAATTACTGTCCGTAATTACTGATGAAAAATACGGTCGTCTGCATGGAGCCTTAATGTGGAAAAAAACAGGAACTCACTGAGGAATTGAAACTCGAAGTATATTGAAAAATTGCAGAACATTAAACAATGGTTAAAGGGAAGGTGTCATGAAATTTTTTTTTTTTTATATAACATTGCTTTTAGTATGATATTAACATAAATTTTATTTATTTGTGTTTTCATGTTCTACTTTTTACTTTGTTCTTACTTTTACTTCTCTATGGGGGCTGCCATTTTTTTTTCATCTCTGTATGTGTAGATTAACGACACATACAGAGATGGAATACGGCACATACAACCCCATAGAGAATGCGAGCCGATCCATTCTCTGAAGCGTACGCCGTCTGTATGGGAACTGTGCATGCGCCGCTCACACACAGAACAAAACGAAGCTCGTTCGCAGAGCGAAATCCGGCGCAATGTTCATGTGGACCGGAAGCTGCTGCCGGACAGTAAGATGACGACTTCTGGCCGCGGCTTCCGGCCATATGTTCAAGGAAGCGAAGGTGTAAGTAATAGGAGCGGAGGCGGCAGGAGAAGGTAATTTATGTTCGTGTATGTGATGTGTGCATTATGTTCGTGTATGTTCGTGTTATACTGTCGTCTGAGCACTGTATCTAATCCTCCTACACTGTGCAGTCACTCAGAAAATGGCGGCACACAGTGTAGAAGGTTTGAAGATTCAAACCCCTCCCTCTCCTGGCACTAGCCAGAATAAGGGAGGGGGATTGTGTGAGGACACTAGAGAGAGTGTGTCTACCCCAAATTTGCAGCATAAAGCAATGAGGTTGCTTTACCACATTGACCATGCTGCAATTTTGGGAATTGCTCCCTCAGGTGCTCAGCACATGGAAATGTTATAAATTAGAATCTAATTTATAATATTTCCTGACTTGTGAAAAAATGAATAAAATTAAAACAACGTGTAATCACTTAAATAATAATTGTTTAACTAAGAAAAAATAAAATAAATTCTAGCGACACATTCCCTTTAAGCTTTATTCAAATGCATATATTCATTAATAATATATTTCTGATTTTATGCTTTATCTGAATTACTGTATGTATTATTTGTGACTGTGCCTATAGTTTATTATTCGATTTAATGCTTTACATAATAGAAAAAAAATGTCCTCTCATTTTTGTTCCTTTGCCAATATGAAGAGACTTGAGACAGAACAATGGAGAATTTCACCTTTATATTCCCCTACTTGCCCTCAGCAAATAATAATGACTTTCACATCCGTAAACAGTATTCTAGACTTTGTAATATTTATACACTTAAAATAAATGTGAAAGTCTGAAGAAGGGTTTCACTGGTAAGTACAGGAAGAGTGCTCAGACATGTACAAGTCCAAGTCAATGACATGCTATAGGGTAGATGGAATACATAAATGTTATCTACCTGCATCCATGCAAAAGGTCATTATATCCTTAAAAGTCTTTATAGACAATAGAAGAGAAAAATTAATGTCCACATTGTAACACCTGTCGATTTAGGTCCTACATTTTGTGATGTAAAATTACCAAATCCCCTGCATTCATAAAGCACTGTCCACTAGTTTTCTGGCATTGAAAAGTTGCAATTTACCCAAAAATTTGATTTCTCTTCCTGTCACTCGGACTGCCAGAGATGCAGCTGATTTATTAAGAGACGTGCGCCTCTTAATAAATTCAGCACATTTTATTCCAGCGCTCTTTATATTAAGACTGGCGTATAAAATGCCAGTTTTAATTTATCTATCCCATCGTTAAATGATAAATGCCTGGCTGCCACTAGAGGGAGCTGAGGCTCTTACTGCATACTGTTTATTGAATTAAATAATAAAACATTATGCAGTAAGCTCCCTCTAGTGGCGGTTTCAGGCAGCCAGAAATGTATCATTAACTCTATGCAAAGAATTTGGAGCTCTGGATATGAAAAATGGAGCTCCAACTACTAAAAATATATATTTTAAAAAATTAATCAGCACAGAATTTTAGACTTATTTAGGATACAAAAAAATTAAATGGTGTTCAAGGGTGTATACTTCAGTTGTGTTTTTTTTAACCACACACGAACTAAATGAGAAAACTAATATGCATAAAATGTATTGGGGTAAATATACTAACCAAAACAAACCAGAAATCTAGCACAAAAAGCACCAGAAAAATTAAAACATTTTGTGTCTCAAAATATGGGGACACAATTAGATTTTTAATTTTGTTTTTAAAAAGTGTTTTTAGGCCTAATGCACATGACCATAGTGATTTTGCAGTCCACAAGACAACAGATCATTAGCGATCTAGTTGTCCGCAATAAACCTTCCGTAGTGCATCAGTGTGTCATCAGTATTTACAGATCCACAAAAAAAAGGAAGGCTGGAATTGGTTCCAACTCCCTGAGTAGGTCACATGATCCACAAATACGGTCCGAAAATCCTCAAAATTGTGGATAGGCCTTAGGCCTCATGCACAAGACCGTAGTATTTTGTCCATGTGCTATCCGCAAATTTGTAGATAGCACATGGACCCATTCATTTATATGGCCCCATGCACATGACCGTGATGTTCACAGATCTGTGGGGTGGGGTCAGATTCCGGGCTGAAAAAACTTAGGACATGTCATTTTAGTGACCGTATTTGCGGATAATGTGATCTACTTAGGAAGTTGGTACCAATTCCAGCCTTCCTTTTTTAGAAAACATGAATACAGATGACACACGGATGCACTACGGAAGGTATTTTGCGGACAAATGTAACGCAACGTATCCGAGATTTTGCGGACCGCAAAATCACTACGGTCGTGTGCATTAGGCCTTGCTTTGCAAAAGTAGTAAAGGATAAAAAAATTTATAAATTTGGTATCACTATCGTATTGACCCACAGAATTAAGATTTTACCGCACAGTGAACGCCGTAAAAACGAAATCCCCAAAACTATGGCGGAATTGTTGTTTTTTTTAAAATTCCACCCACAAAATAATTTGATATAGTTTTTCAGTACATTATATGGCCGCAATAAAAAATACAACTCGTCCCGCAAAAAAAATAAGCCCTCATATGGCTATGTCAATTAAAAAATAAAATGCGCAAATGGAAAAAAAAAATGAGAAAACTAAAATGGCTATGTTAATCTGCACCATTGTGTTCAGTAAAGAAAATGTGTCTAAATTCAACCTTCATACTTCTCAAGTATTAAGGCTATGTTCACACAGAGTATTTTGCAGGAGGAATATCTGCCTCAAAATTCCGTTTGGAAGTTTGAGGCAGATTTTCCTCTCCCTGCACGCCGATTTTCGCGGCCATTGAGCGCCGCGGGCATAAAACACAGCGAAATACGCTTTCTCTGCCTCCCATTGAAGTCAATGGGAGGTCAGAGGCGTAAACGCCCGAAGATAGGGCATGTCGCTTCTTTTTCCCGCGAGGCAGTTTTACTGCTCGCGGGAAAAAGACGCCGACGCCACCCATTGAAATCAATGGGAGGCATTTTAGGGCCGTTTTTGCCGAGTTTTGCGACGCGGTTTCCGCGTCAAAAAACTCGGCAAAATACTCCGTGTGAACATAGCCTAAAGCTTCTACAGAAAAAGTTAACAAGTCGAGATTGTTCATTTGACAAACATTTCCCTTTTTCTTTGTCTGGGTCAAAGTGATGACAGCCCATAAATTCATAAACTCTCAATTGGGTTGAAGCCTGTACGTTGTATTGGCTATTTCAATGCATCAAGGCTCTGTTCACATCTGCGTCGCAATGGAAGCCACAACGCTCATCTCCATTTGAAAAATGATGTGACTCACAAGTGACAGTTTTGTGCTGCTACAAACAAATTCAGCGATTTCACAAAACTGCAGCTTTTTTAATACACCATAAATCGAATTGGCGAATCCAGTGATGAATTGAGTGGGTTAAAATAATGAATCGTGAATCATTATGTATTCAATAACTTTGCAATGATTGTAGATCTTGCTTTAAATATGTTTTTCTTACTATAAGATGTATGTCTTGATCAGTGTCGAAAAAAGCCTAATTATACCCAGAGCTGTAGCTAGGCTTTTCTTTAACCCGGGGGTAAAAAAATTTATTTGCTGCCCCCATTCCTCTCTCTAAATATCCTGGACAATACAAAGTGGCTTGTCGGCACACCCTAGCACCTATCACCCAGGGCATAATGCCCCGCTAGCCCCCCACAGATCCACAGATACACCCCTGCTATATCCACTATGATTCAATGTTGTTACATAATAAACTTTGAGAAAAGGTGGCTATAAATTTTCAATAGCTTGTTTGTCTAACAGCTATTCCTAATGTACTCCCCATACACATGTTAATCGTAGGCCAAAAATGTGATGTGAATGGGGCCAAATGGTATTTTCACATGCTAAAGGTAGTATCATAATTCGACGGTCTTCATACAGAATTAATCTACGTAAAAAGTCAAGTAACTTTGTAAATATTTTTCATTATTTATCTTGTAATGATTTTGTGTTAATGACTGTATTAAAATCCAGAGCTTTATACACTATGTCAGGCTTCAGAGCTGAAATCTCTCAGCATTCTTTACTGGTTCAATGTCTGCACAGAGCTTGCTCTGATGATTTGTATTTTAGGAAGTGTAGATTTTATACCGGGCATGGACAGTAATCTGAAAAATCAAACTGTTTTACTGCAGTGAAACTGTGTGGGGTGTGTCTGTCAACATTATAGTCAACTTTTTCCAATAGCAACCAGCAGAATTGTGAATACTGCTCTGGTTAATAATACAGACTATATAACTCTGAACAAGTGAAAGACATATAATATTAAAAAAATTATTTAAGCTCTACATTTTCAATGAGCCTCTACACTGCACCGCTCAGCATATCCTAGAAGATCCAGAAAAAAAACCAGATCAGTACTGAAAGGGCACATCACTGTGTGCAATTATAATACTGAGAAACCAACCCCTCATAAATGGTAGTTGTCTGAGTGGCTGTTTATCAGTATTTTGCACCTGTGCGACCTTCATATAACATTGGGGCTTGTCTGCATCCTGCTGGGATCTGGTTTTCTAACCTGCACTTGTACCAGTTAGCATGGCCTTTCTCAGCACCTGGACACACAATAATCAAAACTTCTCACATGTTCCTATAACGTCATTCATGTGGCAGATTGGTGACAGCATCCATGTGCCAAAAAAAGCAAGTGTTTATTAAGCCCCAAAACAAAACATGCAATGTTTCGACTCACGCAGGAGTGTTTGTGATGATGCTTGACAAAGACTTCTGCATGAGTTGAAATCTTGAATGCGTCTTTTTGGGGCTGTGTTAATAAACACTTGATTTTTATTTGCCACATGGATGTTGTCACGAATCTTCTTATATTGGACATGATTGTCTGAAACTTGGGATTTTTTGGACACAGATGAATTTTTTTGCATCTTTGAGTGCTGTAGGCAACCAAAACCTTTTATATGTTCCTATAACATGTCAGAAGTTTTGTAAAACAACAGTGACCTTTTACGTATTTCAGTGGGTGTGGAAGAGTGTGATAGGTGGGATGTTAAGAGATTCGCTAGAAGGAAACTGAAATTTGAGGATATTCTAAAGTTTGGTATCCAAGCTCTGATCGAAGGGCTTAAAAGACTACATGTGCTGTGTTGTGATCTTATATATGATACGTCTATGATTATGTTATAAATATGCTTCGTCTGTGGTCATGCTCCATATAAACACAGTAGCACTTGCACCCATGTCCTCTGGGATAAGAGCTCAGACATAGAATTAACACAAAAATGAGTCATGCATAAAAACTATTGCAAACAAAGTGTCAGCGCCACACATTTCCTTCAATCAGATCACTGCTTTTATCTTCAAACCTGCTCTGAAAAACTGCAAGATAGAATTTGATTGGTTACTATGGTCAACTTTGACACTTCTTATGAATGAGGAATAGACTGTATAAATAAATTGTGGAAAAAATCAGTCCTCTTCAAAACATTTTATTTCCACAGATGCGGAGATACCATTAAAATGACTTGGAAGCTCTCTGTCTAGACTAATCCCAGTCCATGAAAATAAGATTTCATTTTGGTCGATATGAACCTGACTTTCTGATTTAAAGGCACTGAATATTATTTTTGTACAATACTGTTTGTTCTAGAAGGAACTATTTTTGTAATTATAATATATTACCTTCCCTTCCATTTCACATCTGGTACTCTGGTAATTAAAATGGGAGATAAATACAATACTAATGGATATTTTTAAACCACTTTAAAATCTTTCCCAATTACGCCACGTAGCACCATTATTATAATGCAGGGTGAACAAGAATTTTACATTCCCTGCACTGCAACATAGAAAGAAGGATGGAAGGATCTTCAAACATATCCCGCACAAAGATTAAGGCTACATTAATTGTGTAACTCACATTAAATTTTACTTTTATGTAATTTGGGTCACGCAATTCTTTCCACCATAGCACTCAATGTAAATGTGATGTTACTGTTGTGTTTGTGTGCAATTTAAATTGACTTCAATGGAGGGAAAATTTTGCTTGTTAATTTCAAATGCAGTTGGTGTCCGCCATACGATGCCTCAGTGAGGCACCATATTATCCCAGATAAGGAATTCTTCTAGGGGTGAATACCTCAGGTACAGGGCATGAGAAAACACACAAAGGTATAGAATGGGCCCATAGCAGTACCACACCGATCTGAAAGACTGCATTGGGCTATGCTCCTACTCAGGCCAACATATTATTGTAGGTAGAGGCTTAGCTATAGGGGGTAGCAGTTGCAGCTGGGCTACATAAAAAGAGGAGGAATCTGTTTTGAATACCATCTATAGATTTTAATGGGCACAGACGGCATATTTTAAAGGCGAGAATATTTTATATGACTTTAGAAAAATTTCTGAAATACGGACTGCATAGATACGGATGTAATATGGATGCAGAACGCCCAAATATCTTCAAGACAAATAGTCTCATGATTATTATTATGCACTATGTAAGACTTTCACAGAGGAGTAGCATACAGTACATCATAGGTACAATATCATACTGTTAGGATGAGATCAAGAATTTCTATTTCTCAATGTTTCATAGTTAGCATAGGTGAAAAAAGACATCTGACCATCAAGTTCAACCAAGAGACAGGATAAATTATCTTCATTTGCTTTACTCCTATTGATCCAGAGGAAGGTTTAAACATTTTTTAAATAAATTAAATAAATAAATATAAAAATTACCCATAAGGCATTAACCAATCTTCCCTAAAAAAATAAAAATTCCCTCCTGATCCCAAGTGGCAATCCGACTGGATCAACATTTAAGCAAGAATTATAAACATTGACAAAGAAGGCTTGTCCCTCTGGGGATTGAACCTTTTTTTTCTCCAGATGGAGGGAGCACCCCCTTGTCTTTTGAGGGGATTTTACATGGAACAGGATTTCACCATATTTTTTGTATGTGCCATTAATATATTTATATAAATTTATCATGTCCCCCCTTAGTCGTCTTATTCAAGGCTAAATAGGTTTCATTATTTTAATCTTTCCTCATAACTTAGATTCTCCATGCCCCTTATTAGCTTCGTTGCTCTTCTTTGTATTTTTTCCAACTCCATCCTTTCTATAAACTGGAGCCCAGAACTGAACTGCATATTCTAGATGAAGCCTCACTAATGCTTTGTAAAGTGGTAATATTACATCCCTGTGACGTGAGTCCATGCCTCTTTTAATACATGACATTATCTTGCTGGCCTTAGAAGCAGCTGATTGACATTGCACGCTGTTGTTTAGTTTATGATTTACAAGTACACCCAGATCCTTCTCAACAAGTGACTCCCCCAGTGTAGCTCCCCCTAGGACATATGATACATGCAGGTTGTTGGTACCCAGGTGCATAACTTTACATTTGCCAAGTGGATGCCCAAACACTTAGTGCATCCAAATCAGCTTGCAATTTACGAACATCTTCCATAGACTGAAAATTACTACATAACTTGGTTTCATCTGCAAAAATAGAAATAATGCTATTAATCCCATCCTCTATATCATTAATAAATAAGTTGAATAATAGTGGTGCCAGCACTGAACCCTGGGGTACACCACTTATAACCGGGGACCATTCAGAGTAGGAATCATTGACCACAACTCTCTGGATACGGTCCTTGAGCCAATTTTCAATCCAATTACAAACTATATTTTCTAAACCTATAGTCCTTAATTTACCCATTAGACATCTATGACGGTCAGTGTCAAATGCCTTTGCAAAGTCCAAAAACACTATATCCACAGCGGCCCCTCTGTCTAGGCTTCTGCTCACCTCTTCATAAAAACAAATCAGGTTGGATCGACAACTTCTGTCCTTAGTAAATCACTATAAAATGTACAAATAAATGATAAACTAGACATATAGATTAAGTCTACTTTGTCTTTTTTCACAGAATTGGTGCCGCAAGGCCAATTTCATCTTTTTTGACACTCAGACTGAAACAAGGAAAAGAGCAGTAGCACATACTGCGTCTCAATCCTCCGCTTTGGGGCTAAAGTGAGAGTGAAGCGTACATCTGTCTGCTGTTGTTATACAGTAAGTTTAATTCAGATTTCAGTTGCCATGGGAACAGTCTAGGAACTATATATAATGGAATGCAACATTGTGCTATAAGAGGGGTGTACAAGATATTATGCATATTGGTAGAACGATTTTACAGCATGCATTTAGACTGTTGTTGTGTGGAATCATTGAGGGGAATTTATTTTTAGGCTTGTGGTGTAAAAAAGTTGCACATTTTGGCGAATGCTTTTCTTTGCTCAAAAATTAGTGATTTATTCCTCCTTAGCATAAGGGGCACAGCTAACCACCGGCCGACATATTTACTATCATTTATGCCAGAATCTATAGACTGTGAATCTTCCCTAGAAGGACTTTCAAAATCTAATCATCTAAAATAATCACATTCTGTACTAATGCCTACAGAATAGTTACTGCTAGGGCAGTGCCCATAAAATGCACCAGATACTTTTCTTTTATAATGCTACTCAGTGGTGCTGCTTTGCTCTTTTTATTTGGCCATGTGTCAATTCAGTCCTAAAATATTCCATTCGTCAGAAGTAATAGATGATGGATCTCTCTATCCGGGCAAATGTGTTGTGTTTTATTGAATCTGTGACACTTAGTTGCCATGGGGCTGCACAATAAGGTGCTTCACCAAAACGGTTCTTGAAGGTGGACATCAGAATAAATAGTGCATAAAACATGCGACTTGTTTCTTAATGGCCATTTACACAAGCAGATAATTGGTCGGATTCCAAAGCTAAGAAGCAATTGTGCGGAATAATCGCTTTAAGGGGTTTACCTTTATCAATATTTATCATTTATCGACTGAATGGGTGAAAAAAATCTGATCGGTGGAGGTCCGACCGCTGGGAACCCCACGATCACAAGGACGGTCTTACCTTGCCATTCCTAGAAGACCCATAGGATTGGAGCAGATAGAACTCGGCAGCCCCATAGAAATTGATGGAGCGGTGGTCGAGAATACGCACTACCGCCCCATTCCTCTGGGAGTCCCAGGAATGGCAAGATAAGCCCATTCTCGTGATTGGTGGCGGTCCCAGCAGTCAGACACCCACTGATGAGATATTTATCACCATCACCTATCCTGTGGATATGTGATAAAAAATGATTATGGGAAAACCCCTATAATGTAAATAGGTGAAGCGACTGAATGACTAGCAATAAAACTCTTGTTGATCGCTCAAATAATTGTTAATGCGAACATACACTCCTCAACATTGAAATTGTAACACCAAGAAGGAAAAGTTTTGGAATTGTGAAAATCACAGAATCGATAGACATGTTAATGATATGCAAATGATAAAAAAATGGAAACAAAAAATTCCAAACATCTTGATTTATTCAGTATTGAGTATGAGTGCCACTCGCAGAAATACACACACTTACACGCCTTGGCATGCTATCTATAAAATTATTAATGGTTGTCTGAGGAAAATTATGCCACGCTGAATGCACTTGGGCGTGCAAATCATCAAGATTGGCTGCTGGTAGCTCCCTTTGCAATTGCCGACCAATGATTTCCCAGAAGAAGTGCCATGCCCTTTCTTCAGGAATTTCTGTCTCAGACGTCCCATTGAAATCAATAGGAGGAAGAGAAAGCGGTTTTCGCAGCGTTTTTTGCCCGTGGCGCTCAATGGCCCGGTCAAAAAACACAGCAAATGTTCTACCGGCAGGTCAAAAGGCAGACTTTTCTGCCTGCAAAAAACTGTGTGTGAACAGGGCCTGAATGGCAGTATTTTAGTCAGTATTTTGCTTCAGTATTTGAAAGCCAAAACCAGGAGTGAGTCCAAAACAATCAAGAGGTGCAAATCTTTATAAAAAATTATAATTTTTCTCGGTGTAGGCTCTACTCCTAGTTTTGGCTTCCAAATACTGATGCAAAATACTGACCGAAATACTGCAGCGTGAAAGAGGCCTAAGACTAGGTTTGCATATTCCTTTATAGATTCTGTGAAGATTTGATTATGATGATTGTGGTCGTGCTGCGATGACAGGATGTGAAAGTTTCCATTATAACAATGATCAGAGTTTGACATTGGAAGGCAATTCATTCCTGTGCTGATGACCTAAAATTATTCTGTTCACATGCAAGTTAATGGACTATCCGACAACTTCAATTATTAACACATCAGGTTCATTTCAGGTACTGTTATCATCAATTGAAAATAGTCATTGCAGGTCAGAGATTCACAGATTATATCTAGATGCAATCAAAACAGAAAACATCATAGGCTAAGACCCATCATTCTGCCTCATGCACACGGTTGCGGCTTCATACTACGGCTCCATAATACGCATGCTGACTTAGAGTGATCTATTGGGTGCCATATAAAGGGATTATAGCTCTATACAAAGCATCTGAGGAAGCAGGCCAAGATTATTTTTTTATGATAGATTGATACGGAATCCAGCAGAAAAAAACCCTCTGTACGCCTGCATGAACGTGGAGATATAACAAGGTACAGTAGTCCCCATAGAAGGCCCTGTGCCCCCTAATACGTCTCTGTACAACTCCATGCATAAGTCCTTAAACGTCAAGGTTCTACCAGGTTTATGGAATGCACTGCAACATCAATAATATTCTGTAGATACAAGAGAGCATAAATTCCAATATTTTTTCTAAGCCAATCATGAATGTAAAACACTGATTCCATTTTTATTTAAAAAAAACGATTGCTCAAAAAAATCTTGGCCGAAAGTTTAAAAAAAGAAATAGGAAAAAACCTTTTAGACAAGAGACACATAACTTTAAGAAAAAATAACTACTACTGGCAAGAGCATTGGGCAGGCTCCCACTTTGATATGACATCTGTTTTGATGAGTTTCTGACAGTTTTGGTGATCTCAATTATAAAATAATGGAGTGGTGGATCTTGGAAAAAAAATGGCTGTGGCGGAACTGATGAAGACTAGTGGCATCAGTTCTAATGACATACAGATGATAAGGATTCAGCATGATTAGTTAAAAAAACAAAAGTACAATCAAAACATTCTGCAAAAAAAACAAAAAATGCATGCGTGAACTTTGCTGTCTTATCTGATGATACTAATGGGAAGGGACAAGTTGTGACAAGTTCAACCTTTTATTATTTGTAAGTTCTAGACTAGACATGGGTAAGGCCTCACGCACACGACCGTAATAGTTTTTACTGTCTGCAAATACGGATCCGACGGCTACAGATACACATTCGTAGCCGTCCGCAATTACGGAAGCGCCCAAAGACTTCTATGGGCGAGTCCGTGCTGCAATTGCAGACAAGAATAGGACATGTTCTATATTTTGCGGATCATTTCTACGGCCCGGACAGACATCCATTAATATACAGAAAGGTGTCCGTGGCCAATAGAAATGAATAGATCCACAATTTCATCCGTAATTACGGATTCCGTATTTACAGATAAAAATTACGGTCATGTGCATGGGGCCTAAGGATGTGGTGTATCTAGACTTTTCAAAGGCGTTTGATAATCTACCACATAAAAGGTTGGTACATAAAATCCACATACCTGGAAATGGGAGAAAATATGTATAACAACTGGCTCAGTGATAGAAAACAGAGGGTCATAATTAATGTTACAGTGGGTCACAGTTACCAGTGGCGTTCCACAGGGGTCAGTATTGGGCCCTCTTCTTTTTAATATGTTTATAAATGACCTTGTAGAGGGCTTACAGAGTATAGTTTCAATATTTGCAGATGATACTAAGCTCTGTAAAGTGATCAACACAGAGGAGGACATAATATTACAGAAGGATTTGGTGAAGCTGGAGTCGTAGGCAGAAACATGGCAAATAAAGTTTAATGTGAATAAATGTAATATTATACACATGGGTTGAGGAAACATATTCTACAATTATGTATTAAATAGTAAAACACTGGGTAAAATTGCCACTGAAATAACCTATTAGAAAAGGGATATTGGTGGGCAATAAACGTAACTTTAGCAACCAGTGCCAGGCAGCTGCTGCCAAGGCAAATAAAATCATGGAATAAATCAAAAGAGACAGAGATGATCATGACAAGAACATCGTTTTTCCTCTATACAAGTCAGACCACATGTGGAATATTATGTAAAATTTTGGGCATCGGTGTATAAGAAGGGCAGAGATGAATTAGAGCGGATTCAAAGGAGGAGGGCTGACCAAGGTAATTAAAGGAATGGGTGGATGGCAATACCAAGAAATGTTATCAAACTTGTGGTTATTCCATTTATTAAAAAAAAGACGGCTTAGTGACGATCTAATTACAATGTACAAATATATGAATGGACAGTACAGAGATCTTTGTAATGATCTTTTTACATCTAAACGTGTACCTTAAAAAATATAACCTTACAACTTATGGGTACCAGATCTTGGAGATGGGACGTTGATCCAGGGATTTATTAGAATTGCCATATATGGAGTCGGGGAGACATTTTTTCCCCTATGGGGGAAATTGGCATCAACCTCGTAGGGGTTTTGGCTTTCCTCTGGATCTTCACGGTAGGATTATTTGATAGACAAGTGTCTTTTTCCAACCTTATCAACTATGTAACTACTGTATCTACAAAACACAAAAATTACTTATAAATAACCGGTAAACTATCTGTTCCTGCAGGTAAACATCGGGTCAAAATATAAAAGATCTTCTCATGAAAAGGCAGGATAAACCAAAAAAAAAAACATATGATTATATAAGTTGCAATAAATCTAATTTAAGGGAAATTCAGTCAAAACTATCTTCTAATATGTCATAGATACATGTAGGCAGATCACATTGGTGAAATGTGTGATCTTAGGCAGCCACTGGTTTCCATATTGAAAAGGCTCCATTGAGGAGACTGCTCAGAGATTTCTGTTCCTTGAAAGATGATACAACATTCTAAGCAAAGGGTCATTTAAATGAATAGCAGTGTGCTAAGAATGCTGTATTAGATTTCCAATAAGGCCTAGTTCTCATGGAACATTTCTAGTACAGTTTTTCAGTGATTTTTTAGCCAAAACCAGGAGTGGCTAATAAAGAAATGAGAAATACAAAGCTCCACTGTGTGAGCACAGCCTAAAGGCCCATTTACACTGGGCAATTATCGGGCAGACAAGTGTTCATATAACGCTCGTTGCCGATAATTGGTCTGTGTAAAAAGGGCAGCGATCAGCAGATGGACGAGCAAACGCTTGTTAATCTGCTGATCGTATAGTTTAAAAAAATATATATATTATCGTTGTCGGCAGCACATCTTCCTGTGTAAACTGGGAGACGCGCTACCAACATGCTAATTATGTATGGGGACGAGCGATCGGAGTAACGACCGCTCATCCCCATACACAGCTCCATATGACAGGAGCAAACGAGCGCTGATCACCGAGCTGCAACTTTTTGGCCGTAGTAATAGGGCCTTAAGGAACTGAATGTTCCATAAGTAACTTTCAATCTGGAATTCAATGGTGGTCCAAGATGACAAACTTCACCAAGGTGATGTTCTTACATGTACAGTTGCAGTAAAAAGTAACCGATCCCTTTGGAATTACCTGCATTTCTGCATTGATTACTGATAAAACGTGGTCTGATTGTTATCAAGTCACATTTATAGACAAACACAATCTAACTGAACTAATAACGCACAAATAGTTGCACTGTTCATGTCTTTAACCCCTTAACGCACAAGGACGCACCGGTACGTCCTGGTGCAGGGGGAGAAGTATGGAGCGCGCTCACGTGCTGAGCGCGCTCCATATGCTGCGGATGTCGGCTGTGTTTTACAGCCGACACCAACCCAGGACTAACAGCCAGGAGCAGCGATCGCGCTGTTCCTGGCTGTTCAACCCCTCAAATGCTGCGGTCAATCGCGACCATAGCATCTGAGGAGTTGAAAAGTGGGGGGGTGGCCCCCACCGGCAACTCATCGCCCCCCCCCTGCAATGAGATCAGGGGGTGAGGATAGTTGTTATGGCAGCCAAGGAGCCCAATGAAGGCCCCCAGTGGTGCCTTCATTCTGCCTCTGTTAAGCCCTGCCTGTAAAAATGACGATATACTGCAATACATTAGTATTGCAGTATATTGTACCAGCAATCTAACGATCGCTGGTTCAAGTCCCCTAGGGGGACTAATAAAATGTGTAAAAAAAAAAAGAAGTGAAATATACCTTTTAGTAGTGAAAAAAATAAAAATAAATTAAAAAAAAAAACCTTTTCCCATTTTAATGTAAAAAATACAAAAGTTAACAAAATTGATACTGCTGCGTCAATAAAAGTCTGAACTATTACAATATAGCGTTATTTAATGCGCACGGTGAACACTGTAAAAAATAACAATTGAAACCCCCAAAATCTCTGTTTTTTGGGTCACCTTAGCTCCCAAACAAGATGTAATAAAATGTGATCAACCAACAAATGGTACCAATAAAAACTACAGTCCGTCCCACAAAAAATAAGCCCTCACACCGCTCAATGCACGGAAAAATAAAAAAGTTATGGCTCTAAGAATGTGGTGAAACAAAACTATTTTTTTTTTTAACTAAAAGTTTTTTGTTTTTTTAAAGTAGTAAAATATAAAAAAATCAATATAAATTTAATATCACCGTAATCGTAATGAGCCATGGAATAAAGTTAAGTTGTTGTTTTTACCACACGGTGAAAGCCGTAAAATCGGAACTCAAAAAATAATGGAGGAATCGCAGTTTTTTCCAATTTCAGCCTGCAAATAATTTTTTTTACCAGCTTCCCAGTACATTATATGGTACTTTAAATGCTACCAGTAGAAACTACAACTCCTCACGCAAAATATAAGCTCCATACCACTCTATCGACGGAAAAATAAAAACAATATGGCACTTGGAAGGCAGGAAGTGAAAAACGAAAATGAAAAATCAAAAAATGTCTGTGTCCTTAAGGGGTTAATTGAGCAAATTGACTAAACATCCACAATACAGAGAGAAAAAGTAAGTGAATTTAATAACCTGTAGATCCCCCTGTAGCCACAATCACCTCCACCAAATGTTTCCTGTAGCTGCAAATAAAGTTACTAGTTGAGGAGGAATTTTGGACCATTTCTCCCTGCAAATGTGCAGTTTGCTAATGGTTCCCGTTTCCATAGTCGACTGTGCTATTGATTCCGTCAAAAAAACGAAACCCTTTCACAACAGTGCAAACAGAAACCATTAACAAAGTGTCCGTCACCATTGAGATCAGTGGTGATGCAAACGGAAGCTAAGGTTTCAGTTTGCCTTTCCGTTGAGGGCTTAACCCCTTAAGGACGCAGCCTAGTTTTGGCCTTATGGCTCAGAGCCCATTTTTCAAATCTGACATATTTCACTTTATGTGGTAATAACGTCGGAATGCTTAAACCTATCCAAGCGATTCTGAGATTGTTTTCTCGTGACACATTGGGCTTCATGTTCGCGGTAAAATTTGGTAGATATATTCAGTGTTTATTGGTGAAAAATTGCAAACTTTAGAGAAAATTTTGAAAAAATAGAATTTTTCAGAATTTAAATGCATCTGCTTGTAAAACAGATGGTTATACCACCCAAAATAGTTACTAGTTCACATTTCCCATATGTCTACTTTAGATTGGCATCGTTTTTTGAACATTCTTTTATTTTTCTTGGACGTTACAAGGCTTAGAACATAAACAGCAATTTCTCATATTTTTAAGAAAATTTCAAAAGCCTTTTTTAAGGTACCTCTTGAGTTCTGAAGTGGCTTTGAGGGGCCTATGTATAAGAAACCCTGATAAAACAACACATTTTAAAAACTAGACCCCTCAAAGTATTCAAAACAGCATTTAGAAAGTTTTTTAACCCTTCAGGCATTTCACAGGAATTAAGCAAAGTGGAGGTGAAATTTGCAAATTTCATTTTTCTTGCTGTATTTCAATTGTATTCAAGGTTTTACCAGAGATACACTACTAAATATGTATTGTCCAGATTCTGCAGTTTTTAGAAATGTCCCACATGTGGCTCTAGTGCGCTCGTGGAATAAAACACAAGCCCTAGAAGCAAAGAAGCACCTAGTGCATTTTGAGGCCTCTTTTTTATTAGAATATATTTTAGGCAGCATGCCGGGTTTGAAGAGGTGTTGAGGTGCCAAAACAGTAGAAATCCCCCAATAGTGACCCCATTTTGGAAACTACATCACTCAAGGAATTCATTTATGGTTGTTGTTACCATTTTTACCCCACAGTTTTTTCACAGCACGTATTTGAATTGGGCTGTGAAATGAAAAAAATGACATTTTTTCCAATAAATTGTTATTTGTGATCAAAATTTCTTATTTTCACAGGGAACAAAATACCCCATTTTGTTGCCCAATTTGTCCTTAGTGCGGCAATAACCCATTTGTGGTGATAAACTGCCGTTTGGGCCCATGGGAGGGCTCAGAAGGAAAGGAGCGCTATGTGTTTGTTGGAGTCCAGATTTTGCTGGATTGGTTTTCGGGTGCCATGTCGCATTTGCAGAGCCTCAGAGGTATCAAAGCAATGGAAACCCACCAGAAGTGACCCCATTTTGGAAACTACACCCCTCAAGGAATTCATTTATAGTTGTTGTTACTATTTTGACCGCACAGTTTTTTCACAGCACGTATTTGAATTGGGCTGTGAAATGAAAAAAATTTAATTTTTTCCAATAAAATGTCATTTGTGATCAAAATTTCTTATTTTCACAGGGAACAAAATACCCCATTTTGTTGCCCAATTTGTCCTTAGTGCGGCAATACCCCATTTGTGGCGATAAACTGCCGTTTGGGCCCATGGGAGGTCTCAGAAGGGAAGGAGCGCTCTGTGTTCTTTGAAGTGCAGATTTTGCTGGTTTGGTTTTCGGGTGCCGTGTCGCATTTGCAGAGCCCCAGAGGTATCAAAGCAATGGAAACCCACCAGAAGTGACCCAATTTTGGAAACTACACCCCTCAACGAATTCATTTATGGGTAATGTGACCATTTAGACCCCATAGTTTCTTTACAGAACTTATTTGAATTGGGCTGGGAATTAAAAAAAAAAGATTTTTTCCAATAATATGTCGTTTTAGCTCAAAAATTCTTATTTTCACAAGAAATAAAATACTCCATTTTGTTGCCCAATTTGTCCTGAGTTCGGCAATACCCCATTTGTTGTGATAAACTTCCGTTCGGGCCCATGGGAGGGCTCAGAAGGAAAGGAGCGCTATTTGTTCTTTGGAGTCCAGATTTTGCTGGATTGGTTTTCGGGTGCCATGTCGCATTTGCAGAGCCCCAGAGGTATCAAAGCAATGGAAACCAACCACAAATGACCCCATTTTGGAAACTACACCCCTCAAGGAATTCATTTATGGGTGTTGTAACCATTTTGACCCCATAGTTTTTTCACAGAACTTATTTGAATTGGGCTGGGAATTAAAACAAAATTATTTTTTCAAATAATATGTAGTTTTGGCTGAAAATGTCTTATTTTCACAGGAAACAAAATACCCCATTCTGTTGCGCAATTTGTTCTGAGTGCCGCAATACCCCATTTGTGGTGATAAACTGCCGTTTGGGCCCATGGGAGGGCTCAGAAGGAAAGGACCACCATTTGGCCTACTGGGGATTTTGTGGTGCGAAGTCATGTATGCAGAAGCCCCTGAGGTACCAGTACAGTTGAAACCCGCAAGAAGTGACCCCGCTTTACAAACTACACCCTTAAGGCATTCATCTATAGGTGTAGTGAGCATTTTGACCGGAGACCTACACCCCATAAACTGTAATGTGGGTTCTCCCGGGTATGGCAATACCCTACATGTGGCTGTTATCAGCTGCCTGGGCACACAGCACGGCCCAGAGGGGAAAGACGAGGGGGGATAAGTTGTGCGGAGTACATCAGGGTAAGTAAAATTGGGGTAAATTATAAACCAAGGGATGTATGATAAATTTTAAAACACTCTTTCATACAGAGCTCTGGTTATTCGGGACACGTGTCACATTGATATATTGTGTCATCCCTTATAGCAGACTTTGCACCTCTTTTGACTTTTTCCCTTCTTGCCAGTTTGGGGAAATTCTCCTGGATAGTGTTGCCCTGGTACGATGCGTGTGGCCTCGCTTCCAGAAGTACTGGGTGCCCCCCCTTCTTGGTCCCTAAAGATTAGGTTCTTGATAATCACCACTTGAAATTCCAGGAAAGTTCCCGTCTGGCCTGCACATCGACGTAGCACGTACGCATTGTACAAAGCCATCTGTATGATGTGCCCGGCCAGCTTCTTATACCACACCGCATGGCGCTGTAGGGCTTCAGGACTTGATCTGACAGGTCCATCCCTCCCATGTACCTATTGTAGTCCAGGATGCAGTCTGGTTTGGGGGTGGCCTTTCCTTCATATATCTTAAATCTGTAGGTATACCCTGATGCACTCTCGCACAGCTTATACATCTTCACGCCATACCTTGCCCTCTTACCCGGCAGGTACTCGCGGAATTGAACCCTCCCTTTAAAATGTACCAGGGACTCATCAATAGAAATACACTTCTCGGGGGTGTATGCTTGGGAAAACCGGGCACTGAAACGGTCTAATAGGGGTCTCCGTTTATACAAACGGTCAAAACTGGGGTCATCTCGGGTTGGGCACGGCTCATTATCAGTATAATGTAAGTAGCGAAGCATTGCCTCATTTATTTTTTTAGGTTCCAGTTCAGTTCTGAAGTTGCTTTGAGGGGCCCATATATTAGAAACCCGTATGAAACACCCCATTTTAGAAACTAGACCCCTCAAAGTATTCACAACAGCATTTAGAAATTTTCTGAACCCTTTAGGTGTTTCACAGAAATTTAGAGCAAAGTAGAGGTGAAATTTACATTTTTTTTTGTCAGAAAATCCTCTTTATACCATTTTTTTAAAAACACAAAAGGATTTATCAGATAAACGCAACTTAATACGTATTGCCCAGATTCTGCAGTTTTGAGAAATATCCCACATGTGGCCCTAGTGTAGTAATGGACTGAAGCACCGGCCTCCGAAGCAAAGGAGCACCTAGTGGATTTTGAGGCCTCTTTTTTATTAGGCACCATGTCCGGTTTGAAGAGGTCTTGTGGTGCCAAAACATTGGAAACCCCCCAAAAGTGACCCCAATTTGGAAACTAGACCCCTTGAGGAATCCATTGTAGTTTTCTTGGGGTGCATGCGGCTTTTTGATCAGTTTTTATTCTATTTTTAGGTGGCGTGGTGACTAAAAAACAGCAATTCTACTATTGTTTTTTTATTCTATTTTTTTTACAGCGTTCACCGTGCGCTATAAATGACATATTCACTTTATTCTGCGGGGCGATACGATTACGGCGATACCATATGTTTATAGTTTTTTTAAATGTATTATGGCGTTTGCACAATAAAATACGTTTTGTAAAATATCATTAACTTTTTGTGTTACCTTATTCTAAGAGCCATAACGTTTTTATTTTTCAATCAATAAAGCCGTGCGAGGACTTATTTTTTGCGTAACGAACGGTAGTTTCGTTCAGTACCATTTTTCGGTACATCCGACTTTTTGATCTCTTTTTATTCCATTTTTTGTGAGGTTAAGTGACCAAACAATTGTGATTGTGGTACGGTTTATTATTATTTTCTTTTACGGCGTTCACCGTGCGGGATAAATAACAAAATAATTTTGTAGTTTAGGCCGTTACGGACGCGGCGATACCAATTATGTATAGTTTATTTGTTTGTTTATATATTTTTATTCATAATAAAGGACTGATAAGGGAAAAGGGGGGATTTTTACTTTTAATACTTTTAAAACATTTATTTTCTTATTTTTACACATCTTTTTTTTACTTTTTTTTTTACTTTATTACTTTGTCCCACTAGGGGACTTGAGGGCAGGAGGCCCTGATCGCAATTCTAATACACTGCACTACATGCATACTGCAGTGTATTAGAACTGTCAGCTACTCACTGACAGCAAGCATAGTGGGTCCTGACGTTGTCAGGACCCACTAGGCTTCCGTCTATGGCATAGCCGGACGCCATTGTTTGGTGTCCGGTTGCCATAGTCACCATCGCCGGCCGCTATCATGTAGCAGGCCGGCGATGGCAGCTTAACCCCTAAAAAGCTGCGATCTCTATAGAACGCGGCTTTTAAGGGGTTAATCAGCGGGGACACATCGATCGGTCCCCGCTGTAGGAGCTGTGACAGCTGCTGAACAAGACAGCAGCTGTCACATCTCCTGTATGTGTCGGGAGGACGGCCGAAACGGCCGTTTCTCCCAAGACATACTATTAGGTCATGGAGCGCGAACGATACAGCTGCCATGACCTAATAGTACGTCCAGGAGCGGGAAGGGGTTAACCCGACGGAAACCTCAGATGGAACCCCTCAACAGAAGGGCAACGCTGATGTGAACAGGCCCTTACTTTTTCTCGCAAATGTATCTATTCCATATCAGAAGATTGCTGTGACTAGTTCTTCTCCCCTAAAAATATGTGCTCTAGAGAGTTTGGCTAAGTAAATACACAGTATTTATATTTTTGTATAACAGCAATATAGATTGTGATATATGCTGTTTAATTGAACCCCGACAGAAAAGCAGTTCTCTAGGACTCTATATCTAAGGAGGTCCACAGGCCTCTGTTCCACACAATGCAGATAAGAAGGGCACAGGGTACCCCTACTTATGGGAGTATTCTCACTTTAGACTTTTATGTCATATTCATGGGATATTCCATAAATGTCTAATAGGTGCAGGTTCCAGCTCTGGGAATCACACCTATCTTGAAAATGGGAGTCACTCGACCCCGGTCCCACCTTGTGTGCACAGTTCTCTCCATTGATTCCTGTGTTAGTTATGGAAACAGCTGAGCAGGATAGACAGGGGTCGGGTGACCCTATTCTCCAGATAGGGGCAGGTCCCAGAGCTGGGAGCCGTATTTATTAGTAATTTATGGCATATCCCGTGGATATGCCATAAATGTCTCATGTTGGAAGAGCCCTTTAAGCTATCAGTAGAGTATATTACTCTCGATTGACAGCTTTTGCAAAGTCAAAATAGGGGCGTGTATATTCTCGTATATCTCTGCATGGGTGGATCAAGATGTAATCCATCCAACCCTGAACTTTACATATGAAATAAATGAGTGGTTTAGACAGAATGGTGAAGTGGATCACACTTTAAACATTAAGACATAAATTAGTTTACATCTTATGGAGCTCAATGACTTTCGGATATAGATTGAAATAAATTAAAATGGACACAGATACATTCTTCAGGTGATAATGGTTGAATTAAACTGCACGGATGATACCGGATTATTCTACTAAGTCTGCCTGTGATGAATCATCTTTGTCTCAGAACTTACTTGTACTCTGATAATCTGCTTGTGGCTGTAGTCAGTCGCACACATTCCCAAATGTTAGCAGAATCACATATCACCCGTAGTGTATTATTACATTCCTAGTCAGAGTAATTGGTCCCGATACTAAAAATCACCATGTAGACTCTCACAGATGATACTACTGGAGTTTCCCATTCTTCTCAGTAGTCTCTCAAACTACCTAATGAATCATTTGTAAGAAGTGGGCTGAATGTACTAAGCAGTTGGCTGGTTTACTAAACATTGGGCTTAATATGTTTGGGCCACTGCTTTGCAACTAGGGTCAAGGCCAAGTGACAAAGCCAAATCTTCATGCTCCTGCGCTGATGCAGTGTTATTCCCCCATAGAGAGAAGAAGTAATAGAGCATTTATATGTGCATTCAACATTTCTGGTCCCAACTTCCAGCTAGGGATGGAATATGGTAGCCAGTAGGAGCAAGAAGCCCAACGCTCAATTGTGGATTGCCGGGTAAGTATACTAAACATGAAAAGCGAGATAATACACTAAAAGATAACACAAATATTCACATGGCCAAAGGATCAGACTTTATTGGACCTGTATATTTAGTGTAAAAAGACCGGCATTCCTCTGATAGAATCTGATCCTGTTTTGGGCATAAAATAGACAGCATTCACACAAACTATTCATGTGGCCATGTAAGCAAAGCCTTAGTTGCCATGCTTAAAAGCAACAGGATCGATTTTGGCACCATGAAAAAAATGTGTTCAGTGGCAATGCACTCCAATTAGAAATCGTCTTCAGGTAGAGATAGGGGTGCGCGTACCATAGAAGCAGAATATGCAGTTGCTATGGTGAGCTTGGAAAGAGGAACCAAACTCTAGATTGGCCCATACGTTTTATACCTCAGTGGCAAAAAATCTGTACAGGACTCCCCTTTCCATGGGAATTGCATTATTTATAAACAAAGGGGCGAGGAATCGGCCATAGAAAGGGCATGTTGGGGGGGGGGGGGGCAATGACCAAGGCATTCTGTCCTGGATGGCAAAACTCGGCACCATGATGGTGTGTCCATATTGATCTTTGCTAGGTTGCCCCTCCCCCCCTCTATCTTCTATGTACTTTACAGGAAATAGAATTGATCCTTTGCTTAATGAGCATTGGTAGAAAGTATTAGGTCAGTTCCATTTTTTAAAATATATTTTTGACGTTTTACAGTGAGGTTGTATTTTCTTTTGTTTGTGTGGGCTGTTCTGTTGGCTGAATACAGATTGGCCTGCGTTCAGATCTAATGATTAAATTACCAGACAGGCAATTAAAAACAGAATCCAGTAGTTGGGAATGGACAAACTTTAAGAGCCTCAAGTGATAAGGGAGGCCAAAAGTGTGCGGATAGTGTCGGTGCAGCAACTATCTAAAAGCTTAGGAGACAAACATGCTGAGATTGGCAGAAAGCCGAGTGATGATGGATTATTTAAAAGGTCATCTCATGGGCATCTCAACTTTTAACAGGTGAAAACAAGCTCCTTACTTATTGAATTCTACTTTATTTTGCTTATCAACCACTTTTTATGCTTTGCTTTTCAGAACTCGGGTTCAGATAAACAACCATAGTCTTCGCCCCTAAATTAAAAATCACCAGTGTCTCTGAGTTTTCCTGTTATGTCAAATTGGTAAACATTCTTAGTTATGTCACAGCCAATATGTCTGCACTAACACTTTTATAGCGACTTTCTGAGAGTTTTTCCAGAAAACTGAATGGCAAGTCGGATAAGGCTATGCAGCAATACAGGAGAAATGTCTATTGCAGAATTCTGCAAATTTGCTATTTAGGAGATTTGAAAATCTGAATAACCACCCCTATTGGAGCTGTAATATAACTACAAATTTTTTATTTCTAGTTAGAAATATTATTAGTATTCTTCAGGACAACCATCACTAAAGGCAATTCAAGGTACAGTATGCTTATTCCCAGGAAATACCAAAAGTAGAATTCAGTGGTCTAAACAACAGTATATGACATTTCTGGAGTAACACAATTTGTTTCATTCTTTCGTACATACTATGATTTAAGAGCAATTCCACCCTACCCAAAAAATATTACTGCACATTTGAACCCTGGGGTGGCGCTCAGATGTGGTCGCACTCCTCTTGCTCTATGCGGTAGTGTAGGAAAATAGTTCTACTAACCTGTCTGGAAAAATTGTCTAACTTAGGAGTACATTAAACATGGTGCCTGCCTCCCGTACATCATGGTAACAAATCCGGGCATTATGACAAGCGCATATAGAGCCAAAAAATCCTCTACAAGGATGTATGATGTTGCAGAATGTTTGCTGTCCTGTACATTACAGCATGCTGAAACTGTCACAAGATGACTTTTTTTCCATGCAGGACTTAAAAAGCATACTGATACCGTATATATGGCCCATCAGGTTTACTTCAGTAACAAAATGGAACCTTACAAGACTAACATTAGGAATCAGTCACCTGCAGATCTAGAGGACCTCGGCCTGTATCATGCAATGGGAACTCGAACTGCGAAGCTATGGGAGAAGATACAAAACTTTCTTTTAAAAAATTGGTAGCTGGTTTTAGACAGTTCTTGTGTCTTACAAAAATCATAGGAAGAAAAGATATTATGGCTACCGTGCACCTGCATTCTTTATATAGTTAATGCCCATGGACCAGGTTGATTTAGACTTGTTATTACAATAATGAATGGGACTTCGCAAGCCTAACTCTCTTACTAAATGTGCGTGAATACGTTATATTATTGAGGATCCTACTTTTGATCACACTTTTAGACCTCTTTAATTTGAGTGTATCTGTAAACTTCCATATAATATAGATTCGTAATACAGGAGTATTACAGTTGATATTGCTTCAGTATTTCATCAGTATTGCATCAGTATTACATACAGATCACGTACGGACCAAATACGGAGGCAACCGTATTTTAATCACTCTCCATAGACTTCAGTAGCCGTTTTCCATTCGCAATACGGATGAAAGTAGCGCATGATGCGTTTTGTAAATAGTCTCAATGATTAACATTAGCTCCGTATTATATTACGTTTTGCAAAAAAACAATGGAATATGTATGTAAAATCCAGTCATCTTAAAGAGGCCTTAAAAGGAGAATTAGTTACAAATAGTTATTATAACGCTCAACGTTCAAGATTTTGGACACCCAAAGGACATCCTACACTAGTATATTAGGGAACTGCACTTATATGTATTATTGGAACGACCTCATTTACATCACCAGAATTCAAGCCATCAATACTGTGCCTATGGAGCAGCAGACACAGACTGTCATAAAACAGCCTATGACTACTAAAGGCCAGTCAGGGATAACCATAGGAAGTTTGAGTTTCCTTTTGCTTCCCCGCTCTTTTATTGGGTCACTCCAGCTCATAACTGAAGCCATGCTGATAATGTAAATATATAAGGGGAATTGATATAAATGCAATTCCTTAACATATAAGAGTAAGTTAAAGGTAACCTAGGCTTTAAATAACAATAATACATTTCACACCATGACCCTTTGTTAGAACTTACAACCAAGGCAAGGGTGTTTTTTGTGGCTTAGTCCCATATGCATTACAGAGATGAGACATTGTCACATGTCAAGACATGGACAGCTGTCTCCAAGTACTGCTATAACCCATCCAAGAAAATGTGTGAAAGGCCCCTTGTAATTGAGAGTGCACAAAACTGTCACACATGCATAACAATTAAAGAAGACCTCCAGTGGAAACACAACTTTCAATATCTGAATTCCCTACCTGACAGTATACCACACTCTACACTTGTTTTATATATATTGTACTTACTTTTTGAACTGTTGCCTTGTCTGTGCTTTAAAATATTCTCTATCTTGATTCTTATATTTCCCCAGCTTTCTCTTCCTCTCTGCTTTGCTATCAATCCCATGATGCTTCAGCACAGCATCACATGACCAGCTAAAGACCATACCATTTCTGCATGCTGGGGAACATTGATTATGATTCTCTCTATATTCTCCTAAATAAGCTGAGAAACCATAAGTATACAGACATGGGGGCTGCACTATATTCTTCTACATTATACCTATGTGACAGGAACCTGTCCAGGTATCAGTGGTAGCTGATAATATAAGTTTCTGTCCCCCCTGTGTAATACTAGTGTGGTAGAGGAACTGCTGAAGCCTGTGATCGGTGACCCTTAGATCTCCATAGACTCAAGTAGAGAAAGCGTGTCACCGGGCCTGGGTCACACTGCTGCTAAGCAACCATCTCAGTCTGATATATAGCGATAGAAGCAGCAAGAAAAATAACAGGTGAGACACTGACAAATGGAAAACCATAATGCTACACATGGGAAAGTTTCGTTTTGGCCGGAGTGTCCCTTTAATCTATATTATAGGCCCACTCATCATTTCTGATAGTATGCAAAATGTAAACATCTGTATTTTCTGCATTTCCCCCTCCCCATACACAGGTACAAATTAAAATATATATATTTTAAAAACTTTTACATTTCTTTTTTCCTTGATGTTTATAGACCAAATGTACATTTCTTATGTATTTGTGTGATACATGCAATAAATGTATTGAAACCAATACACATAAATTCAAAAGGATTACACTTGTGAGCCTGCCAATCTCATTCATTAGGTTTTCACATCACTGAGCTCTCTCACACAAGAAACCGCCTGTCATTTTTTGCTTTATGTCACATCTAAACCCATTATGCGTGGGTGGAGAAAACTGGTAGTTTGATCTATTAAAGTTTTGTGTCTCTACAATGTTTAACCCACTTCACACCGGCAGCTTTCCCCATGAATTAATATATGCAAATATCCCTTCTTCTTAAAATCTATAGGCGGCCGTTGGCATTAAACAAAAGAGGGTTTTGAATCGTTCTGCTGCCCTGAACATCAGCCCATATATCTATAGCTCTCAGTATTAAAATAGGCAATGCCGTGATCACAGTATATTACAGACCATTGACCTGTTTTCCGGCTTCATCTTCCAGCAGTAGAAATAATCAGAGAGAATGTAGCAAAATAATAAATAATAAAACACTATATATATATATATATATATATATATATATATATATAAAAAAATATAAATAAATATGTATGTATATATATATATATATATATATATATATATATATATATATATATATACACCCATTTGTATGATCTAACCAGACAGTCACAATATCAGATAGGCATCTGCAATTTGCAGCAGGAAACACACAGGGCTGAACGCACAGCGCAGAATACATTGTTGTTTACTAGTCATATCATGGTGTATTTAAAGCATTCACTTACTCGGTTACAGCTGTGCTGCTGAAGGAATTATCCTGAAGACTGAAACAGAAGCAAGAAAACATCAGATTACAGAGCAGGGCGAGCAGGCTCACACAATCCTGTCCAGCAGTTGGTACACATACAAAAACATGGCATTGCAAAGACAAGCCTCTCTGTTAGCTCAACATGCACATACCTTGGGCTGCTCTGCACATGCTCAGTGGCTCTTACCATTGGGACTAGCCCTGCTGCAACACTCACAAACCACAGAGCACATCAGACAGTGCCTAGACACATTAGCGTACAGCGAGGAGAACGCACAATTCTCTAGTCCTAAAAAAGAAAGCAACGTCTGCTTTGTATGGTGTATGTATGTATGTATATATATATATATATATATATATATATATATATATATATATATATATATGTTTTTGATTGCATTGAAACATAAGAAAAGGGTGTGGATCTGTATCTATTGTATATTCTATACAGTCTCTTTTTCTATGCTATAGAGGGAAGGCCTTAAGACACGGGAAGGATTCAGCTTCGAAAGAAAGATTCTGTTGTCAGGAAACAAAGGCCTCCTCATTAATGGGTAGAATTATATGTTATCAAATGTAAGATATACTGTATCATTGTGTCAGCTGAGAGTCTCATCATGAGACGATAATATAAAACACGCTTCTGTCAGTATAAATTCATTATTGTAAATCGTTTCTTCCCTAATTAAAGTGAGGAGATCCCCCTTTTTTTTTAAATAAAACAAACAGGTCCTGAGGAGGGGTAGATGAGGATACAAGGAGAGTATGTTCACATTTATGCAGCTAAAAATATATTCCATGTATCTGAATGGGGATCTGCAGCATGTGAATGGATTTTTAGAGCAAGGCCAGATGAACAATCTCCACCGTAGATTATGCTGTATATGTGCGGCAAATCCACGATAAAGACACAGCGAAATCCACATCTGTTACATGCGGATTTTGGAGCAGATTTCCAGCTATCATTGCAAAGGGTAAAATCTGCTGTGAGAATCTACGTTTTTCTGCACAAGAATGAGCATGCTGCTCTAAATTGCTGTTTTTTTCCGGTAAATGTGGATTGGGTTTTGAAAAACCCTATCAGCTTGTATTGTACTGTATATAGCTGTGGAGTTGCGGTGCGGAATCTGCACCACAAATACGCAGCAAATCCGCCTCACATCACACATAATTAATTTTCTTCAGTGTGCTATCCGTTTTTTTAACGACTGACCCATTTATTTATTTCGAGCCATGCACACATTTGATCTGTTTTTTTTTGTGGATCCGTGTGCCTGATCTGCAAAACTCAGAGTAGGTCTTATTCCTGTCAGTTTTTGTGGATCAGTCTTGCCCATTCTATTCAATGGTGTCTTTAAAAAAAAATGGACCGCACACGAAAGTCATGTGTCTGCGGTCCGTGTTTTGCAGATCCGTGTTTTACAGCCGTATAAATGTCTCAGATGTCTGCATGAGGCCCCTAACATGTTACAGCAAAAAAAATAATTATTAAACATGGGGAAATACAATAAATAAGAATATATAAACAATATACAGTATAGTAATAAAGAACAAAAACAAATGTGTGAATATGTGAATAACAAGAATCATGGAGGGGTTTAGAGAAAAGTACGAAAACAAATTACACTTAAAAAGAAATCTAAAAAAAAAAATACATCAAAATAAAGGATGAGGTTAATTTAGACCTAATTGTGATCTACATGCCAGCTCTAGAAAGTCTCAGGACATAGGGCAAGGAGCTGCCGATCTGTTGGTTTGTACTAGAGGAATTGTGGTCTCCCCAATAGTAAGTGCCATGTCCCTCTAAAGGAGGCATTAATAATTTTAGAAAAGCAAAAAAATATGGATACTCTAATCAGCTGGTATTGCCATGGGAAGCCACTAATACATAGAATGGGTCTCAGTTCTGACACATAGAGGTGGGGTCCTGCGCGAAATAGCCCACTCTATTATGTCCATAGGGCATATTTATACAGGGGTTCTGCCACCTTTGATGGTGCATAGGGTGGGCCCATAGTGTTTCTATAGGGTACACATGCAGGAACAGAATTTATTACATGTTGCTAAAGGTATTTATTAGAATACTAAGATATCATTATGGTGTAATAATAAGAACACTGGATCATTATCTTGCACTGTGAACACGGTCATTTCCATCATTACTTTTCTTAGGGCTTATTCACACGAACGTTAAAACAACGGCCATCACACGGACGCATGTATTTCAATGGGGCCGTTCACACGACCGTTGTTTGAACGGACCATGTGAAGTGTCCGTTAAAAAATAGAACATGTCCTATTTTGTTCCGTTTTCACGGATCCCTCCATAGACTCAAGTCTATAGGGATCCGTGAAAACGAGTGCCGCACGGGTGAAATTCGGACGTAAAAAACGGCAGTTTTTCGCGTCTGAGTTTTCCCATGTTCGTGTGAATAATCCCTTCGTGTAAGGGTAGATTTACACGTAGCAGATTTTTCATCTGAACGGGATTGTTTCTGCAGCAAGCACATGGATTTCTGTAAGTTACATTCAGATAAGTCTAACTAATTTTCAGCCGCAGAAATTTCTGCAACAAAACCTGGATGTGACTGCACCCTTACTATGCGTAACAGGTTCATATTGTAGCAGCAGTATTTTGGTTATTTGTATTTCATACATAAGGGTATGTTCACACGCAGTGTTTTCAGACGTAATTCGGGCGTTTTATGCCTCGAAAAAATGTCTCCATTACGCATACAAACATCTGCCCATTGCCTGCAATGGGATTTACGGTGTTCTGTTCCCATGAGATGTCATTTTACGCGTCGCTGTCAAAATACGGCGCGTAAAAAGACGCCATTGACTCCATTGAAAAACAGCTCCAATAACGTCCGTAAAATATGCCGCGAAAAACGCGAGTTGCTACAAAACGTCTGAAAATCGGGAGCTGTTTTCGCCTGAAAACAGCTCCGTATTTTCAGACGTTTTTGGTCACTGCGTGTGATCATCCCCTAAGTAGCATTCTGCATAAATCTTTTTCATCTGTACTTCACAGCTCTACTTAATACAAGTAACTTGTTGTTTTTATTCTCATTTAGATAACAGGATACATTTGCCACTAGTCCTTTAAAAGGATAAAACAATAGTCTCACTTGTCTTCGAGTTTCATCTCCCTACACTGCAAATGGTGATCTTCCCACTTCTGCTGACAAGAACCTACATAACTTCCTTTTATGAAACAGTAAGAACTTAACACTCTCATTATAAACTAAAACAAACTTAACCCTTTACTACCTTTATTGCTGAATTATAGTGAGCGCAAAAGGACCAATTGTCCTTGGAGCTCCATTCTCCGAGTTCAGAAGTCGTGTGCCTTATCTGCCTGCACTGTTAACTAGAAGATATTGGGGCTGATGTACTTGTTTACTGCTACTGTATAGATGTCACCACGGTGGCGGAGTGATTGGTCGCTATGGTTACGTTCTATGGACGAGACGTCATCATGTGCTGCTGTAAACAGTGCTTGGAGACAGAAGTCATCAGTGGTGGGAAAACATAGATGTATCTTTATCGGCTAGGTAAATATTTTGGAAAGTGTTTTTTTTTAACACCAAATAAGTCTATTAAAAACCCTGGAAGGCCTCTTAAACTGATCTACACATTATATGAAATTGACTGAAGAGGGGGTCCACACCAGATTTTTTTGCCCAGGGGCCTCTGAACCTGTCCATTATAATTTTTTGCTTTCCATCCAAAAATTTTAATTGGTGATATATAAGTAAACCAAAACATTAGAACAGGAGACACATTTGTGTGATTATGCTTTTTTTTTTTACATATAAAGATATTGGTATTTTTCTCTTTAGTTGTGGTTGGCATTTTTGTAAAAGTGTAAACAGGAAGAGCACCCATATTAGTTGTCACTTTAGATTTCTCTGATGGTAAAATGTATTAAAAGAACGGGCTGAGAAAATTAATGATTCAAAAGTAGCATTTAATTTTGTTGCCCTTCCTGTTGTTGCTTTTTTAAAAATGTCTGCCACTAACTTCTGATTTAACTAATATACAGTATGGGCATTTTTAATTTCTTTATGAAAATCCTCTTTCATGTCGAGATATAAAAGTCATGATTGGGACTGGGAGCTCAACGTTGTGGAATATTTAGATGCTACAAAATTGTAACATAAGTAAGATAAGTAATCAGTATTATAACATAAAGCAAAATGTCTGAGACTTTCATTAGACTTGTTTTGAAATTGTGATTGGTATTGTGTTACTGCAACGTGCATTTGATGATTGATAATAATTCACCATGAGGCACATTGACGTCAATGATCAAGAATGGTCACAATGTTTTATATTGCTGTGAATAATCATTTAATTTATGGACCAACTGGTTATTAATAAATGAAATTTCGATCAATCAAAATGGCATAATTTGGGAAGACACAACCTAGAAGGAATAATAATCTGTTAAGGTTGTATTTTTAAGCATTCTTGATATGGACTGAATGAACTTCACTCTTCACATGACTTTTCACATGACTGGGCTGTAAATCTACAGGGTTTTACACTGTTTGGAAAAGACAGGGTGAATAGGAAAGGTGGTGGTGTATGTCTGTATGTGAGAAGTGATATGAAGGCGAGTGTGAGAGAGACATTAGTGGGTGAAGACTGTGAGGAGGTTGAAACCTTGTGGGTGGAATTACAAAGGGAGGTAAACACTTAAAATATTACTTTTGGTGTAATCTATAGGCCCCCCAATATAACTGAGGAGATGGAAGGTCAGATATATAAATAAATGGAGCGGGCTGCACAGGCGGGTACTGTAGTGATAATGGGAGATTTTAATTACCGGGATATTACTTGGTGTCATGGTTCGGCTTCACCTGCAAAGGGGAGACATTTCCTCAACCTGTTGCAGGAATATTTTATGGCCCAGTTTGTGGAAGACCCGACTAGAGGTGAAGCTCTGTTGGATCTGGTCATTTCTAAGAATGCAGAGCTTGTTGGGAATGTCAATGTTCGTGAAAACCTCGGTAACAGTGATCATAATATAGTTACACTTTACCTATACTGTAAAAAACAAACACAGGCTGGGAGGGCAAAAACACTTAATTTTAAGAAGGCCAATTTCCCCAGGATGAGGGCTGCAATTCAGGATATAGACTGGGAAGGACTAATGTCAAATAATGGTACAAATGATAAATGGGAGATTTTCACATCTACTTTCGGTAAATATATTGCAAAATGTATTCCTATAGGTAACAAGTATAAACAACTAAAATTAAACCCCACATGGCTTATACCTTCTGTAAAAAGGGCCATACATGACAAAAAAAATGGGCATTTGAAAAACACAAATCTGAGGGTACAGATGTAGCCTTTGCAAATTATAAAGAGTTTAATAAAATCTGTAAAATGGTAATAAAATCAGCAAAAATACAAAATGAAAGGCAGGTGGTCAAGGATAGTAAAACAAATCCCCAAAAATTCTTCAAGTATATAAATGCAAAAAAGCCAAGGTCTGAAAATGTAGGACCCCTAGAATAGATAATGGGGAGTTGGTCACAGGGGATCAAGAGAAGGCAGAGTTACTAAATGGGTTCTTCAGCTCTGTATATACAACAGTTGATATACTGAATTGGCTGAATGTAGATATGGTCCAAACTAAATAAAATAAAATAAATGTACACAAGGCTCGGGGACCAGATGGATTACACCCTAGAGTTCTTAAAGAGCTTATTTCAGTTATTTCTGTCCCCCTCTTCATAATATTTAGAGATTCTCTAGTGACTGGTATAGTGCCAAGGGACTGGCGCATGGCAAATGTGGTGTCTATTTTCAAAAAGGGCTCTAGGTCTTCCCCGGGTAATTATAGACCAGTAAGCTTATGATCCATCGTGGGGAAAATGTTTGAGGGGCTATTGAGGGACTATATACAGGATTATGTGACAAAAAAAATAGTATAATAAGTGACAGCCAGCACGGTTTTACTAAGGACAGAATTTGTCTAACCAACCTGATTTGTTTTTATGAAGAGGTGAGCAGAAGCCTAGACAGAGGGGCCGCTGTGGATATAGTGTTTTTGGACTTTGCAAAGGCATTTGACACTGTCCCTCACAGACGTCTAATGGGTAAATTAAGGACTATAGGTTTAGAAATCATAGTTTGGATTGAGAATTGGCTCAAGGACCATATCCAGAGAGTTGTGGTCAATGATTCCTACTCTGAATGGTCTCCGGTTATAAGTGGTAAACCCCAGGTTTCAGTGCTGGGACCACTATTATTCAACTTATATATTAATGATATAGAGGATGGGATTAATAGCACTATTTCTATTTTGCATTTAACACCAAGCTATGTAGTATTATTCAGTCTATGGAAGATGTTCCTGAATTGCAAGCGGATTTAAACAAACTAAGTGTTTGGGCATCCAATTGGCAGATAAAGTTTAATGTAGATAAATGTAAAGTTATGCATCTGGGTAGCAACAACCTGCATGCATCATATGTCCTAGGGGGAGCTACACTGGGGGAGTCACTTGTTGAGAAGGATCTGGGTGCACTTGTAGATCATAAACTAAGTAACAGCATGCAATGTCAATCAGCTGCTTCAAAGGCCAGCAAGATATTGTCATGTATTAAAAGAGGCATGGACTCGCTGGACAGGGATATAATATTACCACTTTACAAAGCATTAGTGAGGCCTCATCTAGAATATGCAGTTCAGTTCTGGGATCCAGTTCATAGAAAGGATGCCCTGAAGTTGTAAAAAATACAAAGAAGAGAACAAAGCTAATAAGGGGCATGGAGAATCTAAGTTATGAGGAAAGAATAAAGGAATTAAACCTATTTAGCCTAGAAAAAAGGGGGGACATGATTAACTTACCGTAATTTTTGGACTATAAGACGCAGTTTTTAGCAAGAATAAATCTTGCTAAAAAGTCCCTGCGTCTTATAGGGGGTACCCCCTGACCGCGAAATTACTTTACCCCTTCCCGACACATGACATGCCGGCACATCATGGAGCGGGGGGCGGGGGGATGCTGTATGGAGCGGGCGCTCCACGCGCTGAGCGCGCTCCATGCACTGCAGGTGTCAGCTTCTGACACTCTGCTCTAACGGCCAGGAACAGCAATTTCGCTGTTCCTGGCAGTTTAAAGGGGTTGTGCCATAAAACACATGTGTGATTGATAAGGAGAACGGGGACATGAACGTTACCAAGACTGCTGCACGATCTGTGTCCGCCAGCTTCATAGAGATCAATGGGTTTCTTCTCCGCATGCGCGAGAGAGATCTCTATGGAGATGTGGAACAGATAAGCCGGACACAGAACCCACAAGTCCAGGCTTCTCATGTAGCTCTCTGGGTGACTTTCAGTCCCCTGTTCTCCTTATCGCTGGGGGTCCCAGCAGTGGGACCCCCAGCGATCTCACATGTAGCCCCTAACCTGTGGATAGGGAATAAATGTGTTTTATGGTAAACCCCTTTAACTAGTTAAATGCCGTGGTCAATAGCGACCGCAGCATTTATAGGGGTTTTTTCTATGAAGGACATTTATGACATATCCACAAGATATGTCATAAATGCCAGATAGATGCAGGACCCGTATCTATCTCTAGAACGGGGCCCCCTAAACCCCGTTCTAGCTTTCTGTGCTCTCCCGGCAACTTGATTACATGTGGAGTTACTGAAACAGCGTAACTCCCATAGAACTGAACAGTAGTTATAGAAACAGCGTAGCTCGCATTCTTCGCTGCTTCCATAACTGGCATTCACTACTATGGGAGTTAGGGAAACAGCGTAGCTCAGCGAGTTACGCTGTTTCAGTAACTCCACATGTAACCAAGTGGCAGCTGGTTCACGTCCCCTAGGGGAACTAATAAAATGTGTAAATAAAACAAAATGTTAGATACATTTTCAGGAGTGTAAAAAAAAAAAAAATATTAAAAGTTAAAAATAAAACCTTTTCCCATTTTTCCCCAAGCACAATGTAAAAAATAAAATAATTTGGTATCTATTACACTATACCATTATTTAACTCGCACGGTGAGTTTAAAAATGTCAAATATCAAAATAGTTTTTTGGTCACCTTAGTGCTTAAAATATGAAATAAAGAAAAAAATGATAAAAAAAATCGTATGTACCAAAACATGGTGCCAATAAAACTACAGCTCGTCCCGCAAAAAATAAGCCCTAACACCGCTCAATCGATGAAAAAAATATAAAAAATGTTGGCTCTCAGAATGTGGTGAAACAGAATAAATTATTTTTTAACAAATAATTTTTTTCCTGTTTTCTGTTGTCTAAAACCTGGGTGCGTCTTATGGTCAGGTGCGTCTTATAGTCCGAAAAATACGGTATATAAATATATTAATGGCACATACAAAAAATATGGTGAAATCCTGTTCCATGTAAAACCCCCTCAAAAAACAAGGGGGCACTCCCTCCGTCTGGAGAAAAAAAAAGGTTCAACCTGCAGAGGTGACAAGCCTTCTTTACTGTGAGAACTGTGAATCTATGAAATAGCCGACCGCAGGAGCTGGTCACGGCAGGGACAGGAGATGGCTTTAAAAAAGGCTTAGATAATTTCCTAGAACAAAAAAGTATCTCCTATGTGTAGAAATTTTTCCCTTCCCTTTTCCCGTCCCTTGGTTGAACTTGATGGACATGTCTCTTTTTTCAACCGTACTATGTAATTATGTAACTTGAGATGACAAGTACATTTATTGGTCATAGGTCAATGTCCTATCATAGACATAAACCATAGCAAAATGAATTTTTCAATATTCATGTCATATAGCTGCTAAGGCCAAATCATATGAGACATATAACTTCTGCATTTTTACTTCCAGCAGTTTTGATTGTTTTGCATGATGCTAGTTTCTCCAGTCACCTAATAATTACATAAATTAACTATTTTATTGAAGCGTTTCTGCTACTGGAAACCGCAATGAAAATTCTAATTTACCCTGTAGCAGCACATTTCAGGCAACCCCTTAAAAGCAATGGCTCTTGATTTCAAAGGATGTCTGTGGACCTCAAAAACCACAATGCACCTAGTTCTTGGGTCTAATAAATAGAGGTAGGGTCTCTTTTTTTATAAGCTCGACATGCTTTAATAGGACACTTGGAAAGCGGTAGTCAAAAACAGATAACTCTTTTAAAGGGTTAATCCCATCTTAGATATATATGGAATATCAACGGGATATGTCATGAATGTCTGATAGTTGCGAGCCCCTTGCCACCACATTCATGTGGGATGGTGCACATGTGCTTGGCTATCTTCATCCTTTTCTATGGTAGTTTATAGAAACAGCTGAGCTAGTGTGCCCATTCTGGAAGGTTAAAACAGAGAAGAAAAAGAAACACGGCGCCACATCGTGCAAAGTAAAAGTTGGATTGGGTAAAGGAGCAAAATTGGTTAGATATAAGCTCACCTTAACCAATGGACACTGTGAGGTGTCACACAAGCATTGAGGCTGCTGCCAGGTCCAAAAACACAAACAAACACAGTTTGTTGTCCAAATTGGAAGTAGAGAATAAAAATACGGACCACCGGCGCTGCGATTGTAGTCAGGAAATAAGGACCTTTAAACGGACATCACGGCAAAGTTTTAATGTCATTAAAACTTTGCCGTGATGTCCGTTTAAAGGTCCTTATTTCCTGACTACAATCGCAGCGCCGGTGGTCCGTATTTTTATTCTCTACTTCCATTCTGGAAGGTTTCCGTTGTTTTGACAAAATGAATAATGTAGTCGACTATGCTACTGATTCCGTCAAAACAACAGAAGCCTTACAGAGCGGTGACAAACGGAAACCATTTGCAACGGATGCGTTACCATTGCAATCAATGGTAATGCAAACGGAAAGCTATGGTTTCCGTTTGTTTCAGTTTGAGTTCCGTTCATGGGTTACCCTGATGGAAAGGTCAGACAAAACCCATGCGAACGAAGCCTAATCCATACAAACTGTAAAATGGTGTTCAAAGGGGGACATACATGTAAATATGTGATGAGTTGTGAATGGTAGATTGTGAATAGGGCGAACTATTAATTATGGTCACAGATATACCACATTTTGAATTACATAGTCTTACAGAGAGCTCCCCTTCTTTTACCAGGATGTGAAAGATTTTTACAACCACCCAACAAGCTCAAAACACTTTTCTCACTCCATTCTCTAACCTCAATAGTAATTCCTATAGTGGCATCTTCAGCTGGACATATTGCCCTCAACCAAAAAAGACTTTTGGATCACTGGCTGGTAAAGGGGCACACACAGAGAAATATCTGTAAGGCCTCACTTCCATCACCGTTTTCTCTGCCGTTTTTGACGTATCCGTGTGTCCGTTTTGGTATCTGTGTGGTTTCCGTGTGTACTCAGTGTCCGTTCTGTGTTTCCGTTTTAAAAGCATGTTGTGCTTCCGTTTCGCTTCCGTGTTTCCGTTAAGAAAACGGAAGGTATTGAACTCTATTTGGACTTGTCACATGTCCCAGTCTGTAAACTTTGGCACGACCTGCCATTGCTAGGGCAATGGATCGGTCAAAAAAGTTTTTTTGAAGGACCCATTGACTTCTATGGGCCCCACGGTCACGGAATCACTGACCAAAGTAGGACATGCTCTACTTTTGACGGAACGGAACAACGAATGCGTCAAAATAACAGAAGTGTGCATGGGCCCATTGAAATAAATGAGTTCAGGGTGCTATCAGTGACAAAAACGGAGAGCACCCTGAAGGAAAAACTGAAGTGGGCATGAGGCCTAAGGAATTGAAATGATTTTACATAGGGAACATTATTCCCACTGTAATGACGGGGTAGGGACAGACAGGTGAGCCCTAATCTACCCGCCACTCAGTCCCTGCCTACTTGCAACGACCCGTCCTAGGCGACGGGGTACAACTGGGCGATGGTCCCTACGATCAGTAAGTGCAAGACAGACAAACAGACAAGGGTACAGAGAAGCTAGGGAAACGGGGCAGCTGCCCACGGGAACACCGTGAGCAACAAGAGTAGTGAATGAGCCGAGTCAAACCTGGAGTGAACGAGGTACAAAACGCTGAGCAGGAGAGTGGTCAGAAAGCCAAGGTCTATAACAAGCAGAGGATGAGTAGTACAAGCAGTAGCAGCAAGGCCAGGAAACAAGCAGAGAAGAATCACAGGCAAAGGAGGAACAGGAAAGGCAGGTATAAATAGATAGTGGGCGGGAGCTAGCTCCGTCTGGCCAGGCTGTGATAGGCTCTCCCACTCCTAAGCATGCCATCCTGAGTGGTGGAAGATGGAGTCAGTCTCACAGACATAGGAGCAGGTGCAGACTGATTGCCCACGGGCGTCGACACAGAAGCTGTGTCTGGCAAATCCTTTACACCCACTTTATCAAATATCATTAATATGCTGCACATACAGTGAAGGAAATAAGTATTTTATCCCTTGCTGATTTTGTAAGTTTGCCCACTGTCAAAGACATGAACAGTCTAGAATTTTTAGGCTAGGTTAATTTTACCAGTGAGAGATAGATTATATTAAAAAAACAAACAGAAAATCACATTGTCAAAATTATATATATTTATTTGCATTATGCACAGAGAAATAAGTATTTGATCCCCTACCAACCATTAAGAGTTCAGCCTCCTCCAGACCAGTTACACGCTCCAAATCAACTTGGTGCCTGCATTAAAGACAGCTGTCTTAAATGGTCACCTGTATAAGAGACTCCTGTCCACAGACTCAATTAATCAGTCTGACTCTAACCTCTACAACATGGGCAAGACCAAAGAGCTTTCTAAGGATGTCAGGGACAAGATCATAGACCTGCACAAGACTGGAATGGGCTACAAAACCATAAGTAAGACGCTGGATGAGAAGGAGACAACTTTTGGTGCAATAGTAAGAAAATGGAAGACATACAAAATGACTGTCAATCGACATCGATCTGGGGCTCCATGCAAAATCTCACCACGTGGGGTATCCTTGATCCTGAGGAAGGTGAGAGCTCAGCCGAAAACTACACGGGGGGAACTTGTTAATGATCTCAAGGCAGCTGGGACCACAGTCACCAAGAAAACCATTGGAAACACATTACGCCATAATGGATTAAAATCCTGCAGTGCCCGCAAGGTCCCCCTGCTCAAGAAGGCACATGTACAGGCCCGTCTGAAGCTTGCAAATGAACATCTGGATGATTCTGAGAGTGATTGGGAGAAGGTGCTGTGGTCAGATGAGACTAAAATTGAGCTCTTTGGCATTAACTCAACTCGCCGTGTTTGGAGGAAGAGAAATGCTGCCTATGACCCAAAGAACACCGTTCCCACTGTCAAGCATGGAGGTGGAAACATTATGTTTTGGGGGTGTTTCTCTGGTAAGGGCACAGGACTACTTCACCTCATCAATGGGAGAATGGATGGAGCCATGTACCGTCAAATCCTGAGTGAGAACCTCCTTCCCTCCACCAGGACATTAAAAATGGCTCGTGGCTGGGTCTTCCAGCACGAGAATGACCTGAAACATACAGCCAAGGCAACAAAGGAGTTGCTCAAAAAGAAGCACATTAAGGTCATGGAGTGGCCTAGCCAGTCTCCAGACCTTAATCCCATCGAAAACTTATGGAGGGAGCTGAAGATCCGAGTTGCCAAGCGACAGCCTCAAAATCTTAATGATTTACAGATGATCTGCAAAGAGGAGTGGGCCAAAATTCCATCTAACATGTGTGCAAACCTCATCATCAACTACAAAAAACGTCTGACTGCTGTGCTTGCCAACAAGGGTTTTGCCACCTAGTATTAAGACTTGTTTGCCAAAGGGATCAAATACTTATTTCTCTGTGCACAATGCAAATAAATATATATAATTTTGACAATCTCTCACTGGTAAAATTAACCTAGCCTAAAAATTCTAGACTGTTCATGTCTTTGACAGTGGGCAAACTTACAAAATCAGCAAGGGATCAAATACTTATTTCCTTCACTGTATATTAGTTTGATAACTGTTTAAACACAATAGGACAATTTTTTTTTATTACTATCTTCATTTTAAACAGCTTAAAACTAGACCAGACAGGCAGGAGATTCACCATATTTATCACAATAGTGCATGCTATATGATAAATTTGGCGCATCTTGTTAGAAACATTTCTCTTAGTTTACTTAAATCAGACCTATCTTTTTTTGCCAAAGTTTGGCGCAATGTTGGCCCACTGGTCCTTTTAAGCCACGCCCCCTTTTCTAGACCCTTTTCAAAACTGTCTAGCATGGCACTAAAAGTATCTAAAACACATAATAAATTTAGTGCAAGGCATATACACCCGATTTTTCGGCTCAAATTGAGCCTGAATTCTAGCGCATTTAGCTTAGTAAAGTTCCCTTATGATCATATTCCTTTAGTTGTTTACACTAGCTAAACACATTTTAATTAATTTATTTTAGTACCATAATTACAGATCATCTTTTACAGTCAGACCTTTACAAATTACTGTCATTTCAATGGACAGTTTTAAATTGTTCTATCAAGGTTTGCCCTTGACAGGTAATTCTTGTATGGCATAGGTTTCCATTTGCATCACCATTGATTTCAATGGTGACGGATCCGGTGCAAATGGTTTCCGTTTGTCTCTGTTGTGCTAGGGTTCCGTCGTTTTGACAGAAGCAATACCGTAGTCGACTACCTCATTCATTCCATCAAAACAACGGAACCCTTGCACAACGGTGACAAACGGAAACCATTTGCACTGGATCCGTCACCATTGAAATCAATGGTGATGCAAACGGAAACCTATGGTTTCATGTGTTCCCCTAACGGAAAGCTCCGACGGAACCCATGAACGGAGCCCTGACGCAGATGTGAACAAAGCTTAAAGGGGTTGTCCGAGATAAAATGACTGTGTTAATGCTTGTAATTTATTAATGTAAATACATTATATACTTACATTTTCCAAAGTTGCCCCGTTTCCAGATCCTGCCATGGGGTACTTGACGGGTGACGTCACTCTCTGGCCGCTGTGTTGATCTTCAATTTTTTTCCGGGTATACGACACGTCACGTGTCTCGCGGTCCCTGCTGTTCTCGAGATAACAGCAGGGAACGCACATGCACGTTACGGGTGGTACATCAGAACAGCCCATACACGGCACGTCACAAGTGACGTGTCGTATACCCGGAAAATAATTGAAGATCAACACAGCGGCTAGAGAGTGACGTCACCAGTCAAGTACCCCACGGCAGGATCTGGAAACGGGGTCACTTTGGAAAATATAAGTATATTACAAAGGTATTTACATTAATAAATTACAAGGATTAACACAGTCATTTTATTACGGACAACCCCTTTAAGTTATAAAGGATGTTGACAATTTCACTGCAGTCACTAAGTAGGACAGTTGTGCTCTAGCTAACAAAAATAGGTTTATATTACAGCACAACACATTGCTCTTATCAGTTTTGATGCAATGCAAGTCTCCAGTTCATTTCCCTATCAACATTTCCCTTCTCACAGATGCTTTTCATGGAGCTCAGCTAATTTGTATGCATAAACATTATTTTATGCCATTAATTCAAGTCACAGCTCTGTTTGCCTGAATGGGGACGCTTAATTTGTGGTCTCATGTCATAGCCACATCCTCCACAGAATATCCCCTTGTGTGATGACGTGGGTAGCGTTATTTATAGTCGGGGGACGGAATTAGTTCAAATTAAATACTGCATAACTTAGAACTAGCTCTGCTAGATCCATGCTTAGTCTTACAATGTTTTCTGTTTGTTTTTGCAGTGTATCTTTTAACATTTTTATCTATAGTGTAAGGCTGACACCTAATTCGAATTGAGCTAATGGAGTGGGAAGTGGTAATGTCTGTCACTGACTACCGATTCAGATAGACTATCAGCATTATTTGCTACATAGAGTGTATAAAACCATCTCATACTACACAAAGAAGGTCCTAGACCAGACACAAAGTATTATAGGTGTCATGAAGGAGGCAATTAAGTATTAATATAATACATTAATAAACAATGCAATAACATAATCTATCTAGTTCAACAAATTATTCTGCAGTGTTGATCCAGAGGAAGGGAAACAAATCTGTTGAGGTAGATGCCAATTTCACAGGCTTTTCATATGTTAGAACGTTATTGGGAGTGAAAATATCGATCTTATTCATGCCTTTTTTGGTTTATATATATGGTCTGTACCACTTATGTGTCTGTTCAGCTATATTGAAGTACTACCTATAGGAGTACTAGCGGTGGTGAGAATTCTATACCTGGCCCACAAACTTATAGCTTGAATAAATTCCCCACCATAACCACCTCTGTAGGGGAATTTTATAAAAAAACTGAATTTAATTAATCTTACCATTGAAAAGGGTATATACCAAATAATGGGAACCCCATGAAAGTTTTAAGAGTTATGGGTTCTGTGGTTGAACTGTACAGGGCTCCCTCTGCTAAGATTGATTTGTAAGTATGGAGGCAGGCAATATTGCTATGAACTTGTCTTCTCCTCCCATCGGTGTATATGACAACATTCACTTTTTTGTTTCCCCCTCAAGAAGGTGGTGATGTAGGTCACTGTAATACCTGGAAAACTGCAAGCTCTACTATGTGTTAGATTAAAATCTTTTGCTCGCCCCTATGCCTTCACTGATATATCTGTGCAGTTATCTGTAAAGAATAGGCTATTTGTGCTATTCACATATAGAAGTTTATTTTAGTTTTAGTATGATTGTTTTATTTATTTTTTTACAGTTTAGTCTCCTGTAGTCAAGATGTTACTAAATATTGAGCTACTCTGACATCTGATATGATACGGTGATGTATCTATTATTTTTGTAACAGAGAAGCAATAAAAAGGATTTGATCCTAAACAGCCTAGCAAAAAATTCCTTAAAGGGGTTGTCTCATGAAGACAAACACAGTACATATGGCATATTAGGGCACATTGACATCATAGAGATGGGTCCCCTGCTTGTCACCACCTCTATGAGCCAGTAAGAATAGACACTCTTGTTCTCGCGGACTCAAGACAGCCTTGTATTAAAAGGAAAGCCATTCATCTGAATCGCCACAATGAAATGCCTGGATGGCCGTGGCTTCCCCTGGAAAAATCAACTGTTTGTAGGGGGGCAACCACTTTAAGTCTTATAGTGGAAAATCATTTGTCCATCTCACACCAATAGTGCATGCCCAATGAACCTTCCTATGTCAATCCATACAATAAAGTAATGGGATATCGCTAGGATATACCATCACTTTATGATCGCTGGGATCTGACCTGGAAACCCAACTGATCCTGACAATAAAGAGGCTGCAGCTGGGTCACCTTTCACCGTTTCTTTTCTACACACAGGAGTCAGACAGTATGATCTGTGCTCCGCTTGTGTGCAGGACTGGTGCTTGCAAGAGAGTGTTTCCAGGCAGGCACTCACTGCTCAAGGCTCTGCACCTGTAATGCAGACAGCACAGTATGTGCTATGCTTGTGTGAAAGGAAAGACCGCACAGTAGGAGAGTGCCTGCTAGTTATTGAGTGGTCAGTGGCAATATTGTGTCAAATAAATGCTTCCAATGCCTTCTCTGTTGACATCTGGAAAGCTTTTTTGATCGCTAGAGTAGGCAGGAACTGTTACTTTTACTTTTTTTTGACTGGGCATGCTCGGCTTTCTATTACTTTCTATGGGTTCCATTGAAGTCAATGAAGATGATAGAAGTCTTTGGCAGCGGCGAGCATGCGCAGTTAGAAAAAGCACTCCTCTCGGGGAACAGTAATAGAACTGCAGTCTATGCGCAAATCACATGAAAGGGCTGCTCAGACAAGAAAAGAAGAGAGCTGCATTGCGCAGACTCGACCAAGTTAGGGACAACGTCAGCAGGGTGAAAGTTTGATTGACAGTACCCATTCTGGAGTAGAGACATGGGACAGCGCGAAATTTGTAACTCAGAAAATGCACCGTTTTTAAAAAAAATTGTAGTATATTAGAAAGTGTTTTGGAATTTAATATGACTTTTTATTGAGGGAAAATCAGTTTATGGGAAAACTTTTTTAGGTTCACACATGTGGATGTCAGCAGCAAAAATAATCTAAACATGAAACATTTTCCAATTCCAGACAATATAATCAAATTGTTATCCAGTTATGATGCTTTATTAACAAAAAGACAAGAAGTTACAATATACAGACAAATGGTAGTGGTTAAGTAAGAATTGGCTATTCATGATGTCGTGTCATACAGAATGCTGCTAGAAAAAATGGCACCTTTTCTTTTTACTTTTGATTTTTGTAAGCTTTTGTAAGTGCTTGTTATGTAATGTTAAAATGTTAAAGACATGTGGCATATTTACAGTACATGAAGAGATGGTTGGGATTTGAGGGTTTTCCTGGCATATCACACACACATTCCCAGTAGAATGCAAAAATTATCAATATCATTCAGTACGCAGCAATTAATAAGTACAGAAGATCGCCGACGGATTACAGAGAACTCCTGCAGTACTTTACAACTACCATCAATATCCTGATGCTTACCACAGGCTACATGATTATTACGTATTTTTCTCTACTGACGTTTCTGTTCTTTATAGAGACGTAAAGAGAGACTGCACTGGAGATCATCACAAAATTAAATATGCCCTTTCCCATGCCCTCTTCTGAGAATTAACTAAGTCTGCTACTGCCTTAGGCTTCTTCACGCTTGTTCCCAATCAACAAGCACAGTCTATAGCCATCAGATGGCGGTTTACTCCAGACTTGTACAGTATACCCATGAGATATGAAATGGAGATCTACATTGTCATTTGAACTACTTATGCAAGCCTTATACAACTGGCATGGTATAGACATGTAGCAGCCACATAGCTAGTAATCGTATCAGAAAATGGAGCACATATATTTAAGTGAAGTAACACTTTATAGTTTACCAAGAAGATATTAGGATTTGCATAGATAGAGCTTTCTAAATATAGAGTAATATATTCTGATATATTTAGATACACTGATCAGCCATAACATTAAAAAAACTAGTTAATATTGGTTAGGTCTCAGTCAAGCTGCAAAAACAGCTCTGACACATTGCGGCATGGACTTCACAAGACCTCTTAAGGTGTCCTGTTGTATCTGCCACCAAGACATTAGCAGCAATTATTTAAGTCGTGTAAATTGTGAAGTGGACCTCCAATGATTGGACTTGTTTTCCAGGTACATCCCACAGATGCTCAATCGGATTGTGATCTGGGGAACTTGGGGGTCAAGTCAAAGTCAACACCATCATTCCTGAATAATTTTTGCAGCTTGGCAGGGGCATTATTCTGCTGAAAGCGGCCACTGCCATTAGAGAATAGCATTGCCACAAAAGGGTGTAATTGGACTGCACAAATGCTTAGATAGGTGGTACGTGTCAAAGTAACATCGACATGAATGCCAGGACCGAGGTTTCCCAGCATACCATTGCCCAGAGCATTACACTGCCTTGGCCAGCTTGCCTTTTTCCCTTAGTGCATCCTGATGCCATCTCTTCCCCAGGCCGCACACGCACTCGGTCGTACACATGATGTAAATCAAAGCATGATTTATTAGACCGGACCACCTTCCATTGTTTTATGGTCCAGTTCTGATGGTCACATGGCCATTTTAGTTGCTTTTAGGTAGTGGACAGAGGTCAGCATGGGCACTCTGACCGGTCTGCAGCTTTGCAGCCCCAAATGCAGCAAGATGTGATGCATTGTGTGTCTGGCACCTTTTTTATCATAGCCAGCAGTAACTTTTTGGGCGATTTGTGCTATTGTAGTTCTTCTGTGGGATCAGATAGATGGCTAGCTTTTGCTCCCCACGCGCATCAATTGGCCTTGGGTGCCCATGATCCTGTTGCCGGTTCATTGGTTGTCCATTCTTGACTACATTAGAGAGGTACTGAGCACTCCATACCAGAAACAACCCACAATACCTGCCATTGTCGAAATGCTCTGACCCAGCCGTCTAGCTACTACAATTTGGCCCTTGGCAAAGTCGTTCTGATTTTTTTATAATTACGTTTTATAATTTTGATTTCCACTATTGACCAGAAGAAAGCAAAAATAAGCCCAGAAGTCATGAGACTATCTGCCCTAAAAGGGAATCTTTTCTTTCCTGGCAGCTTTTTACAGCTGTAGCGTCCATGGCCGTGGACCGTCGGGTTTACTCACCTCCCGACGCCCACAGCCATGGATCTGTGGGCGCTGGTCCCCATCTCCTTCCTAAGAGACGCCAGCGCTCACTTCCGCTTCGGTCTGCTGTGTCCTGTAGGGTGCGCGCGCACGCTCGTGCCCGCTCTAAAAGGGCCAGCGCGCGCACATGAAGACAATCATCATCATCAATCCAAATTATTTCCTGGTCTATAAGATGGCTCCAGCCCTTCTGATCCTTGCCTGAGCGTTGTTAGTTTATTCCAAGTCTGTCTTGCAAATGGTCCCTTAGTGTTTCCCGTTCCAGTTGTTACTTGTGCCCTGTTACCTGTTCCTGTATCCCGTGCTGTGTTCTTGTTCCTGTGCTTACTAGTGTTGAAGTTGTGTCTACTGCATCTGCTGTCATTTGCCATGTCCAGTGTCTTCTGCCACGTCCAGTGTCTTCTGCCACATCTTGTACTGCCCGCCACGTCTGGCGCTACCTGCTGCACCGACCTCCATCCGTACTGAAGCCAAAGCCACTGTCTGGACTAGTACAGGTACCTGAGTGTTACAAACTGCCAATAGACTTTTGTATAGACTGTGACCTGGTCAGCTGCCTCTCCGCTACGGCAGAGCGGCCTATTGGGTCCACATTCCCTGTGACCGTGACAACGGCGTTGTCTGTCAATGTAATTTAACCCTTACCCACTAGAGCCACTTTTTGGATTTTCACTTTTGTTTTCTCCTCCCCACCTTCCAAAAGCAATAACTATTTTTCCATCAATATTGCCATATGAGGGCGAGTTTTTGCGGGGCGAGTTGTAAATTTTCATGGCATGATTTATTGTACCATATAATGTAGTGGGAAACTGGAAAAAAAAATATTTGTAGGGTGGAATAGGAAAAAACCTGATATATTCTTGAAAGTAGCACTGTGGTTAGGCTAGACTTTAGGCAGAGGCGGACACAGACAGAAGCGGCCTCTGTACAATTAGAGTATATAAATTCACTGAAAACTGAAGGATATCTGTTAGAAATAAAGAGGCTAAAACTCACTTTTAATTTTATTTTTTAAAAAGCCCATCTGTGTTATTAATAAGAATTTGCCAACCTGTGAGCCACTCTAGGGATACCTCTAGTAAAGAATTAGTGCTTCTAGTGGCATTGCTAGCAGTCAGCCTGTATAATAGCCCTCACTGCCTCGTGTTCAGAGGCATAAACCAATGCTAACTGCAAACCCTAAACACTTGACTTAATCACTTCACCGTACGGGTACATAACTATGATGCTAGGAGCCCGGCTCCCTGAACTGTGTTCAATCCGGGAAATGCGGCCGACATGTGGTCCGTATATCACGGACCGAACACGGCCATGTGAATAAGGCCTAAGACAATCCTTTTCAATGTGCCCTATTAGGGCATAAGCATTTAATATTCCCTGGGACTCCCCCTCTATTAGCCAGACAGGAGAACTGCTAACAAAGAGTGGCTATCACTTTGGCAGACCCAGCTTATCTATATACAAGGTTGGCCATTCATCAATAAGTGAAGCTCAGAACTGACCAGGTGTCACGACAGTGGGGAATGTGGATCCACTGGGCCACTCCGCCGTAACGGAGTAGCAGCTGACCAAACAAATATATATAACAGTCACTTGGTCAAGGGTACCCGGATGGCAGGCTGGTGCCGGATAGCTGGAAGCTGGTTTTTGCCGGATTATCGGAAGCTGATTTGTGATGGTTTATCGGAAACTGGCTTGTGCTGGATTATCGGACTCGTCACGGACACGGGACACGGATACAGATGTCATCACGGACACTGTACTTTACACGGACATATGTATCCCATTGGGCACCAAATCAGCAAAACGCAAATCTGGTGAAATTGTCCGACTTCTACCGAGGAGCCTGAACTTTACTTTATACAGAATATTATTATTTTGCCAGCCATATGCAGTAATAAGATTTCCCTTTGTATTATGCAGCCCAACTAGAGGAGGAGACAGCTGCATGTAAAAGGTTAATGGGAGTCGGTCATTATTTATCAAACCACTCACAGTGCTTGGTTGGGTACTTTGAAACATGTAGAAATATAACTTTGTGGCCGTAATATAGCATTTTCATTGCAGAAGAAACAAACTTTAATACAATATGCAAATTAGCCTGAAAGTGCTCCGCGTGCGGTCCAAAATCCAGCAGATGCTTTGGCTCTTGTCACTAAACCTTCCTCAGTGCCTCTCCTTGGTATTGATTGATGGCTCCAGTACATGATGATTTGCTGGAGCCATCAATAACACTTGACTCAGTGCATTTGCCAGGATTGGGAATAAAGTGTCACAAAGGTAGGTGTCCACATGTTTTTTTGTGCGCCACCAAGTGCTGGAAGTCATTGGGTAGGCATAATTCTGCTTACAGATTCCCTTTAGTCTGCTAGAGGAGGAATGGAAAACAATTATTGTTGTCATCCATCACTGTCCCCAGTGGGGCTGACAATCTAAATTCCCTATCTGTATGTTTTTGGAGCGTGGGAAGAAACCAAAATGCACAGAGGAAATCAACAAAAACACGGGGAGAACATACAAACTCCAGACAGCTGCCTTTTAAAATGTTAGTCTGCTACATATGCTTGAAAGAGGTTGGGCTCTCTTCACAACTATGTTAGAGGCTCTGTCACAGATTCCGTTAAATCTGACTGAAAATATCGCCAAATACAGGGCTATTTTTCCTGTGAAAAAAAGTGACACCTCAAAAAAAAGTCACTAGACGCCTCATATCCGCCGTGCGACTTATCAAGCGATGCATTGTGTTTTCCGTCATAAACACCTTAGCCTGCTATAGGAGGAGGAGGAGGCAGCTGCCTGTAAAGGGTTCATCTGAGTCTTTTACTACATACACACAGCCAGCAGCAACCACTAAGGAGAAAGTGGTAGAAAAGCTGTGGCAGGATTTACCTTCCTTGTATCTCTGTGGCTTCTAGTGAGAGACTCTTTAGCAGCCTCCGTCTCCTCCTCTAGCTGCTCCGTAATACACAGGAGAATCGTCTCTCGCTCTGCTAATAATATAACAACATCCAGCATGAAGTAAGATAGCAGCAGAAATCTTCACCGTGTACAAATGCTGCACCCTACCTACCTCTCCCCTCACAGTGGGCTCTCCCAGCTAAGAAAAAGAAGAAGAAAGTCTCACAGAGCAGTCAATATCTTGTGAAGTCGTCTCAGGTATTGAAGGTCCAGAGATTTTATCACTAAATTAGAAAGAACATTTTTTAATTTACCTAATTATAAATATTTAAAGGGTAACTAAACGTTCAACAAACTTCTGACATGTCATAGTGACATGTCAGAAGTTTGATTGGTGGGGGTCCAAGCACTGAGACCCCCACCAATCGTTAAAACGAAGCTGCAGAAGTGCTTGTGTGAGCGCTGAGCTGCTTCGTTTCTGTTCGGCTTTTTCTGGAAAGCCGATGTATCAGAGTACGGACTCATAGACTTTCTATTGAGCCCGTACTCCGATACATTGATTTCCGGAAAAAGCCGGACAGAAACAAAGCGGCTGAGCGCTCACACGAGCACTTTTGCCGCTTCGTTTTAGTGATTGGTGGGGGTCTCAGTGCTCGGACCCCCACCATTAAAAACTTCTGACATGTCACTATGTTTACTTACCCTTTAAGGGAAGTTAACTATTTAGGACTCCTATTACTTAATAAGGTTTCCCAAGAAGTTGTAGGCCCTCTTTAACATGCATTGTTAAATAAAAATTACATTAGTGTCTTGGTTTTAAGTGGGGGCAGTTACTATTCATGTACCAGTAATACAGATAATAGGAAAAAAACCTCAAGTCACTACTGTTAAAAGGAAAAATGAAAACTTGAACAGAAAAGCAATCAGTAAAATTCCAATAAATCCTTTTACAGTAAAATTTCTTTAATTTCTAGTAATTGATTATTCGGGATGTCTGAAAATCTGGCACTTATTCCTAGCACAGAACTGCGAAGCAATGTGGAATTTCACAAAACCAGAAGCAGTAAAACTGTTAAAGTAGCAGATTTTTTTTTTCTTCTTTTACCCTTGAAGGTCAGTTTTATGTAATCTCCCCTGGCTGTGCTATAATCTAAATTACATGACAATCTGGCACCTCACAGGTCCCATTGATGCTAGATTAAAGGTATTGTCGTTTTATGAAACCCTTTATGAAAACTGGGATCTATGGCAGTGGCTCTTATCCCGTGGTATGCGTGTCCGGTGTGACAGGCTGTCTCCACACATGAGAGTACTGTTGCAGGTTTTCACAGTAAAGAAAAAAAAAACAACCTGTGATAGTACAGTGTGGAGACTGTGGACAGCGTACCGGCAGTTTAAGATAGCTTATGGTGGGTCAGGTCTCATGTAGCATATGGTCTTCCTTTTTTTGATTAATTACTTGTGCGGACAGTTGATATGTTGTAACTGAGGCTCCTTTGTTGGAATAATTGATGTGCACATATTGGTTACATGAATACAAGGTATGTTCTGAAATTCGTTAATACTGACCTGTGTTAAATCACCATTTATGCCCTTGCGTATGGCATACACTGTCCTTCTTTATGTGTTTTCATGGGTGTTTTTTTTAAACAGTATGTATAACTGTCTCTGTGTCTTTAAATAAAGATTTTGTACTTTTCTTTATATATTGAAGGATATTTGTTCTATTTTTTGCATTTGGGTTAATTTTGTCGGTTTATATATCTTATATGGGCTCCCATATGTAGCAATTTTGTACTGATTATATGACCTTATATATAGTTGGTATTCTCTTTCGGTCTCATTACACCCTAAGGGTATGTGCACACGTAGTAACCAAAAACGTCTGAAAATACAGAGGTGTTTTCAAGGGAAAACAGCCCCTGATTTTCAGACGTTTTTTGAGCAACTCGCAATTTTCGCTGCGTTTTTCGCTGCGTTTTTTACGTCCGTTTTTGGAGCTGTTTTCATTGGAGTCTATGAGAAAAAAGCTCCAAAAACGTCCAAAGAAGTGTCCTGCACTTCTTTTGACGAGGCTGTATTTTTTTGCGTCGTCGTTTGACAGCTGTCAAACGACGACGCGTAAATTACAGGTCGTCGGCACAGTACGTCGGCAAACCCATTCAAATGAATGGGCAGATGTTTGCCGACGTATTGTAGCCCTATTTTCAGACGTAAAACGAGGCATAATACGCCTCGTTTACGTCTGAAAATAGGTCATGTGAACCCAGCCTAAGAATATAGTGCTTGTTTTAGCTGTTTTCTCGAAACAATTTTTGGTAGAGGTTCCCTGACTAAATTTTTCCAGTGGTGCCTCGAGTCCGAAAAGGTCGGGAAACTCTGTACTAGGCTACAGGATTACACCAGCCTACGCAAGGATCCCGTCATGGAGCAGCTCAGCTCGTTGTGGGAACAGGGCCTAGGTGAGTAAAATTTTCTTGTTTGCTTGGGGGCACTGTCTACAAGGGGGAGGTGGGGGATTGTATGGCACGATCTACAAGGAGGAGGTGGGGGATTATGGCACTGTCTACAGGGAGGCCCTATCTACAAGGGGGGGTTGTGTGTGGCAGCCAGGGTGAGGGGAGCATTATAATGTGTGGGGGCCACTAAGCAGATATTATACTGTGTAGGGGTACTACAGGGGGCAATATACTGTGTGGGCACAATTAGAAGATAATATACTGCGTCTTTGAAGGGGTTATAATATATTATATTATTAAATATTATTATTATTATACTGTGTGGGGGGAACTAAAGTTTGGGGCATTATACTGTGGGGGGCATTATTCTTTTTTTTATGGGGCATTGTTTTTATGATGGGGTGAGGCACTGAAAGATAATTTCGCACGGAGCGCCATCTATCCTAATGTCGGCCCTGTTTGTGATTGATTGACTGATTTATACTTTAATTTGCACTAATGGCCATATTGCAGTGTAATATGCTGCCTGCTAAGTGCATTTGCTTAAGATGGCGATGGAACGTAGCTTTGGAGTCACTCTGTTCAAATTTCTTTGACTAGGGGGTACTAGACTTATAAAGGTTGAGAAGCACTATTCTAAGGGACTTAATGTCTCCAGCAACTCACATGTAACTGACAGCTGAAGGCTTACAGTACTTCTACACAGTGTAGTCAATTATTTATTGTACTAATAAGAGAACAATCTGAAGGAAATCCCTATAAATCACTAGCACATAAAAGGACGTCCTCTGTGCACAGACAGTGGAGGTCATTCCATAAATTACATGTTCAAGGCTTAACACGCTAAAACAATGTTATAAACCTCTTGGTAAATCACTTTTATCCCTTTGTTACAGCGTTTGATATCTTGCACATGGAGGCCACACGGCGTGGCCCTGACACGGTCGTGATGCGGCCAACAACTGCGCTGGCACCATGTTCAGCGCGGCTGTCAGATATCCTGTTAATGGCTCCGCGTTATTGCAGGTAAAATGGCCCTTTACCTGCAAAATCGTGCAGCTAAAGGGACGTTTCACTTGCATTAACGCGCAGCCATTAAGAGGGTATTTGACAGCCGGTCGTTGGCGACCATGTCAGGGCCACTCTGTGTGGCCTTATCCTTACATGGAAGAGATGACAGATTGACAAAATTCATGATCAATTATAGTTTTCGTTTATACATATAGGATCTAATTTCCAAAACTGATAACATGGGCCCATTCTTACAATGAGTTTGAAACCCTGCTGACTAAGTTAGCAAAATAGGACCATGCATTGCAAACAGGGGGACAAGTGCACTTTAAAGGTCGGTGTATGTAAAACTTGTAAATCAACATCAGAAACATCTTGCCGATACTGCCTGCGGTTGTAAATGACTAAGGTTTATACACATGGACATTTTATGTGTTAAAGGGAATCCGTCACCATGTGGTTAAAGTCACAATTTTTTTGGTCACAGACAACTGTTTGGGCCGGGATTGTGTGGCACCTCTCAGCCAACAAAGTAATTTGAACACTGAATTGCCATTCTCTTTGCAGAGTAATGACAAAATCACTTAAAGAGGCTCTGTCACCATATTTTGAAACCCCTATCCCGTATTGCAGCAGATCGGCGCTGCAATGTAGATTACAGTAACGTGTTTTTTTTTTCAAAAACGAGCATTTTTGGCCAAGTTATGAGCATTTTTATATTTATGCAAATGAGCCTTTCTTAAGTACAACTGGGCGTGTTTAAAGTTAAGTCCAAGTGGGCGTGTATTGTGTGTGTACATCTGGGCGTTTTTACTTGTTTTACTAGCTGGGCGTTGTGAATAGAAGTGTATGATGCTGACGAATCAGCATCATCCACTTCTCTTCGTTAACACCCAGCTTCTGGCAGTGCACAGACACACAGCGTGTTCTCGAGAGATCGCGCTGTGATGTCACTTCCTGCCCCAGGTCCTGCATCGTGTCGGACGAGCGAGGACACATCGGCACCAGGCGACAGAGGCTATATCGACTTACCTGCAAACGCCGATGCTGCTGCAGAATCAGCTGTAGCCTCTGTCGCCTGGTGCCGATGTGTCCTCGCTCGTCCGACACGATGCAGGACCTGGGACAGGAAGTGACGTCACAGCGTTACTGTAATCTACATTGCAGCGCCGATCTGCTGCAATACGAGATAAGGGTTTGAAAATCTGGTGACAGAGCCTCTTTAAAGGCAAGGAGAGGCAGGGGTAGTATATGCCTCAGGTGTATATAACTAAATGCCCATACAGTTGAATCCATCTGTCATTCACTCCCATTAAAACAAAAATCCTATAATGCACGATATATTTTTTTTTGCATACAATTTATTAAAAAGCATAGTCCACTATGCATTTCAATATAGTTTAGGCAAAAGTATACCATTGTATGCGGTCAAACATATTTCAAAAGGACGCTCAATAGATTTTCCCGGCATTTAGTCTGAATGTGGACCCCAAACATACTTTGGACCTAGCCTTGCTGCTGCTTCTTGCTAACCTTCAGACAGTAGAAGAGGGAGCAGATGGAAGGGAATAACACATGACTGAAGGATCAGACTACATACAGAGGTTGTTTGTGGTCTGTAACTATGGAAATATAAAAGTCTGCTTAGTGGCTGTATACACAAAATGATAGGATATGTTTAAGCAATGATTTTGATGCATAATTGCAGCAATAAAAACAAAGTAGTAGTGATGTACATATTCTTTAAGGGTCAATTTATAGAACAAATGGTTTACAGTATTTCTGTAGGTTCCTAGGCTCCCCGCACCCTCTGCAAACAGATGATTTTGCTGGGAGAAGCCAGATGAATGGCTGTCCATGTAATATATGGACAACTCAAGTCTGCCGGAGCATCAGCACTCTGTTTCCGGCTCATAGAGGAAGTCCCGAGTGGGAGATCCTCTGTACGATGTCCATATTCCCTAACAGAGCATATGGTCTGGGGTTCTCTTCATGAGAAAAAATGGGCTGTATCTGGTACTGCAGTTCTGGCCCACTTGAACAGAACTGTGCTGCAATACCAGATACTCCCCAGGGGCAGATATGGCGCTGTTTCTTGAACACATGCAAATCATTTTTCCTAATCCTGGACAACCCTTTTAATAGTGAAATCAGATTGTCACCTTTAACTATTATTTCTCTACTATACAAATGGTCTTTGCATGTTTATTTTGCCATTTTTCCCATTTCTCTGCAGTGGCTTTTTAGGAATTTTTACCCTGCTTAATCCAGATGCTATCTAATTTTAGGTACCTGGAATGCAGAAAGACAGAGTCATTTCAAAACCTGTTATATAACACATGGGTGAGTTGGGTTGAGCAGTACATTCATTATTTGTTGTTCTCTGCTTAGAACGTTATAAGTGACTGGCGGAGAGATGTCTGTTTATCACACTATAGTTCACTCTGTCACTCACTATGAAATCATAGATCAAATTCTTTGGCTACGTCTAAAGCCAACGTTTCAATAGCAAACTTGGCTGCTGATCCTGTCTTAAAGGGACAATAGTAAAATAGGAAAAAATGTATGGATATACAGGGGAGCGCTACTAATAAGTAAACGGGTAACAGTGGTAAATTCCTTGATTTATTAAATATAGGCAACGCGTTTCAACACAGGACATGTGTCTTCGTCAGGCCTGACCACTGTTACCCGTTTACTTAATAGTAGCGCTCCCCTGTATATCCATACATTTTTTCCTATTTTACTATTACATTGCGGTACCACGCTTCCATGATACCGGCATCTGGATTGGGGAGCAGCAGCTATTTGTTTCATTCTTACATGCTCACATCAGTGTTGTACCTGATTTGTACAACTTGTTAAGGTGAGCGCGATCACCTATTTTTACTCTTTTCAACCTTTTCCATCAGGTTTATCTTGCACCATGTGGCGCTGTGTACCCTTTTTTTTCCTTTAGGTTTAAAGGGACAATAAACCTTGAGTCTGTCCTGCTTCCATTTGCTGTACAGTTGATGCAACACATACAATATATTATTCCCAATCAGCCAGTTCAGGCTGGGGAGAGACTAACCATAGTGCCAATGATGGGATTATTGACAGGAAGAAAGGGGGGAATTTTTTTTCCTAATGATTACCTATGTCTCCAGTTATTAGAACCTCCAGAAACTTCATATTTGTGAATTTATTTTTTTTTAAACTAGGGCTACACACAGACTTTTTGTAGTAAGACTTTTCTCCATAGAGCAATCAAAACCTTAACAAGTGATTTTCAAGAGAATTCCAAGCGATTTTCATATTACTCTTTGGAGGAAAAAAAAAGTAGATATTACTTTTTAAAACTTCTCAGAAATCTCGAAATCTAGCAATTAAAAAAAGGAATCGCATTTCTACGGACAGCTATTTCAGAGCCATTTTTTTCTAGTGAGCTATGAAAAGTCTCAGCTTTGCCCTAGCCTCAGACTGTAGGGACACACTCTATTGACAAGGGGAATGGTAACGTCCAGGTGTCAATTTATTCATACATTTCCAGGAGAAATAACAGAGTAACAGCACAATACAGAGTTCTAAGCAAAGATGCTCCACAATTGTTACTTCATGGGGAATACAAGTATTTACTTAAACAGTTTCCATTTGTCACTGTTGTGTAAGGGTTCCGTCGTTTTGACGGAAGTAACACTGTAGTCGACTACGGTATTCATTCCGTCAAAACTACGGAACTCTTAAACAACGGTGACAAACGGAAACCATTTGCACCGGATCCGTCACCATTGAAATCAATGGTGATGCAAACGGAAACCTATGGTTTGCGTTTGTTTCAGTTTGGATTCCGTTCATGGGTTCCCCTGACGGAAAGCTCAGGCGGAACCTATGAACGGGGTCCCGATGCAGATGTGAGTGAAGCCTTACACAGTAGTGTGCAGGACTGACTGATTGAGTTTGAGACCTTGGACCTTAGGAATTATTTGCATAAAGATCTATGACTATGAAGGCTTATTCTGATAGACACCAAAAAAATCACATGTATCAGAGGTGAAAGAAATGCAGCTATAGCAACTAAAGTCATGGTCCTTACGTTAAATAAATATATTTCTGTGTATTTAAAGTGGAAAAAGTCAATACATATCAACACAAGTGACCTGAATATTATAGTAGGAATTGGCACCCAATGTTTTTGATTTTAGTACAAGATATACTTAACGGATATACTGAAAATTAGAACTGGGAAAGGGAATTACAGAGTCAATTTCCAAGTAAAAAATAAATGCAAATAAAGAAAATAGAAAATAATGTCATGCTACTATAGCCTATGTAAGGAAAATAAATAAAAAGCTAAGAGACTTTCGGTATATAAGACTTTGCTCAGACCACCTTTGGTTTATACATCTGGCATATGCATTGAGTAGATCTGCAACGTATTCATCGGAATATAGTCCCTGGCGTATCCCAAAAATGTGCATACAGATGTAGTCAAGTTTATCTTGACTCTGATAACATGCTGCAGTGTGAAATCACACAACAAAAGCTATTAAAAAGCCATTGGAAAGTAAAGTTAAAGTTTCTTGACACAGTGTATTTAATGTGTTAAAAGGCAAGATAAAGAAGGCTACATCTGTATGTCTTACATTGACTTCCACTGCCCCCTGTCGATGCATGCTGGCCAGAAATATGCAAAAAGACTCATTTGGCATACACTTACTCCATAGACATCTATGGATACATCTGGTGTATATGTTGGAAGACTTTCCCAGTGAAAATGTCAGGTATACACACTGCGCATGGTGTGAATAGACCCCAATTTTTAAGGATAGCCCATCAATAGTGCTGCAGTAACCTACACAGCAGGAATGTGACATAGCATAGCAGGACATTATCTTTTATTTAGGACTCTAGGAAAGCAAGGTTAGTATAACAAGTAACCAGTGAGCCCTATAGAAAAACATAGAACGTGGCCTTGCTCCATCAAACCATTAAAAGCACCCATGTTTTTCAATCTCACTCTCACCTCCCATCATCTAAAATTTTTGTCCCTTGAAACAATTGGCACAAGTTTGACCATGCATAAATATTATGCAGTAACAATCTTGTGCATATAGTGACATTAAATATTACAAGAAGGGGTACTCCCAGCGAGGAACCATAAGGAAAGCCATGTGGGACAGTGGAGTTGGAGTGCAGCTTCCAGAAACAGAGACATGGGTATCTGGTTAGCTAAGATGGTGCTGGCCACATGGCTGGTGGAGCAGGCAAGTCTGAGGGGTTTGTATATGACAATAGAGGTGAGTGGAGGGTGTGAAAACATGGAAAGCAGGGATTTGGGCAAAGATTGATTGAATTTAGTGGACATATGTCTTTACTCGACCGTACTAACTTTGTAAAGGTGGACAGATGTAGAGAGGATTTATAGGACAGATACCAGAGGTTAGTCTTACCAGAGGAGATGAATTTCAAACTCTTATTCTCCTTTTATTTTATTTTTACGTTTGCTCTGTAAGGTGGGATTAGACACCCTTTCTGCTCAATGTCGGTGGTAAATAAATTTCCAAGACTTTTCCTAAATGAACTTTAGTGCTTATAAATGTCTTGGCATCTCAGAGATATCTCAATAGATTGAGAATGACATTTCTACAGCTATTATCATGCTTGGTTCCGATAAAAAGACAGATAAATGACCCGGTTTGAGGTCAAATTCCTCTGGAGCTTGTGACTTGTGGAAAGTACAGTGAAGCTTAGGAGAAGTCATTAGATGCCTGGCAGCCATAGTACAGGACCTTTCTGACTTTGGCTCTCCCTGCTGGTGAGCAGTTTATGAGGAGTGCTTTGCCATCCTTATAAATCCCATTAGAAATAGTTAATGATCTTATGGGAGTACTTAAATTATTAAATACTTTTACAGTATCCGTTGCTGAGAGATGAAGCAAAATAAAGTACGACTCTGCAGTTTGTTACATTAATAAACATTATTTCTTAGACTAATTCAATGCTGGTGGAACACCGGAGAGGTTGTGTCTTTGCAGTATCGCAGTTAATTAAAAATTAGAATTAAGGAAAAAAAAATAGCATTCATTACTCGAGGGAATTATCTTTTAGCTTTTATAGAACAAGTGGAAATGCTTCTATCAGCGTTGTCTCTCTCTCTACACAATGGAAATCTAAATTATTTGTCAAACGGTCCTCAAAATTTCACAGAACAAAATGGGGATATAAAAAGGGTTGTCTCATCTTCGTTGGTCAGGTCTGATACTGACCCCCGGAAAGCGCTGTGCCACTTCTCCTGCTGTCAGCTGTCCTGTTGGCTTTTTCTGGGTGGCCGTACAGTTGCTTATTATAGTTATAGCAAACAATGGGGGTCACATCTGGCGGACCCCCGCCAATCAGACATTGACGACATATTCTAGCGGTAGGACTCAGACTAGCGATATGCCATCAATGTCATTGATGAAACATCTCCATTTGGCTTTCAGAAAATCATGTACTGAATGTTTTTATACATATGCTCCTTCACTCTGTCCTGGAATCTAAACTGGTAGCTTTTACCTACACTTATACACGGTAACAGGTACGACAACTGTGTAAGCAGGACTAGGTTAAGATGTTTTTTTTATCCCTTATTCCTTATTCCGGAAATCAATATATCAGAGTAAGTCTATGAGCCCGTACTCTGATACATCGGCTTTCCAGAAAAAGCTGCACAGAAACGAAGCGGCTCAGCGCTCACACGAGCACTTTTGCCGCTTCGTTTTAGCGATTGGTGGGGGTCTCAGTGCTCGGACCCCCACCAATCAAAACTTCTAACATGTCACTATGACATGTCAGAAGTTTGTTGAAAGTTTAGTTACGCTTTAATGTAAATAATAAAAGTTGCATAAAGTTTCTATTTTAATAGTATTTACATAAGACTGTACAAACCCTTTAAAATTAATTTCTGTGATATAACCCTGATGGCCTATCCTTATAATCTTTACGATAGGCCATTAATGTGCGTTCTGTGGGGCTCTGATCCCAACTGATCAGCGAAATGAAGGCACTATGACATTTGGGGTCCTCTTCCTTTTCTTTGCAGTAACTGATAAAACACTGTTGATGTCTGTGCAACTCTTCCTGGTAATGCACTTCAGTCCCGTTCAAGGGAATAATGTTAAATTGCAGTATAAGACACGGCTGCATGGATGAAGTAAAAGATATTGGAGTTTATATGTGTTCCCCTTCTTTTTATTGGGTCATATCATGTGAAGTGTGTTTATGATCCAGACATCCCTCCGGAGCAAAAGGAAGAGTGCGGACATGGCCAGCCTGTAGCCTCTGCTGAAGGGGACGCCTCAGAAGGTCTGGCATACAAAGCTAGTGACCATCACAAATTTTATTGTTAATGTATGTCACTATTACTATTACACTAGATAGCATTGTTATTAGATTACTTTACATATGGAGCTGGTATTTGGTCACGGCATGTTGGTATTATTAGAACATTTACATTGTGCGGCACTGCTACTTATTTATTGTACAGTATATTATTTTTGCAGTGTTTGGTGGTGGTACTGTATAGTATTTTTATTTAGACCAGTGGTTCTCAAACTGTGAGGTGTCCCCAAGTTGTTGGTGTGGTGCATCTGGGGAGTCACTTTAGACAGAAGTACTAACCAATCTCTTGTTTAGCAACATAAATGACTCCTTTTGTGCTTATTTTGATGTATTACTAACCTCAGCAAGTACATTTTAAGGTGACAGAACCAGAAGGAGCAAGATAATGGCGTAACCCAGAGACAAAGCGAAGGTCAAGATCAGGGTCGAAATACACAGACTAGTAGTAAGGAAATGTAGCTTAGCACACAGGCAGTTTCCATAACAGAAACTCTCTTGAAATCTGCCGCCAGGAGTGACATCATCAAAGCGGGCAGGTTGCCATGGAAACCCAATGCGCTGGCAGCTGTGATCATGTATCAGCGGCTGTGTACAGGAGAATGCATTGATAGGGCAGAGGAGCGTAAGACTACCTGACCTTAATAACCTATGGGATTTTATTTTGATTAACTTTATGGATTTCTATGTTTTTGTTGATGGGTCTGCAGGGCAATCGCAACAATTCTCAGAAAACATTACATATGAAAATTGTTATTTAAGCAATTGTATAATTCACTGTCTCTCGGTAGGTTAATTAAAAGTGAACCTTCATTTTGACTTTCACAATAATGACCATGCCCTTTCTTCAAAAACATGCTGTCATTTACCACCTACAGTCCCTAGGAACATCAATCAACAGTATATAATTAACGTTATCTCCTTAATAAACAATCAGAGATATGGCGTTATGACAGATGGTATATTTTACTTGCCAACAGTGGCGTAACTACCGCGGTAGCAGCAGTAGCGGCTGCTACGGGGCCCGGGGCTTGAGGGGGCCCGGTGGCGCCGCTAGCAGCCGTTATGGCTACTACAGCGGTAGCGTCGCTACTGTGGGGCCCGCGACGCCGAGCCTTACACAGGCCCTCTCATGCCTGTAGGTGTCGCTAGCACCGGAGGAGGCCCCAGTGCTAGCGGCAGCCAAATACATGTATTAGCACTGAATGGCCGGGCATGTTCCGTGCCTGACCATCCAGTGCCTTACAATGATACTGATTGGCTAGCGGCGCGATGACATCATCGCGCCGCTTCCATGCTTAGAAGGTGCTGATTGGCGGGGCAAGTCATTCTGCCCCGCCAATCAGCGTCATTGGAGGACGCTCGTTCAGCTCCTGCAGACATGCTCAGAAGAGAGCATGTCTGCATCGCCAGTGAACAGCGTGGGAACCGGAGAATGTGAGTATGTCAAGTTTTTGTTTTTTTCCCCTCATAAAAATGCGAATGGCATTATCTATAGTGGGGGGGGGTCATCTTTATGTGGGCTATTATATATAGGGTTCTATATGTGGGGCAGTAGCTACAGGGGGGTCTATATGTGGGGCAGTAGCTACAGGGGGGGTCTATATGTGGGGGTGTGGGCCACTATATACAGGGGGGTCTATATGTGGGCCACTATATACAGGGGGCTCTATATGTGAGCCATTATATACAGGGGGCTCTATATGTGGGCCACTATATACAGGGGGGGTCTATATGTGGGCCACTATATACAGGGGGGGTCTATATGTGGGCCACTATATACAGGGGGGTCTATATGTGGGCCACTATATACAGGGGTGGGTTACCTGTGGGGCACTAGCAACAGGGTGGCTATATGTAGTGCACAGTCTACAGGGGTGGGCTATATGTGGGACACTATATACAGGGGGAGCTATATGTGAGACACTATGTACAGAGGTGGGCTATACGTGGAGCAATAACTATAGGGGAAGCTATATGTAGGGCAGCACGGTGGCTCAGTGGTTAGCACTATTGCCTTGCAGCTCTGGAGTCCATATGTGGGCACTATCTATAGGGGCTTCTATGTAGGTCACTACAGGGGGCATGTTGTGTGTTTGTGACAGTTATATTTAGATGTGTTGAGAATTTTAACTTTGTTTATAGGTGCAGAAATGTTTTAAAAGTGAGAAGCTGAAGACATCTGAACGGAAAACTGCAGAAATGGGTCATGGCCGGTAGAAATCCATCATAGATGTCTGAGCCGGAGGGAGAAGAAAAGAACTAGAATCTGAGACGTCACCGGTGAGTCACTTAATGTAAATGTTTATTCTGCCTCTAATCAGTAATGTAGTCACTGTATGATCTGCAGCGAGATGATGGTGATAGGATTTTTTTTGTGAAACCGCATCTCCCAGCATATCCTTATCATTGTTCAGGCCATGCTGGGAGCTGTAGTTATACGCCGTACAAACCTATACGCAGTGGCGTAACTACCGCTATAGCAGCCGTAGCGACTTCTACAGGGCCTGCAGCATGAGGGGGCCCGTGCCACCCGCCGGCACGGCCCCCTCCCATGGCCGCAGGCTCCGCTAGCAGCCGCTATGGCTGCTACAGCGCGACGCCACTGAAGGGGTTGTTCCTACATAAGACATGTATCCCCTAATCACAGGATAGGGGATACATGTGTGATCGCTGGCAGCGATGAGGAGAACGGGGGACCGAAAGTCCCCCCTAAGTTCTCCATGACAAACCTCGGACTTCCGGGGTCTGTGTCGGCAGCTCCGTAGAAATGAATGGAGCGCCGGTCGCGCTTGTGCGCATGCGTGACTAGCGCTCCTTTCATTTTTATTGAACTGCGCAGACGCCGGAAGTCCGAGGTTAGTCATGGAGAACTTCGGGGGACTTTCGGTCCCCCATTCTCCTTATCGCTGCCAGCGATCACACATGTATCCCCTATCCTGTGGATAGGGGATGCATGTCTTTTGTAGGACAAACTATAGGCCGTTTTTTTTTTGGGGGGGGGGGGGCTATATGGCGTTATCTACAGAGGGGTTCTGTATGGCATTCTCTACAGGGGGGGCTGTATGGCATTCTCTACAGGGGGGACTGTATGGCATTCTCTACAGGGGGGGCTGTATGGCGTTATCTGCAGGGGGCTGTGTATGGTGCTATCTATAGGGGGGCGCTGTGTGGTGGAATCTATAGGGAGGCACTATCTATAAAGGGGGGGGGGGGGTTGCGTGATACCCAGCAGAGGGGGGGCCCTAGTCAAAAGTTTGCTATGGGGCCCAGTCTTTCCTAGTTACGCCCCTGCTTGCCAAGATCAGTGTGCCCAATCTTTTTGCATTTGCTTCTTAATATAACATTAGTCCAAGTTGCATTTAGTATGAAAACAATATTCTGACACTATCATCCCACCCGGCAGAGGTCTTGCTGACCTTGATGGTCTTGTAGTTTCAGACACAGCTACTTAGTCAGCAATCTTTTTTTAACATTGAGTATGCCTGGCATCTCTGTCGAGCTATTTCAGCATTTGCATACAGAGTAGGACAAAATGAAGTCTTGTTTATTTCCACCCTGCTCATTTTACACTGGATGATAGATTTATAATCCTAATTTGACTTTCCTTTCCAGTTTAAATTACATTTTTAATGTGGAAAATTGTAGACTGTGAGCATACAGGTTGCTTGGTAGAGATGTCTTCAAGCAGAGATTTTCTGTGCCATGTACAATTTGTTGTATTGGCACTCAGTGTTTCTGCTCTTTCTAGTGCAATAAGCAGCAAATGGCGCCTACTCTTACTTTTTTTAGTTTTTTTTCCATCAATACCACTTTAATAACCAGCATTAGTCCAGGAAAATGGGCAGTCACACAATGTTCTGTGCGATGAAAGAGACATGTTCCTATAATTTAATCAGCACAAAAATATAGCAAAACAAACAGTATATGTGACAATAAACGGAAGTATCGAGTTCAGTAGCAGATACAAATAACACTCTATTCACATCTTATTTTATGTTTGGCATATACATCGAGAAATGCTCCGACAGGGCCTGGCCCCCTTTCTATAAAAACTATTTCAGAAAGCCCCTATAGATTAAAGTTACAGATGCAGCACTGCCTAACGGGGGTTTCCCACCATAGAAAGTAATTGCATATTGCTAAGATAAGTCATCGTATTCTGATCGGTAGCTGTACAACCTGTGTCACCCCCACTGATTCTCCTGCACCGTGATGCTACCATCCACCCACTGTGCGGGGAGCTGCAGGACAGCCACATTCCCTTAGTCCTCAGGATTGGTGGAGATTGGAGCTGCCAACAAGCAGCGTCTCTCAGAGATCTAGTCCGTTCTTGTATTAAATAAATGGCCATTCATTTGAATGACTGCATGTATTAGTACATTACCCCTGTAGCAGCCACTGCAGGGGAAGTGAGCAGGGAATGGCAACTTTCCATGGCAAAATTAGTTGTTTGCCAATGGTCTTGGTAATCAGACCCACGGTGATCAGCTAGTTACTGCGGTGGTTCTCACATTTGTGTCCCTTACAACTTTACTATGTGCACTAACACATTTCTCTATCATAAATGAATGAACACTCTAATCTTACTGGTTGATGAATATATTACAATAGCTATAGGGCTACCAGATTATTGTGACACATAGGGAGGGCAGTGGGAAAACAGAACCAAGAGAACAAAAAAAAACGCTGCATGACTGCACATGGTTAATACTTCACAAACCACAGAAAAAGGGAACATATATTTACTTTAAAGAATCACTGAAAAGAAATACCATACTTACTGACCCAAGGGCAGGCTCAATCTCCAGTTCCCAGCAGGATGCAGGCAAGCACAATGCTACATGGAGGGAGATTGCTCAGGTGCAAAATACTGATGAACAGCCACTCTCACACCTACTATTCATGAGGGGGTGGTTGCTGAGTATTAATATTGCACACAGATAAAGCTTATACAAGGGTGCCAGTCGCACCGTTACGTGTAATGCACCATGCCAGCTTGCAGACTATTGATCATGCCCATATTATTAGATTAGATAGTGCTGGGCAGCCCGCCTAATCTAATAGTATGGTCGTGATTAATAGGCTGCAAACCTTACGCCATGTAGCATTGTGGTTTGTCTACATCCTGCTGGGAGCTGGTGATTGAGCCTGCCCTTGTATCAGTAAGTATGCTCTTTTTTTCTGTGATTTTTTTCACATGGTTAACACTGCTGTATTGCAGTACTGGGGTCCTTGGTTCGATTTGCACCAAGGACAACACTTGCATAAAGTTTGTATGTTCTCCCCGTGTTTGCTGGGTTTTTTAGTTTGTGTATCTGAGATAGGGAGATTGTTCCCAATTGGCAGCAGGGACTGATGTGAATGATGATGCTTTCCGTACATAGTTACATAATTGATAAGGATGAAAACAGACACAGGTCCGGTGGGTCCAACCTATAATCCTACCAAAGTTAATCCAGAGAAGGCAAAAAACCCCTATGAGGTTGATGCCAATTGCCTCATTAGAGGAAAATTTCCTCCACAACTCCAAATATGGCAACCAGAATAAGTCCCTGGATCAGTGTCCCATCTCCAGAATCTAGAAACCATAACTTATAATATTATTAAATTATTCAAGAAAGGCATCAACCATCACAACATCCTAAGGTCCATAGTATCACTGCTATCACAGAAAAGAATCCCCATCTGTGATGGTGGTGAAACCTTTTTTCCTCTAGACGTAGAGGATGCCCCCTTGACATTGTTACAGTCTGAAGTGTAAAAAGATCATTAGAAAAATCTCTGCACTGAACAACCTTTTACCTTTTCACCTCTCCACTGAAGTGTATAGAGAATGCAGCGACCAGCAATAGACAGGGGTAACCAAACCCCTGTTCTACCAATTAGTGATTGTCCCAGAGTTGGGACCTGCACCTATCAGGCATTCATGACATCTGGTATGCCTTAAATTCCTTAAGAGAGAATACTGCTTTATTGGGGATTGCTTTAGAAACAAGCCTTTTTGGATTAAACAAAATTGCAGTCGGAGAAATTTCTGCAAGAAATCTGCTGTGTGAATATAAATCACATTGCTTCGCATTATGGCTAAATTCACACAACAGTGAATAAAAACGGTCGTTATAAATGGATCTACTGTCAGTTTTTCATGGCCGTTTTGCATCAATTGTGTCTCCAATTTTTATCCATTCCCCAGCAATATCACCATTTTTAACAGCCATGTGTCATCTGTTTGCTATCCATTTTAAATGGCTGTTAAAAAAACCCAGATGAATTTCATTCGTCAGGGTTTTATTGTCTCACCCCTTAAAGACACCACAGTGTCGCAAAGCCCATGTAGATAGAGCCCACATAGATAGGGCCAGTGCCCACGTAGAGAGTGCCACACTGCCCACTGTAGATAGTGCCACAGTGCCCACATTTAAAGTGCTATATAAAGTGTCATAGTGTCCACATATAAAGTGCTAGTGCCCACATAGATAGTGCCACAGTGCCCCTTGTAGATAGTACACCATAGTGCCCACACATAAAGTGCCAGTGCCCACATAGATAGTGCTACAGTGCCCATGTAGATAGTGCCACACCCCCAGCTTTAGATAGCACCATCGGGAAAACTTCTAGGAGCGGACTCCCCACCCAGATTGTTGGCGACCCTCTGGCTGTGTATTCTGCTTGTGGGGAAGCCCCTGACGTCACTGTCCATATATGTCCATTTATGGACAGTGACTTCAGAGGCTTTTTCGGGCTCAGAAATTAAAGTTCGCTGTGACCGGGGAGTCCCCTTGTGAGGCCCAGGATCAGTTTTTAACGGCCGTCAAAAGCATTGATTTCTGAAAAACGGTGTTAAAAACAGTTCCATTGACTCCTGTGGGGGCCGTTAAAAAAACATCCATGTGAATACACACATGGAACTTTATTGTTCTGAAAACGGCCGTCATATTGCCGTTTTTCACTTTCGGGTGAATACACCAGTAAAAAAATTTTTTTTTTATCTTTGACAATCTGATGCTTGTACAACATACTGTGTTACTGTCGCTATAGATACGGCAGTTTAGAGATCATATACATTATTTCTCAAGTTTATTTAGAATAATAATTGTCATGTCCGTGGCTGCGGGCCGTCAGGTTCACTCACCTCCTGACGGCCGCAGCCATGGGTCTGCGAGCGCTGGTGTAAAGGATCTGCCAGGCACTACGTCTGGGTATACTCCCAGGATTAATCAGTCGACACCTGAGGCCAGACCTCTGAGACTGACACCTGCTCCCACCAATCAGGGTGGCAGGCTCAGGAGTGGGAGAGCCTATCGCGGCCTGGTCAGTCAGAGTTAGCTCCGCCCCCTGTCCATTTATACCTGCCGTTTTCTCTTCCTCCTTGCTTGTTATTCTTCTTGGATTCCTGGCCCCACTGCTGCCTTGCTCCAGCCTGCTTCTGCCGTGCTTCTGCCTTGCTTCAGTTCCGTTTATCCTGCGTTGCTCTGCCCCTGGCTTGCTTCTGCTCCGTGCTCCCGTTTGTATACTCCACTACTTCCTGATCCTGACTGGCTCATTCACCGCTCCGTTTCCTCGCGGCGTTCCGTGGGCTACTGTATTCCCTTGCGTGTTCCCTGTTTGTACTCCCTTGCACTTAGACAGTGTAGGGACCGCCGCCAAGTTGTACCCCGTCGCCTAGGGCGGGTCGTTGCAAGTAGGCAGGGACAGGGCGGTGGGTAGATTAATGCTCACTTGTTCCCTTCACCTCCTTCCTGCCATTACAGCTGGCCCCAGTCTCCTCCTCAGGAGACGCCAGCGCTCACTACTACTCACCTCAGCCGGGACCCGTCGGGTGCGCGCACGATCGTGTCCGCTCTTAAAGGGGCAGCGTGCGCACTGGACTTTAATGGGTAATCAGCCCATGAGTGCCCTGGACTATAAGAAGGGCCCATGAATCCAATTATTAGTTATATGAATGCCGTTCACTTAATTGATAAATTGACTGCCTGATTAGAACGATTAAAATTGAGTTTTAATAGTAGATTATAAAATATGGCTCATAAGGCCCAATTACAACATATGTTCAGGCTCAGACGAAATGGTCAGGGATAGGAGATAATAAAGCTCTCCTCTTATAGTATAAAGCCCTGACAACAAATTGCTGAGAAAAATGAATGATTCCAGCCCACCGGGCTCACAGCATATGGTCAAAGTGAAAGAAGTCAGTCCTAGTTGTAAGACTGCTCCTAGAAGATACTCCGATCACTGCTGCAATACTTGTAACAACCCTACGCGTTTCAGTGTCACTGATAAGCGTGACACATCATCAGGGATTGTGTGAATTAATTAGTTGCCGGTTTAAGCACAATTTTGTGCTAACATTGTTTCTCCCGGCTCGTGCACGACTCTGATACAAATGGCCGCCTTTGTATCAGAGTCGTGCACGAGCCGGGAGAAACAATGTTAGCACAAAATTGTGCTTAAACCGGCAACTAATTAATTCACACAATCCCTGATGATGTGTCACGCTTATCAGTGACACTGAAACGCGTAGGGTTGTTACAAGTATTGCAGCAGTGATCGGAGTATCTTCTAGGAGCAGTCTTACAACTAGGACTGACTTCTTTCACTTTGACCATATGCTGTGAGCCCGGTGGGCTGGAATCATTCATTTTTCTCAGCAATTTGTTGTCAGGGCTTTATACTATAAGAGGAGAGCTTTATTATCTCCTATCCCTGACCATTTCGTCTGAGCCTGAACATATGTTGTAATTGGGCCTTATGAGCCATATTTTATAATCTACTATTAAAACTCAATTTTAATCGTTCTAATCAGGCAGTCAATTTATAAGAAGGGCCCAGCCCCTTGCTTTGATGCCTAAGCGTTGTTTGTCGTATCCTAGTTTGTCTAAGCAAATGGTCTCCTAGTGTTTTCCAGTTTCCAGTGTTTCCTGTTCCTGTATCCCGTGCTATCCTGGTCAAGTGCCGTGCTGTGCTGTAGTCATGCTGTTCTGTATTCCACGCCTGTCCTGCTACTGTCCTGCTACTCCACGCCTGACATCTACCCGCTGCCTAGTCCCAGCCGAGCCTGCCTTGCTACTGTCCGAGCTGCCACAGGTATCCTATACGAACTATAGACTGTAACCTGCGTCCTGCTGGCCAGCTGCCATACCGCCAAAGCGGCATGGCCCAGTGGGTCCACGAACCCTACGTGACAATAATCCCATCTTATTACATAGTCTAGACACAGAATAGTTTCCCTGACATGATAATAAGATGATCTTGTTAAACAGGTTTATAATAGCAGATGTAGTATATACTAAAGAAGTAGGAAATCATAAGGAATCTAATTATTAATTGCATGTAACCTGTGATTTACTTCCTGAAAATTAGCAAACAGAAAGTGAGCAGCTCAATGTCATCATATCTTTAGAGCTTTGGTTGTACTCTGAACTGGTCTCTGATACAGTATATTGGTTGTATGAGACAACAAGCTCTTAAAGGGAACATTCCACCTCCGTTATGCTGCCCTCACTGAGGGTAGCAAAAAGTAGTCACAGACACTATTATTTCAGCGATCTGTCAATTATATGCTCATGTTAAAGAGGAATGGTCACCTCTCCTGACATGTCTGTTTTAGTAAATACTTGTATTCCCCATGAAATAACAATTCTGGAGCATCTTTTCTTACAACTCTGCATTGTGCCATTCCTCTGTTACTCCTACTGGAAATTTGTGAATAAATGGAAAACTGTGTGTTACTATCCTTTTGCCTAATGGGTGCATCCTTTGTTATAGTAATCCCCATCACTCTTGAGTTCCTTTTTGTCGATAACAGAATTTGTCTAGGATTCATTCAAATTCTCAAAAATTACCGATCGAGACAGATTGCACATACAATGGTTTGATGTACGGAAATCTAAAATGGCTGTGTACGGAGCCTTTATTTAAAGGTTCATGCTATCACTTAACACACCTTAACCAATCAGATGATGCCAAGTATACAATGTTTAGTCCACTTCTATATAAGATAACAAGATTCTTCCTCCTTGAATCCCTTCAAGAACATCTGGTAGTCATTAGTTTGGAATGCCTGATGATGTCATCTTTATCCCATGTATTCAAATGATGGGAAATGTCTTATTTTAAGAGAATCTTAAAACATATCTCATATCTCATTGAATATAATGCAGATATTTTGATAACATTTCTACAATTTATAGAATTACTGTAACATCTTACACAGTCTTTGGTGTGTGCCTAACCATGGACACCAACCACTGGGGTGCATTACTATATCCTACTCTTGGTGGTAAAACCTTCCCCACATATAGCAGAATTTTTAACACATTAATCCATGAACTGGATTTTGTTTGTCTCAGTAAAAGACAGGATCACTATTGCTGCCTAACTCACGTAAAAACCAACCTAGTAACCTAGTAACTCTGTGTTATTCTCCTGCATCTATGAATCAAAAATTTCTACAAAGGTTTTTGCCATGGCATACAGTCAGGTAAATGCTTTTAAGGCCAGGGCTCCAACAGTGTTCGATTTTTTGCAATTATTGAAAATCACAGTTCTTTCCTTTCCCATAGTTCCTACAATCGCGACGTACATTTTGCATGTGGGTTTGCCCCACGATCTCGCATAAGACAAGAAACATCGCAAAACATAATTTTCCATGGAGCACCAAACTAATTTGTGACCTAAACTAGTGAACTGAAATTAGATTCTGGTTGCTGTCGGTAGCATAATTTTTTGTTTTATGTTATTGTTTTCTTATATCAGTCAAATTTTGACTTCAGCTTCAGTGATATCACCGTAAGTAGCAGGCGATAGTGGTGATTGAACAGAGAGCTGAGGAAACACTATACTAAATATTTTTAATACTCAGGATTGAAATGTAATTCATTGGATTTTTATTTAAAAGACTAGAAATGGAGTTTGCTTTGACAAATTTCCACACAAAAATAAAAACATGTTGAGTAACAGCTGTTTCGGTGCGCTATTCTGGATAGAAGACAAACTTGTGAACTAGTCTTGCATGGAGTTAGCTTCTAATGTGAGCACAGGCTATCTTAGTAATATGGGCAGAGTCAGTCGATAATTCAATGTATTATAATAACCAACTTTGTGTATCTCCAGATGTTTCACAATCTGTTACCCAGTGATGAGGTGACTTCTGTGCCAGGCATGTCTGTCTATGACATATTTCCCAAGTTTTATGCAACCAGCATTTCCTACATTGACGTTATTAATATGCTGAGATTAATCTTTGTTGGCTTCTATTGTTACAACAATAACAGTTTTTAATAAAATTACAAATTTTTACAGTCTTGGAAAAGATTGTTTGAACTCTTATCTCATTAAGGCAATGCCTTCTAAAGGCCCAGCTCCTGGAATCAGCCATTATTGCCAGGGAAAGCTTTGACTGGGCACTAAATTACCACTGCAAGGAAAAGGTAACGCATGGCCGACCATGTAATACATGGACAAGCTGGGTCCACCAGAGAGAGAGAGAGAGAGAGAGAGAGAGCGAGAGAGAGACGCTCTTCCTTAATAAAGCATATGGACAAGGACGAGACAATCCCTTTAACATTTTCCGGTTTTATGAATATAAAGCTTAGAACTTATTCACATGTCAAATTGGCTGTGAAAAACTGCCGATGTTCACAGATGATTTGCATTCATGTGGGACCCGTTTTCACAGATCCCCTCATAGACATTTGTCTATTGAGGGATTCGTGAAAAATGGCAAAAGTAGGAGACATACTATTTTTTCATGGGCCGTTCACATTGTCCGTAAAAAAAAGTCAGTTGGAATAGCCCCATAGAAATACATTGTTTTTTATGCAGTCTTCTGACGGCCGCTAAAAAAACGGCCATTACTTGGCCGTTTTCGCAGTTTGCGTGAATAAGGCCTAAATCAGATTATAAATGAAATGTTATAGAGCTTTCTAATGTACTTTGTGTTTTCAATTCCTCAACATTTTCAAGATATTTGTTTGCTGAATCGGAACACTCATATTTACAGTCCTATGCTGCAAACCCTTATATACTGTAGCTGGTCCTTTTCTCAGCTGAGAATTGGATACAGTTGTATACAGTCTAGACCAGGGGTCTCAAGCACGTGGCCCCTGGGGCTGTCATCTGTGGCCCGCGGGACACAGAGCCGCTAGTATCGGCTCTGCTCCGAGACTCTGAAATTCCCTGACATTGTTGTCCACATATGAACAGCGATGTCTGGGGCTTCCCCAGAGCCGGAGACCCGGGCAGAGCGCTAGTACAGGCTCTGCTCCAGGACTCGATGGAATTCCCTGACATAGCTGCCCATATATGGACAGTGTGTCAGGGTCTTCCCCAGAGCGGAGTCCCGAGCAGAGCGCTAGTATCGGCTCTGCTCCGGGACGCTGCGGAATTCCCTGACATAGCTGCCCATATATGGACAGTGTGTCAGGGTCTTCCCCAGAGCGGAGTCCCGGGCAAAGCGCTAGTATCGGCTCTGCTTCGGGACGCTGCGGAATTCCCTGACATAGCTGCCCATATATGGACAGTGTGTCAGGGTCTTCCCCAGAGCGGAGTCCTGGGCAGAGCGCTAGTACAGGCTCTGCTCCGGGACTCTGTGGAATTCCCTGACATCGCTATCCACATATGAGCAGCGATGTCTGGGGCTTCCCCAGAGCCGGAGTACCGGGCAGAGCGCTAGTACAGGCTCTTCTCCGGGACTCTGTGGAATTCCCTGACATCGCTGTCCACATATGAACAGCGATGTCTGGGGCTTCCCAGAGCCGGAGTTCCGGTCAGAGAGCTAGTATCGGCTCTGCTCCGGGACTCTGTGGAATTCCCTGACATCGCTGTCCACATATGAACAGCGATGTCTGGGGCTTCCCCAGAGCCGGAGTTCCAGGCAGAGCGCTAGTACAGGCTCTGCTCCGGGACTCTGTGGAATTCCCTGACATCGCTGCCCATATATGGACAGTGTGTCAGGGTCTTCCCCAGAGCGGAGTCCCGGGCAGAGCGGTATTATCGGCTCTGCTCCGGGAGACTCTGGGGAAGCCTCTGACATCGCTGTCCATACATCGACAATGATGTCAGGGGCTTCCCCAGAGCAGGAGTCCCAGTGATGTCAGGAGCACAGCTGGAGTCCCAGGAAGAGCCTACTAGCGCTCTGCCCGGGTCTCCAGCTCTGGGGTTGCCCCTGACATCTCTGTCCATATATGGACAGTGATGAAAGGAGCAGAGCTGGAATCCCAGGCAGAGTGCCAGAAGCGGCTCTGCTCTGGGACTCCAGCTCTGGGCAAGCCCCTGACGGCACTGTGGCAGCATCTGCGGAGGGCACTGTGGCAGCATCAACGGAGTCCACTGAGGCAGCATCAACGGAGGGCACTGAGGCAGCATCAACGGAGGGCACTGCGGCAGTATCAACGGAGGGCACTGCGGCAGCATCAACGGAGGGCACTGCGGCAGCATCTACGGAGGGCACTGCGGCAGCATCTACGGAGGGCACTCCGGCAGCATCTACGGAGGACTCTGCGGCAGCATCTACGGAGGACTCTACGGCATCATCTACGGAGGACTCTGCGGCAGCAGCTACGGAGGACTCTGCGGCAGCATCTACAGAGGACTCTGCGGCAGCATCTACAGAGGACTCTGCGGCAGCATCTACAGAGGACTCTGCGGCAGCATCTACAGAGGACTCTGCGGCAGCATCTACAGAGGACTCTGCGGCAGCATCTACAGAGGACTCTGCGGCAGCATCTACAGAGGACTCTGCGGCAGCATCTACAGAGGACTCTGCGGCAGGATCTACAGAGGACTCTGCGGCAGCATCTACAGAGGACTCTGCGGCAGCATCTACAGAGGACTCTGCGGCAGCATCTACAGAGGACTCTGCGGCAGCATCTACAGAGGACTCTGCGGCAGCATCTACAGAGGACTCTGCGGCAGCATCTACAGAGGGCACTGCGGCAGCATCTACAGAGGACTCTGCGGCAGCATCTACAGAGGACTCTGCGGCAGCATCTACAGAGGACTCTGCGGCAGCATCTACAGAGGACTCTGCGGCAGCATCTACAGAGGGCACTGCGGCAGCATCTACAGAGGACTCTGCGGCAGCATCTACAGAGGACTCTGCGGCAGCATCTACAGAGTACACTGCGGCAGCATCTACAGAGGACTCTGCGGCAGCATCTACAGAGGACTCTGCGGCAGCATCTACAGAGGACTCTGCGGCAGCATCTGCATTTAGCGACACTTAAACTGGAAAGCTGGATTGTTGAAATAAGCACGTGGAGAAATATCTCAAATTTTAAACCTAGCGGTATTATTATAATAATGTAGTATTATTATTATAGTAATATAGTGTTATAGTAGTTCAAATAACTAATTGATTAACAATAATTTTGTATTGTATCAAATTTTAAAGTAATGCTGCCCGTCAACTTCCCATTTTTCTATATGCGGCCCACTTACCCAGCCGAGTTTGAGACCCCTGGTCTAGACAATGCTCTCTGAGCTAAATACATCAGCAGCTGCTGCACAAATCCCTCTGGTAGTTTGCTACAATGTAATAATCCAGAGTCCAGGCTGCTTAGTTCACAGAGCATTGTCTAGACTGGTTACAATTTACAATTAACCTTTAATTTTTAACTGTAATGTATTCGCATAACTGTATATTCCAATATATTGCTGCCAAGATGCCAGGGTTGATGGGTCATACAAAGGGAGCTACCTGTCTATGTTTATACTACTTATATAACATATATAACATATATAACATAACATATATAACATATTAGTCCTCCGGCTGTTGATTGTGCCTATGTCCACAGGATCTTCCTGACATAACTGTACTTCAAGGAGCACCATCGAGTTACGACCTTGACCCATCATGCCAAGCAACCAGTATACAGCTGCTGACAAGTGTAAGACAGTTTTAATTACGAATATAAGTAAACCTTAATTGTCACTATTGTGTCCAGATAATGTGGCAAAATACCTTAAAGTCATCCTATTTTCTATTAGACCATCTTAGTTATACCCAATTAATCCTTCAACAGTGTAAGGTTAACTTCTAGAAGAGGAGTGGATAGCTGGTTCACTTTTATAAACTTATTGAATATACATATACATATACAGTGAGTATATTTGTGTATTCACTGAAATATACAGGTATTTTTCTGTTGATCTTTTGCCTGAAAAAAACCCACAAAAACTTGAAAAACCTGATAGATGTTTCTGATGTATGTTTTGCTGGTTATTGGCTTTGTTCACTCCAGATTATTGCAGAATTTACTGGTTGAAATATGTTTAAATAAGAAAACTCTGACTTAATGGTTAAAGTAATTTTTTTTAAAGCCTTGCTCAACTCGAAAATTCCCCCACATGTCTGGACTTAGTAACGGGAGTCCAGGAAGCTAAGATCTGGGGTGCTGTCCTGCAGAGATTGGACACTGTAGAGGGGATTTAGCCACCTCTGTGCCTGTCTGGAGAGAACACTATGGTCACTGACACAAAATATTTGCTCTTAAGCAGCTCTATAGTATGAGGACATTGGGGGAGTGAGATTAACTGCAGTTTTTTTTATGTTTTGTATTGAGTTTGGTTTCTACTAAATAATTGTTTATTGTAACAACTAAACAGTGCCCCATATGTCCGCTTCCTGGAACCATGTAAATAAGACATGACAGGGGATGTGAGATATTGGGGTTAACTACAGCTTAACGCCACATTTTTGGGGATGGGGCACGCCACAGATTCATCCTTGAATATAGTGACATATGTAGTGTAAATGGCCAGATCACACAGTGTACAGCACATTAGCTCCATGTAAGGGGGTGATACGGCCCTTATAAAGTGAACTGTCTTCCCATGTTTAGTGGTATTTTTCTTCTGTGTTATCCTGTGTATGCCTGTCATATTATTAGCAGCCACAAGGTGTCACTGCAGGACGAGTGACTGAGGAGACAGGGCTGGGTAACAGGAAGTGGAAGTGAGTGAGAGCCATGGGACTCAGGGGGAGAAGAGAAAGAGGACTTGTGTGACAGAGGGGGAGCACAGTGACCAGGCTGCCGCCAATTGTAGGAGAAGGATCCTTGGCTCAACGTTCCTGGAGGAGGACTAGCTGGACATTCACTACAGCTCAGCGGTGTCAGGAGAAACAAGGGAAAATATGTCGTCTTCTTCAACAGAGGAGCAGAAAGCAGAGGTAAGGGTGGTATGCCGCGTGGTAGTGAGTAGCTCTCGCTCTGACCCGCGGAGGCGCACGCGGTAATATATCCGCCAGACTCACGCCGTAGCCAAAGGGCGAGGGGCATAGCTTCCACCTTTGGGGATTCCGCAGTCTGAGTGGTAGCACCACAGTGATCCGCGGAGACGGCCCATTTCCTTCTTGAGACCCGCCGGGCCGGGTCAGTGAGCGCCAGGCGCAGCCACCCGAGAGCGGGTGGGACTCCCACGAGGGCGAGTGCCTCAGCTACTGAGAGACTTGATTTGAATGCTGTATTGTCATTATTTGGCCTGTTTGAAATTGTGATTTTCAGTAAACCGTTGATTTGAAAAGAACTGAGTAGTGTTGTGGTGTCCACGTTTAGTCTTACCTATCACGTGGCGTCACGAACAGGATGAGCCAACCAGGAACTTCAGCGGAGCCTGCCATCAGTGCCCCAGCCCCACCCCCAATTCTGTTGCCTATGGGGGCAGCCATGTTAAATGTGCCCAAATATGACGGAAAGAGTGGGACGCTGATGGATTGGGCCGAGAGGCTACGAGCAGCGACCCGACTCTACCAAGTACCTCCCCCACACCAAGCAGATCTCGCGTTGAGCCTGCTAGAAGGAGATGCTCGTGCAGCAGTAGTAGTCCTCCCAGTCTGTCAAAGAGCGACCCTGGAAGACATCATCGCCAGGCTCGAAACCCTATACGGAGACACTACCTCAGTTACCGATTTACAGAAAAAGTTCTATACCCGTAGTCAACGGGAAGATGAATCCGTCCAACAGTACTCGGTCGCACTCCAACGATTGTGGAACCGACTTAGCAAGAAAGATCAAGAGGGGTGCGCGGCTGTCCCCGACCCGGACAGGGTGCTGCGGGACCAATACGTGTCTGGGTTGAAGAATAGAGCGCTAAGAAGGAGCCTCAGAGACTATATACGGACAGAGCCGCATTCCGCCTTAGTGGACCTAGTTCGAGAGGCCATAGAGTGGCAGCACGAGGGAGAGGATGGTGACGTTAGTGTACACAACTCTACCGAAAGGGGACCGCCTCCGAAAATGGACCCCACACCAGAGAGTGCTTTCCTCCGAGACTTTGCCAGGGATGTGAGGGAGTCCATGAGGGAGATGAGAGAAGAGATCAAGCAGCTGAAGGCGGCAAGTTCTACCCGGGAGGACCGTCCTCGGCAGAGAAGATTTGATCCAGCCGAAATTCGCCGGTGCTGGGAATGTGGCCGACCAGGACACCTGGCAAGAGACTATCAGGCCCCTAGGATGGAAAGGCCACCTTTAAACTAGAAGGACCCGCTGCTGAGGGCCGGGTGGCGGAAGTTCCTTGTAGAGGCCCTCTATCATCCACACAGAGAGCTATTGGGTGCTGCACAGGAATAGCAGCAGTACAGCACAAGGTGTGGAATCTTAGCCAAGCGGAAGGAAAGTTTATTGCTAGTCGAGTAAAAGGGACGGTGAAGTGGTTTCACGTCCGAAAGGGCTACGGTTTTATTCGCCGAAGTGACCATAAAGGCGATGTGTTTGTCCACTGGTCTGCTATAAAGAGGAGCAACCCCCGGAAGTCTCTGCGCAGCGTTGGAGAAGGAGAGATGGTAGAATTTGATGTAGTGGGAGGAAGAAAGGGCACTGAAGCTGCCAATGTCACAGGCCCCGGTGGTGTTCCAGTTAAGGGAAGCAGATTTGCACCTGACCGGCGGCGACCCCGTCGGCCCTTTCACCAGCTCAGGTCAGAGAGTTTAGAAGAATCGAGAGACCCGGCCATAGGTCAAGTGTCAAGTCAAACGTCTCGTGAGCAGCCATCCCTCCTTTCCCCTGCAGCTGCGGAATTCACACCAGCAGTCCTGCAACGTCCTAAGTTGGTAGCAGCCAACAAGTCAAGACCAGGATTGATTACTAAAGAACCACCGTTTCAACAGCCTTTCGTCTGTTCAACTGACCAGCCTAAAGATCAGCGGGACCTGTCGACAGTAAGACAACCGGATGCAGTGGGATTCCAAGAGGTCGACAAAAAGGAGAACACAGCTCTACAAGGATGGGGAACTGTAACCGCTACAGAAATGAATGCCTGGCTAGCCTCTGTGAGTGCAAGGGACTGCACTCGAAAAAGCCGGGGGAAGTGTAAGGGGGTGATACGGCCCTTCTAAAGTGAACTGTCTTCCCATGTTTAGTGGTATTTTTCTTCTGTGTTATCCTGTGTATGCCTGTCATATTATTAGCAGCCACAAGGTGTCACTGCAGGACGAGTGACTGAGGAGGCAGGGCTGGGTGACAGGAAGTGGAAGTAAGTGAGAGCCATGGGACTCAGGGGGAGAAGAGAAAGAGGACTTGTGTGACAGAGGGGGAGCACAGTGACCAGGCTGCCGCCAATTGTAGGAGAAGGATCCTTGGCTCAACGTTCCTGGAGGAGGACTAGCTGGACATTCACTACAGCTCAGCGGTGTCAGGAGACACAAGGGAAAATATGTAGTCTTCTTCATCAGAGGAGCAGAAAGCAGAGGTAAGGGTGGTATGCCGCGTGGTAGTGAGTAGCTCTCGCTCTAACCCGCGGAGGCGCACGCGGTAATATATCCGCCGGACTTACGCCGTAGCCAAAGGGCGAGGGGCATAGCTTCCACCTTTGGGGATTCCGCAGTGTGAGTGGTAGAACCACAGTGATCCGCGGAGACGGCCCATTTCCTTCTTGTGACCCGCTGGGCCGGGTCAGTGAGCGCCAGGCGCAGCCACCCAAGAGCGGTTGGGACTCCCACGAGGGCAAGTGCCTCAGCTACTGAGAGACTTGATTTGAATGCTGTATTGTCGTTATTTGGCCTGTTTGAAATTGTGATTTTCAGTAAACCGTTGATTTGAAAAGAACTGAGTAGTGTTGTGGTGTCCACGTTTAGTCTTACCTATCACGTGGCGTCACGAACAGCATGAGCCAACCAGGAACTTCAGCGGAGCCTGCCATCAGTGCCCCAGCCCCACCCCCAATTCTATTGCCTATGGGGGCAGCCATGTTAAATGTGCCCAAATATGACGGAAAGAGTGTGACGCTGATGGATTGGGCCGAGAGGCTACGAGCAGCGGCCCGACTCTACCAAGTACCTCCCCCACACCAAGCAGATCTCGCGTTGAGCCTGCTAGAAGGAGATGCTCGTGCAGCAGTAGTAGTCCTCCCAGTCTGTCAAAGAGCGACCCTGGAAGACATCATCGCCAGGCTCGAAACCCTATACGGAGACACTACCTCAGTTACCGATTTACGGAAAAAGTTCTATACCCATAGTCAACGGGAAGATGAATCCGTCCAACAGTACTCGGTCGCACTCCAACGATTGTGGAACCGACTTAGCAAGAAAGATCAAGAGGGGTGCGCGGCTGTCCCCGACCCGGACAGGGTGCTTCGGGACCAATACGTGTCTGGGTTGAAGAATAGAGCGCTAAGAAGGAGCCTCAGAGACTATATACGGACAGAGCCGCATTCCGCCTTAGTGGACCTAGTTCGAGAGGCCATAGAGTGGCAGCACGAGGGAGAGGATGGTGACGTTAGTGTACACAACTCTACCGAAAGGGGACCGCCTCCGAAAATGGACCCCACACCAGAGAGTGCTTTCCTCCGAGACTTTGCCAGGGATGTGAGGGAGTCCATGAGGGAGATGAGAGAAGAGATCAAGCAGCTGAAGGCGGCAAGTTCTACCCGGGAGGACCGTCCTCGGCAGAGAAGATTTGATCCAGCCGAAATTCGCCGGTGTTGGGAATGTGGCCGACCAGGACACCTGGCAAGAGACTGTCAGGCCCCTAGGATGGAAAGGCCACCTTTAAACTAGAAGGACCCGCTGCTGAGGGCCGGGTGGCGGAAGTTCCTTGTAGAGGCCCTCTATCATCCACACAGAGAGCTATTGGGTGCTGCACAGGAATAGCAGCAGTACAGCACAAGGTGTGGAATCTTAGCCAAGCGGAAGGAAAGTTTATTGCTAGTCGAGTAAAAGGGACGGTGAAGTGCTTTCACGTCCGAAAGGGCTACGGTTTTATTCGCCGAAGTGACCATAAAGGCGATGTGTTTGTCCACTGGTCTGCTATAAAGAGGAGCAACCCCCGGAAGTCTCTGCGCAGCGTTGGAGAAGGAGAGATGGTAGAATTTGATGTAGTGGGAGGAAGAAAGGGCACTGAAGCTGCCAATGTCACAGGCCCCGGTGGTGTTCCAGTTAAGGGAAGCAGATTTGCACCTGACCGGCGGCGACCCCGTCGGCCCTTTCACCAGCTCAGGTCAGAGAGTTTAGAAGAATCGAGAGACCCGGCCATAGGTCAAGTGTCAAGTCAAACGTCTCGTGACCAGCCATCCCTCCTTTCCCCTGCAGCTGCGGAATTCACACCAGCAGTCAAGACCAGGATTGATTACTAAAGAACCACCGTTTCAACAGCCTTTCGTCTGTTCAACTGACCAGCCTAAAGATCAGCGGGACCTGTCGACAGTAAGACAACCGGATGCAGTGGGATTCCAAGAGGTCGACAAAAAGGAGAACACAGCTCTACAAGGATGGGGAACTGTAACCGCTACAGAAATGAATGCCTGGCTAGCCTCTGTGAGTGCAAGGGACTGCACTCGAAAAAGCCGGGGGAAGTGTAAGGGGGTGATACGGCCCTTCTAAAGTGAACTGTCTTCCCATGTTTAGTGGTATTTTTCTTCTGTGTTATCCTGTGTATGCCTGTCATATTATTAGCAGCCACAAGGTGTCACTGCAGGACGAGTGACTGAGGAGGCAGGGCTGGGTGACAGGAAGTGGAAGTGAGTGAGAGCCATGGGACTCAGGGGGAGAAGAGAAAGAGGACTTGTGTGACAGAGGGGGAGCACAGTGACCAGGCTGCCGCCATTTGTAGGAGAAGGATCCTTGGCTCAACGTTCCTGGAGGAGGACTAGCTGGACATTCACTACAGCTCAGCGGTGTCAGGAGACACAAGGGAAAATATGTCGTCTTCTTCAACAGACGAGCAGACAGCAGAGGTAAGGGTGGTATGCCGCGTGGTAGTGAGTAGCTCTCGCTCTGACCCGCGGAGGCGCACGCGGTAATATATCCGCCGGACTCACGCCGTAGCCAAAGGGCGAGGGGCATAGCTTCCACCTTTGGGGATTCCGCAGTGTGAGTGGTAGCACCACAGTGATCCGCGGAGACGGCCCATTTCCTTCTTGAGACCCGCCTGGCCGGGTCAGTGAGCGCCAGGCGCAGCCACCCAAGAGCGGGTGGGACTCCCACGAGGGCGAGTGCCTCAGCTACTGAGAGACTTGATTTGAATGCTGTATTTACGTTATTTGGCCTGTTTGAAATTGTGATTTGAAGTAAACCGTTGATTTGAAAAGAACTGAGTAGTGTTGTGGTGTCCACGTTTAGTCTTACCTATCATCCATGGTTAGCATCACTGCCTTACAACAATGGTCCCGTTGGTTTAAATACACCTGGGGCAACACCTGCAGAGATTTGTTCCTGTGCTTTTTGGCTGTTTTTGAAATTGGTGCCAGTGTGTGTGTGTATGTGCATGTGTAGGTGAGATATGTAAAGTAAGATTCATCTCCAAGCTACGTTTTCTATACATCAGTACAAACCATGTCTATATACATAACTGGTGAATTAATGACCGGAGCACTTCTGGTTTCACTGCAACTTATTAGATGACTGCACACATCATGGTTATTTAGGACCCACATATATTTGGGATATTGTGCCCAATACTACAAATTATAGGAGTATAAGCAGCCAGTGCCCATATAAAAGCAGGAGCCAGCAGGTAGAGTACAGGTCAGAACTCTGAGGTGACCTGATATTCTTTTTGAGACATGAGAATTGTATTGATGTTTTGAGCTGTACAATGAAGAAAAAAAAGCTGAACATACATGGCACAACTTGCAATTCGCTGCATAGATACACCTGAGCAGATACCGAATGTAGACAATAAGGCACAATCAAAAGATAAGACTGTTACAATACGACATTATATAAAGAATGATTGAATTCACTTTAAGGGTATGTTCACACGGCCTATTTACGGACGTAAATCGGGCGTTTTGGCCCCGAATTACGCCCGAAAATAGCGCCTCAATAGCGCTGACAAACATCTGCCCATTGAAAGCAATGGGCAGACGTTTGTCTGTTCACACGAGGCGTATATTTACGCGCCGCTGTCAAATGACGGCGCGTAAATAGACGCCCGCGTCAAAGAAGTGACCTGTCACTTCTTTGGCCGTATTTGGAGCCGCTATTCATTGACTCCAATGAATAGCAGCGCTAATTACGGCCGTAATTGACGCGGCGTTCAAGCGCCTGCACATGCCGGTACGGCTGAAATTACGGGGATGTTTTCAGGCTGAAACATCCCCGTAATTTCAGCCGTTACGGACCCCCGCCGTGTGAACATACCCTAATACATTTAGAGAGAAAATCTAAATGTGCATGTGTAGGAAATTAAACAAATGAAAATGAAACATACAAAAAAACATCTCTGATGCATGCTGTTGAAAGAGACCGTAGCTCACAAAGCTCAGGTGACTAGATATTCCTTATAATTCATGGGGAAGTAGTGTAATGGCCACTGTCGCGGACTGCCGCCATTCTTCACCTTTAACGGCCGCGACCGCAGACCTCTGGCTTCTTGCCAGCGTTTCAATCCTTGGAGACGCCAGCACATGCGGCCATCCTGCTCTGCACTGTCTTCTAGGGTGCATGCGCGTGCTCGTACCCGGTCTTAAAAGGCCAACGCGCACATGTAAAAAGTTCCCTAATCAAACCCCAGATCGCTCTGCCCTTCCACTCCTTGCCTGAATGTTGTTGTCTACCCATGTTCATATTGCAAATGGTCCCTTAGTTGTTTTCTGCTTCCTGTATCCTGTTGTTGTGTTTTTTCTGAGCCTAAGCCTTTAGTTGGACCCAAGTGTGTCATCAGCCACGTCTGGTGTCATCTGCCACGTCTGGTGTCATCTGCCATGTCTGGTATCATCTGCCACGTCTGATATCATCCGACACATCTGATGCCATCTGCCACGTCAAGTTCCATCTGTGCCAAAGCCTCTTCTACACCTCGTGTCCGTCTGGACTCTTGTGCTAAAGACTTTGCATTTGACTTTGCATAAACTGTTGTTTGGCCAGCTGCAACTCCGCTACAGCGGAGCGGCCTAGGATCGTGACAAGTACATAATTCCGTATAATACACACCTTAGCTACTATAAAAAACAATCAAAACAACAATGGCATCTGAGGTGTGTATAAGGATGTTCTACAGCAGCTGGGGCAGTACTGTGTAATACACACATGAGCCTGTTATTTTTTTTTTTGCTTTTTCATGAGAGTTAGCATGGCATATCAGCCAATCAATGATTGGAACAATATAAGGAGCTTCCTGTAAAAGTAATCTGTGAATGTAAGAGATACATATAGTCCATGTAGCGAAATCATCTCTGTATAGTTGTCAGATTCTGACTTCCAAATAAGATGTATGTAGAAATATTATTTAAGGACATGTCAATGGAAAATTTACTTTTCTAGGTTTACTACATGTTTACTATATGATATTAATCAAAGTTGTACTTTCGTTTATTGATTGTATGTTTATTTATTTATTCTATGTCCCCCCAATTACCTTTTACGCTTCTCTATTATTCTTGTTCCCTAAATATGGTAACCAATAAATTCCTTAACGTCTACATAGGGGCCTGTTAACTTAAAAAGCCCCATCACTCTCACATTTGACTAGGCAAAATTAGATCTGTCTGTAGCCATTTAGTCACTTGGATGCCTATGGATTTGTTGAAATAACGTGTTTTAGATGCCTCTGAGACCAATAAGGGAACTGTGGAATATGTAACCAAAGTTATTGAATAATGAATAATGCTGTTCCCCAATATTCCCCCAGAAGTTGAGTCTACATAGAATAGCAGCATAGTATAGGAATGTGACCTTGCTGTGTCTGCAGTGGGTTGCATAGCATCAACATTTGTCTAACATTGATATTATCATGTTGGAAAATAATACTGACACTCATATGTTATTCCCAAAGCGTCCATGGCCAGAGCAGGGTATTAACCCCTTAAGGACGCAGCCTAGTTTGGGCCTTAGGGCTCAGAGCCCATTTTTCAAATCTCATATTTTAATTTATGTGGTAATAACGTCGGTATGCTTAAACCTATTAAAGCGATTCTGAGATTATTTTCTCGTGACACATTGGGCTTTATGATAGTGGTAAAATTTGTTCGATATATTCAGTGTTTATTTGTGAAAAATTGCAAAATTTAGAGAAAATGTAGAAAAAATTAAATTTTTCTGAATTTAAATGCATCTGCTTGTAAAACAGATGGATATACCACCCAAAATAATTTCTAGTTCACATTTCCCATATGTCTACTTTAGATTGGCATCGTTTTTTTGAAAAAAAAATTATTTTTCTTGGACGTTACAAGGCTTAGAACATAAACTGCAATTTCTCATATTTTTAAGAAAATTTCAAAAGCCTTTTTTTTAAGGTACCTGTTCAGTTCTGAAGTGGCTTTGAGGGGCATATGTATTAGAAACCCCCATAAAACATCCCATTTTAAAAACTAGACCCCTCAAATTATTCAGAACAGCATTTAGAAAGTTTTTTCACAGGAATTAAAGCAAAGTGGAGGTGAAATTTGCAAATTAAATTTTTCTTGCTGAATTTCTATTTTATTCTATTTTTTTCTGTAACACAGAAGCTTTTACCAGAGAAACACTACTAAATATGTATTGTCCAGATTCTGCAGTTTTTAGAAATGTCCCACATGTGTCTCTAGTGCGCTCGTGGACTAAAACACAAGCCCCAGAAGCAAAGAAGCCCCTAGTGCATTTTGGGGCCTCTTTTTTTTTTTTAGAATATATTTTAGGCAGCATGCCAGGTTTGAAGAGGTGTTGAGGTACCCAAAAAGTAGGAATCCTCCAAAAGTGACCCCATTTTGGAAACTACACCCCTCAAGGAATTCATTTGTGGTTGTTGTTACCATTTTGACCCCATAGTTTTTTCACAGAGCATATTTGAATTGGGCTGTGAAATTAAAAAAATTCAATTTTTTCCAATAAGATGTCATTTTTGATAAAAATGTCTTATTTTGACAAGGAACAAAATGCCCCATTTTGTTTCAAAATTTGTCCTGAGTGCGGCAATACCCCATTTGTGGTGATAAACTGCCGTTTGGGCCCATGGGAGGTCTCAGAAGGAAAGGAGCGTTATGTGTTCTTTGGAGTCCAGATTTTGCTGGATTGGTTTTCGGGTGCCATGTCGCATTTGCAGAGCCCCAGAGGTATCAAAGCAATGGAAACCCACCAGAAGTGACCCCATTTTGAAAACTACACCCCTCAAATAATTCATTTATGGGTGTTGTGACCATTTAGACCCCCACAGTTTTTTCACAGAATTTATTTGAATTGGGCTGTGAATTAATTTTTTTTTAATTTTTTCCAATAAGATGTAGTTTTGGCTCAAAATGTCTTATTTTCACAAGGAATAAAATACTCCATTTTGTTGCCCAATTTGTCCTGAGTGCGGCAATACCCCATTTGTGGTGATAAACTGCCGTTTAGGCCCATGGGAATGATCAGAAGGAAAGGACCACCATTTGGCCTACTGGGTATTTCCTGGTTCTAAGTCATGTATGCGGAAGCCCCTGAGGTACCAGTACAGTTGAAACCCCCAAGAAGTGACCCCATTTTAAAAACTGCACCCCTTAAGGCATTCATCTAGAGGTGTAGTGAGCATTTTGACCCCAGGTATTGTGTAAAAGATAGTGCGCAGCAGATGGTACAGAGTGAGATTTGCAATTTGCTATACATATATGCCATTTTAGTGTCTGATATATTGTGCCCAGCATGCGCCACCGGAGACATACTCCCCATAAACTGTAATGTCGGTTCTCCTGGGTATGGCAATACCCTAGATGTGGCTGTTAACAGCTGCCTGGGCACACAGCAGGGCCCAGAGGGTAAAGATGAGGGGGATAAGCTGTGCGTAGTGCATCAGGGTAAGTAAAACTGGGGTAGATTGAAAATCAAGGGATGTATGATAAATTTTTAAACACTCTTTTATACAGAGCCCTGGTTTTTCGGGACATTGATATATTGTGTCCTTCCTTATCCCCCTCTTATATCTCCTGGAAAGTGTTGCCCTGGTACGATGTGTGTGGCCTCGCTTCCAGAAGTACTGGGTGCCCCCCTTCCTGGTCCCTAAAGATTAGTTTCTTTAGAACCACCTCTTGAAATTCCAGGAAAGTTCCGATCTGCCCTGTACATCGACGTAGCACGTACGCATTGTACAATGCCATCTGTATGATGTGCACGGCCAGCTTCTTATACTACACCGCATGGCGCATGGCGCTGTAGAACTTCAGGACTTGATCTGACAAGTCCACCCCTCTCATGTACCTGTTGTAGTCCAGGATGCAGTCTGGTTTGGGGGTCTCTATACTGGTACGTCATACAGGTACATGGGTACTGGTGAAGCCATGTATTGTTGTCAATACAAGGACATCGCTCTTGTCCTTGTACTTGACACACAATATGTTGCTGCTATAATGTGCCCTGCTTACACCCCTTCTGAGTGTTTGCCCAAGCAGAGTCCTAGGGAGGCCTCTCATATTTCTTCTAGCAGTGCCGCATGCCGCAGGACTTCTGGAAGCGAGGCACTTGAAGAGTGGGACGCTGGTATAAAAATTATCCAGGTAGAGATGGTAACCCTGGTCCAGCAGTGGGTGCACCAAATCCCACACAATTTTTACATTAACTCCCAGTAAGGGGGGGCATTCTGGGGGCTGAGTACTGGTGTCCTTCCCTTCATATATTCTAAATTTGTACGTATACCCTGATTAACTCTCGCACAGCTTATACATCTTCACGCCATACCTTGCCCTCTTACTCGGCAGGTACTAGCGGAATTGAAGCCTCCCTTTAAAATGTACCAAGGACTCATCAATAGAAATACACTTCTCGGGGGTGTATGCTTGGGAAAACCGGGCACTGAAACGGTCTAATAGGGGTCTCCGTTTATACAAACGGTCAAAACTGGGGTCATCTCGGGGTGGGCATGGCTCATTAGCAGTATGATAGATAGATAGATAGATAGATAGATAGATAGATAGATAGATAGATAGATAGATAGATAGATAGATAGATAGATAGATAGATAGATAGATAGATAGATAGTGTAATGGCAGGAAGGAGGTGAAGGGAAAGTGAGCCCTAATCTACCCACCGCCCTGTCCCTGCCTACTTGCAACGACCCGCCCTAGGCGACGAGGTACAACTGGGCGGCGGTCCCTACGCTGGCTAAGTGCACAGGAAGACAAACAGGGAACACGCAAGGGAAGGGGCAGTAGCCACGGAACGCCACGAGGAAACGGGGCGGCGAACGAACAGTCAGGACCAGGACGAAGTGAGTACACCCGAGCGGGCACGGAGACAGAAGCAAGCCAGGGGCAAAGCAAGCAGGTCAAGCAGAACTGCAGCAAGGCAGAAGCACGGCAGAAGCAGGCTGGAGCAAGCAGCAGTGGGGCCAGGAATCCAAAAGAATTACAAGCACTGAGGGAGAGCACAGGGCAGGTAATAAAGGGCAGGGGGCGGAGCTAACTCCGACAGACCAGGCCGCGATAGGCTCTCCCACTCCTGAGCCTGCCACCCTGGTTGGTGGGAGATGGTGTCAGTCGAACAGGTCTGGCCTCAGGTGTGGATTGATTAATCCCAGGAGTATAGCTAGATGAAGTACCTGGCAGATCCCTAACAGATAGATAGATAGATAGATAGATAGATAGATAGATAGATAGATAGATAGATAGATAGATAGATAGATAGATAGATAGATAGATAGATAGATAGATAGATAGATAGATAGATAGATAGATACTTTATTTATCCCCAAAGGGAAATTGATTTACAGTTGGAACATATTATACAAAAACAATACAACATACATCAACAACATATAATAAAATATGTATTAAAAAGCATCATCACACACTACAAAAACATCTTATAAAGTGCAATAGCTTTTGGCATAAAAGATCTTTTAAATCGTTCTTTCCTACATCGAAATTGTAGCAATCGATCACTAAAACAGCTTTGTTTATCGATTAAAATGCTATGCAATGGATGCAATTCCTCTAATTTAATTGCACTAATCTTCCTTAATAACCTTTTATCCAATACCTCCTCAAATAACGGCACCTCACTAACCATGATCGCTTTTCCCTTTTTGATCACCTTATTCAATTTATTCTTTTCAGCTTCTCTAATGTTACCTCCCAACAGACAGCACCATAAAATATAACGCTAGCCACCACAGAGTTATAAAACATTAATGCATACGAAGGAAGTAAAAAGGAGGATCCTATAGGGCGCTGCTGCGTGGTTGTGGTGGAAAGTCAATGAAAAATAGAAGATATATAACAATTATTTATTTGAACAATAGGTGGCTACGCGTTTCAACACTGAACTAGTGTCTTCCTCAGGCCTGAAAATTACAAGCCATGACTAAGGACCCAGATAGGGTCTGAAACGCGTAGGCTACCGCCTATTTCTCATCACTCTCTGAACTTCTGGACATTACCTACCCGTCATCACCATTTTTCTGTTCATTGCTTTTATTCAAATTAATATTAAAACTTGGAAATAGTTTCCTGTTTTAAACAGATTCATTATTCTCAGCGCTGGTTCCAACCTTCTTTTTTCTGCCATATCCCCCGCGTGTGCCGACACGAGGATCCGTGTGCTGACCATCCTACCTGTGACTAGGTGAGCTGGAGGAAATTCTCCTCACTTTTCACTATTCTGATCGCTTCATCATCCCGATCTCTATAGGCTTTTTTCTTTCTGTTTAATAACTCCTTGAGATCCTTTCCTACCCATGGTTTGTCGTTTCCAAAACACTTCACTTGCACCTGCGGTACGATCAAATCAGTGCAAAAATTAATATAATCTGTTATATGTTCTGTAACCTCATTAATATCACATCCGTCTACACCAACGCCAAAAACGCCCCCCAATCTGTTACTTCAAAAAAGGCATTTAACCTCTCCTCTCTTTCATTAGTCCATTTTCTTACATGTTTAATTTCAACCGGGTTTACTGTTACAATTGGGCAATATACAGGGCGACCTAATACCAAGTTATGGTCCGAACGACCCAATGGAGGTAGTATATCGGTACGATATGCATTCCTCACGTTTGCATACAACAAGTCCAGCGTTCTGTCACCTCTTGTTGCACCTTCCACATACTGCATACAATTTGGTAAGACTCCACTCAATGACACATGATTAGAATCCCCTGTTAATACAAAAACCAGTCAGGATATTCAGTCATGATACCTGATATTACAGATGATAAAACATCACACGCTACTTTAGCATCCCCAGACGGCGGAATATACACCACCCCCACCATCACAAAATTTAATTCCCTCGGCAAGTAATATGGTCTTATTCCCACCACAAGCAATTCGATATCGATACTACAATATGTCTTTATCACAGTGATATGCCCTGGATGACACCATTTGCTATTAATGTACAGTGCCACTCCTCCCCCTCTTTTCTTCCCTGTACTCTCAAAGTCTCTATCCGCTCTTACTAATTCGAACCATGGAACTTCAATACTCGCATCGGTTATATCCCTGTGGAGCCATGTCTCGGTAAAAGCCAAAATACTACACTCCCTCACATCACGAACAAACAACCCAATTGCAACCAGCTCATCCATTTTATTTCCAAGAGACCTCACATTCCCCATTAGAACAGATGGAACCGCCGGTTTATACCTCCTTCTTTTTGCCCGTACCTTATGGCCCGCCCTGCACCCCCTAAACGGCCTCCACACATCCCTAGGGATCCTCACTAGTTTAGTAATACCTTTCGGCATATCCTTACGAATCTGTATTAACTCTCTCCTTGAATATTTAATCACAACAATGGTACCCCTGTTAAAAACCACAGAAAAACAATTCAATTCCTGTTTAGAATCCGCAAACTTATTCCTTTATTCCTCCAGAATACCGAGGTCCCTTTGAACTTCCAAAGTCCTGAGTGTCAGCTATCTCCATGGAATAACCAGATGATTTAAGGCACGATGACAAATCAGATTCCCCTAACTGCATCTTCAATAACGATAATATTGGAAGTATGGAAAAAATGGAAAACAGCATTAGGCAAAAAAGCCCTCCTAATCCCTCCATCCTTGTTAGCACTGGTTGCCTCATCAATCCAGCACTTCCTCCAACTTCACTCCTCCAACTTCCCTCCAAACACCCAGCATTCTTTCACTGCAGGCCCCCTGCAGTTTAGGTCAATGCACCATGCGGTCCTGCTGTCTCACAGCTGGTCCAACACCGCGCCTCCTTCTCTCCAGGCACCCCACAGAATCTCTCAGCTGTTCACCTACACTTGTCGGTCTGTGTACCATGCGGTCAGGCTCTCTCACAGCCAGACCAACACCACCTGGAGCACACGTACCTGGCGGTCTGGCTCTCTCACAGCTCACAGCCAGAACACCACTTCCTCCTACCCCTTTGCTGGAGCGCTGGTTCACTGAGACATCCCCCTAGAACTTGAGAAAGACCCTCTACTTGTCACGGGTCAAAACGTTGCCATTTTTACTGGATGTTTGACCAATAAAATAACTTATTGATTGAAACTTGGGAGACGTGTGCTGCTGTTCACCACGCTTTTTCTGAAGATTACATTACGTCAGACTGGCTTTGTCTGATTTTACAGCGTGACACCGCTCCTGATAACGGGATTTGTGCTGCTTCAAATATTGTATTTTTTGGATCCCCCTAGAACTCGTCACGACTCCTCTCCTTTCATCATCCAGTGCCAAGTCAGTCACCGCCGGCTCATTCACGGCTACAAATCCGCACCGCACCGCCGTGAGTCGTGGCGCTCAGCTGCCGACTCAAACACCCACTCCAAGCTACCGGGGTCTACCACCCCCGATGGATCCTCCGCTCCGCTCGTCCTCTACACCGAAAACAAGACACTTACAGCAGGTACAAAGACAGACACACATTGACGTTCTGAAACGGGAGCTGCTCCTGCTTGCTGTCACTCACGCGGCGCACCACAATGTAAGAAGCGAAGTATTGCCTCATTTATTTATTTTTTTAGGTTCCAGTTCAGTTCTGAAGTTGCTTTGAGGGGCCTATGTATTAGAAAACCATATCAAACACCCCATTTTAGAAACTAGACCCCTCAAAGTATTCACAACAGCATATAGAAAGTTTATTAACCCTTTAGGTGTTTCATAGGAATTTAAAGCAAAGTAGAGGTGAAATTTACATTTATTTATTTTTTGTCAGAAAATCCTTTTTATTCCATTTTTTTTTTCTGTAAAACAGAAGGTTTTACCAGAGAAATGCAACTCAATACTTATTGCCCAGATTCTGCAGTTTTGAGAAATATCCCACATGTGGCCCTAGTGCGGTAATGGACTGAAGCACCGGCCTCCGAAGCAAAGGAGCACCTAGAGGATTTTGAGGCCTACTTTTTATTAGGCACCATGTCCGGTTTGAAGAGGTCTTGTGGTGCCAAAACAGTGGAAACCCCCCAAAAGTGACCCTATTTTGGAAACTAGACCCCTTAAGGAATTCATTGTAGTTTTCATGGGGTGCATGCGGCTTTTTGATCAGTTTTTATTCTATTTTTAAGTGGCGTGGGGGCTAAAAAACAGAAATTCTACTAATGTTTTTTTTTCTATTTTTTTTATAGCGTTCACCGTGCGCTATAAATGACATATTCACTTTATTCTGTGGGGTGATACGATTACGGCGATACATACGTAGTGCAGTGTATTAGAGCTGTCAGCTACACACTGAAAGCAAGCATAGTGGGTCCTGACTTTGTCAGGACCCACTAGGCTTCCGTAGATGGCATAGCCGGACACCATTGTTAGGCGTCTGGTTGCCATAGCCACCATCGCTGGCCGCTATCGTGTAGCGGGCCGTCGATGGTGGTTTAACCCCTAAGAAGCCGCGCTCGCTATTGAACGCGGTTTTTAAGTAGTTAATCAGCGGGGACACAGCGATCGGTCCCCACCATAGGAGCTGCGGCAACCACTGTACAAGACAGCAGCTGTCACAGCTTCTGTATGTGTCGGGAAGACTATTCCATCATGGAGCGCGAACGGGATGATTTCCATGATGGAATAGTATGTCACTGAGCGTTAGGGGTTAACCACTGGTAGCTCACAGCAACTCTTCAAAATATTTGTTGTGGAAATTTTGTGAAAGCATTCTGTGATCACATGTAGTGATACAGTTAGGTCCAGAATTACACAGTGACACAAGTTTTGGCATTTTAGCTGTTTACCAAAACATATCGAATGTACAGTTATATAATCAATATGGGCTTAAAGTGCAGACTCTCAGCTTTAATTTGAGGGTATTCACATCCTAATTTGAGGAAGGGTTTAGGAATTGCAGCTCTTTAATATGTAGCTGCCTCTTTTTCAAGGAACCAAAAGTAATTGGACAATTATCTCAAAAGCCATTCAATGGGCTGCGTGGGCTATTCCCTCGTTAACCTTAAGCAGGTAAAAAATCTGGAGTTGATTCCAGGTGTGGCATTTGCATTTGGAAGCTGTTGCTGTGAAATCCACCAGAGAGATAGCACAAATGTTAGGAGTGGCCAAATCAACAGTTTGGTACATTCTTGAAAAAAAAAAGAGGGCACTGGTGATCTCGTGAACTCCAAAAGGCCTGGACGTCCACGGAAGACAACAGTGGTGGATGATCGCAGAATCCTTTCCATGGTGAAGAAAAACCCCTTCACAACATCTACCCAAGTGAAGAACACTCTCCTGGAAGTAGGTGGATCAGTATCTAAGTCTACCATAAAGAGAAGACTTCATGAGAGCAAATACAGAGGGTTCACCCCTCCTGGTCCCCTCACGCTTTCACTGCAGGCCAGGTCTCATACAAGGTACTGACGCCAGGCAGCATGAGGACATTGAATGTGACGTAGCACTCGGGATATTGAGTGCTGTGTCACATATAAGGTCCTGACGCTGCTTGGTTTTAGTACCTTGTATGAGCCATGGCATACTGAGGGAGCCTGATGGGACCTGCTGGGGAGAAGCAAAGATGAGCAGTGAGGTGAGTATAAATATTTTAAATTTTATGTCACGACCACAGTCGTTATGCCAAAATTGTGGCTCACGGCCAACCAAAAGGGGAAGTGAGTAACAGCTTTTTAATCATCATAGAGTTTTACAAGCGTGCCATAAATATTATAGAATCTTTTCAACCCCCTTGAATTTTTTTTTAAAAAGAAATACATATTGGATATTAGAAACATATCAATATTTGCACTTACTCAGCCTCTTTTTATCTCTCTTTTTTTAATACAAGCTAGCTAAATCCATCATGAAGATTCACACTCTCATGGCAAATTAGGGCATAAACTGTGAAATACTTTGAGACTTCAAAAAATATTATATGCTTATTTCCCAGACTGCGAATGGCCTAATTTTTCAAATGTCTGACAGTATTTTCTTAATCAATTTAGAAAAAGAACTTTCTACAGGGTAATGATGCATAGAGCATTTACATTAATGGCAAAGCTGCCTAAATTAGCTCTAAATATAATTAATTAGACATTCCGTGCTGTCAATAACAGGCCCTGCAGTTAGATGGATTATAACTTCAAACAATTCAAATAAGTACATTTATTGAGACTTTTATGGAAAAAAAAAGTTTTAAAAGTCATTATGCACAAAATTTTGATTGCATTGAATCACTTGAAATTTTTTTTTACATCGACCTGTGTACTTCAGTCTTTATCTGCGGACTCTAAGAAACAAGGATTTACATTTTTAACCCTAATTTAAATGCGTATGCCATCAGGATTGCCATACTATACTGTAAGTTTACCCTTTTGGGTCAGTTCACACTGAGTTTTTTTTACGTTGAATCAGCGTCAAGAAGCCCAAAAACGCCTCCCACTCCCCAATGGGAGGCAGAGGCATTTCTCTTCCGGGCGGCTTCTGGCTGCTCGCGGGAAAAAGAAGCGTCATGTTCTTTCTTGCCGCTTTCTTGAAATCAATGGAAGACAGGAAAAACCTGTGGCGATAGTTTCTGGGTGTTTTTTGAATGCGGTCCTTGCATTAGCTGCAGTGGCCGGGGGCCAAAAATGCCACAAAAAACACAGAAAAAAGGCATTAAAACAACGCTGGCAGTTCAAAATCGCCCTAAAAATTCCTTCAGGAATTTCGAGGACGATTTTTTCTGCCTACAAAAAACACTGCGTGACCTACCACTTTGCCTGGTGTTGAAAATCTATTCTAGGAAGCCCTGGATGCATCACTAAGAATAATATATTATCTTGTTTTTAAAACATAAATTCATGTTATCATTAAAAGGATATGCTTACTTTAAAAACCTTTTATTTTTATTTCTCAAATGTAGCTAAAATAAGAACTTAAAGAGGCTCTGTCACCACATTATAAGTGCCCTATCTCTTACATAATGTGATCGGCGCTGTAATGTAGATCACAGCAGTGTTTTTTATTTAGAAATACGATCATTTTGACGGAGTTATGACCTATATTAGCTTTATGCTAATGAGATTCTCAATGGACAACTGGGCGTGTTTTACATTTTGACCAAGTGGGCGTTGTGGAGAGAAGTGTATTAGCATCCGGACCCCCGCGGATGAAAACATTTTATATGTTTCTATGACATATTAAAAGTATTGTAAAAGTGCAGTCACTCTTTAAGCTTGACTTAGACTCAAACCTATTCTAAGATAAACAGATACACCATAAGAACTAAGGCCTCATGCACACGACCGTAGCCATGTGCACGGCCGTGATTTTCGGGTCGGCCAGCCACGGAGTGTGAGCCGCGAGCAGCCCGAAATCGCGGGCTGTGCACATGGCCGCGACCATTATTTTCCGGGCTCTGGGGCCATGCACGGACCATGGAAACCACGGTTGTGTGCATGGCCCCATAGGAATTAATGGGGCCGCAACTCTCCCGTGGATTTTCGGGGGAATTGCGGCCGCAAAAGCACGTTCGTGTGCATGGGGCCTAACAAAGGGGACCTCTTTTTCTACCAAAACTATTCTCTTTTTCTATAAAAACTATATTTATTTTTTTTAGAAATAGTATACAAATACTCCATTATGCCCCGAATAACTGGATACAGTTACATAGTTACATAGTTACATAGTTAGTACGGCTGAAAAAAGACACATGTCCATCAAGTTCAACCAAGGGAAGGGAAAAGGGAAGGAAAAATTTCTACACATAGGAGCTAATATTTTTTTGTTCTAGGAAATTATCTAAGCCTTTTTTAAAGCCATCTACTGTCCCTGCTGTGGCCGGCTCCTGCGGTAGGCTATTCCATAGATTCACAGTTCTCACTGTAAAGAAGGCTTGTCGCCCTGAAGCTTGAACCTTTTTTTCTCCAGACGGAGGGAGTGCCCCCTTGTTTTTTGAGGGGGTTTTACAAGGAACAGGATTTCACCATATTTTTTGTATGTACCATTAATATATTTATATAAGTTAATCATGTCCCCCCTTAGTCGTCTTTTTTCAAGGCTAAATAGGTTTAATTCTTTCAATCTTTCCTCATAACTTAAATTCTCCATGCCCCTAATTAGCTTCGTTGCTCTTCTTTGTATTTTTTCCAACTCCAGGGCATCCTTTCTATGAACTGGAGCCCAGAACTGAACTGCATATTCTAGATGAGGCCTCACTAATGCTTTGTAAAGTGGTAATATTACATCCCTGTCCCGCGAGTCCATGCCTCTTTTAATACACGACAATATCCTGCTGGCCTTTGAAGCAGCTGATTGACACTGCATGCTGTTATTGAGTTTATGATTTACAAGTACACTCAGATCCTTCTCAACAAGTGAATCCGCCAGTGTAGCTCCCCCTAGGACATATGATGCATGCAGGTTGTTGGTACCCAGATGCATAACTTTACATTTATCTACATTAAACTTCATCTGCCAAGTGGACGCCCAAACACTTAGTTTGTTTAAATCTGCCTGCAATTCATGAACATCTTCCATAGTCTGAACTATATTACATAGCTTGGTGTCATCTGCAAAAATAGAAATAGTGCTATTAATCCCATCCTCTATATCATTAATAAATAAGTTGAATAATAGTGTTCCCAGCACTGAACCCTGGGGTACACCACTTATAACTGGGGACCATTCAGAGTAGGAATCATTGACCACAACTCTCTGGATACGGTCCTTGAGCCAATTCTCAATCCAATTACAAACTATACTTTCTAAACCTATAGTCCTTAATTTACCCATTAGACGTCTATGAGGGACAGTGTCAAATGCCTTTGCAAAGTCCAAAAAGACTAAATCCACAGCGGCCCCTCTGTCTAGACTTCTGCTCACCTCTTCATAAAAACAGATTAGGTTAGTTTGACAACTTCTGTCCTTAGTAAAACCGTGCTGGCTGTCACTTATAATGCTATTTATTGTCACATAATCCTGTATATAGTCCCTCAATAGCCCCTCAAACATTTTCCCCACGATGGATGTTAAGCTTACTGGTCTATAATTACCCGGGGAAGACCTAGAGCCCTTTTTGAAAATAGGCACCACATTTGCGCTGCGCCAGTCCCTTGGCACTATACCAGTCACTAGAGATTCTCTGAATATTATGAAAAGGGGGACAGAAATAACTGAACTAAGCTCTTTAAGAATTCTAGGGTGTAACCCATCTGGTCCCGGTGCCTTGTGCACATTTATTTTATTAAATTTAGCTTGGACCATATCTACATTCATCCAATTCAGTATATCAACTGATATATTAACAGCACTGGCACCGGCTACATCAGCTGCTCTTTCTTCTGTTGTATATACAGAGCTAAAGAACCCATTTAGTAACTCTGCCAACTCTTGATCTCTTGTGACCAACTCCCCATTACCATTATCTAGGGGTCCTACATGTTCAGACCTTGGCTTTTTAGCATTTATATACTTGAAGAATTTTTTGGGATTTGTTTTACTATCCTTGGCCACCTGCCTTTCATTTTGTATTTTTGCTAATTATATTACATTTTTACAGATTTTATTAAGCTCTTTATATTTTGCAAAGGCTACAGCTGTACCCTCAGATTTGTATTTTTTAAATGCCCTTTAGTTGCCTAAAGGGGTTCCATACTTTTTAAGATTGATGGCATATCCCTAGCTACACAACTACTGTACTTTTACAATTTTGGTGCCCATTAGTCCAGATCTCCATTTATACAGGACTTTTTCTGGTTGTTTCGCTTTGGGTCGTGTAGTCTTGACACTAGGCACTGTATAATAATCTGCAGTTGGAAAAAACTGCTCCCCAAGAATGCAGTGCAGTAGTTTACACTGTATTTGAATTGCTCAGCTAAACTCATAGTGTGTCTGTGAACAAACTGGACCGATTATAATAGCAACTAGCAGACATCCGAACTCTGGGCTAAAACAGAGACCATTATACAAAATCAGTACTAGAGAATTAAAGCAAAGTTTTTTTTAAAATATAAACTGTAAGATCGTATTTAAGAGTGAATGTAGAACAACAACAACAACACTATTTCATTGCTTAAGTTCAAACTTAAAGAAGTTTTATTTTGGAAGTAGGAACAGACATTTTGTAATTACATTTTTTAAGAAACAAAATTTAGGCAAATTTTCAATGTATCCATAATGTTTCTCCCCCCTTTTTAGAGTGTTTTCAAAACTTATATTACTTGTTGGTTTCTTTTACACAAAAACATTGTAGCAATTTCAGTTCATACAGCTCATACACTTTAATGGGCACAACAAACGAGTAACAATAGTAACAATAGGCTCCATGCTTATAAAGGTTAATGTTTTCTTGGAGTACCATTAAGCTAAGAATACCTTTATAGGTTTAAAGAAATGTAGGCATTCAGGTCAGATTTGACACCAATGTTCATTGAGCTTACTACTGATCAGGGGTGTAGCTAGTGAGCAGCTGAGAGGGCTTGTGCTATTGATGCTGGGTGCCAGTAGGGGCGACAACAAGCCTTGGCCAGGGTATTTGGATACAGGAATGCCCAGCTACGGCCCTGATACTGATGTCAATACTTCTGTGGACGCAAGAGTACTTTGCAATCTTTTTTATGTATTCACAAAAGCAAAGGCACTGGGCATTGTAACTTACATCACATGCTTTGAAGTATTCAGAATACCTGTAATGTTATAATGTACGAACAGGTGAGTAGAAGGTTCAAATACAATTTTTTTAGCTTTGTTCTGTTGACTCAAATCTATGGAAGTCTGAAATCCATTTTGTTTCATCAGATGCTCAGTCTCTGATTTTTACTGAAGCTCTGCTTATTCAGATTGGCTGTTTTCTATAAGCATAAGCCCACCAGTTTAGCAGGAAATGAGTGCTGTACATTAAGAACTGATTTATTTTACCACAAGGATTTGATGATTACAAACAAGCCAACTAAACTATCAGTGAGAAATATACTTACATATTGAGTGCAGTTTGTGATGTGCTTGATAGTGATTTTAGATTTGCAGTGTTGTCTTCATAAGTTAATATGTTCTGGCTTCTACCTTCATATATTGGCTCTTCCTGCATACAATATAAAATAAAAGCTTATTTATTATTAACAATAATCAAAAACCATTAGCCTAAAAATAAGAGGTAAATAAAGAGCAAGCAAAATCCTTTGAATAGACCTAGCATTGCATGATTATGTAATTATAGTGTAGCATACTAAAATAATGTATACAAAATGATTGCATTATCCATTCCATAAATATTTATATGAAAAAATATTCTAACGTTTTAATTTCAAATACTACATTTGACACCACTTCTCAGAAAAATTCTGAGTGCTTTCAGTAAGAGCAACGCAAACATCAGGTGTTAGAAAAATGGTAATACAGCTGATCTTGGTGGTCACCTTGAGGGGGGGACGGGACTTGACTTGACCATCCACCTATTAACAGATAATTGGTCACCTGTATCAGGTCTCATGAGACCAAATCGTATAGCCAGGGGCAGACTAACTGTTTGAGGAATCAGTCACTGGTTCAGTGCCCAGAGCATTAATCGGTCCCATAACCAAACTTCACCATACATCTTTACAGGGGTCAAAGCTGGACACCTATGACATGAAAAATTATATGTTTACATATGTTAGTGGTTACCTGGAGTTAAAAAAAAGTTTCATGCTGCAATCTCCATTCCTTCATTAATTTTAGTTTGCATCCTCCTTGTAGTTTCAGACTTTTCTTATGTGGACATCCCACAATACATGCTAGATGTAAGTTCTGTGTGTCCAGGATACTGTTGCCTTCACTAGCCCATATGCTCTAGCACAGCTTTATTCCTGAACTGCTAAACCCTTCTAATACAGCACCTGTGTGATCTTCTCTACTGTACATACGCTGACACTGCCTTTGTATGTGAACTCTCCCTCTGCAGATTCTGCCATGTGTGCTATCCTCCATATATACACTTTGTGATAGTACAGCCTGTGTGACAACATCCAGGAGCAGTATGCTGTCTAATTTATGTCAGAAGCAGCAGCAGCAGCACAGCCAGCTATGTACAGGTGCTGTAAAGACTCTACAGCAACAAAATGGTAGGACATTTTTTTAATGAAGGCTATTAGGAATGTTGCTTAATTTTGCATTCAGAAAGCAAATCAAGAAAAATGTGAAAAGAATAATCCAATGCAAAAGTGTCCATAGCCTTTTTATTCTGGCTTTGTGAAGAGAAGCAGTGGGTTTAGACCTCCGTATTCGAGAAGCTGAACTCTGACTCCTATAAAAATGGCTGGTACTGTTTCTGAGACCACAATAACCCTGCTAACCTGCAAAGGTTAGAAATAATACTGAATATATATATAGATAAATATATATATATACTACCGTTCAAAAGTTTAGGGTCACTTAGAAATTTACTTATTTTTTAAAGAAAAGCGCAGTTTTTTTTCAATGAAGATAACATTAAATTAATCAGAATTACACTCTATACATTGTTAATGTGATAAATGACTATTCTAGCTACAAACGTCTGGTTTTTAATGCAATATCTACATAGGTGTATAGAGGCCCATTTCCAGCAACCATCACTCCAGTGTTCTAATGGTACATTGTGTTTGCTAACTGTGTTAGAAGGCTAATGGATGATTAGAAAACTCTTGAAAACCCTTGTGCTATTATGTTAGCACCGCTGTAAACAGTTTTGCTGTTTAGAGGAGCTATAAAACTGACCTTCCTTTGAGCTAGTTGAGAATCTGGAGCATTACATTTGTGGGTTCGATTAAACTCTCAAAATGGCTAGAAAAAGAGAGCTTTCATGTGAAACTCGATAGTCTATTCTTGTTCTTAGAAATGAAGGCTATTCCATGCGAGAAATTGCCAAGAAACTGAAGATTTCCTACAACGGTGTGTACTACTATTCAGAGGAGAGCACAAACAGGCTCTAATCAGAGTAGAAAGAGAAGTGGGAGGCGCCGCTGCACAACTGAGCAACAAGACAAGTACATTAGAGTCTCTAGTTTGAGAAATAGACGCCTCACAGGTCCTCAACTGGCAGCTTCATTAAATAGTACCCGCAAAACGCCAGTGTCAAGGTATACAGTGAAGAGGCGACTCCGGGATGCTGGCCTTCAGGACAGAGTGGCAAAGAAAAAGCCATATCTGAGACTGGCTAATAAAAGGAAAAGATTAATATGGGCAAAAGCACACAGACATTGGACAGAGGAAGATTGGAAAAAAGTGTTATGGACAGACAAATCGAAGTTTGAGGTGTTTGGATCACACAGAAGAACATTTGTGAGACGCAGAACAACTGAAAAGATGCTGAAAGAGTGCCTGACGCCATCTGTCAAGCATGGTGGAGGTAATGTGATGGTCTGGGGTTGCTTTGGTGCTGGTAAAGTGGGAGATTTGTACAAGGTAAAATGGATTTTGAATAAGGAAGGCTATCACTCCATTTTGCAACGCCATGCCATACCCTGTGGACAGCGCTTGATTGGAGCCAATTTCCTCCTCCAAAGCACACCTCCAAATTATGCAAGAACTATTTAGGGAAGAAGCAGGCAGTTGGTATTCTATCTGTAATGGAGTGGCCAGCGCAGTCACCAGATCTCAACCCCATAGAGCTGTTGTGGGAGCAGCTTGACCGTATGGTACGCAAGAAGTGCCCATCAAGCCAATCCAACTTGTGGGAGGGGCTTCTGGAAGCATGGGGTGAACTTTCTCCTGATTACCTCAGCAATTTAACAGCTAGAATGCCAAAGGTCTGCTTTAATTGCTGCAAATGGAGCATTCTTTGACGAAAGCAAAGTTTGAAGGAGAAAATTATTATTTCAAATAAAAAAATCATTATTTCTAACCTTGTCAATGTCTTGACTATATTTTCTAGTCATTTTGCAACTCATTTGATAAATATAAGTGTGAGTTTTCATGGAAAACACAAAATTGTCTGTGTGACCCCAAACTTTTGAACGATAATGTATATATATATATAAACCAGGCAGGTCCTGGAAAACTAAAACCTGTATCATGGTTGGTAAAGAAGCCCATGAGCCTTATTGCTTGAAGACACGGGCGATTATTAACTCTCCCCTGGCTGTAGTAGACTCCATCTCTAGTATATAGTGGATGATTATGGACTTTACAGTCTATTGCTATTGCACAGTTTATATCTGGCTTCTTGGTTTGGCCAGAAGTAACATAACTGTTAGGGTGTAGTCTAAGATACCCGTAAAGAGAGACCGCCTTACTGTACCTCTGAGTAAATGCTTACTAGTAATGGGTACTGTAATAATGTTATTTTAAACATAAGTAAACAGCAAAGGTGTCTGAAAGATGGAATCTGGTTGGTCGCTATGAGCAAATCCTGAACTTGTTCCTAGCACTCGTTTTGATTTATAAAAATGTCATTATATATTCATAGAATAAGAATATTGTTATTTTTTTTATCACATTTTTGGATTTTCGATGAATACATCAGAAGTTAAAGCGGTATTACCATATCAAACATTTATGACATATAAACAGGATATACCATAAATATCTGATTGGTGCGGGTTTCACCAAGCGTGCTCGGCTGTTTCAGCAACTCCCAGAGAGGTAAATGGAGATAGCCACACAAAAGTATGCTCAATTCTCCATTCCTTCTCTGCCTGGATGCAGCTGCCGGCAACCGCCTCACCAGGCTGGATGGGTGTCTCCCACTCTCGACAGAGGTGCAAGTCCCAGAGGTGGGACCTGCACCTATCAGACATTTATGAAATATCCTGTGGGTATGCCATAAATGTCTGAGATGGGAATACACTTTTTCTTTTTGGCCAATCCCCTCAATGAGGACAATTATGTATATAATTAAAAATATCTACGGTAAAGGGTGTTTTACACAGGACGATTATCGGGCAGGCAAGCGTTCATATAACGCTCGTTGCCGAAAATTGCCCTGCTGGTCGTATCGTTTTAAAAAAGTTAAATATTATCGTTGTCGGCAGCACATCTCCCTGTGTAAACAGGGAGACGTGCTGCCAACATGATAATAATGGATGGGGACGAGCGATCGGAGTAATGACCGCTCGTCCCCATACACAGCTCCATGTGACAGGAGCAAGCGAGCGCCGATGAACGTTGTCTCGTTGATCGGCGCTCGCTGCATCGGCCGGTGCAAAAGGGCCTTAAGTGGAAATATTTTACGCTCATACTGCATCTCATTTATAGTACTGTCAGAATGACAGAGAAGCACTCTTCAATAAAACATTGTTTCTGAATTTGCAGGATGGAAACACTCACATATACACAGCCAGATAACATTGTGACCTATGAGTGGATATCTCTGGTAGATGACTCACTGTAACAAGATGACAGTGATTAATATATCTGTTTATGGCAGTTAAAAATGGCTGGTTGCCCTTGTAATCTGTGTTAACGTTACTGAAATGACCTTATAAATTTAATAGCTGCATTCTAGGAAATGTGCATACTCCTTCAAAGACAGTACCACATTGCTGGAGCTCCAAGCCAAGATTTTTCTTATCTGCATATTCCAATAAACATATTTTCAGTGGTATAATAAGTAGTTGTTAGGCGCCGTTTAAATGTTTAGGCCCTGTTCACACAGCAGAATTTTTGCGGCGGTATCCGCCGCAAAATTCAGCCTCCCATTGCTTTCAATTGGAGTCGGACACTTCTTTTTCCCTCTAGCTGATTTTTTCTACCAGTGGGAAAAAGAAGCGTCCTGCCCGATCCTTGGGCTGATTCTGCCCGTACCTCCCATTGAAGTCAATGGGAGGAGGAATCTTCCTGCTCATGGCAGGAATAATTTCACGGCGGATTTATTTCGAGATCTCATGTACCAGTGCTGAATAAGTATTTGCTTTCCTTAAACAGGTTTATTCCAATAGCTGCATCCATATTGAGCGAGTAAGGCCACCTTCACATAACGTTTATTGCACTACGTTTGACGTATATGCCAGGAAAAGCTCTCAATGTATATGTTAAAGTTAGACAGTGCAGGATTCCCCAACAGTGGCATCAGAGACCATAGACTATAATGGTATCCGTTAAACCGATACATCATGAAAAGCTATTAAAAAGCTTATGATATATCCATTTGATGGATACCGTGTTAAAAAAGTAACTGGACTACGCGGGATGGAATAGCATAGTCTACTATGCGATTCTGTACCTTTTTGGGGGCATGAAAGATCATAACGTAGTCATTAAACATATAATATTATAGTCTACGGGTGACAGATTGCAACTATAAGGCATCTGTCACAGGCATTCTTCACCCATAGACTAATATGGTATCTGTCTAACATTTACGTAATAAAAAGCAATTAAAAAGCCAAGGACGTATACGTTGAACTTATGCCTGTCACCCATAGGCTCCCATGTTAAAAGTACAGACTACCGCGCGGTATACTTTTTTTTGGTTTGCTCCTGCAGGACGGATCAGTGTAGTCTACTACACTAAGGTATCATGAACTGTTCAGGTAGGATCCACTAAGATCTCAGCATTATACAACTTCTGCAAAACTAAGTTTGGAAGGTTGAAGATTGAACCTATTCTTAGCAAAAGCCTAAATTTCTCAGAGGCTCAAACTCACCATATGTCATTGACTTTGAATAATAATAAAGAATTTCTGATTGAAAGACAATATAATAGAATAAGTGACCAATATATGTGAACAAAAGAACAGAGTGACTGCTGCAGCGCTACTGATGGTCGATGAAATGTCGAGAAACAACATATAGCATACCCCATATCACCATGATGCATATTGTAATGCAATAGGAGAGAATTACAAATGCATTTGCCCCAACTCGGCTTCACTATGCACAAAAAAGTAAGAATTCGTTTGCTTTAAACATTTTCTCTTTGTTCACCTACAATTTTATATATCGCTCCTACATTATGCAGCTTTTATTAAGAGCTTGGCCTTTTGTTATAACCTCTTTATCTGTCAATCACTTATTTCCCCATCTTTCCTTTACATATTATAAGGATTTATCATAAATTTATTTTTTGCTTTGCTCTTAGCTATGCATATTTACGATTTTAGAAAAAGTTTTAGATCTTTGAAACTTTTTCAGTTTCATTTTCAGTTATAGCCAGTATATTTGAGGTCAAGTAAAACTTCCTAGAAACTTTCTAGAATTGACAAACTTTCAACAACCTGTAATACAATTCCTTTAAGGCACTGACAAATATTAAAGAACTTCTATACAAAAAGGTGAACCTACACTTGATAATGACGATACACAGTTGATCATTTATGGTCTGTAAATCAGTTGTCTTCCATATTAATTTTGGTGTCAGTCACCACCGTACGAGGCTACCGTATACAGGTCCGCTATCAGGGAAGTACAAAAGGTTCTGCCTTTAAGGGCCTTACAAAGTATGGTGCCTGCTGTGTAGCCCGCAATCCACCAGCATAAATTTCTCAGTGCAATTATGGATTTTTTTTTAGCATACTGCACTTGCAGTGTCAAAAAAGGCCTCTATACTAAAGTTATAATTATCAAACATCACTCTTTGTAACAGTTTTATTTGTTTCAGAAAAAGGGTCACTATGTGCAACTGGCATATTTCAGCAGCTACACCATATTCCTGTTGCATACATATGGTAAGCTCTAGAGGGGGATCGGGCGAGGCTAATATAATCATTAATATGATCTTTAAAGAAACACTTCGGCAATTTTTATTTTTTTTTGCATATTCCAGCAATATTCTAGCAGTGTCATTTGTTTCTTCCCAGCTCAGTTACGTCTATACATTTTAAACCCTTTTATTATAGACAGCTGTGCCATGTGATCTCAGTTTGACCACCAATCTAGACCATGTTCTCATGTGTAGACAGGAGGTCACTCTACCCTGTGTAGATGACTTTCTGTGAACTACAGGATTACATCATCACCAACCAAATACCCCCTGGCAGCACTGAGACCCCTCCCTACCGACACAGCTCCACCCTCCTTGTTTCTCTTTATGTCCCCTCATGCATAGAGTACTGCTGAAGAGATTATTTCATTCCTATATAAGGGAACAGGAGTGCAGTGATATATGTAATAGGTGAGTCCATACAATGATTAGCTGAAGAGTTATAAAACTCCCATTACTCACACTACTGGTCTACACTGAAAGTTGTGGGAGGAATCCTCCAGCTCACCGTTTAGCAGGTCTTCAGTGCAGGCTGTGCCCGGATCTCCGTGACGGCACACGGTGGAATCAATAAGAAATAAAGGAAAAGCAGTGATCCAGCGCAAGGTAATTTTAAAAGGAAACATGGTTCCAATTTTATTAAAAAAAACTTCTTTAAAAAATGTATGTCTCAGATACGAGGGTGGTTGGCAGTATTCAATAATGCCTATGCGTTTTGGACAGATACGATGTCCTTACTCATGGCTTGTTTACTGGTTTACACTATCTGTATGTGCTGTGTGCAGAGAGTCCAGTGTATTTCTATGAAATGTTGCTCCTCATTGTCTCCTGCTTGTAAGTGCTAAAAGAGAGAAATCTATCACTAGTTGGAGACAGGGTGGACAGGCTGAGCTGCATCAAATAGGATACATTGAGACTTTGCAGTGCTAGGGAACAGCAGTTCTACAGCATTTCACTTATCTATCACAAGCAGGAGGCAGAGAAGCAGGCTGAAACTGCATCACAAAGGAATGCACTGAGACTGCACTTAGGGGACAGAAGTCCTATGCCACTGAACTATAACTTGTCACACTTAAATAGTATGCAGAGCAAGTGCAGTGTGATGAGATTCCGCCCCTTCTGTCTCTGCAAAACCAGAAGCATCAAGGGTAATGTAGGATGCATTAGGGAAATCATATCAGAGGGGAAGAATGACCCAAGATGGCAGACAACCCATAGATGGCATATCAACTAAAACGGTATACACAAGGCACAAACAAGAGCCTTTACATTATTCTTTAATAATAACATATGTTGCACTATATAGGCAAAAAAGATCCCCAAAGGACCACAACATTTATGGTACAGTATTAAAGTTGTTCTACAGCTTTAACATTTTGTCTTAATTTTTCCGAATTCTAACGTTTTAATACGTATGTAATGGACTCTGATTAAGAATTTGGTACCTAATATCTTGGTACTCTTTAGGCATTGTTTTTATTATTTTACAAACACTTATCCATAAAATTTTACTGTAGATGACCTGCATTCTAATTGGGAACATGAGGCAGATTACTATTGTTGTTGCGCCAGAATTCTGGATTACAGTAAGTTGCGCTTTTTTTTTGGTGCAAATCAATTTAGACAAATTTATTATCGATTTGTGCCAAAAAGAACAGAAGTTTGTGCCTCACTAGCCACTTTTTAAAAGCATATAGAAAAGGGTTAGTGGCTTAGCGTCAGGGAACTGTGGCTTAAAATTTGCAGATGAACAAAAAAAATTCGCAAAAAATTGCGTAAACTAAGCAAACCAAGAGCTGGTATAAGGAAGAGAAAAGTGTCATACATTTATAGCAAGATGCGCCAAATTTATCATTCAGGGTCTGCCTGTGATAAATTTGGCGCTCTTCTGAATTCCTGGTCTAAGTTTACAACGTCTAAATGTTAGACAGCATTAGTAAATCTGCCGCTTATGTTGAGTTCAATGTATGAGACCTGTCAATAAAGTGAGACATGGGAGAGCTGTACAGTATGTCTCTTAATCACCCATATCAGTCTCTATCCCTTGTTAATTTCAGTCTAAAATCTGTATAACATACACACTACATGGCCAATGTCTTAGAAAGCTGGGAGATGTGGGAGGAGGCCCAAACCATGTTACAGTACAAGAGAAAATGATTCAAACATTTCGTGGAAAGTTTATCCTTACTCCCTGTTGTGGGATTAATTTTCATTTTTAGTTAAAATGATAACAGAACTGGGAATAGATCCTTCCAACACTAGTGTGAACTGAGCCTACTTCATGTTTTCAAAGTTGCCAGCCTAGAAATAGTGAGATTTCTTAACTACCTTTGTGTGTGAATAGTAATTAGAAAATCAATTAAAAAAAGTTCATTAAAATGAATTGCAATGTGACTTCTACATGAAAATGAGATGACTAAATTTACAAAATTATTCAAATGAAATGTGCCAAAGCCATTAACAGTTAGAGTCTAAAGTAACTCTCGGGAATAATGAACCCAGAACTGCTATTTTAAAATTGTAAGAATTATTGCTAAAATTTGTTAACACTTTGATGCATTCAGGTTGAACACTGTAAAAGTGTCAGGTTTTTGTTGTACAAATTCAGATTCATAGAAATACAGATGTAGCCGTCTTTATCTTGACTTTTAACGCATTAAATACATAGTGGAAAGATCCTTTATCTTCACTTTTTCAATGAATTAATTTTAAATAGCCTTTGTTGTGTGATATCACGGTGCAGCAAGTTATCACAGTCAAGGTAAAGATGGCTACATCCGTATGTATTGCAACTGTCCATCTTCTATTATAATAATAATAATAATAATAATAACAACAACAACCTTTGTTTATATAGCGCCAACATATTCCACAGTACTTAACAATTCAGAGGGCTCAGGTACAAACAAAATCAGATATTACATAGTGACAAAACGAATTTACAAAGTAAAGGGCCCTGTGGAGGAAGGGCCCTGCTTGCAAAAGCTTACAATCTATAAGAAAATAAGGGGTGAAAGGTGCTTGTTTTGTGTCATCGTCCAGCCATCGAAACAAAATAGAGTAGTACACATAAAGCTACATGAGCCAATCATCAGCCAGTATCTGTGAATGACAGATATGACGTGCATTAGGATGTAAGGAGTCTGGGGGGGGGGGTACTATTGAATCATGGGGTCATATATTGAGGAATAATGGTGAGAAAAGAACAGGAGTATATTTATACAATGTGGTTGACTTGCCTAAAAAGATGTGGGTTTTAGGGAAAACGTAAAACTATGGTTGTTGGGAATTAATCAGTTTGTCCTGGGTTGCGTATTCTAGAGATCTGGTGCAGCACGAGAATAGTCTTGCAGATGGGAGTGGGAGGTTTGGATTATGGAGTGATAGACAGAAATGAGGGGGGATATAGGGAGGTGCAGCACTGTGGAGAGTTTTGTTGGTGAGAGTTAAAAGTTTAAATGTTATTCTAAAGTGAATGTGACACCAGTGCAGTGACTGGCACAGGGTAGAGGCATTGGTGTAGCATTTGGACAGAAAGATGAGCCTGGCTGCTGCATTCAGGGTATATGGGAGAGGGGAGAGTTTGGGGAGGCGAATACCAATTAGAAATGAGTTACAATAGTCAAGAAACATTGAGAGTTTTGACTGGCTCCACAGTAGGACAGTGGACGGAGCCCGTAGAAGTGGTCAGTAATAAACAACTCCTGCAACAATCTGACTTCAGCCGTCCATACACATTAGAAAATAGTCGGCCGAACTAGCTGATTTCCTTAGGATCCTCAGACGATAGAATATGTAAGGAGGCCTTTTAACTGCCTTTTACATGTACTGTTTAATTGCATCATGTCTGATCCTGCCAGAGGGATCTGGCAGCGGCTTATTTCCTTCTCCCCATGAAAAATAAAAATGCACAGGGTACATGTCTATTTCAATTGGGAGAGGCAAATAACAGATATATGTGGTTCTTCCTTACCCTAAAGTGGAGGGTTCAGAAAAATGGTTCAGAGAAATGAGGCAAATCACAACATAACTCTGAGCATTATGGAAAACTATTTCTAACAACTAATAATCAATCAAAGTGGATGTTAAATCGGGTCATTTGTGCCCTTCAGTTCACTGTTGATGACTTGTGCCCTTTATTCTCAGTATGCTGAATGTATGACCTGGATGTATACATCTGCTTGCTATATAGTTGCATACAGCGTCCAATACTGCGTGGTATTACATACCGCCCAGATGCTTTCCAAAAAGGACACTGTTTTGACATATTTTGTTTCCATTGAAGTCTATGGAGATGTTGCTGGCATATACCGCGAACATGCACTGCAAGTGCAGTGTGAACGGAGATCTATTATGCTTGGTGTTTGCAAGAATTTCCAGTATGTTAACATAGTTTGCCACAATATCATTTTCAAGAAAGCTTCACTGCTCAGAGCAATATAGCAATACTTTCTTTATTATGACTATCATTCATGCGTTCTGAATAGTCCAGCTCAATAAATGTTTATATATAAAGCCTGGGAACTGCAATGATGATGGCAAGAAATTAATACGTCTAAAGAAAGCTATGCCTTGTGCTGTTCATCAGCATTAGAATACTGCAATATTTTAAGGGACATACAATTGCCCATCATTTAGGGACAGTTGAAGACTATGTGTCACTGTATTAGCCCAAACTATATTAAAAACTATTGATAACTGTTTTATATCTGGCCGATCTCTGTCTCTTATTTTTCTTTGTTGTTTTTGGCTCTATTCATCTAAACTTTCAGCATACTATAACCTTTGTAAAGTGAATAGTGAATTTTGTAGTCGTTGATTCATTTGTGTTTCCTTCATGACATAGAGCAAGATCAGCATAGTCCCGGTAAAATTATGAATGTTTTTTTTAAAGAAATAAGCAAATATCTGAAAATATATTTTTTCTTTTAGTTGGGAAAGCATTTCTCTGCATGTGCTCAAGTGATGATTCCCTTAAATAGGATCTGTCATAGAACGTATGTTCTCCCATGAAGATGTGCCAATGCCTGCAAATAGTGAATCCAGTCCTAAGAAGAAGTTTTTGGACCTTTCAAAGTCAAATATGAGAAAAAAAAAACGGACCTTCTCTGTCAGTCCATTAAGATGCCTGTTGTATTAGTACAGTATTGTTTTTGTTTTTTTTTACTATAGATTGTGGCACTGATTGTTGCACTGTTTTACATTAAAACACTGAATTACCATAATTATGATATATCCCCAAGCTCGGCATCTCTCATTCTATCCTATGCTGCCTTTGAATAGGGTAGTATGGAAGACCTGACAGATCCGCTTTAAACTCTGTCATATACACCTTAGGCCTTATGCACATGTCAGAACTGTGTGAGAGTTAGGACAGACGCACGTTCCGTAGACACTCTGCGTGTCTCCAAGATATTCTTCCCCAGAAACTATGCTTATGATGTTTCCGCACCTCGACGAACAGTTAAGTTACGGTGATGGCACAGAAACAGATGTTGTGCCCGCGCCATCAGCAGCAGGTGCCAGCTGTACTATACAGTCGACATCCTGCTGCAATGGCCGGGATTGGAGATAACGAGATACCCCAGCAGTATAACCCATTAGATGGCATCTAAGGAATTTAATAGAGAGAGGGCCCTCTTTGTTTCTCATCGGCACCCCACAAAGGCAAGGCTAATAGATTGCCTGTCAGTTTTACCCTGAGTATACCAAAGCATTATATAAGTGATCAGTAGATCGCATTTTGGCGTCCCCTGGTAAGACTAAAAAAATTATTAAATACAGCTTAACAAAGTTAATTAATAAAAAGAAAACAGTGTTCACAGAACAAATATAGTAAAACCAATTTTTCCATAAACGGTGGTTTTATTTAGCAAAAGTGTTGAAAAAAAATAAACATACATGGTATGACCGTGATTGTAACAACCCAAATAAAAAAGTTAATACATTAAAGTATGTTGAACGGCATAAAAAAAAATACCTTAAAAAATGAAGGTGGAATTGCTTTTTTTTCAACTCTCCCCCCAAAAAACATAATAAAAGTTAATCAATAATATGAATCCCAAAATTGTTCTATTAAAATTATGACATGTCCCGCAAAAAATAAGTCCACATACGGCTATTTTGACAGAAAAATATGATCATTGTTATTGTGCAAAAGTAGTAAAACATCCCTAAAAATAAAATATATACATATTTGGTATGGGCTATAATTGTACCAACCCACAGAATAAAGGAACATGTTATTTATGATGCACGGTGAATGGAGTAAAGTTAAAACACAAAAAAATAACAAATGCAGAATTGCTGTTTTTTTCCATTCCCTTAAATAGTCTAATAAAAGGCAATCAATAATCTATATGTACCCCAAATTGGTTCTATTAAAAAATATGACTCGTCCTGCAATAAAAAAAAAAAGCCCTCAGACAGTTACATTGAGAGAAAAACATCAAAGTTATGGCTCAAGTACAACAAATCTCACAAAAAAAATAGACCTAAAAATGTTTAGACGCTCATTTTACCATTTATTGTAACATTCTGAAGCGCAGCTGAAGTAAAGGGATACACTGGTGGATTTCAGTATCTGTTGCTCAGTTTCTATGGCAACATAGTTCGGGCTTATGATTACTGATCGTCAGCCTCATTGTTGTGCTTCCATGGCAACATATTTGTGCAGCGTTAAAAGAGCACTGCTTGCTTGATATGGAAATGGTGACACTGGAATGCAATGCACTGTGTTCGCAATATATGAAAATGCGGCAGATAGTGAACATAAGATGGGGTGGATTCCAATACCTTCCTTTAAAAACTAAAATTTTATAATACTATTATGAACACCGTTCTACCAAGGCAGTCCGTATATTCTTGACACTCATGTGTTACCCAGGAACCTTGTATCCAGGTGTGTACTAAATGCCCAGTCCAATGTTAACCCCTTCTGGACGAAGATGTTTTTTGATTTTTCATTTTCATTTTTCACTCCCCGCATTCCAAGAGCCATAACTTTTTTATTTTTCCGTCAATAGAGTGGTGTGAGGGCTTATTTTTTGCGGGACGTGTTGTCGTTTCTTTTGATACCATTTATAGTTCCATATAATGTACTGGGTAACTGAAAAAAAATTATTTGCGGGCTGAAAATGGAAAAAAATGTGATTCCTCAATTGTTTTTTGGGTTTAGTTTTACGGCTTTCACTGTACGGTAAAAAGGACAACTTATCTTTATTCTGTGGCTCAATACGATTTACTGCGATACCAAATTTATATAGGTTTTTTTTATGTTTTACTACTTTTATTGATAATAAACGTTTTGTTAAAAAAAAAATGTTTTGTGTAGCCACATTCTGAGAGCCATAACTTTTTATTTTTTTCCCCGATTGAGCGATGTGAGGACTTATTTTTTGTGGGACGAGCTGTAGTTTTTATCGGTACCATATTTTGGTACGTAGATCTTTTAGATCACTTTTGATTAAAAAAAATTAAAGCTAATTTGACCAAAAAATAACACTACATTGTAATAGTTCAGACTTGTACGGACGCAGCGATACTGTAAAGGGAAGTGTTTTATATATTTATATCTATGTACATGTGAGTGTAGATTATATATATATATATATATATATATATATATATATATATATTTGTCTGTACCAGGTAATTAGACACCCTGGGGGATAGAAACCATAAACAGTGAACTAATCCAGGAAGCAGGAAGTTCCAACTGCCCTTCCATCCCGCCTACTAGATACCATGAGGTAGCCATGAGGCCCAGCCCCCCCCCTTTCACATGCATGAGATGTGATGTCACACAGATGTGCACGAACAAGGTATAAGAGAGTCAACGGCCTCCCACTCTGTCTCTTATGTTCCTGCTCCTCGGCTCCGCTAAGGGACTCTTCCCTCCTGGTCTGCTCTTGCCTCATGGCCCTTACCTGAAGACACACCAACTTGGACCACATGGACCGCTAAGAATCCAGCAGCTACATGTTATGCTCTTCCCCTCCTTACTTCAACTCTTTACCTGCATACCTGTTTAACCCTTTCCCACCATTTACCTACTACACAGCAACCCATTCCCCTTATTAATCCATTGCTGCTGTCTACCCCTTGCAGTTTGAAAACCCTTCCCACTGTTGACCCTTTTAACCCTTAGTGTATAGGGAAAGTTATATTAAGAGGGAGTGGGACAGAAATGGTGAGCGTGTATTGTATTGTAACGTAACTGTATTCATATGTATGTTTAGGTATGTGGGTGGAGGCATAACATAGGATACCGTGTTTATACTGTACTACGTATAGTGTGAGTATACTCAGTATATATTAACGTGTTATATGTATTGGGGTATACTGATACTATACTGTGATCAGTTACTGTGTTCTGTGTTTAGTTGGTGTATTTTAGATGTAAGTGTGATTATTGTTAGTAATAAATATTACCCTTTATTTACTATACAATTGTATTTATTGTACGGTCTTATTCCGTTGAGTAGAAGCAAAGCAAGTAGACGTTAGTATAAGAAAAAGGTAGGGGAACTAGGCATAACCCTAGTGACCCTGATTATAAAGGAGGTAGTAATAGTGGGGGACACAAGTAGGTGAAACCCGCTATTACACCAGCCCTTTTACACATGTGTGTGTAGTATCCTTTTTCAGATACCAATTTTGTTAACTTTTTTATTTTTTACATTACTTTAGGGGGAAAATGGGAAAACTTTTTTTAACTTTTTTTCACACACTTTATTAGTCCCCCTAGGGGACTTGAACCAGCGATCGTTAGATCCCTGGTACAATATACTGCAACACTAACGTCTTGCAGTATATCGTCATTTTTAAAGGAATCTGTTAGCAGAGGCAGATTGAAGGCAGCCCTGGGGGCCTTCATTAGGGCCCTGGGCTGCCATAACAACCATCGTCAACCCTGATCTCACTCCTGGGGGGGCGATGACCTGCCGGAGATGGGCCACCCCTGTCTTTTCAATGCCTCAGATGCTGCGGTCGTGATTGACAGCTGCATTTGAGGGGTTAAACAGCCAGGAGTAGCGCGAACGCTGCTCCCGGCTGTTAGTCCCAGGTGTCCGCTGTCAAATACAACCGACACCCACAACATATGGAGTGCGCTCCAAACTTCACCCCCCGCACCCGGACATAATGGCACGTCAGGGTGCGCGAAGGGGTTAATCTTCAGTGAAAATGTCATGTGTTTTAAAAGAAGAATCTTCTTAACAGGAGGAATGAAAAGACTAAAATAAATCATGTAGTACCAAAAGTATGGTTGAATAAAAAAAATATGTTCATCAAGACCAGTTGCTAGAGATCCACTGCCTGACAACCGTTCTTAAAAGACAGTAGTCAATATGCAATATCTCCGTAACAACCAGTCTCAAAAGACTGAGCTGTTTATTTCAGAGCTTCCAGCATACCCTCCAACTTTTGAATATGGGAAGTAGGCAGGGGCGTAATTAGGAAAGACTGGGCCGCATAGCAAACTCTTAACTGGGGCCCCCAGGTGCCACACGCAGCCCGCCTTATATATAGTGCCCCCTGTAGATTGTGCCATACAGCCCCCTGTAGACAGTGCTATACAAACCTCCCTGTAGACAGTGTCACACCCCACTTGTAGATAGCACCCCCAATCTCCCCCTTGTAGATAGCGCCATAAAGCCCCCCTGTATATAGCACCATACAGCTCCCCCTGTATCTAGTGCCACAGCCCCTCCCTTGTATATAGTGCCACACAGCCCCCCTTAGTAGATAGTGCCACACAGCCCCCCCCTTAGTATAGTGCCACACACAGACCCCTGTAGATTGTGCCACACACAGCCCCCTGTAGATAGAGCCACAGCCCAAACCCTTGTAAATAGTGCCATACAGCCCCCCTAGTAGATAGTGTCACACAGCCCCCCATTAGTAGTGCCACACAGACCCTTGTATATAGTGCCACACAGCTCCCCCATGTGCATAGTGCCACACAGATCCCCCTTGTGTATAGTGCCACACAGCCCCCCTTGTAAATAATGACATACAGCCCCTTGTATATAGTGCCCCACAGATAACCCACAACTGTATATAGTGTCCCACATATAGCCCACCCCTATAGATAGTGCCCTACAAATAGCTCCCCCTATAATGTCCCACATATAGCCCACTCCTGTATATAGTGTCCCACATATAGCCCACCCCTGTATATAGTGTCCCACATATAGTCCACCCCTGTAGATAGAGCCCTACATATAGCTCCCCCTGTATATAGTGCTCCACATCCCCGCATATAAAACCCCCCATGTAGATCGAGCCCCCACTATAGATAATGCCACTCACAATTTTAGTAGAATTTTTTTTTTTAAACTTTACATACTCACATGATCCCATTCACACGCCGTCCGGTGGCAATGCAAATCTGCTCTCTTCTGAGCAGGTTTGCTGGAGATGAACAAGCGGTGTGTCGTTGAAAGGCGCTGATTGGCAGGGCAGAATGACTTGCCTCGTCAATCAGCACCTTTCAACCACGAAAGCAGCGCGATGACGTCATCGCGCCGCTAGCATCATTGAAAGGCGTTGATTGGCGGGGCAAGACATTTTGTCCCGCCAATCAGCATCATGGTAAGGCGCTGAATAGTCTGGCACGAAACGTGCCCGGCCATTCAGCGCTAATGCATGTATAGACACAGGTACAATTACTGCAAGAGGGGGTGGCTGTCGCTAGCACCGGGGCCCCCTCCGCTGCTAGCAACGCCACCGGGCAAGAGAGGGCCCGTACCACCTGGTCCATAAATGTTAGAGACTTGGTGGCGCGGGCCCCGTAGTAGCATCGGCTGCTAGCAGTGCCACTGGGCATATGGTGGGGGCGTGTCGGCGAGCGGCATGTATCCCCTCCTGCTGCGGGCCCCATAGCAGCCACTATGGCTGCTACAGCGGTAGTTACACCACTGGAAGTAGGTACAGAACAGAAAGTACATGCCGGTGATGTCCCCAGGAAGCGTCTGTCACTGATGCCCAATTGAGTGCGTTCCACATATCCTCCATAAAAATGCTTCGCTCTTGGGCTGGGATCAGGCTCTCCTATCTGCGTTTGATGGCTGGACATTAAGTGCAGCACGTCAGATGTAAATTAAAATGTTATCAGCTACAGTGAATGGACCAGGGAGCAGACCATGAACTGCAAGTCATGTGTTTCCCCGGATTTTCTTTGATGCGGATGAATTGAACAAAATTGTATAAAGTGGTACTAGGATTTTTTGGTACTATACCGCTAAAATCAGTAAATTGGGTGGGAATCCAGTAGAGAATAACTAAATACTTGCTTAGATATCCTTATTCCAGCACTGGGGCAGTGGTGGCCATTTTCTCCTCCCTAATGCATTGGAGAACAAGCTCTAATGGTACATATGAATCTATACTGCAAACGCAGATTTCCACCAGAACATGAAGAACTCTGCATACAGTATGTAAGCCGAAGGCACTGGCCATTTCCCAAAAAATAATTAGAATTGGAAACTCTTGTTTTTGTTGAAATTTCCCTTTGTTATAACCTTGTACACTCCCTGGAAAATCCCCATTGCCTCCTCAAGGCCACCATTCTGTCTCATGAGAGGGTCATAAAGAGAACCAGTGTAGCATGGAGACACAGTACATTGTAAAGAATATCAAACTTTTTGTGATGTACCGAAATGGTGATCACCAAAAGTTGCAACCTATATTCACAAACCCTTTTGTAAACATTACAACCACAGCGATCAGCTGCCATCCAGACAGACAGAAATGTAGCATTACATGTCAGCAATTCAGAATAGATTAATTGAGTCTTTCACAGTGTCTCTCCGCTCTCGCTAATATAGGGGTTTTCAGGAAGCTTCCTTAAGATTAAAAATGCTTAGCAATAGTTATTAAAGAGGCTCTGTCACCAGATTTTGTAACCCCTATCTGCTATTGCAGCAGATTGGCGCTGCAATGTAGATTACAGTAACATTTTTATTTTTAAAAAACTAGCATTTTTGGCCAAGTTATGACCATTTTTGTAGTTATGCAAATGAGGCTTGCAAAAGTCCAAGTGGGTGTGTTTAAAAGTAAAAGTCCAAGTGGGCGTGTATTAGGTGCGTACATCGGGGCGTTTTTAATACTTTTACTAGCGGGGCGCTCTGATGAGAAGTATCATCCACTTCTCTTCAGAACGCCCAGCTTCTGGCAGTGCAGAAACAGCGTGTTCTCGAGAGATCACGCTGTGACGTCACTCACAGGTCCTGCATCGTGTCAGACGAGCGAGGACACCGGCACCAGAGGCTACAGTTGATTCTGCAGCAGCATCAGCGTTTGCAGGTAAGTAGCTACATCGACTTACCTGCTAACGCCGATGCTGCTGCAGAATCAACTGAAGCCTCTGGTGCCGGTGTCCTCGCTCGTCTGACACGATGCAGGACCTGTGAGTGACGTCACAGCGTGATCTGGCAGAAGCTGGGCGTTCTGAAGAGAAGTGGATGATACTTCTGATCAGAGCGCTCAGCTAGTAAAAGTATTAAAAACGCCCCGATGTACGCACATAATACACGCCCACTTGGACTTTTACTTTTAAACACACCCACTTGGACTTTTGCAAGCCTCATTTGCATAACTACAAAAATGGTCATAACTTTGCCAAAAATGCTCGTTTTTGAAAAATAAAAACGTTACTGTAATCTACATTGCAGCGCCTATCTGCTGCAATAGCAGATAGGGGTTGCAAAATCTGGTGACAGAGCCTCTTTAAATAATTCTCCTCTGGCCCCCGCTGTTCAAATTTATAAAGCACCACGGCTACTGTATGTAAGCAATGGGCTGTGGTTGGTATGTGATGTCATATCTAGTAGTCACATGACCTCAATGTCTAATGGCTCGCGCTATGTGCGTGAACATATTTAGAGCCATTGGGTATAATGGATTCAGCAAGCCTTGCTGAATAATTTGTAACCAATGGCTCTAAAGATGTTCATGTACGCAGCTAGAGCCATTAGACACCGAAGTCATAGGGTATGACATAATGCAATACTTTAATATGTCATACAGTTATACTTTATGATATCATTTCCGCAAATAAAGAATATGTACTGTAAGATATTTCTATTTTTAAATATTAAATTAAACACTAACTGGCTACATGTTAAAGGCCTTGAAATATGATTTCCATACATTTTACGCTACACTGTTTTCACATAACTCATCTTTCCCACTATTTATCACACACAGCACAAATAAAGGCCCCTAAATGGACAAATCTGTTAAATCATATTTATTGCAAAAGAAGTGAACATATTGCAATAATAGCTTAAGGATCTTCACAGTATATTTCAGAATTGTGGCATCAATACAATAGTGGCATAGCTAATTATATAATGTAAAGGTCAAATCAACAGAAACAAGCAGAAAAGTATTTAAATGTATAATTTCTGATAGCGAGAATACATGACATTTTTGCTGTTAATCCAATTCATTATCTGGAAAAACGTACATATATCCCTGGGGTTCAGCCTAACAGACAGCAAGCGTTATGAAACTCAAAATGCAATTAATTCTCAGAAGATATAACACTGAACGCGGTGTCAGTTTCCATGACAACCAAGAGGCTTAGGACCGGCAACAGTATTAAAACTTTCTAGTAGGAGAAATAAATATAGCTAGCGTTAACCTTTTTTCTTTTTTTTTTAGAAATATTCAATGTTGCAAATTGTACTTTTAAGAAGCTCAAATGTATTTTTTACTTGTGGTAGGGATTTAAACAGCTCTCCTGACATGTCTGTTTTACAAAATACTTGCATTATCGGTGAAATAATAAGTATGAAAACTCAGTGTTGTGCCGTTCCTCCTATAAAAGTATGAATAAATTGCCAACTGGGTGTTACTATTCCCCTTGTTTCCTATTGAGTCTGACACTATCCAATCAGTGGTGACAAAGTCAGAGTATGTAGGGACACACCCTATTGAAAAAAGGAATAGTGACACCCAGTTGGCAATTTATTCTCAACTGGAAATGTCGGGAGCAGACTAAACTCCGGCTATAGGTTGGAAAAAGAGTTAAAAATTCCTCCAGTCTACAATTGAGCAAGATACGTTATACCTTTCTGGGCAAAGAATTTAAGGTCAGTGTGTTGCATCAACTCTGGTAACCTTGAGTTCCTCCACAATGGATATCGGGAGATCAACTGTCATCACTACTCTTATCTGTAAACCTGTACCAAAGAACAACAGACGGCCACCATATTACAAGTGTAACCCCTAATATCACGTTAGTAGGTGCCTTAAATTAACCGACCAAAGCAGCCTCCAGGACTAGTGCTGAGTCAGCTAGAATCCACCACACAGCATAAGATAATTGTGTAGCAGCATTACTATACTATGTACATATGCAAATTTGGTGGTAAGGCTAGACCACCTTGTTGATATGAAGCTTTGATGGCCCTTTTACTCGGGCCAATTATCGTTCATACGAACTTTTGTTTTTTGTGTAAACAGGGCAATGATCAGTCATTGAATGAGTAATTGGCTGATCTGTTAGTTTACGTGGCCAACAAAATGGTCACTAGTTGGCAGCACATCTCCCTGTGTAATAAGGGAGATGTGCTGCCGACATGATAGAAATGTATAAATATACATAACAGATTATTACTCTTTGTGAAAGGAAGGAGCAAATAAGTGCAAATCAACAAGCTCTCCCATCGATCGGCGATTGTTTTCACAGCCCAAATTGTACCGTGTAAAAGGACCCTTAGTGCATCTCTCGGAAATCTGGGGGCCTGAATACTTCATAGAAGACGTATTAACAATACATCTAGGGTGTCAAGGTGTAATTTGGGGAGGGTCTGGGGGCCACCCTATAGAAGTACAATTAGTTTATCCCAGGCTTTGAGTTTACAAGAAACATAATCAATGGTAGGTTAAACATTCAGGGGGTAAAACCTTTGAAATCTCTAGGTATAACAATACCTTAATAAGTGACATGCTCAACAATCATTTGGAAGTAGGGGAAGACTGCGTCAAAAATACTGTAACCTCTCACAAAACTTAAAAGCACCAATGTGAACCTTGTCTTGTCTCTTCATAGGTAATCTCCAGGAACCAGGATCATGTAAAAAAGTAAAAAAAAAAACAGCTCTGACCTCCCTAAATAGATGAAAGGTATGCTTTCTGGACCTCAGAAAAAAAAAAAGATTACTGTCAAAATTTCTCCTACACTCCGGTGCGATGACCAGGGCGTAGTGAAAATGTGTCATATCATGTGGCTGTCTTGTCCAGTGGTTAGAGGCTGTGGCTACGTTTCGAAAATGAAAGAGATTTATTAAGACTTTTGCAAGGGAAAAGTGGAACTGTGCCGTATAGCAAGCAATCACATTTCTTCTTTCATTTTCAAGTGCCTCTGAAAAATGAGAGCTAGAATATGAGAAACTTTGGGTTTGCTATGGGAAACTGGTCCACTTCCTTTGCCATACTTTGCAAATCTTAAAAATTTCCAGATATGATTGTAATACTAAAATCAATCATGAAGACATCAAAAAAAATAAATTTAAACGGAAAATATTAGAGTTTAGAGTAGAGTTTGAGAAGTATAATTACACATGTTCAGACAATTATTACCAAGAAAATTGTAATTCAAAATTTAACAGAAAATATTGAAAAAAAAACACTGTAAAAACAGATTTTGCAGATACAATGCACCAAAATTTCTTAGTGCATTATCTAAATTATTAAAGTTTAAGACAATAAATATAGTGATTGTTTTTGAGTAGAATAATACTGATGTTACCTACATCAATACCCTGGTAGATATTTGCACTGTATGCTATGGGTATATGACTATTTCATTTGAATGATAATTATTTTCTTTGCACACTCTAGATTTTTTAAATTCTGTACATTCTAGACTGTTACTTTTTCCATAGAACTTTAAATATATCCCTGGTTGCCATAGCAGGCTATTTTTGCATACTGTTTCCACGTTATGCATGGTGTGCTAATTATATCCTTTTGATTGTCCTCTGGATATAATGTTCTTAGAATGGGGCAGCAGGCTAATTCTTAATGTGCATGACATGGGGCAGTATTACAATGTGATCTGGAGAAGCATATTTCCAAATGTACTGCATTTCATGGTACTTGCATAAAAACATAGGTTTTTTTGTTGCGGATTTGAGGCTTTTGACTCTTTTTTTTTTTTAAAGGGACAGTTGTAGAAAAATGTTCCTAGAACTGGCACTATGGAAAACCGTACTGTACTGCACATAGGAGCAGTGCACAAAAGATGTATGGATCCCTAGTATAAAATTCTGCCATACAGGTTCCACAGGTGCTGCACATACTGAGATATTCTCTCTTTGAAGCAATGCTTCTATGTGAGGCTGGATTCACACGAGCATGTACGGTCCGTAAAGGACGGAACATATTTTGGCCGCAAGTCCCGGACCGAACACACTGCAGGGAGCCGGGCTCTAGCATCTGTTATGTACGACGCTAGGAGTCCCTGCCTCTCCGTAGAACTACTGTCCCGTACTGAAAACATGATTACATTACGGGACAGTTGTCCTGCAGCGAGGCAGGGACTCCTAGCGTCATACATAACTATGATGCTAGGAGCCCAGCTCCCTGCAGTGTGTTTGGTCCGGGACTTGCGGCCGAAATACGTTCTGTCCTTTACGGACCGAACATGCTCGTGTGAATCCAGCCTCAGAATACCTCCGTATATGGCAAAAAAAATGCCTCGCAGGCATACGTAGGTACAGTAGAGGCCCTATGCACCTCTATGGAGCCCTACTATGGCTCCATACAAAACAGAGACTTAAATGGCCATGTGCATGAGCCCTAAAGTGGTTACCGTTTTATTGCTGTGGATTACCCTGTTGATGTCAATCGTGTAAAATCGTGATAAAACCGTGTCATACCTGCGACCAATGGAACAACTGGACATCGCGGTAAATTACTCTGCAAAACTGCAGCAAATGCAACTACACTTAAATATAAACTTGATGACAGCACTTACCATTAGCAATGGTGAAAAACAGTACTTTAACTTACAAATTGTAAATTGTTTATCAAGGCTAAAACGTCTTTTAGCCAACGTAAACGCCGGGAAACATATACATTAAACGTAAACTGTGACAGATGCCTAACAATGGCATCCATCACCCATAGGTTATAATGCCATCCATTTAACGGACACGTCATAAAAAACTATTAAAAAGCTCAAGATATATACATTTAATGGACGCTTGTGATGTATGCCATACAGTCACCCATAGGATAGCATGTTAAAAAAAGAGTATACTTTAACGTATACATTTTTTTTACTGAACTCCGTGGCTTGACTGGACATTTCTCCTGTTGATGGAGAAATGTGGTAATACATGGTACCATGAATGGGCAGTCATGTATTACACGCGGTGAGTTCTCCAAAGCAGATGCCACGCTTTGCAGCAACACCTTGCTCTAGCTAATAGAGGTGGTGCTGTGGAGGGGAATTCCTTATACCCATGTCATAAGGAAAGGCTTTGTCCCAATGGGACTACCCCTTTAAGGGAGTCATTGAATTGCATTGCCGCTAGACAACGGCCCATCTTGCCTAGCCTTGTCCACAGCTCTATGAACTCCTAAAAATACATGCGAAGGTGAATCAGTGAAAATGTTAGAGGATAATATATATATATACACTACCGTTCAAAAGTTTGGGGTCACCCAGACAATTTTGTGTTTTCCATGAAAACTCACACTTATATTTATCAAATGAGCTGCAAAATGACTAGAAAATATAGGCAAGACATTGACAAGGTTAGAAATAATGATTTTTATTTGAAATAATAATTTTCTCCTTCAAACTTTGCTTTCGTCAAAGAATGCTCCATTTGCAGCAATTACAGCATTGCAGACCTTTGGCATTCTAGCTGTTAATTTGCTGAGGTAATCGGGAGAAATTTCACCCCATGCTTCCAGAAGGCCCTCCCACAAGTTGGATTGGCTTGATGGGCACTTCTTGCGTACCATACGGTCAAGCTGCTCCCACAACAGCTCTATGGGGTTGAGATCTGGTGACTGCACTGGCCACTCCATTACAGATAGAATACCAGCTGCCTGCTTCTTCCCTAAATAGTTCTTGCATAATTTGGAGGTGTGCTTTGGGTCATTGTCCTGTTGTAGGATGAAATTGGCTCTGATCAAGCGCTGTCCACAGGGTATGGCATGGCGTTGCAAAATGGAGTGATAGCCTTCCTTATTCAAAATCCCTTTTACCTTGTACAAATCCCCCACTTTACCAGCACCAAAGCAACCCCAGACCATCACATTACCTCCACCATGCTTGACAGATGGCGTCAGGCACTCTTCCAGCATCTTTTCAGTTGTTCTGCGTCTCACAAATGTTCTTCTGTGTGATCCAAACACCTCAAACTTCGATTCGTCTGTCCATAACACTTTTTTCCAATCTTCCTCTGTCCAATGTCTGTGTGCTTTTGCCCATATTAATCTTTTCCTTTTATTAGCCAGTCTCAGATATGGTTTCTTCTTTGCCACTCTGCCCTGAAGGCCAGCATACCGGAGTCGCCTCTTCATTGTAGACGTTGACTCTGGCGTTTTGCGGGTACTATTTAATGATGCTGCCAGTTGAGGACCTGTGAGGTGTCTATTTCTCAAACTAGAGACTCTAATGTACTTGTCTTGTTGCTCAGTTGTGCAGCAGGGCCTCCCACTTCTCTTTCTACTCTGGTTAGAGCCTGTTTGTGCTGTCCTCTGAAGGGAGTAGTACACACCGTTGTAGGAAATCTTCAGTTTCTTGGGAATTTCTCGCATGGAATAGCCTTTATTTCTAAGAACAAGAATAGACTGTCGAGTTTCACATGAAAGCTCTCTTTTTCTAGCCATTTGGAGAGTTTAATCGAACCCACAAATGTAATGCCCCAGATTCCCAACTAGCTCAAAGGAAAGTCAGTTTTATAGCTCCTCTAAACAGCAAAACTGCTTACAGCGGTGCTAACATAATTGCACAAGGGTTTTCAAGTGTTTTGTAATCATCCATTAGCCTTCTAACACAGTTAGCAAGCACAATGTACCATTAGAACACTGGAGTGATGGTTGCTGGAAATGGGCCTCGATACACCTATGTAGATATTGCATTAAAAAACAGACGTTTGCAGCTAGAATAGTCATTTAGCACATTAACAATGTATAGAGTGTATTTCTGATTAATTTAATGTTATCTTCATTGAAAAAAACTGTGCTTTTTTTTCAAAAATAAGGAAATTTCTGAGTGACCCTAAACTTTTGAACGGTAGTGTATATATATATATATATATATATATATATATATATATATATATATATATACAGTCCAATGGTAGATGAACACAGCACTCCAATGGTTTCCAAAAAATCAGGCCATGTGCTCGTTACCTGGGGGTGAATCAATTCCCCAAAAGAATAGGGAGAGACATAGAACACAGCAACGGCACCAGGACTTCAGAGTAGATGAAAGCAAAAAGTGGATTTATTCACCTCAATAAAGCAACGTTTCGGTTCAACAGGAACCTTTCTCAAGCCATAACAAACTAAACAAAGTGTCAGGTATTTATAGGAGGAGTATACATAAATTGACAATAACACAATTAAATGCATAATTCCATCAAAACATATACATAAAAATGTGTCAGTTATATAAAAAGACATACAAAAAGTGTGCATAGTTCTTCCACTGTAAAACATATAGATATAATGAAATAAATATAAACAGTGTAGTGGTAATTAAACAAAGTGCTGTGATTAGGGGCAATTATGGATGATTGGAAGCAGGCAGAGACTCATTATATCTAAACAGCAATGTACTTACTGTACAGACGTTTATCCATGCCGAGGATAGGGAATTGCGCCCGACACACACATGTGTGTCAACTGCGCATGTCCCAAGATGGCGCCCACACCGGATATTAAGTCCGGTGGAACGCATCTGGCAACAGATCCCCACTGCGCATGCGCCACATCGGAACATGCGTTCCACCTCTACTGCGCACGCGCCAGCCGGGATTTGTAAATAGTGCAGAGCAGAGATTACTAATGTTAATAACAAAACTGTTATTTGTCATGGTCCACACGATATCGTGGATTATAAGGTTCAACCCCCAAAGAGTTATATGGGTTTTGAACCAAATTTCCACACATCGAGAGATTAAATAAAGGGAGCTGCAAAGACACTACTAATAGTGTACTCTGGCGCCCCCTACTGGTAAAAACATAAAGTTGTATGTCATAATGGGTCACTATAATTAACTATGATCGCCAATGGGGCAAAAAATAGAAATATTGTGCTATAAGGAAAGCTAGCACTCAAACAGGAATATGACATATTCCCACGTGAATGTCACCTTCAAAAAGAAACGCATCTGTCTAAATAAGACAGTATGCGTTGAATATTGATGCTACGCCCACATTTGAAAAAAATAAGACATAGATACAAATACCAAAATGCAGATACGAACATCCACAGTATAAGGACCATAAAATCCAAATATATAATTCTCTTCGACCCGTGTTATTTTTAATAAGCTATCTCATATGGCTCAGTACATATATAGTCCAAACATGACTTTGACGTTTTTATAAATAGAAACAAGAAGACTTCTGCCGCTTTCCAATATCTCTCAAAAATTGCTTGACATGTGATTGTGTATCTGAAATATACAAGAAGAAAATACACAATGTATATGAAATATAAAAACAAATATAAAAATGTATGTTAGAGAGAGGTCAAAATAGGACCTCAAGAAACATACATCAAGAACACAAAATTACACCTTTGGGAACGTCAACCAATCATATCTCTATCGATCTTGGGGAGAGAATAGATGGCCGATCCTTATCTCAAATATGTGGACCACAGGGATATTCTATATTCAATCCATTAGGAGACATGGTCTCTAATTTAAAAATCCACTCGAGCTGTTTTCTTTTAAGCATCCGACCCCTATCACCGCCACGTCTCAGCTGAGGCACAGAGTCAATGACTCTGAATCTCAACTGTGACAGGCTATGTCCCTTCTCAACAAAGTGTTTCGACACTGGTAGATCCTGCCTTTTAGTCTTGATGTTTGATTTATGGTTTCTCAACCTGAGACGTACCTCTGTAGTGGTCTCACCCACATAGTGGAGCCCACATGGGCAGCTCAACAAATAAATGACATATGAAGACTGACACGTAAAGAAGCCCTTTATGGTAATTGGCCGACCAGTTTGTGGGTGATTAAACACACCCCCTTAATCATATTGTCACAGATGTTACAACCAAGACATGGAAAACATCCATGTTTCGGAGGTGCCAAGAACATCTGATTTTTCCGATGTGACCCAATATCGGCCGTGACTACACTATTTTTGATGGTTTTGCCTCTCCTATACGCCATCATAGGCCCTTCCTGGAATTCAGTAACCTTCGGAAAGGCTCTCTCTAACATCTTCCAATCTCTCCTCAGAATCCCACCAATTTGTGGGCTTAATGAGGAGAAAGTGGAGATAAAGGGTAAGCGGACATTCTTGTTCACAGCCACCTGACCAGCGAGGAGATCCTGTCTATCCAGTAGTTCAACCTTCCGTCTATTAAAATCCAACACATAGTCCGGATAACCCCGATCAGAAAATTTTTTGCACATTTGGTCAAGTCTTGGCGATAATTCATCCTCCTGACTAACCACCCTCTTGACTCTAATTAACTGACTGTATGGCAGTGATTTCAGCAGCATGCTTGGATGGCTGCTGGTGAAGTGCAAGAGATTGTTTCTGTCCGTTTTCTTAACCCCTTAAGGACGCAGCCTAGTTTTGGCCTTAAGGCTCAGAGCCCATTTTTCAAATCTGACATATTTCACTTTATGTGGTAATAACGTGGGAATGCTTAAACCTACGCAAGCGATTCTGAGATTGTTTTCTCGTGACACATTGGGCTTCATGTTCGTGGTAAAATTTGGTCGATATATTCAGTGTTTATTGGTGAAAAATTGCAAAATTTAGAGAAAATTTTGAAAAAATTGCATTTTTCAGAATTTAAATGCATCTGTTTGTAAAACAGACGGTTATACCACCCAAAATAGTTACTAGTTCACATTTCCCATATGTCTACTTTAGATTGGCATCGTTTTTTGAACATTCTTTTATTTTTCTTGGACGTTACAAGGCTTAGAACATAAACAGCAATTTCTGATATTTTTAAGAAAATTTCAAAAGCCTTTTTTTTAAGGTACCTCTTGAGTTCTGAAGTGGCTTTGTGGGGCCTATGTATTAGAAACCCTGATAAAACACCCCATTTTAAAAACTAGACCCCTCAAAGTATTCAAAACAGCAGTTATAAAGTTTTTTAACCCTTCAGGCATTTCACAGGAATTAAAGCAAAGTGGAGGTGAAATTTGCAAATTTCATTTTTCTTGCTGAATTTCAATTTTATTCATTTTTTTTTCTGTAACACAGAAGGTTTTACCAGAGAAACACTACTAAATATGTATTTTCCAGATTCTGCAGTTTTTAGAAATGTCCCACATGTGGCCCTACTGCGCTCGTGGACTAAAAGACAAGCCCTAGAAGCAAAGAAGCACCTAGTGCATTTTGAGTCCTCTTTTTTATTAGAATATATTTTAGGCAGCATGCCAGGTTTGAAGAGGTGTTGAGGTGTCAAAACAGTAGGAATCCCCCAATAGTGACCCCATTTTGTAAACTACACCCCTCAAGGAATTCATTTAGGGTTGTTGTTACCATTTTGACCGCACATTTTTTTCACAGCACGTATTTGAATTGGGCTCTGAAATGAAAAAAATGTAATTTTTTCCAATAAAATGTCATTTGTGATCAAAATTTCTTATTTTCACAGGGAACAAAAGACCCCATTTTGTTGCCCAATTTGTCCTTAGTGTGGCAGTACCCCATTTGTGGTGATAAACTGCCGTTTGGGCCCATGGGAGGGCTCAGAAGGAAAGGAGCGCTATATGTTTGTTGGAGTCCAGATTTTGTTGGATTGGTTTTCGGGTGCCATGTCGCATTTGCAGAGCCTCAGAGGTATCAAAGCAATGGAAACCCACCAAAAGTGACCCCATTTTGGAAACTACACCCCTCAAGGAATTCATTTATGGTTGTTGTTAGCATTTTGACCGCACAGTTTTTTCACAGCACCTATTTCAATTGGGCTGTGACATTAAAAAAATGACATTTTTTCCAATAAGATGTAATTTTTTACCAAAATTTCTTATTTTCACAGGGAACAAAATACTCTATTTTGTTGCCCAATTTCTCCTGAGTGCATCAATACCCCATTTGTGGCAATAAACTGCCGTTTGGGCCCATGGGAGGCCTCAGAAGGGAAGGAGCGCTGTGTGTTCTTTGGAGTACAGATTTTGCTGGTTTGGTTTTCGTGTGCCATGTCGCATTTGCAGAGCCCCAGAGGTATCAAAGCAATGGAAACTCACCAGAAGTGACCCCATTTTGGAAACTACACCCCTCAAGGAATTCATTTATGGGTAATGTGACCATTTAGACCCCATAGTTTCTTCACAGAACTTATTTGAATTGGGCTGGGAATTTAAAAAAAATATATTTTTTCCAATAATATGTCATTTTAGCTCAAAAATTCTTATTTTCACAAGAAATAAAATACTCAATTTTGTTGCCCAATTTGTCCTGAGTGCGGCAATACCCCATTTGTGGTGATAAACTGCCGTTTGGGCCCATGGGAGGCCTCAGAAGGGAAGGAGCGCTGTGTGTTCTTTGGAGTACAGATTTTGTTGGATTGGTTTTCGGGTGCCATGTCACATTTGCAGAGCCCCAGAGGTATCAAAGCAATGGAAACCCACCAGAAGTGACCCCATTTTGGAAACTACACCCCTCAAGGAATTCATTTATGGGTAATGTGACCATTTAGACCCCATAGTTTCTTCACAGAACTTATTTGAATTGGGCTGGGAATGAAAACAAAATTATTTTTGTCAAATAATATGTAGTTTTGGCTGAAAATTTCTTATTTTCACAAGAAACAAAATACCCCATTCTGTTGCGCAATTTGTTCTGAGTGCCGCAATACCCCATTTGTTGTGATAAACTGCCGTTTGGGCCCATGGGAGGGCTCAGAAGGAAAGGACCACCATTTGGCCTACTCTGGATTTTCTAGTGCGAAGTCATGTATGCAGAAGCCCCTGAGGTACCAGTACAGTTGAAACCCGCAAGAAGTGACCCCGTTTTAAAAACTACACCCTTAAGGCATTCATCTAGAATGTAGTGACCATTTTGACCGGAGACCTACACCCCATAAACTGTAATGTGGGTTCTCCCGGGTATGGCAATACCCTACATGTGGCTGTTATCAGCTGCCTGGACACACAGCAGGGCCCAGAGGGGAAAGACGAGGGGGGATAAGCTGTGCGGAGTGCATCAGGGTAAGTAAAATTGGGGTAAATTATAAACCAAGGGATGTATGATAAATTTTAAAACACTTTCATACAGAGCTCTGGTTATTCGGGACACGTGTCACATTGATATATTGTGTCCTCCCTTATCCCCCTCTTATAGCAGACTTTGCACCTCTTTTGACTTTTTCCCTTCTTGCCAGTTTGGGGAACTTCCCCTGGAAAGTGTTGCCCTGGTACGATGCGTGTGGCCCCGCTTCCAGAAGTACTGGGTGCCCCCCCTTCTTGGTCCCTAAAGATTAGGTTCTTGATAATCACCTCTTGAAATTCCAGGAAAGTTCCCGTCTGGCCTGCACATCGACGTAGCACGTACGCATTGTACAATGCCATCTGTATGATGTGCCCGGCCAGCTTCTTATACCACACCGCATGGCGCTGTAGGGCTTCAGGATTTGATCTTACAAGTCCATCACTCCCATGTACCTATTGTAGTCCAGGATGCAGTCTGGTTTGGGGGGGGCCTTTCCTTCATATATCCTAAACCTGTAGGTATACCCTGATGCACTCTCACAGCTTATACATCTTCACGCCATACCTTGCCCTCTTACCCGGCAGGTACTCGCGGAATTGAACCCTCCCTTTAAAATGTACCAGGGACTCATCAATAGAAATACACTTCTCGGGGGTGTATGCTTGGGAAAACCGGGCACTGGAACGGTCTAATAGGGGTCTCCGTTTAGACAAACGGTCAAAACTGGGTTCATCTCGGGGTGGGCACGGCTCATTATCAGTATAATGTAAGAAGCGAAGTATTGCCTCATTTATTTATTTTTTTAGGTTCCAGTTCAGTTCTGAAGTTGCTTTGAGGGGCCCATATATTAAAAACCCCTATCAAATACCCCATTTTAGAAACTAAACCCCTCAAAGTATTCACAACAGCATGTAGAAAGTTTATGAACCCTTTAGGTGTTTCACAAAAATTTAGAGCAAAGTAGAGGTGAAATTTACATTTTTTTTTTGTCAGAAAATCCTCTTTATACCATTTTTTTTATAACACAAAAGGATTTATCAGAGAAACGCAACTTAATACGTATTGCCCAGATTCTGCCGTTTAGAGAAATATCCCACATGTGGCCCTCGGGCGGTAATGGACTGAAGCACCGGCCTCCGAAGCAAAGGAGCACCTAGTGGATTTTGAGGCCTCTTTTTTATTAGGCACCATGTCCGGTTTGAAGAGGTCTTGTGGTGCCAAAACATTGGGAACCCCCCAAAAGTGACCCCAATTTGGAAACTAGACCCCTTGAGGAATCCATTGTAGTTTTCTTGGGGTGCATGCGGCTTTTTGATCAGTTTTTATTCTATTTTTAGGTGGCGTGGTGACTAAAAAACAGCAATTCTACTATTGTTTTTTTTTCGTTTTTTTTTACAGCGTTCACCGTGCGCTATAAATGACATATTCACTTTATTCTGCGGGGCGATACGATTACGGCGATACCAGATGTTTATAGTTTTTTTTATGTCTTATGGCGTTTGCACAATAAAATACGTTTTGTAAACAATCATTCACTTTTTGTGTTACCTTATTCTAAGAGCCATAACGTTTATATTTTTCAATCAATTAAGCCGTGCGAGGACTTATTTTTTGCGTAACGAACTGTAGTTTTGTTCAGTACCATTTTTAGGTACATGCGACTTTTTGATCTCTTTTTATTCCATTTTTTGGGAGGTGAAGTGACCAAAGAATTGTGATTGTGGTTCGGTTTATTATTATTTTATTTTACGGCGTTCACCGTGCGGGATAAATAATGAAATAATTTTGTAGTTCAGGCCGTTACGGACGCGGCGATACCAATTATGTATAGTTTATTTGTTTGTTTATATATTTTTATTAATAATAAAGGACTGATAAGGGAAAAGGGGGGATTTTTACTTTTATTACTTTTAAATCTTTTATTTTCTAATTTTTACACATCTTCTTTTAACTTTTTTTTCACTTTATTACTTTGTCCCACTAGGGGACATGAGGGCAGGAGGCCCTGATCGCAATTCTAATACACTGCACTACATGCGTAGTGCAGTGTATTAGAACTGTCAGCTACTCACTGACAGCAAGCATAGTGGGTCCTGACGTTGTCAGGACCCACTAGGCTTCCGTCTATGGCATAGCCGGACGCCATTGTTTGGTGTCCGGTTGCCATAGTCACCATCGCCGGCCGCTATCGCGTAGCAGGCCGGCGATGGCAGCTTAACCCCTAAAAAGCCGCGATCTCTATAGAACGCGGCTTTTAAGGGGTTAATCAGCGGGGACACAGCGATCGGTCCCCGCTGTAGGAGCTGTGACAGCTGCTGAACAAGACAGCAGCGTCACAGCTCCTGTATGTGTCGGGAGGACGGCCGAAACGGCCGTTACTCCCGAGACGTACTATTACGGCATGGAGCGCGAACGATACAGCTGCCATGACGTAATAGTACGTCAAGGAGCGGGAAGGGGTTAAAGAACAGATCCGAAACCAATCTATTATTGACAATGGAATATTATGGACACCTCCCTTTATCTGGAAGAAATGACAAGACAACTGAATGACACTGATGTTTATGCTGTCCTGTTGGGTGATCCTAAGTTCACGTATTTACGTGAATTGGATACCCTAATAGATAATGCATTCAAGAGCAAAATCATTGATAGAAACCTGCATGATTTCTTACAGGTGAAATTCCCTGTAACTCCTGTTCTTTATCTATTGCCCAAAATCCACAAGGATCCCATTCGGCCCCCTGGACGTCCTATTGTCTCAGGGAGCGATTCCCTATTTGTCCCAGCAGCAATATTCCTAGATAAAATTCTTAGGCAGTTTGCCATTGGTGCAGACTCCCACATCAGGGACACCTCGGACTTCCTGGTCAGAATTCATGATCTTTTGATCCCTGACCGGTCGGTTCTGGTTACCCTTGATGTGGGTAGTCTGTATACCTCAATTGCCCATCAGGAGGGTATTGATGCCTCGCTTTTCTATTTGGAAAAATCTGGCTTTTCTGAGGACAAAATTGGGTTTGTACGATCATTACTGAAATTCATTTTGGAAAAAAATTATTTCTTGGTGGGTGATACATTTTACCTACAGAAGAGAGGAACGGCAATGGGGTCCAATATGGCCCCCACATATGCCAATATTTTCATGCGGCGGATTGAGGAGGGCCTTGTCTATGTGTCCCACCACTTCAGTCATGTACTGCGGTGGTGGAGATACATAGACAATGTCTTCCTCATCTGGACTGGCTCAATAAGTCAACTACAGGAATTTGTCACATTTCTTAACGGTTTGAACTCCACTATTCAATTTACGATGTCATTTTCTACATGTTCTATTAAATTTTTGGATACTCGAATTTCCATTGTCAATAATAGATTGGTTTCGGATCTGTTCTTTAAGAAAACGGACAGAAACAATCTCTTGCACTTCACCAGCAGCCATCCAAGCATGCTGCTGAAATCACTGCCATACAGTCAGTTAATTAGAGTCAAGAGTGTGGTTAGTCAGGAGGATGAATTATCGCCAAGACTTGACCAAATGTGCAAAAAAAATTCTGATCGGGGTTATCCGGACTATGTGTTGGATTTTAATAGACGGAAGGTTGAACTACTGGATAGACAGGATCTCCTCGCTGGTCAGGTGGCTGTGAACAAGAATGTCCGCTTACCCTTTATCTCCACTTTCTCCTCATTAAGCCCACAAATTGGTGGGATTCTGAGGAGAGATTGGAAGATGTTAGAGAGAGCCTTTCCGAAGGTTACTGAATTCCAGGAAGGGCCTATGATGGCGTATAGGAGAGGCAAAACCATCAAAAATAGTGTAGTCAAGGCCGATATTGGGTCACATCGGAAAAATCAGATGTTCTTGGCACCTCCGAAACATGGATGTTTTCCATGTCTTGGTTGTAACATCTGTGACAATATGATTAAGGGGGGTGTGTTTAATCACCCACAAACTGGTCGGCCAATTACCATAAAGGGCTTCTTTACGTGTCAGTCTTCATATGTCATTTATTTGTTGAGCTGCCCATGTGGGCTCCACTATGTGGGTGAGACCACTACAGAGGTACGTCTCAGGTTGAGAAACCATAAATCAAACATCAAGACTAAAAGGCAGGATCTACCAGTGTCGAGACACTTTGTTGAGAAGGGACATAGCCTGTCACAGTTGAGATTCAGAGTCATTGACTCTGTGCCTCAGCTGAGACGTGGCGGTGATAGGGGTCGGATGCTTAAAAGAAAACAGCTCGAGTGGATTTTTAAATTAGAGACCATGTCTCCTAATGGATTGAATATAGAATATCCCTGTGGTCCACATATTTGAGATAAGGATCGGCCATCTATTCTCTCCCCAAGATCGATAGAGATATGATTGGTTGACGTTCCCAAAGGTGTAATTTTGTGTTCTTGATGTATGTTTCTTGAGGTCCTATTTTGACCTCTCTCTAACATACATTTTTATATTTGTTTTTATATTTCATATACATTGTGTATTTTCTTCTTGTATACTTCAGATACACAATCACATGTCAAGCAATTTTTGAGAGATATTGGAAAGCGGCAGAAGTCTTCTTGTTTCTATTTATAAAAACGTCAAAGTCATGTTTGGACTATATATGTACTGAGCCATATGAGATAGCTTATTAAAAATAACACGGGTCGAAGAGAATTATATATTTGGATTTTATGGTCCTTATACTGTGGATGTTCGTATCTGCATTTTGGTATTTGTATCTATGTCTTATTTTATTCAAATGTGGGCGTAGCATCAATATTCAACGCATACTGTCTTATTTAGACAGATGCGTTTCTTTTTGAAGGTGACATTCACGTGGGAATATGTCATATTCCTGTTTGAGTGCTAGCTTTCCTTATAGCACAATATTTCTATTTTTTGCCCCATTGGCGATCATAGTTAATTATAGTGACCCATTATGACATACAACTTTATGTTTTTACCAGTAGGGGCGCCAGAGTACACTATTAGTAGTGTCTTTGCAGCTCCCTTTATTTAATCTCTCGATGTGTGGAAATTTGGTTCAAAACCCATATAACTCTTTGGGGGTTGAACCTTATAATCCACGATATCGTGTGGACCATGACAAATAACAGTTTTGTTATTAACATTAGTAATCTCTGCTCTGCACTATTTACAAATCCCGGCTGGCGCGTGCGCAGTAGAGGTGGAACGCATGTTCCGATGTGGCGCATGCGCAGTGGGGATCTGTTGCCAGATGCGTTCCACCGGACTTAATATCCGGTGTGGGCGCCATCTTGGGACATGCGCAGTTGACACACATGTGTGTGTCGGGCGCAATTCCCTATCCTCGGCATGGATAAACGTCTGTACAGTAAGTACATTGCTGTTTAGATATAATGAGTCTCTGCCTGCTTCCAATCATCCATAATTGTCCCTAATCACAGCACTTTGTTTGATTACCACTACACTGTTTATATTTATTTCATGATATCTATATGTTTTACAGTGGAAGAACTATGCACACTTTTTGTATGTCTTTTTATATAACTGACACATTTTTATGTATATGTTTTGATGGAATTATGCATTTAATTGTGTTATTGTCAATTTATGTATACTCCTCCTATAAATACCTGACACTTTGTTTAGTTTGTTATGGCTTGAGAAAGGTTCCTGTTGAACCGAAACGTTGCTTTATTGAGGTGAATAAATCCACTTTTTGCTTTCATCTACTCTGAAGTCCTGGTGCTGTTGCTGTGTTCTATGTCTCTCCCTATATATATATAATGTATATTTGGTACAGTTTTGCTCTAATCATGATGCCTTTATATATTTTCTGCTCCAGTAAAATCTCTCCCTGCTTATTTTAAAAACACTATGGAAAAAAAAGATGATCATGACCGACATTATAGTTCATCTGTGTTCTGATGGTGTGCTGGTTGTATGCTTAAAAGTGTTATGACCCTGGGAATTATAAAAAATGTTTTGAAAAGCTATGGAGGACATTAATGTTGGGTAAGATTCCATTTATTTTATGATAATTGTTCGGTGCAATGGAAATGATCTTGTTGACTAATGCAGTACACATTGTGTCATCACTTCTATAGTAGAGCAATGTCAAAGAGTGGGGGGTAAGAATACATTAACTAAAAAGCACTTTATAAAGAAATGGCGGTTCTATGCAGCTCATCAAATACAAGTAATCTCCAGTAATGCAATGCAAACATGAATCTAATTGACCAGGTCCTGAATCAGAGATAGGAATGAATGTTAATAACCCCTTTACTCTGCCCTATTACCCTCATTTTTGTTATGTTTATTTATTTTATTTTACGCTATGTATGGAGTAATTAGGTCAGGGTCAATCGCTTTAGTAAGGTTATGTAAAACCTGCATTATTGGTATCGTTCTTTTTGAAGTGATACTCTTTTGGCCACTTCTCATGTTCTTTATGCAGGCATATGTATCACCAACAATGTATTCACAATATCGCTTTATTGTTTATTTATATTAAAGTGTCACTATTGTGTCACTATCTTAGTGACATATTGGAAGTTGTTAAGGGTGGGTGTCCGGGTGCTCTCTTCAGCTTTGATCAGTCGATCCAGGGAGAGTTGGGAATAGTGGTATACGGGCTACTCATTTTCCATGAGCCAGTACACCATCTGTTGTGTGGAAGAAAGCTGAAGGAGCACAGAACGTAGCTGAGCGCTTCTGCCCCTTCGCTGCAGTGATCATTGGGGTCTCAGCATCTAGACTCCCAACGATCACTTAAAATGTCAGACATGTCACCATGAAGATTTACAAATTGACTATATTACTAGATTCATAGCATGCCCACTATTTGTATAGTCACTGTCACTTTTCACATTACAAAACACGCAACACACATTCATAGTGCAGTTAGTTTTTGGACCCCAACCCCCCCACCCCCACCCACAACAAAGGCCCACAGTCAAATCATAAAACTCTGTCTGCATTAAGCTGCCACTAGGGAGAACTTACTTAAAGGGGTTGTCCAGTTATAGCAAATTAATGTTATTTATGGCATAATTAAAAGTTCTACAATTTTTCAATATATCTTCTGTAATAATTCCTCCCTGATTTCAAGATCTCTGCTTGTTGTTATTCAGTAGGAGCATTCATTGTTTACTTCCAGTGGATAAAATTCTGTCCATGGTCCTGTGCTGGACACACAGGTGCACGGCTCGTTACAAGACACAGCTCTGATACACATACTGTAATGAGCCGTACACCTGTGTGTCTATCACATGATCATGAACAGAATTTTATCCACTGGAAGTAAAACAATGAATGTTCCTACTGAGTAATAACAAACATAAATCCTGAAAAACATACATAATGAATACAGAAAATATATTGGAAAATTGCATAAATTTAACATTAATTATAAAAAAAATAACATTAAATTGCTGAAAACAGAGAACCCTTTTAAGACGGATTTATACAGCTCAGATTGAGTTGAAAACTGACGGTATAAACACTTACGTTTTTTCATCTGACAGCTATCATGCTGAACTTCAGGGCTGAGGGTTTGGGGTGAACATTATGAAACCTCTGCCCAAGAGAACTTGTCCTGCCCTTGAATGTGGTTTGTCGCTAACAGAGGAAATGAGCGAGTTAGTGATTCACTCATCTACACAACCTCTGCACTGGTCACCATCTGCCAATGTGCACCAAATAGCTGCCATGAGTGTATGAGGCAGTGCCATAACTATAGGGGTTGCAGCAGTCGCAATTGTGACCGCGGCCCCCCGCACCACATTTATAAAAAGTTACTATAGTAACTGGGGCCTATGTAATAAACTACACGGGCCCCCGTTACTATAGTAACTGACAGTACTAACCCTCCTCGTACCGGATAGCAGCAAAGGTCCTGACGTCACAACACTGTGCGCAGCGCATGACGTCACAACGCTGGATGGAGTGAGGACCTCCCGCTGCGGCCGAAGAGAAGGGCAAGTTTGATATTACTGTCTGCTGAAGCTGATAGGTCGGGGACCAACTCCTGGGACCCCACCAATCAGCTGTTTTAAAGGGTCTGCAGCGCTCGTAAGAGTGCTACTTCCCCTTCATTCTGGTCACTTGCTCACATTGTGAATCGCCGACACGGACGTCTCGGTGATTTACAGTGTGAGCAAGTAAGGGAAATGAAGGGGAAGCAGCGCTCGTACGAGCGCTGCACCCCCTTCAAAACAGCTGATTGGTGGGGGTCCCGGGTGTCGGACCCCGACCCATCATCATCCTGAGGATAGGCCATCAATGTTTAGGGACTGGACAACCCCTTTAAGCCTACCACTTGGTAGGCTTTGATACAGGGCCCATCAGACAAGATCACACATTGTGTGATCCTGTCTGCTGGGCCCTGTATCTAAGCCAACCACATGGGTTGCTTAGATACATGGCCCATGTGTGTTCCTGTCTGATGGACCCTGTATCTAAGCCACCACACGGTAGGCTTAGATACAGGGCCCCAGCAGACAGTAATCTTATACTGTATAATATTACTGTCTGTTGGGGTCCTGTATCTATGCATCTTACTATGATCCTGTCTGATGGGCCCTATATTTAAGCCTACTACATGGTAGGCTTAGATACAAGGCTCCAGCAGTCACTTATCTTATACTGTATAAGATTACTGTCTGCTGGACCCTGTATCCAAGCATGTATCATACATGGGCCCTGTATCCAAGCCTACTAATTGTTACTAATAATTTTTTTGTGTGTTTGTATTTATTTATTTTTTACAGGTTTGGACGTTGAACTACATCGGAATCGAGGACTACTTTGAAGACGGCTTTTTTTTATTATCAATTGAACGGTTAACGAGGGTGTTGGGGGGGGGGTTTATTTCAACAAAGTATTTTTATTTTTTCTGTGTCTTTTTTTAAACTTTATTTCTACGTCCTTTATTTCTACGGGGCTTAGTGTTAGTTGGTGCAGAGGCTATCACTTACCCCCTCATTTTTACCCCGGGAACCCACCGCCACCAGGGGTGTTGGGAAGAGCCGGGTATGATCCAGTACCCGACCATTTGTAGTGAGGCTAGTATTATTAGGCTGGAAAAGGTCAAACACAGAGGCCCTTCCCACCCTGGTAATACTGTTGCGGCAGTGTTCTATCTGGCTGATTATGAAAAAATAAAAATTAAATAATTGGAAAGAACAATGTGGGGTTCCCGCATTTTTCATAAACAGCCAGATACGACACAGCAGCCACAGCCTAGCATTACCAGGGTGGGAAGGGCCACTGTTTCTGGCCTTTCCCAGCCTGATAATATTAGCCTGCGGCCGCTCCAGTGCCTGAACATCACTACAGATGGTCGGGTACTGGAAGGTACCCGGCTCTTCCAGGTACCCCTGGTGGCGGTGGGTACCGGGGTGATAAAGGGGGTTAGTGTTAGGGTTTTACCAGCTAACATTAAGCCCTACCTTGGTAATGGATGTTGTCAATCAGTCAGCGGCCATTACTAAGGAGAAAGTAATAAAGTTTAAAAAAATACTAGGACATATAAAAAATATTTTATTGAAATAAAAATAAACACACACACAACCCTCGTTATCCATTTTATTAAAAAAAAAAAACACCGTCATCTAAGTAGTCCTCGAATCCAAAGTAGCCCAAGAACCGAACCTGTAAAAAAACACACACACACAAAAATAATTGGTAACACATAAAAAAAGCAAAACAATTATCTTACCTTTCCTGGTCCAGCGCTGGAGCCGCAATGTCAGCAAGCTGGGCCCTATATCTAATCCTATCATGTGTGATACTGTCTCCTGAGTCAATGTATCTAATCCTATCCATATCTGTTTGAGAAAGGCTCCAGTGGACAGAGCTGAAACGTCGCACGGGCAATAAAGTACCCATTTTTTTTCACCTGAACCTTGGAGTTGCTGCTCGTTTATTTGATTTGTATGTACTTGGAACTTGGTCTGTTCCTTAGAGCTTGCACCCACACGCTGCCAGTGCTGCCTATCTCTGTATATACCTAATCCTATCCATAGCTATAAGGTCTTAGTGCTATAGATATGCTGTGTCCTATCTATCTATCTATCTATCTATCTATCTATCTATATATATATATATATATATATACACGCACACATACACGCACACACATTTTTTTGGGGGGGACACGTGTATTGGGGCTATTTCCCCTGACGTTCTATGACCTTAGTGACGCTCCTGGCTGCTAGTACTGCATCGTTGCGTCACTTAGGAGACCCAGCGATGCAGCTGAAAGCTGCGGGCCATCGGCCATGAGAAGTTTGGGATGGGGGGCCCAAGAAAAACTTTTGCATCAGGCCCATGAGCCTTTAGATATGCCCCTGGCATGAGGGATAGGTGAATCTGTTTTTAGTCCAAAAAAAAGAATCTCCTCCACGATATTAAAATAAAAATATGACATTTTAATATTAAATAGTTGAATCAAATATGTTCGAAACTCTAAAAGTTTAAGGTTAAAAAAAAACTAATATTTTTTCCCTGCTGAGTTGTTGTGCAACAGCAATCAGCATTTTTGTCCTTTAAGGCAATGCTCAATTTATTACCCCTAAGAACAGTTATTTCAGTCGTAACAAACAACTGTTCATGTTTCAGTTTATCCCGCCTGTCTAAAGCTCCACTGACTCAGCGGACCCAAAAATAGCTGGATGACATGGTAGGTAAAGCACAACATTAACCATATTTAATATTACGGCCTAATACTTTTCAATGGAGCACCATTTTTCTTCTTCTTTTATAAGGGTCATCATAGAATGAAGTTAGTGCACACATATTTTTGCAGAATTTTTTTAGTTAAAAAAAAAACAAGTTGATTATAATGGCTAACGTGTATCTGTTTCCATTCAGTTCCATTATACTTGTTTTTTTTACATGATCCATCATGTTCATTTTTTTTGTCATTAAAACATGAACTTTGCCTCAAAGGGAATGCATCACCTATAATTTTTTTCCCTAATTAAAACCAGATACTGAAATATAATCTTTTTTTCTAATCTGTTTTCATTTTTTGATTTTAGATTTTTGAATTCGATTTTCTGTACATGATTACGGGGGCAGCCATCTTGCCTGAGCTGCTCTTAGCAGCATTTAGAGATACGCTTTACAGCAGCCACATGGGCCATAGGAACGTGTGAACAAAAATGGACCCATTGACTTCTATGGGAGATTTTTCTTTGCATTCTCTGTGACCAGTGCAGAGGTCATTGTGCAGGAAGGGATAGGAGAAGAGCTGTCTATTGGCAATTGTGGATCTATAGAGGTGTTACCCATCATTGTCAGGGTATGTTCACATGACCAAGTTTCAGACGTAATTTGGGCGTTTTACGCCCGGAATTACGTCTGAAAAAACGGCTCCATTACGCCGACAAACATCTGCCCATTACTTTCAATGGGTTTTACGATGTACTGTGCCGACGACCTGTCATTATACGTGTCGCTGTCAAAAGACGGCGCGTAAAAAAGACGGCTCGTCAAAAGAAGTGCAGGACACTTCTTGGAACGTAATTGGAGCCGCTTTTCATTGACTCCATTGAAAGACAGCTGCAATTACGTCCGTAATGGACGCCGCAATAAACGCGAGTACGAGCAATTACATTTGAAATTCAGGAGCTGTTTTCGCCTGAAAACAGCTCCGTAATTTCAGACGTATTTTGCGTGAACATACCCTAAGGCTTCGTTCATATCTGAGTCAGGGTTCCGTTTATGGGTTCCGTCAGAGCTTTCCTTCAGGGGAACCCATGAACGGGAACCATAGCTTTTCGTTTGCATTACCATTGATTTCAAGGGCAATGCTTCCATTGCTAATGGTTTGCATTTGTCTTCGTTCCGTAAGGTTTCCATTTTTATGTTGGAATCAATAGCGTAGTCGACCCAGATGTGAAAGATGCCTTATCCTGCTTGTGATAATAATGAGATGACTGCTGTGAAGTGATCACTACAGAACAGGAAGTGTCAGTCTAGTGTGAGGCTCAGTGGCCAGAGTGAAAACTGCAAGATTTTAGGATTATTTTTTACTATAGATAGCATAGAGAATAAAATAATAATATAAAAAAAACGGATACAAATTCTTAAATTTTTTTTAACATAAAAACTTGATTTAAATAATAGGTCATTGTCTGATGACACATTCTCTTCAAGCCCAATGAACATATTCATATTACAGGTATGTACAACCTCAGAATTCTACGCAGCCCTAATTCGGCACCAATAGAAGTCTATGGGGCCGTACTGCTCCTCAATATGCCTCTGATTTCATACGAGGGCACACAGATGTTTATACAGAATTGAATGCTGTATTAAGGAGATATTTTGAGGTATGGAGGCACCATTCGGCAGCTCACAGAGTGCATATGGCTCTGTAGAAGAGAACCATAGAGGCTCTATGTGTTACCAGTCAGGCGTACATTGTATGAGACCTTACTTAGATGACCAATATATTGGATGATCAGAAAAAGAGGTGCTCTATAATATAGTCAGGCACTGATATTAAATATGGTTGATGGACCCATGAACGGAGTCCCGACGCAGATGTGAACGAAGCCTTACCTCTTTTTTATGCTAGTATTAACACAGTCTTACGTATACAGAGGATGAAGGCTTGACCTTTGTTGGAGCTTTCCCATTTTCGACATATAGCTTAAACTCCCAAATCGACCTGTACCGATTACTATAGACCCTGATGCTTCATTTTTAATTATTGTTTATTTCCCATTCTTTTTATAGAATAATATTAGTTTTTTTTTAAATCACAATATACTGATTTTTTTTTAAATTATTATTATTATTATTATTATTATTATTATTATTATTAGGAAATTGATATAACAAACTTGATTTATTTTGCAGGTAAATAAAAAGCGATACATGGACCCTACCAATCTAATGATCGGATTGATAAGTCAATGATTGATAAGGAAAACAGAATTTAAGGAATTATATTGGAAATTATTATTTTAATACCAAATTGGGCAAAAAGTCAGCAACATGAGATTCTCTTTTTTTCTTGTTGTTTCTTTTTTAATCCTTATTGTGCAGTATTTGCCATTTAAAAAACACAAAATGGAAGATGTGTCTCATGAAATCGGGCAATACATGGCATACAAAAGGCGATGCTGACCTCTGGTGGAATAAAACTATAATACAATTAGGAAAGATTTTATAAAATCTAGTGCAATTAGAGATGCCCAGAGCAACCAATCAGAGTAACCAATCAAGTTGCTCCATAAATCTTCCATCCGCCCTTGTCTAAGAAATGACGTCAGGTATAAAGTAGATGTGGCATGAGTAGTTTCAATTCTAGACAGCACCCCCATAACAGCCACAATTTCCCCACAAGGATAACCATAATGACATAAAGGCATACAGTGTTTTAGGGCTTATTCAGATGAACAGGATATACGTCCGTGCAACGCGTGTGATTTTCACACGCGTCGCACGGACCTATATTAGTCTATGAGGCCGCGCAGACAGTTGCATGATTTTTACGCAGCGTGAGTCCGCTGCGAAAAAGTCACGACATGTCCGTTCTTTGGGCGTATTTCACGCATCACGCACCCATTGAAGTCAATGTGTGAGTTTTAGGAGACTGGTTTATTACTATCTATATGATGCAGCGTCCACTCATGCGGTCACTGGATAAATGGTGTGTGAGATTTCTGCTGCAATGTTTCCTGATCAGGAGACCTGACGGCTCCTTTATGGTTACTCAGAGGTACCCTTGTGCTTGGACTATATATATTAACTTGGCACACTGTTTTGCCAGCTGCTATCCCGCTATGGTGGTACAGCCCAGTGGGTCCACATACCCACAGATCGTGACATCTATCTATCTCTATCTATCTATCTATCTATCTATCTATCTATCTATCTATCTATCTATCTATCTATCTATCTATCTATCTATCTATCTATCTATCTATCTATCTATCTCTCTATCTATCTATCTATCTATCTATCATCTAGCTACCTATCCTTTATAGATAGATGAGATCATCATTACAATGTCAGAATTTCTGGGACTATATATTGTTAGGCCATTACTGATCTCGCTAGTGACCCCTTCAGTGTTAATCCAGACATTGTGCAGCTTTGTATGTGCGGCTGTGCCTGATACTGCAGCTCAGCTCCATTCAAGTGATATTGTGTTGGGGCCCCTCCATTTTGCTGATTAGCGGGGATCCTAGGAGTGGGACTCCATAATACATGATGGCCGATCCTAAGGAAAGGCCATCAATGTATATTCCTGGGAAACCCCTTTAAAAAACCTGCAATATTTAAAGGGTTTTCCGAGTTCTGTAAAAATCTGTCAAAGAGGAGTCCATAAAACAATAAAAGACCCATTTCTCACCTCACAAAACCCCGTGGTTCCAACGAAGATGCTCCGGTCCTCCCTGATGCTCTTTGTTGACAGCCCATATACCACAACATCGCTACAGCCAATCACAGGTCTCAGTGGTATACGACACATGACCACTCAGGCCAGTAATTGGCCACAGTGATCATGTGGGTATATGGGCTCATCATCGCTGCAGCACAGTCAACAAAGAGCGGCGGAGAAGAACAGCATGGCTGCGCTGGAACGCCAGGGGATCTATCAGGTGAGTAATGTATTATTTATTGTTATATTTTCCCCTTTGGCTCCATTTTTAGGGTATGTTCACACAGGCTATTTTCAGCCGTTTTTCGGGCCGTAATTGAATCAATTGAAAAATAGCTCCAAAAACGGCCGTAAAAAAACGCCACAAAAAATGCTAGTTGATTAAAAAATGGCTGAAAATCAGGGTCTGTTTTCACTTGAAAACAGTTCCGTATTTTACGTCCATTTTTGGTTTGCCGTGTGAACATAGCTTTCCTGCACTTGGAAAACCCCTTTAACCAACACTATTATGTCCTATTTAGTATCTGTAGAATATTGATGTAGACATAGTATTACATACATAGAATATTTCAGCATTCTTGCAATACTAAGTAAGTAGAATGAATTTGTACCTGCTCAATGTTTTCTTGTTGTGCTCGATCTGCGGTCAACTTTTGAAAATTCCTTAATATATATAATAATAAGTTGTTACACAGATTCTGCTCCTCCTGAAATTTAGGGCTGAATGGAACACTGAAAATGAAATATGAAGTAATTAATTTAAAATCTGAGTATCTATGTTACAGTCTCTGCTACCGCCATCTACTATAGAACAGAGAACTGACCATCGATCGTCTCCTCCTCTCCCTCCACTACATTCAGATTTCTGTTTACACACGTGGACAAACTGCCGTCAAACAATGATTTTTGTGTCTTCCTAAAAGGTCCGATCAACGCCAAACTAACGTATTATGTTTACACCGCACAATAAAATGTGAACAATGGTTTGGGCGATTGTCGCCCGGTATAATAGGCCCTTTACCCAAAGTCATCTCTTATCTACACCAGTGTTTCTCAACATTCCTCAGCCAAGTACCCTCTACTCAAATAAATGACATCAAAGCTATCATCAACTGTGCTTACGAAGGCCCCCTAGAGACAAGACGTGTACCCCCTGTGGAACCTGTACTAGTTAAAAACCTAGGATCTTCACCACTCAGTGCTGCTTATTCGGGACTACACCTTTAGTCATATTTGTTCTATATTTTTATACGTCAGCCTGATTGGACGGCTTCCATTGGGGCAGCTAAGGGCAGGGTATGAATGAATGACAGTATAAAGTTGCCAGTGTGACCTGGAGATATTTGATGACAAAAAAAGCAAAAGAAAACAAGAAGTAATTATGGCAGAAATAAAGCAAATCTGAATATTTATCACTTTCAGATAGCACAAAAGCCACAAAAATTATTGTTTCAAATGTGAGGGAAAATAATAGAATCCAGTTCACACTATGAGGTTACAAACTAGCACTATATGAGTTACATTTTCCATGGAAATGAACAAAAACTTTAAGAATAAAAAATATGCATGGATGTAGGATGTCATGTGTGAATTAATACCTCAGTGTTACTAATGTACCCGGACATGTACTGAGTAGAGGAGGAGGGAGAAGAGAAGGGAACTGCGGTTTATATGTCAATGCAAAGTTCTACATAGCCTCCAAAATGGCCAAATTGGGTTGTAACCAGTTAGAGAGAAGAGCAGCTCTAGAGCACAAACAACTACTTAGGCCCCATGCACACGAACGTAAAAACGCCCGTAATCACTGGCCGTAATTATGGCCCGTAATTACGGGCCCATAGACTTCTATTGGCCACGGGTACCACCCCGTATGCTTACGGGAAGGTGCCCGTGCCGTTGAAAAATATAGAACATGTCCTATTTCAGGCCGTAATTACGGCACGGGCAGGCCCATAGAAGTCTATGGGGCTCCTGTAATTACAGGTGACTACGTGTGTGCACCCGTAATTACGGGAGCGTTGCTAGGCGACGTCAGGGGATAGTCACTGTCCAGGGTGCTGAAAGAGTTAAACGATCGGCAGTAACTCTTTCAGTACCCTGGACAGTGACTTCCGATCACAATATAGATCAAAGTGTAAAAAAGTTCATACTTACCCAGAACTCCCTGCTTCTTCCTCCAGTCCGGCCTCGCGGGATGACGTTTTAGCCCATGTGACCGCTGCAGCCAATCACAGGCCAGTCACAGGCTGCAGCGGTCACATGGACTGCCGCGTCAGCCAGGGAGGTCGGGCTTGATGTCGAAAGAGGGACGGGTCACCAAGACAACGGCCGGGTAAGTATGAATTTCTTTTACTACGGAAAGGGCTGCCCCTTCTCTTGATCCTGCACTGATAGAGAGAAGGGGCTGCTGATTAATGCAGTACAATTTTGCAGCGAAAACGTACCCGTAAATACGGGTGAAATACTGGTGACAACGGGCACGGGTCTGTAAATACTGATGCAATACGGGTTGAATACGTGTGACCAAGGACCCGTATTTACGCCAGTATTTACGGGAAGGAAAAAATACGTACGTGTGCATGAGGCCTTAATATCTAAATTATGCAACTAGGAAATCCGGAACATTCATTTGTATGTTTTATTATTTGGGATGCACTTTGTTATTATAAATATTTAAAAAAAATATACAATACCTAAAAAAGCTTGGACCTAGAACAATAGAGAGATTTTCTAAGGTCATTTTGTTTATTTCACTATAAGAAGCCACCTTAATGAAGAAAGTGCATAGATAGTGGAGCACAATAAAGTGGGTCCTGCTGAGATCTTCAATCACATATTTCAGTTGCTTGATGCATTCTTCCTCATGTGTTTTGTGATCTTTGGAAACAAAACACAAAATTAGCAACATATGATATATTATGAAAACATATAAATGTATAATGCATCACAGTGCAAATGGCCACATACCCCAGAGTATATGTGCTACATCCTAATGGGGTACATAAAAGACACAAATTGCTTGTGCCAGGCCGACTTTCTCCTTTTGCGCCTTTTTTGGCAGAGGAATAGGGAGTTATGCAAGTGGCCAATATTGTTATGGAGCCCTTTATGAGGGCACTAGGCTGGCTCTGTTATGGAGGCATTTGTACATACTATTTTATAGGGTACTGAGAATGCATTGTTATGGGAATGCTTTGATTGACTTTGTTATCTAGACTTTGGCTAGATATGCATGTCACTGTCATTGTAACTGTTATGGGGGCTCTGTGTCTGGCACAGTTATGGAGACACTGTAACTAGCTCTGTAATATTAAATTGATTTGATATGCTCTAAATGTCTCCGAGAACATGGGTGCCCGGTCACACACAACCACCTCTCCCTCGGGAACCAGGTGTCCATGTTCTCAGGATTGATAGGGGATCTGACATCAAGGACAAATAAATGTGCCATAAATGTTTTTGATGAGAAAACCCTTTCAAGTCTTTTCAGTCCTGATGTAATTACCTTTATAAATAATCATTAATGAAGACTGAGTTGATTCTGGGATAACACCTTCGGGGAGTTCCTTTAAGCAACGTTTTAGAAGACTTGCTACAGTATCTACATCACCTTCTTGTATTAGATCCACCGTCTCCCCACCATCATACTTTGCTTTTAGAGCTATTACTTTTTTCAGAGAACCAGTGACTCTAAATAGCCCCTTATGTTCCAGACCTAAAAGAAAGATGATATTTTAATCATAGCAAACGGCTCTGGTTCATACTAGATCTCTGTGGGGCCAATTCCCCTTAAATTGTGTGCTAATTCACAACAACCATGGGAAAGGATATTGGAGCCAACTAGATCTGGGATTCCCTCTTCTGGGAAACTGTAGAAGTCAAAGGGCTTCCACCTATGATACACACATACTGAAGGCACCTGCCCCACAGGAAAGTAATACTTACCTGGTCCTCGCCAATCCAGAAATCCATGAAAGTCATCTTGCAAGCCACTCCTGCAGCCTGTTAGTATGTTCATGAGTCAGGCAGCATTTGTAATCACTTGCCCAGGAACCTTAGCAGGGAATAACTTTCTGCGCATTCACATTTATACTTTTATTTAAAAAAAAATGTTTATTTTTTAAGATACAGCTTCTAAGTATCCTTTATACAGAGAAGCTGTATCCTTCCATCAAAGCCTATTCCGTATGGTCAGCTGAACTGACGGCTTGACTGAAAACTGGTCTTGCGTGTCTCTTACACACAGGATCCAGCTAATAACGATTACATCTAAGTTTAAAAGTTGATTTTAAATCACTTATCTTTACTTTTTTATTTTAAAGGTGCACATAGTCTTTATGGCCCCCAAATAGGCTGGTTCTTAAGGGTTAATGATGTAATCTAGGAATCCATTGTATTACTAATAAGATCCTCTTACATTAGCCCATTTTGGCCGTGTCAACGAGCGTTGATCGGCCCTCATCTGCTCCATTCATAAGGAGCTATGTATGGGGACAAGTTATCATTACTACGATCGCTCGTCCCTATACATTTCTATCATGTCGATGTCACGAAGCAGGTTAGTGGACCCACTAGGCCGTACCGCCGTAGCGGGGAAGCAGCTGGCCAAACAACAGGAAACCCCAGCAATACAATGTCCCGCACAAGGGTATATGGTTAGTCCGGACAGTGGCCGCAGCTCTGGCACTGATGGAGATGGGTGCAGCAGGTAACGCCAAACATGGCGGATGACACAGGTGCCGCAGGTTGCGCTAGACGTGGCGGATTCCTCCGGACGTGGCAGATGACACAGGACGTGGCGGATTCCTCCGGACGTGGCAGATGACACAGGACGTGGCAGATTTCTCTTGATGTGGCAGACTCAATACTAAAGGCACAACACGGGAAACAGGAACAGGAACAAGGCACGGGTAACGACTGGAACGGGAAACACTAAGGGTATGTGCACACACACTAATTACGTCCGTAATTGACGGACGTATTTCGGCCGCAAGTCCCGGACCGAACACAGTGCAGGGAGCCGGGCTCCTAGCATCATACTTATGTACGTCCCTGCCTCGCTGCAAGACAACTGTCTCGTACTGAAAACATGATTACAGTACGGGACAGTTGTCCGGCAGCGAGGCAGGGACTCCTAACATCGTACATAAGTATGATGCTAGGAGCCCGGCTCCCTGCACTGTGTTCGGTCCGGGACTTGCGGCCGAAATACGTCCGTCAATTACGGACGTAATTAGTGTGTGTGCACATACCCTAAGGGACAATTTGCAAGACAGACTGGGAAAACTAACAACGCTTAGGCAAGGATCTAAAAAGCCTGGAGCCTTCTTATAGAACAGGAAATCGTGGCAGTTGATGATGATGACGATTTCCTTTGTGCGCGCGCTGGCCCTTTAAGGCCGGGCATGAGCGTGCGCGCGCACCCTACGGGACCCAGCAGACCGGAGCGGAAGTGAGCGCTGGCGTCTCTTAGGAAGGAGATGGGGGCCAGCGCTCATGGGTCCATGGCTGCTGGCGTCGGGAGATGAGTAAACCCGACGGCCCGCGGCCATGGACGCTACAGTCGGCAACACGTCTCCCTGATTACATAGGGATATGTGCTGCGACAACAGTAATATTTTAGGCTGACAAAACTATAGGCTGACAAAACTATATACGGCTGATCGTTGCCCTGTTTATAAACAGGAAATAACGAGCGTTCTGTAAACGCTAATTTCCTCGAAAATTGGCCCGTGTAAAAGGACCCTTACACTGCAGAGAGTAAAGCTCCTTTAGTAGTAGAAAAGCTTCCCAGTTTCCATTTGTCAAAACATTTCCAACAACAACAAATCCTGGAAAAGTGTTGGTAATAGTGGAACATGGCGTGCTTTTCGTGGAATTCATTTCTTAGAATGTAACAGTAAATGTAGATGCAAAGAAAACAACACGTAAAAAACTACTCAAGAAATACACTTAAATGGGAACTACGCATTCATCAAATTTTTGATATGTCATAGAGACATATCAAAAGTTTGGATCGGGGAGGTCCGGGGGCTGAGACCCCCACCATTGCTGAAATGATGATGATGATGATGATGATGATGATGATGATGAAACGCTCAGTTGAACACTTTGCTGCTTCGGCTGGGATCATCGCTCATCGTCAGGCTTACACAGAATGTCTATGTGAACTGTCTTCAGCCTGACGAGAAGCGCTGATCACAGCCAAAGGAGCAAAGTGTTCAGCTGAGCATTTCTGCACCGTCATTTCAGCAACGGTGGGGGTCTCAGCACCCAGACCCCCACCAATCCAAACTTTTGATATGTCTTTATGACTTATCAAAAGTTTGATGTATTTTGGTCAGTATTTTGTATCAATATTTGGAAACCAAAACCCTGAGTTATAAACAAATGAAAATTAATAGAAAGATTTGTAACTTTTCCTTGTTTTCAATCCACACCTTGTTCTGGCTTGCAAATACTGATGCAAAATATTGACGTGTGAAAATGGCCTAAGGCCTCATGCACACGACAGTAGCCATGTGCACGGCTGTGATTTTGGGGTCGGCCGGCCGGCAGCGGAGTGTCAGACGCGAGCCGTCCGCAAATCGCGGGCCGTGCACATGGCCACGGCCATTATTTTAATGAGCCTGAACCTGCAGAACACGGCCGTAATAAGGCTTGCCCATTCTTTCTGCGGTCCAGGCTCCCAGGCCATGCACGGTTGTGTGCATGGCCCCATAGGAATGAATGGGGCTGCACTTCTCCCATGGATTTTCGGGGGAATTGCAGCCGCAAAAGCACGTTCGTGTGCATAAGGCCTTAGGCTTATATTTCTAGTCTGAAGATGATTTAAAAAAAAGAAGAAATTCATAAAGCTACATGCACATTGAAGATTGTTTTTTATGCATTGTGTTGTTTTTTGTAATATATCCTAAATAACTATATTACCCATCTAACCTGCTAACTTACCGAAGGTGCACAGATACTGCACAGCCTCTTTAATCAGTAAAGGAATACCACCTTCTTCTGGTGATTTCTCTTCTGCAGGGGAAACATTAGATGCAGCATTTGTGGTCTTCTTCTGCTCCACATGTTCTGGTGTAATCCTACTGGTTAATTTTCTAACTTGCACAGCACAAAGAGATTGCTGGAACAGAATTTAGAACATATATAAACCACAAGTGAAATCTTCTGTACCCCTTTCTGAGCACTCAGTGCATAGCCATATCAGTACTATGTACATACACAATTGCCACATTTGGATAAAGACATGGAAACCCCCATTAAGGATTATGTGGACCATTATTTTAGAATTTCCAAATGCCTTACTATTCTGCTACCTAAGTCTGGGTTCACACGCACTATTTTCGGACGTAATTCAGGCGTTTTACGCCTGGAATTACGGCTGAAAATAGTGCTTGAAAGCGTCGGCAAACATCTGCCCATTCATTTGAATGGGCTTTACGATGTACTGTGCCGACGGTCATTTTTTTTACGCGCCGCTGTCAAAAGACGGCGCGTAAAAAAGACGCCCGCGTCAAAGAAGTGCATGTCACTTCTTGGGAAGTAATTGGAGCCGTTTTCCATTGACTCCATAGAAAAACAACTCCAATTACGTCCGTAATGGACGCTGCGAAAAACGCCTGCACATGCCATTACGTCAGAAATTCAGGAGCTGTTTTCATGTTTTTCTCCTGAAAATAGCTCCATAATTTCAGCCGTAACGGACGTGCACGTGTGAACATACCCTTAGACAGCAATGTGCTGCTCATATATCTCTGGAGAATCATCATAAAAAATAATGATATATCAATTACATATTATTTTCAATATTGAATAAAGAGGCTATGTCACATAGGGACAACTTCCCTTAGGCCGGGTTCACACTGAGTTTTTTGCAGGCGGAAAATCTGCCTCAAAATTCAGTATGTAAGTTTGAGGCAGATTTTCCTCTGCCTGCACAGCTATTTTCGCTGCGTTTTTCGCCCATGGCCATTGAGCGCCGTGGGCATAAAACGCAGCAAAATACGCTTTCTCTGCCTCCCATTGATGTCAATGGGAGGTCAGAGGCGTAAATGCCCAAAGATAGGGCATGTCCCTTCTTTCTCCCGCGAGCCGGTTTCACCGCTCGCAGGAGAAAACCGCCTCCGCCTCCCATTGAAATCAATGGGAGGCATTTTCGGACGGTTTTTGGCGAGTTTTGCGGTGCGGTTTCCACGCCAAAAAACTTGTAAAAAAACTCTGTGTGAA